>NC_139989.1:44358235-45095978 GCF_964263955.1 Coregonus lavaretus
ATGACAGTGAATGTACAACGCACATCTTATTTTGACACAAACTTCTGATCATGCTCCCATACTGTGAGATGAAATGGGATGGGAGGTTGTATTGTAAGCATCGACTAGCAAATAGACCTGTGACTCAATAACACAAGGTTGCAGGTTGGATTCCCAATTTGGATTCCCCAGATTACCTGTGTAAACTCCTGTATGTGCTTGATCAAGGTACTTTTTGGGGATGGCCATGGTTATCATTCAACAGTAAACTGTCACAAACCACTTTGCCTTGGAGGAAGGTGCTGCCAGCCAAACAGCAAGTGGATAATAATAGAGTATATCATAGAGAATATATTTGCATCCATACATCACTGTGAGATAAGGTCGCCTGCTAAGCGTCTGAATAACGATCATAATAATGCGATGTGCTGCGGCGGCGGCTGTTTTTGAAGCTTAAAAACCGAGAGAGGAGCACAAACTCGTGGGGGATGGGAGGGTAGGGGGGGACAAGATTATCCGTTGGATAGCTTTACTGTCTGCTCAGAGCTGCGACATGCTGGTTTGCCAACACCCCCCCCCCCATCCCCTCCAACCTGAAAACAATAGCGCCGCTGCTAAATTTAGAGCCCCTGTGTTTTGTCTCTTCTCTTCTCTCGCTCCCCTTTTCCTCTAGACCTCCTTCTCTCTCACCTCTGATCACACTTGTTTCTCTCTTCCCACCTGCTTTGACATTCTGTTGCGGAGCTCTTGTTGTTATTGTTGTCTTCGTAGTATTTGCCGGAAGCAAGGCTGTTTTGGGGTGGCGTGTGAATGCAAATTGTGTTGATCAGTGTTTTTGATCCTCCACTCATTCACTGTCCTGTTATTATGCTTCCCTTGTCTTTGTGTACATCAGCGTTTTCACTGTGTGTGCTGCTGTGATAGGCTGTATGTTTGTGAGGGTGTGTGTTTGTTGCTGGATAGCTGTTGATGTACATTGATTTTTGGGCCATGTCATTAGTGTTTTGTTTGTCTACATGTGAGCAGGAGTCAAATAATGGTATGTTCTTAAATGCTGCAGCTTAATTATCTACGGTTGCTTGGCTATGTTGATTCGCCACAACACCACCATCTCCTGCCCGTATCTTCTTTTGGGATCTTCAATTCCACAATACAAAGACACCCCTCTCTCCATCTCCTTCTCTTTACCTGCCCCACCAAACCACCCTAGCTCCTTCACCTCCTTCACCTACCAAACCACCCTTGCTCCTTCACCCACCCAAACCTTCCTGCTTAAAATACCAAAGCTGCAGTTTAGCGCATTATGTTTTGATGCTATGGTAATAATCAGAATAACAAGCGTGGAGGTGATAGCTGAGTCTGAGCCGCCAGTGTTTGTGACTTCAAACGGCCTGCGCCGTGGGAGAGACGCATGGAAAACGGTCGTCTTATCGTCGCCAGGAGGCTGCTGGGAAGGGAACCCACTGCTCCACTCACACAAGGATCAGAGGACAGAGAGTCAGAATGTTCAACGCTGTTCTATGTTCTGTTCTGTTCTCCAAATAATATGCATTTGGGGTGGATTGTTGGTTCATACATTGGTAGGCTGGGACTGAGGATGTGTTGAGTCATTTCTGGTTTCCTGTGTGCTCTGGGGAACACTCATTAACTGCTTATAAATGATTTTAGTTTGAAATCGTTTATTAACCATAACATACCTGTTGACCATTAGTTTATACACTGAGCGTACAAAACATAAACTGAACATGACATAAACTGAACAGGTGAATTCAGGTGAAAGTTATGATCCCTTATTGATGTCACTTGTTAAATCCACTTCAATTAGTGATGAAGGGGAGGAAACAGGTTAAAGAAGGATTTTTAAGCCTTGAGACAATTGAGACATGGATTGTGTATGTGTGCCATTCAGAGGGTGAATGGGCAAGACAAAAGATTTAAGTGCCTTTGAACGGGGTACGGTAGTAGGTGCAAGGCACACCGGTTTGAGTGTGTCAAGAACTGCAACGCTGCTGGGTTTTCCACACTCAACAGTTTCCCGTGTGTATCAAGGATGTTCCACCACCCAAAAGACATCCAGCCAACTTGACACAACTGTGGGAATCATTGGAGTCAACATGGCCCAGTATCCCTGTGGAACGCTTTCGACACCTTGTAGAGTCCATGCCCCGGCTGTTCTGAGGGCATTAGTTCTCTAAATGTAATGGCTGTAGATTGCTGGTGTATATTGACTCAGTGTGCAGTAACCATGTCTTATATCTTCTAAAGGCATGGTCAGTAGAACACCTGCACAACAGTATCCATGACTGCATGTTTTGTGTACTGATTGGTTGGCATATGTGTTTACTTGTTGTGGACAGCAAGTACCAGTAAGTTGGCACAAAGAGCCTGGTCTGCTGACGCAAATATTGGAAATCAATTCTGTGCATGCAAGCCACCGACAGCCTCTGTAATATCCCTGTTACTGCAACTCCCTGGAAATGACATGCATGATTAGCATGCAGACATTAGTCATTATCGTTTTACCTAAACATGTTTGGCCAATGACCCTATTTATCTTGTGACCTCCTACTTGAGGGTTATTCTGAAAACTTTACTGACATGAAATTGGCTTTTTCAATAAAAAGTTAATTGACATTGAATGAATGGATGGATGTATGCCCACGTTCAGGATGCTGACTATCTACAATGGGTTTAGTCAGGTAATTAGCTTTTTCCATGACTTGATCAAAACAATAAGTACGTTTCCTGTAATATAAAGATGTTATGAAATACTCCTTGTGGTTTTGGTTCTTGTTTTAATAATGTCTCATTCAATCTGTTGATAAGTGATTCCACTCCACCATGCTCAGGCTTAACATTAGCTATGGTAAAGACGTAAAACTTCCTGTCCCATTTGGGTACAGTAAGACTAAGACTGCTGATGCTCTTCCCGCTAAAATGAACTTCTCTCGCAGAGCGTCCTTTCTTATCTCTATGCAAAGTGGAAGGATTGAAATGGGCCTTTCGACTTACGTCTATGACGACGGTCATATCTATAATGTCAGATGAGATCAAATGCTATTGTTGAAGAGGAATTTGAAAAAATAAGGCCAGTGTAACACATAAGAAATCTTTCATATGTAAGCGTTAGCAGTCACACAGCTGTAACTAGATCAACTTCCCTGTCTCTTATTGAAATCATTAATTTTCTAGCAACGAGTTACTGCTTCTTAATGCAACCGCATGTATCTTAAAAGGTGATTATATTCAATAGGGCTGGGAATTGCCAGGGACCTCACAGTATGATATTATCGCAATACTTAGGTATCGATACGATATGTATTGAGATTCAATACTGTGATTTTATTGCAATTCGATGTTCCAAACATATTGCTCACCATATGTCTGCTGCAGAGTGACAAGAGAGAGTCATGAGAAAGCAAGTTTTGATCAATCAAGGAAATAAAAGTACTGAAAACGAATTTCCTCCCTTTTGAAAAAATAGATGGAGAACACTATATATACAAAAGTATGTGGACACCTCTTCAAATTAGTGGATTTTGCTATTTCAGCCACACCGTTGCTGACAGGTGTATAAAATCAAGCACACAGCCATGCAATCTTCATAGGCAAACATTGGCAGTAGAATGGCCTTACTGAAGAGCTCAGTGACTTTCAACATGGCACCGTCATAGGATGCCACCTTTCCAACAAGTCAGTTCATCAAATTTCTGCCCTGCTAGAGCTGCCCCGGTCAACTGTAAGTGCTGTTATTGTGAAGTGGAAATGTCTAGGAGCAACAACGGCTCAGCTGCGAAGTGGTAGGCCACACAAGCTCACAGACGTGTATAAATTGCAACACTCACTACCGAGTTCCAAACTGCCTTTGGAAGCAACGTCAGCACAAGAACTGTTCGTCGGGAGCTTCATGAAATAGGTTTCCATGGCCGAGCAGCCGCACACAGGCCTAAGATTGCCATGCACAATGCCAAGCGTCGGCTGGAGTGGTGTAAAGCTTCCGCCATTGGACTCTGGAGCAGTGGAAACGCGTTCTCTGGAGTGATGAATTACGCTTCACCATCTGGCAGTCCTACAGACGAATCTGGGTTTGGCGGATGCCAAGAGAACGCTACCTGCCCGAATGCATAGTGCCAAGTTTGATGGAGGACTGCGACTGTGAGCCAGGCCTAATCGCCCAACATCAGTGCCCAACCTCACTAATGCACTAGTGGCTGAATGGAAGCAAGTCCCCACAGCAATGTTCCTACATCTAGTGGAAAGCCTTCCCAGAAAAGTGGAGGCTGTTATAGCAGCAAAGGGGGGACCAACTCCATATTAATGCCCATGATTTTGGAATGAGATGTTCGACGAGCAGGTGTCCACATACTTTTGGTCATGTAGTGCATGAAGGAAAAATGCTGGAGTTTTTGTACAGGTACAGCCAACTAGCGCAAATCTAATATTGTGATATTGTGAAAAATATATAATACGATATATCGTCAACAATTATATCCCGATATGTAACTGTATCAATTTGTCCCCCATCACTAATATCCACGATTATTGATTTAAATTAGCTCATGCTAGTCCCCAGAGCTTCTGTAGTTCGATACAGTATCAAAACGCTGACAATGCTGCAACAGTTACAATGGTGCTTTGAATTCTAGTTGTGTTTTTCAGTTCCGTCATGCCACCTGTACCATGAAAGGATTTGCTGAGCTGTGAGAGATGAGCTCTTTGAGGACGCTGGGCCCCCCATCGGCCCTCCCATTTGGGGTGTCTCCCCAATTACTGTGGTGCTGGTGAGGACGGCCTACACCTGGTTTTCCCCTAGTCTTCATCATCGGTACCCAGAGTGCATTAGAGGTGGTGAGAGGCTGGCAGGGCGGAGGTGGAGGGTTGGAGAGAAGTGGTTTTAGAGCTGCACTGCACCACTCCACACAGGGCCTCTCTCTCTCACACACAGGCAGGCAGGTGGTAGGCACACAACAATAAAGCCCTGTGCCATGTTAGTCCTGAGAATGCATGTCACGGCCTCCCCATGTATACATAATAATGATAATAATAATAAATGTTAAGTGCTTTTCACGACAACCAAAGGTTCTTACATGGAGAGGGAGGGAGATCCAGAGTTGGGGAGCTGCACTGCTAAAAGCCTGTTTTCCCATGGAGCAGAGCCTGGCAGGAGGGATGGTGAGAAGGCCAATGTCAGAGGAGTGCAGTGAACAGGTGGGAGTGTAGGGGTGCATGAGGTCAGTAAGGTATGTGGGCGCCAGTCCATTGAGTGCTTTGTAGGTGAGCATGAGTAATTTGAAGATGATCCTTTATTGAACTGGGAGCCAGTGGAGTTTGATGAGAGTGGGGGTGATGTGGTCCCCAGGTCTGGTGTGTGTGAGGACTCGTGCAGCTGAATTTTTTATATGTTGAAGTCTGCCCAGTGTTTTGGCGGGAGTCCGTAGAGAATGGCGTTGCAGTAGTCCAGGAGTGATAAAACAAAGGTGTGAATGAGGGTTTCAGCAGTGGGGTCAGTGAGAGAGGGTCTGAGTCGTGAGATGTTTTTGAGGTGGAAGAAGGCTGACTCTGGGATGTTCCGGATGTGGGGTTCAGATGACAGAGTGGGGTAAAATGTAACACCAACGTTCCTGACTGTGAAGTTGGAGTGTAGATGCTGCAGCTGTCGATTGTCATGTTGAGTTGACCCAGTTTCTTGATGAGAGAGTTGGGGACCATGAGCATGATCTCTGTTTTGTCGTCGTTTAGTTTAAAAAAGTTATAAATAGCATGTTCTTTATCACTCTGTATCTCTCTCTCACTCCCTATACTGTATGTCACTCACTTTCTCCATGCTTTCTCAGACTGTCCCCTCTCCTTCCATCTTACTATTAATACTAAATGGCATATTATTATTATTATAATACCTCTCTCTTTACCCATTTCTATTTGTCTTACTATAACTGTCTTTCCCTCTATCTTTCTTTGCTCTCTGGCAGTAGGTGCTGTGTGCTGTGTGCTGTGGGCTGTGGGCTGTGTGCTGTGCCAGTCTCTGAGACTGAGTGTGAACCTGCCTCCAGTGCCTTGGAGCAAGTGCATCTGTTGTGCTCAGGAACTATAAAGAGAATAATGGATCCATTAAGGGAGATGGAGAAAAGGGGGTGTTAATTGTGTTGGATGGGTTGGGGGGTGCTGTTAAAGGAGGGGGTGTGGAGGGGGAGAAAATATATGGAGAGGAAATGATGGGAAGAAAGAAGGTGGAGAGAGAAGAGGTGTGAGTTCAATCATGATGGAGGGAGAGGATAGCGGAATGGGTGAAGTGGAAAGGCTCATTTCAGTAGTGATTTCCTGTGCGTGTTCGGCAGCAGGCATCACTACTCAGTCACATTGTCTCTTAGCTTTTGGCAACACTTGAGAGGCAACACTTGAGAGGCTCCTCTCTGGCCTGTGAAAAAATATTTGAATTTGAAATTGGGGTTCTGAGAGGAAAAGGGAGGAAATTAAGGAATGTGTAGAAGGAGTGAGAAAGAGAGGGGGTGGACCTGGAGAACGGAGAGAGGGAATACTTTGAAAAGGAGGAAAGCGTAAGTATGTGGTGTTTAATTCGGAGGATACCCACAATGATGACGTGCTTGTGTGTGTGTTTATGAATCCGTGTGTGTGAATCTCTGTGTGTGTGAATCACAGTGTGTGAATCTATGTGTGTGTCTGTGAATCTATGTGTGTGAATCTGTGTGTTTGGGTATACGTTTGTGTGTGTGCTTTTCCGAAACTGACCTGATTCCCTGCTGCTTATGTTAACCTATCCCCACTGAGAGGGGGACGCAAGAAGCATGAAACATTACACATACAATAATTACCCACCCCCCCCAACACACACACACACACACACACACACACACACACACAGACACACACACACAGTAAGTTCCACACGTTTCCACATATAGCCATACAGTACACACCATATAATTTACAGTGCATTCGGAAAGTATTCAGACCCCTTGACTTTTTCCAAATTTTGTTACGTTACAGCCTTATTCTAAAATTGATTAAATAAATAAAAATCCTCATCAATCTACACATAGTACCCAATAATGACAAAGTGAAAACAGGTTTTTAGATAATGTATTAAAAATGAACAGAAATACCTTATTTACATAAGTAAATAGACCCTTTGCTATGAGACTTGAAATTTAGCTCAGCTGCATCCTGTTTCCATTGATCATCCTTGAGATGTTTCTACAACTTGAATGGAGTCCACCTTTGGTAAATTCTATTGATTGGACATGATTTGGAAAGGCACATACCTGTCTATATAAGGTCCCACAGTTGACAGTGCATGTCAGAGCAAAAACCAAGCCATGAGGTCGAAGGAATTGTCCGTAGAGCTCCGATACAGGATTGTGTCGAGGCACAGATCTGGGGAAGGGTACCAAAAACATTCTGCAGCATTGAAGGTCCCCAAGAACACAATGGCCTCCATCATTCTTAAATGGAAGCTGTTTGGAACCACCAAGACTCTTCCTAGAGCTTGCCTCCCGGCCAAATTGAGCAATCGGTGACCAAGAACCCAATGGTCAATCTGACAGAGCTCCAGAGTTCCTCTGTGAAGATGGGAGAACGTTCCAGAAGGACAACCATCTCTGCAGCACTCCACCAATCAGGTCTTTATGGTAGAGTGGCCAGACGGAAGCCACTCCTCAGTAAAAGGCACATGAAGGCCCGCTTGGAGTTTGCCAAAAGGCAGCTAAAGACTCTCAGACCATGAGAAACAAGATTCTCTGGTCTGATGAAACCAAGATTGAACTCTTTGGCCTGAATGCCAAGTGTCATGTATGGAGGAAACCTGGCACCATCCCTACGGTGAAGCATGGTGGTGGCAGCATCATGCTGTGGGGATGTTTTTCAGCGGCAGGGAGACTAGTCAGGATCGAGGGAAAGATGAACGGAGCGAAGTACAGAGAGATCCTTGATGAAAACCTGCTCCAGAGCACTCAGGACCTCAGACTGGGGCGAAGGTTCACCTTCCAACAGGACAACGACCCTAAGCACACAGCCAAGACTACGCAGGAGTGGCTTCGGGATAAGTCTCTGAATGTCCTTGAGTGGCCCAGCCAGAGCCCAGACTTGAACCCGATTTAACATCTCTGGAGAGACCTGAAAATAGCTGTGCAGTGACGCTCCCCATCCAACCTGACAGAGCTTGAGAGGATCTGCAGAGAAGAATGGGAGAAACTCCCCAAATACAGGTGTGCCAAGCTTGTAGCGTCATACCCAAAACAACTCGAGGCTGTAATAGCTGCCAAAGGTGCTTCAACAAAGTACTGAGTAAAGGGTCTGAATACTTGTGTAAATGTCATGTTTCAGTTTTAATTTTTTATACATTTGCAAAAAAAATGGAAAACCTGTTTTTGCTTTGTCATTATGGGATATTGTGTGTAGTTTGATGAGGGAAAAAACGATTTAATCAATTTTAGAATAAGGCTGTAACGTAACAAAATGTGAAAAAAGTCAAGGGGTCTGAATACTTTCCGAATGCACTGTAATAATAATATGAACATATACAGTGTATCTAGACAGGCAGCTATGAACAATGATTTACTACTTCTGTTTCTCTGAAAACTCTAAGCAGAACTTTAACCGCCGGCCCATGAAGTGTTTTAGTGGATTGTCTGATTGACAGTAATCTGCATTCTCTGTTCCACATTCAGCTTCAATAAATCTCAGCAAGACCCTGTTGTTGCCCAGTGTGGAATATTTGCTTTAAAAAACAGGGACGGTATGCAAACAGGGAGCCATCTTAAAAGCATTTCTCTGTTGAACATCAACGCTTCCACACTCGACAATGCTGTCATGTTGTAGGGTTTCAGTTTGATGTGGTCTGAGTTCAACTGAAGTAGCGCCCTACTAAAGTAAAGAGCTGGAGGGAGCACAGCTTCTACACAGTACTTTACATGTGAAGTGGGACCTCCGCTTCCCACGCCATCACTAATCCTAAAGCCCTCTGCCAGGATCCCATGGGAGCTGGCTGTGTTATCTGGCTGAGTGGAGGCACACCTGGATTGTCTATGACATCACGTGACTTATTGGGGGTCTCTAGCATGATTCTCACTGGAAAGATTGATAAAATATGAGGTCAAGAGATTTCATGGAATAAAAAGGATTGGCATTATTCCACATCAAACACTTACTGTAGGAGTCCAATGAGCATAAATGTTTTTTAGAGGAAAATATCTGTGTAGAGATAGATCGAGACCAACAGACATAGATATCAGAGAGGCTAAATGTGGAGCATTGTGTCTGTCTCTCTAGGGGGGGGTGCGGTCTTTTTGCTGAGGTGAGGGAATTCAAGGGGACACCCAGAAACAAATGGGAGCTGTCACCCAGCATATGATGCTGCCTCTGCTGTTTACCAAAGAGGGGGAGAGATTGATGGTGAGGCATTAAGGCATTCTCTCTCTCTCTCTCTCTCTCTCTCTCTCTCTCTCTCTCTCTCTCTCTCTCTCTCTCTCTCTCTCTCTCTCTCTCTCTCTCTCTCTCTCTCTCTCTCTCTCTCTCTCTCTCTCTCTCTCTCTCTCTCTCCCCTCTCTCTCTAAATCATTCTCTTTCTCTTCCTCCATCTCTTTCCTTTATATCACTGTGTATTGTTAGAACAGGTAGGTTGAGGGTTTCAGGTCAAGTTGGTTAGGTTTTTGTGTCACACCCACTTGATAGCTAACAACTCTCTGTATCTTACTTGTGAGTGTATTTCCATGTACTGTACATTCACATTTTACTTTTTAGTTATTTACTGCAGCAGGCACTCTTATCCAGAGTGACTTACAATAAGAGCATTCAACCAAGGGAGGCGAAACAACCTCATAACACAAACATCGCAAGTAAGCTTATAGTAACAAGGGCTAAAATAAGAATGTACAGTTAAAAAATTCAAAAGACACAAAAGTTCAAAATGTCAAAGTATGCAAAGAGCAAGATTAAACAAAAGAAGTTAAATCCAATGTTTGAAAGGAAAGGATGAAGGTGAAGCAAAGTTGTAGGTTTGTTCCCAACACCACGTGATATGTGTTGTGGATTGTAGCACCCTGTTTGTGAGGGGCCATATACTCTCACAGTAACTTAGCTTATAGGCTTAGCAGAACACCAGTCACATTACAAAGCACTCAGTATGAAAATGTATGCACTCACTAACTGTAAGTCGCTCTGAATAAGAGCGTCTGCTAAATGACTCAAATGTAAATGTAGAGACAAAACACTGAAAGAAAAACAAAAAACTGGAAATATGCTCTTAAGTAAGTGCTCACACATAACTTCATACTAGAGCATTATTACAGGGAATAACAAGATATATGTAATGTCATGAGAGACGATGAAGGTAATTTAGATGGTTGTGAAGTTGATGAGAATGAAGATTTCGAGGATCTTTATAGGAAGGTATAAGACATTAGTAAAGCAGTAGTTAATCATGAATAAGAGAGACGTCATACTCATCCTGGCAGAGAGTCACAGGTAGACAGAGACAGACCTGGGCATAGCTCCTGTTCGTCACACGCCCTGATAGCCACACGCCCCCAGAACCCGACGGCACTCGGACTGATCCTATTTGTGTGTCTAAAGGGCAGTGCTGTCTCCAACGTAAGGCTGACCTAGATACGATTGGGCCTTACGCGCGTGTGTGTGTGCGTGCGTGCGTGCAACTTCCATGTGTGTCTGTATAATCTTGTTTAACATTGGGTTTCAGGCAAAAGTAAGAGAACAGACTCAGTAATTGCAGAGCGCCTGACCTACATTGCTCTCAGTGGC
Source organism: Coregonus lavaretus (assembly GCF_964263955.1). Lineage (NCBI taxonomy): Eukaryota > Metazoa > Chordata > Actinopteri > Salmoniformes > Salmonidae > Coregonus > Coregonus lavaretus. The sequence continues at coordinate 44,368,988 of NC_139989.1, forward strand.
TGGTTAAGCAGACACACACACACATATACACACATTCAAGCACACACTTGCAAATCTCAGGCATGCTCAACAGTTGAATAATGATGCCAGTTTCAGAGAAATCCACCCGTCGTATTAAGACTGTGGATTAGATGCTCCGTAAACCCTCTCACCAGGCTCCTGCTCTTTTAGGTGGTTTAATGTATGAGTTATAATCTCAGCACACAGACACACATATACGGAGAGACACACACATACATACAAACACAGATGTAGGATCTTAATTTGATCACTCTGTTGCAGGAGAACATTCCTGCAATGCAGGAAATGTAAAACTTGTAGTGTACTTGAGGTTTAAAAAGGCTTCTGAAGTTTGTAATTTCCTCTTTGAAATGTCAGACTAGATTTTCCATTGCATCAACCTCTACAAAAATGTCCATTAATTATAATCCACATAATAATTCACATTTCCTGTTGCTGCAGGATTATTTCCCTGCCGTAGCAAACTGACTCAAGTTAAGATCCTACATCTGTAGAGACGCTCAGAAACACAAACACACAGCCCACCTCTGAATTTGTCATTCCTGCCGACTCTCAGCAGTAATTAGAAGCCAGGGAGACATCCAGGTAGTGGAGGTTATAATGGGCCGGGGCTATTTTAGTTTCCTCTGTCTGTCACGTTAACAATGCCATCAGCCCGTCAAGCACTGCAGTCAGGTCGAGGTGGAATTAAAATGTTCCTGCCCCCCACTCTTCCCCATTCCACCTTCCTCTCCCAACCCCACTCCATCTATCCGCACCCCCACCTCACACGTTATCTCTCTTCCTTCTTTCTTCTACCACTGTCCCCTCATTCTCTCTCTCGTTCTCTCTCTGCCTGGAATTGAAATGACATGGCGTCAGCATTTACATTGAATGTACTGTCAGTCTCTTTGAAGAGACTGACAGTAACACGATGTACTCTAGTAGTTTAGAGGAGGCAAGATGATGGCAAATTTGTATCTGTGGTGGGGATAGTAGAGTTGTTCTCTCAATTGGTGTAGGGAGGAGACTTTAACCAGTCTGTATCAGCAAGTTTTTATCAGTCCATATCAATAAAAATTAATTAGCACACTCTAAATATGCTCCCAACAATTTAATGGGTACACCTAACCAGTGTTTCGGCATGCAGTGCCTTCAGTTCATATCAATCCATACATCTCAAGCTGGACATGAGAATTAGGTATAAGCTTTTCGAACAGAGTAGGCCTCGCTCCGACATTGCAGTAAGATTGCAGCAATATTTCAGCATGATATTTGCCACTTTAAACTGTTTCTGTCATTTTAAGCCAGATGATTTTGACCCTGAGGCTGTCTGCTTGTCATTCTCCCAAAAGGGACTTGAAAAGATTCAGCACAACAAGAATAATCTTAAACCCCTTTCTCACCCAGATTAAATTTCACACTCTCATCATCATCAGCGGAGGTGGCATATTTCTAGTCAGAAATAACGACAGCTTGCACACGCTACCACAAAGCAGAACATCAATGCTGTCAATGTCACCCCCATAAGGAACATGAAGGCCCACACGTCAACTCCAGCTGCAGCCTCCCAGCTCCTCCCTGTGTGTGCGTGTGAATGTGTGTTATGTCGGAATGTGTTGTAGACACACTGTCGTGCATTGACGTCACTCTCAGAGGGGCTTTGAGGCCCACCACCGATTCCACCCAATCGCATCAAAGCTCCGGGAGATTCACGTTGGGCTGCTTCATTGCGTGTTGTCTCGGCCCGGCCTCGTGGTGCTGGGAAGATCTGGGGCTGGATTTAGTAAGTGTGTGTATGCGAGTGTGAATTTGCATACAGGGAGGCGCAGTGGGCGTGTAAGAACCTGTGCATGCAGTGTGTGTGAGCCTGTCACCTGAAGCAGTAAGGAGCTGTTAGAGAGAGAGAGAGAGTGAAAGATTGAAGGAGTTGTGAGAGAGGGAGGTGAGAGATGGAAAGTAGAGCAATGGAATAGGAGAGGGTAGTTGAGGAACTGAGAGCAAAGGGGAGGGAAGAAAGGAGAGTTAGTGAGATAGTGTTTTAGTGTGATGGAGAGAGAGAGAGAGAGAGATGGAGGGGGAGATACTGTAGAGACGGAGAGGGCTAAAGAAGCTGACAGCTCAGCCCTCTTTTCCATGTTTCATGTCACTGCATTAATCAGATGTCTCCTCTAGCAGGTCACTCCTCTGAGAGTTTTATTCACAGGGCTCAGGCGACACACATTTCAAACCCAACCAGACTCCAGCCACACCTTCCACTCTACAGTATGAGTGTCTGTATGAATACACTTACACTAGTGAGCACTGGTATACTTTTAAGAATAATATAATTGTGTAGGACTCTGAGGTACAGTGTGGGCTTTGATAGCTTTAGTCAATGGTGATTGTGTAATACTTGTGAGGGTGTTATCTCTCCGATGCTATAGCTGTGATATCGATTTACAATGAATGAATATAGGCCTTAAATGCCTACACAGCATATATTTGTATATTGATATCCATACACCCCCATGTAGTATTCTAGAGCCTGTCAACTAGTCTTGAAGGCCCCTCTAATAGGCCCATACATAAGTCTTTGTGTGTACACTTCCGGCGTGTGTGTGTGCTCTGCTCTGCTCTGCGCTGTACCCTACAGTTGTCTCCCAAACATCGTCACCCTCCAGTGACTCACTTTCAGAGCACTACAAATGTATCATCCATCATCTCACTGCGCCATTTGCCTACCCAGTGTGTGTGTTGACAATGTTGTACCACATCCACAGTTGGGTATCATAAGCGTTGCATAACCTTAATGTAACCTAGGAGCTATACTATAAAAAGGTTTTCTTACATAACCAGTTAATGGCTGCCAAAGAGGGCAGAGCCCTCTAGATGGTGAGTTATCTTGCACTTTTTTAGGTTTGGTTTGTAGTCATTGACACTGGAGGGCATGTTGGGTTATTACTGGACATTTGTGTTGTACTGTATGTGACCCCTCTTTCTTCAGGCAGTTTTGTTATGACTTTAACTAGGCTAGTACTGATATAGAGATAAGACCTGGGTTCTATCAGGTGGGGCCTATATATATATAGGTGAGTAGCAGTAATAGACAAGGGGGTGTATACGGGTATCATGTAGACCTACAGGACACTATGTGTATTACCATGAGTCAGTATGCCCATGAACGATACAGAGGGAAGATATACCAGAAGATATACCAGAAGACTGTATATGTACCATGTATAGAATAATGCAGTGGATCCACCAAATAAGCATAAACACGTGAAAGGTTATAACTAGGTTATTGTGAAACTATATGATACACCCACACAATGGCAAACACAATTACAGTTTTCCTCCATATTTGTCACGACTTCGGCTGAGGCTGCCTCCCCTCCTTGTTCGGGCAGGCTCCGGCGTTCGTCGTCACCGGAGTACTAACCACTACCGCCCCAATCATCATCAAAATTGTCTTGTCTCGTTATCACACACACCTGGTTCTAATCCCCTAATTAGCCTGTGTATAAGTGTTCCCTCTGCCCCCTTGTCCTTGTGGGTGATTGTTTATTGTGAAGGTTAGTGAAGCTCGGTGGAGCTCGTGTATTTTGTTCGACGGGAGTCATTTCCCGTGTGCCTTGTATTTTCCAGTGCACCTGTTTTGTGCCCTGGAGCGTGTTTGACGCAGTTCTGAGTAAACCTGTATTTTGCGGATTAAGCCTATTATTCTGTGATTTACTCTCCTGCGCCTGACTCCTTCAACACCACCTCATCACAGAATCACCCGCCCGAATATGGAGTCAGCGGGAGAAGAGCGCATGCCTGGAGTCGTGGCACGGGTCCAGGAGCATTCCACGATGCTGGCCAGCTTGGGGGAAGCGATGGATCGGGTTCTTCAGGTCGTCCAACGCCTGGAGAGGAGAGAACCCGATCTGTCGAGACCAGCTGGCCAACCGGATCCAGCCACCTACACCCCAGCACCCGGAGGGATCCAGATATCCCGACCACGGGCATTTGATGGGACGACGGCGCTGTGCCAGGGATTCCTCCTCCAATTGGAGCTTTACTTCGCCAGCATCAGGCCGGAACCATCGGAGCGGAAGAAGGTGTCCGTCCTCGTTTCCTGCCTCTGTGGGAAAGCCCTGGAGTGGGCCAATGCGGTGTGGAACGAAGGAGGAGCCACGTTGGAGGACTACAGGGAGTTCGCTCTGACCTTTCAGGCAGGTGAGCGACTGGTCCATCTGAGGCAGGGGACGAGGACCGCGCTGGACTTCGCTTTGGAGTTTCGGACACTGTCAGCGGGGTCCGGGTGGAACGAGCGGGCCCTGATCGACCATTTCCAGTGCCATCTGCGGGAGGACGTCCGACGGGAGCTAGCCTGCCGAGACACCATGTTGTCCTTCAACAAACTGGTGGACATGGCCATTCGTTTGGACAACCTGCTGGCAGCCAGAGGGCGTCCTGGTAGGGGTCTGCCCGTTTCCACCCCGGACGACTCGGATCCCGAGCCGATGGAGCTGGGTGGAGCCGCCGGCCGAGAGAGCGGAGGAGGACAGCGAAAGTGCCACTCTGGTGGCACGAAGGGACAATACACTACACGTCGTAGTCAACGTTCTTTTGGGCCGGGAGGCGGCAGGCAGGGTACTCACGCATCACCCCAGGTATCGAACACCCACACTTGTTCAGAGCCCTCTGCTGCGCACTGTACCCTACCTATCCACTTTCCCGATCTCATGGTAGTTCCCCAGTGTAAGGCGCTAGTCGATTCAGGCGCAGCTGGGAACTTTATGGACAGGGCATTCGCACGCCGTCAAGGCATAACATTGGTTCCCCTGTCCATTCCACTCCCCATCAGAGCACTCGATAGTCGACCAATAGGGTCCGGGTTTGTTATGGAAGTCACAATACCAGTCACCATGATCACCCAGGAGACTCATTTTGAGCAGGTTATTTTTTCGATTATTGAATCTCCTGCTTTCCCTGTGGTATTAGATATCCCTTGGCTAGCACTCCACAACCCCTCCTTCTCATGGCCGCAGAGGGCTCTCACAGGGTGGTCACGAGAGTGTCAGGGTAGGTGTCTAGATGTTTCCGTTGGTGCAACCACGGTGGAAAGTCCAGACAGTACCTCCACCGTGCGCATTCCCCCTGAATACCTCGATCTGGCGCAAGCGTTCTCTAAAACGCAGGCGACTAAATTACCACCTCATCGGGCGGGGGATTGCGCGATAAACCTCCGGGTAGATGCTGTACCTCCCAGGAGTCATATATACCCCCTGTCACAGCCTGAAACGGTGGCTATGGAAACCTATGTCACGAGTCCCTGCGCCAGGGGTATATACGTCCCTCCACTTCAACCGCCTCCTCGAGTTTCTTCTTTGTGAAGAAGAAGGATGGAGGTCTGCGCCCGTGCATTGATTATCAACCACTGAACAGGGAGACGATAAGATTTAGTTATCCTCTCCCCCTCATTCCTTCGGTGATTGAATCAATGCATGGAGCGCGCTTCTTCACTAAATTAGATCTCAGGAGTGCGTACAACCTGGTGCGTATCCAAGAGGGAGATGAGTGGAAGACAGCATTCAGCACAACCACGGGGCATTATGAATACCTGGTGATGCCCTATGGTTTGATGAATGCTCCCTCAGTTTTCCAGTCCTTTGTGAACGAGGTGTTTCGGGACATGCTTGGTCGCAGTGTAGTGGTCTACATCGATGACATCCTGGTGTATTCCGCTACACGCGCCGAGCATGTGTCCCTGGTTCGCAAGGTACTGGCCCGACTGTTGGAAAATGACCTTTATGCTAAGGCAGAGAAGTGTATGTTTTTCCAGCAGTCCGTCTCCTTCCTTGGATACCGCATTTCCACCTCAGGTGTGGAGATGGAGGGAGATCACATTTCAGCCGTGCGTAATTGGCCGACCCCAACCACGGTTAAGGAGGTGCAGCGCTTCCTTGGCTTTGCCAACTACTATCGGAGGTTTATCTGGGGCTTTGGCAAGGTTGCACTTCCCATTACCTCCCTGTTGAAGGGTGGGCCGTCCCGGCTCCGCTGGTCTGCTGAGGCTGACCTTCAGCAAACTGCGGGGTCTGTTCACCTCAGCCCCAGTACTGGCCCACCCCGATTCATCACTAACGTTCGTAGTGGAGGTGGATGCGTCCGAGGTTGGGATAGGAGCTGTCCTGTCTCAACGCTCGGGCACGCCACCCAAGCTCCGCCCCTGTACCTTCTTCTCTAAGAAGCTCAGCTCAGCGGAGCAGAACTACGACGTTGGTGATTGGGAGCTGTAGGCTGTTGACCGAGCCTTGACCGTGTGGAGGCATTGGCTCGAAGGGGCGAAACACCCTTTCCTCGTCTGGACAGACCACCGTAACCTGGAGTACATCCGGGCAGCGAGGAGGCTGAATCCTCGCCAGGCCAGGTGGGCCCTATTCTTCACCCGGTTTGATTTTACACTATCATACATTCCGGTTACAAATAAAGTGAAGGCAGACGCACTGTCCCGGCTGTATGACACAGAGGAGAGGCCCAGAGATAACACCCCCATACTCCTGGCCTCCAGCATTGTGGCGCCGGTAGTATGGGCGATGGACGTGGATATAGAGCAGGCATTATGCACAGATCCATCTCCACCGCAGTGTCCAGCTGGGCTGCGGTACGTGCCTGCTCTTATCCGTGATCTTATCCGTGATCGGAAAGTACTGGTGGCCTACCTTGGCTAAGGACGTGAGGGTGTACGTCTCCTCCTGCTCGGTGTGCGCCCAGAGTAAGGCACCTAGGCACCTCCCAACGGGTAAGCTACAACCATTACCAGTTCCACAACGACCATGGTCTCATCTTAGTATTGATTTTCTGACTGATCTTCCCCTCTCCCAAGGTAACACCACCATCCTGGTCGTTGTGGACCGCTTCTCCAAGTCCTGCCGCCTCCTTCCTCTGCGCTGTCTCCCCACGGCCCTGTAGACTGCGGAGTCCCTGTTTACTCACGTCTTCCGGCACTACGGGGTGCCAGAGGATATCGTGTCTGACCGAGGTCCCCAGTTCACGTCCAAGGTTTGGAAGGCGTTCATGGAACATCTGGGGGTCTCGGTCAGCCTGACCTCTGGGTTCCACCCCGAGTCAAATGGGCAGGTGGAACGAGTAAATCAGGATGTGGGTAGGTTCCTGCGGTCCTACTGCCAGGACCGGCCAGGGGAGTGGTCGGTGTTCTTGCCATGGGCAGAATATGCCCAGAACTATCTCTGCCACTCCTCTACTAACCTAACACCATTCCAATGTGTTTTAGGTTAACAACCGGTTCTGGCACCATGGCACCAGAGCCAGACCGAGGGTCCTGCGGTGGATGACTGGTTTCGGCGCGCGGAGGAGACATGGGACGCTGCCCGCATTCACCTCCAGCGCGCCGTGCGTCGTCAGAAGGCCAACGCTGACCGTCACCGCAGTGAGGCCCCAGTTTTCGTACCGGGGGATCGGGTCTGGCTCTCGACCCGGAATCTGCCCCTCCACCTGCTCTGCCGGAAGCTGAGCCCACGGTTTGTGGGGCCATTCAAAGTCCTGAGGAGAATCAACGAGGTTACGTATAGGTTGTTACTTCCCCCTGATTACCGTATTAACCCCTCATTTCATGTGTCTCTCCTCAGGCCAGTGGTGGTTGGTCCACTCCAGGAGTCTGAGGTGCGGGAGGTTCCTCCACCTCCTCTGGACATCGAGGGGGCCCCGGGGTACTCTGTCCATGCCATCCTGGATTCGAGGCGTCGGGTGGGGGGCCTTCAGTACCTCGTGGAGTGGGAGGGGTACGGTCCGGAGGAACGGTGCTGGGTCCCGGTGAGGGATATCCTAGATCCCTCCCTGTTGTTCGATTTCACTTACCTGCATGTCAACTGTGGCAGGAACACAGTCAAACGGATTTGCTAATTCGGTCACTCACCTGTAGATTTTTTTTGTAATTCCCCTGCATGCATGAATTCAGTTCGTTCAGTTTCCCAAATATGTCAAGGCATAGGCAAGGAGACACATTTTCTTTTAATTACACACAAAGTCAACAGTGTTTTTTACATCCATAGCGAATGAAAACAGTTCCTGTCTCAATTCAAAAACTGTTTCCAACACTCCACCTCGATAACCACCAAGCCTCAGTGTGAAATAGAACATTGTCATGCTCTAATCCCATATCTCCACATAGTTTTGCGAACAGGAGTGCGCAATGTAGTTCACAATTGATGTTACCTGCTGCATATCTCAGAGTTCTGCGCTCAGCTCTTTTGCCGCCAGTTGCTCCAGGCGTATCCATTATAGCTCAGTGTGCGTGTCATACAATGCGTCCATATGGCAGAGGGAGACACATTCATAACTAGAATGCAGAGGCCTGCCCGCTGTCCAGGACCGGCGCCATGAGGGTGCAAAGGGGGGCAATGCCCCCTTAGTTTGAATATTGTGCCCCCTCAGTTTTGTATCCTTATTCTGTCCCACAATCTGCCCCCTCCGTCATGCCCAACCGATTTGTTGTGTATGCTTCATTCATGCAAGTCCCTTGCACGCATCAAACGTACATCATACACATTTTACCAGTTGACTTTTTTTTTTTTATTGGCCTTCACAGTAGAAGGGTGGGGTCAATTTGTCATTGATTGTGGACATTGTGGAATTTCTTGCTGTCAACGAGCTTCCTCTCAGGGGAACTTTGGATGCGATGGATGCAAGAGGGGAGGGGGGCGGTGGACTATTCCTGCCGATGTTAGATTATATGCTCAGGAAAGACAAGGAACTTGCTAGTGCCTTAAGCACAATTCCCCGCAATGCCACATACACATCTCATGACATCCATAATGAAATAATTGGGCTCATGAGTGAGGTAGTCACAGAGGAAATTATAAAGGAAGTAGGTGATTCATGGTACACACTTAAAGTGGATGGGACTAAAGACCCAACCAGGTGCGAGAACATTTAAATTGTACTCCGTTACATGGGCGAAAACAATCGTGTTTGTGAGCGGCTACTGTCAATGGTAACGAGTAAAGAATGTGATGCTTTATGGCTGACTAACTTGGTCCTGTCAGAGCTAACAAATCTTGGCCTTAGCACCGAGAAGATGGGGCCAGTGTGATGTCTGGTAAACATGGGGGCATGCAAAGGGTAGTGCAGGACAAGCTGAATCGGGAAGTGCCGTGCATTGCTTTAACCATCAGCTGCATTTAGTCATAGTGCACGCTATGTCCTCTGAGGGTGCATTGGATGACTTTTTTAATGTGTGTGATTCCCTTTACAAGTTTCTCAGGAAACCAACTGTGGCTGCGCAATATAAGGGAGAGAAACTGAAACGGCTGCTTCAGCAGCGATGGACTGGTCATCTAGCCACGGTGAGTGTCATTACTCTGGACAGCATCATCCACCTGCTCAGAGAAATCGAGAGTACCCGCACCTACGGTACAGAGGTGCGACTTGAGGCTGTGGGCCTATTGAAAGCTGTTTCTGAGCCGAGCTTCAGATTCATTGCCTTCATGGTCCACAAAGTCCTCAGCCTGCTCAACCCCCCTATCAAGTTACTTCAGGCTGAAGCAACTGATCTATACACTGGCATCCGAGTCGTCCACAGTGTCCACAATTGCGTGAAGAAACTGCGATGTGACAGTGAGTTTGATGAGTTATGGAAGAAATACAAACACACGGACACCCCCGCTCCAAGCAAACGGCAAAGAGTAGTGAGTAGTAATCTGAAAGAATATGTGGTTGAAACAGCAATGGTTTAATATCCTAATCACCAACGTTTCGACATACAAGCTGTCTTCGTCAGGGTATAATAACGTTGGTTATTAGGATATTAAATTATTGCATCTGAGCTCCTAGAGTGTACGGTGTGTAAGTGTTTTATTCCGTTAGCTAGCACCTCGCCTAAATAGGTGTGCGTTTCTTTCGCCTCTATATGAAACAGCAATGGGCCAGCAAGAAGAGGATAATGAGAGGGAGTGCAAAAGACTGTTTTTCAGCACTCTGGATGCTGTACTGGGAGAAATGTCAGCAAGATTTAACAAACGAAACAGCCAACTTGTTGAGGCCCTGTGTGCCTTTCACCCAGAGAATGAAACCTTTATGGATGTGGAAAAGGTGAAACCACTGCTGGACTTAATCTCAGGAGACTTTGTGGAAGCTGAATTTAATGTCGCACGCCAGTTTCTACAGACTGAAATCGCCCGATCTGGAGAAGACAAATGGACTATGCAGAGCATTTTGGATAGATACTCCGGGCCTTTAACAGCACTGCCTACTGTGATAATGGCATTGAAGCTGGGATTAACATTTGGAGCATCCACGGCAACTTGCGAGAACTCTTTTTCAACATTGAAAAACGTATTCAGTGAGCACAGACAGAGCATGTTGCACAGGAGGAAAGCGCAGCTGATTCAACTGGCATTTGAGAGGGATCTTACAAGCAAATTCTGTGGGGAGTGGAACGAGAGACTGCTGAGGAGGTTCAACACAGCATCAAGGTGGCTCTTTTGAATCTGGGTAAGAACAGGCAGCCTGACTGGGCTTGTATTATTTTGTCATTTGCTAGCTTTTGGAAATGCGTGGCAAATGTCAGAAATAGGCGTAGACGTGATTTTCTTTATTGGCAAAACACCAGTCTCTACGTCAACAGTGAAGAGGCGACTCCGGGATGCTGACCTTCTAGGCAGAGTTGCAAAGAAAAAGCCATATCTCAGACTGGCCAATAAAAATAAAAGATAAAGATGGGCAGTCTGAGATACTGTATGGCTTTTTCTTTGCAACTCTGCCTAGAAGGTCAGCATCCCGGAGTCGCCTCTTCACTGTTGAAGTTGAGACTGGTATTTTGCGGGTACTATTTAATGAAGCTGCCAGTTGAGGACCTGTGAGGCGCCTGTTTCTCAAACTAGACACTCTAATGTATTTGACCTCTTGCTCAGTTGTGCAACGGTGCCTCCCACTCCTCTTACTATTCTGGTTAGAGTCAGTTTGTACTGTTCTGTGAAGGGAGTAGTACACAGCGTTGTACGAGATCTTCAGTTTCTTGGCAATTTCTCGCAAGAATAGACTGACGTGTTTCAGAAGAAAGTTATTTGTTTCTGGCCATTTTGATCCTGTAAACAAACCCACAATTGCTGATGCTCCAGATACTCAACTAGTCTCAAGAAGGCCAGTTTTATTGCTTCTTTAATCAGCACAACAGTTTTCAGCTGTGCTAACATAATTGCAAAAGGGTTTTCTAATGATCAATTAGCCTTTTAAAATGATAAACTTGGATTAGCAAACACAACGTGCCATTGGAACACAGGACTGATGGTTGCTGATAATGGGCCTCTGTACGCCTATGTAGATATTCCATTAAAAATCAGCCGTTTCCAGCTACAATAGCCATTTACAACATTAACAATGTCTACACTGTATTTCTGATCAATTTGATGTTATTTTAATGGACAAAATTTTTTCTTTTCTTTCGAAAACAAGGACATTTCTAAGTGACCCCAAACCTTTGTATGGTAGTGTATATATTTTTTTTGGGGGGGGGGGTTTGGGAAATTCTCTCTCGACCCCATTTTCATATCAGGGACCCTTAGTTTGGAAACGGCTGAATTAGACACCTACTCTTAAAACTATGCAACAATAAAGCACAGGCATATAAAAACACCAAAAAAAACAAAAAACTCTCAGAAGTATGAGATGTGTGTGGTGCAAGAAAACACTCTGTAATGAGGGGAAATGTGTTGCAAAAGACTAAGACTCCTCTGTGTATGACTGATAGCTGAGTGTATTGAGGCATTCCAAGCTGGTCATAAGTGAGTCTAACCACTGGCTTAGACTGTCTCTTCTCTGAGGGAGCAGGGACTAAAAACTCATCTGAACTAGGGCCAAAGGCTAGCAGGATTTCTGAACTGGCGCAAGGGACTACTGCCACTTCAGAGCTAGGGCCTGGGGCAAGTGACTCCTCTGAACTAGGTCTTGAACTAGGGCTTGACACAAGAGACTGTTGCACACTAGGGCCATTTAATTGTTCTTCAGAGGTCACTTGAGCTTCTGCTGCCAGTTCAGGAACTTATTCACTTTCCTCTTCAGAGGGGCACTCCGGTTCAACTTGCTCTGAGGGAGGGGCTAGTGTACTAGCACTTGCTCCTGAGACAACTGTGTCCACAAAATCAGTTTAAGAGAATCCCATTTCCTCATTCGAGCTCCCTTCGTCCTCTCCTATAGCGAGTTCCAGAACTGTCTCCTTGTCTTCATCAGATGGCAGGGCAGAAACTAAAATGGGCCGTTGATGCTTTTGATTATGTGTCTCCATCCTCTTTTTAGGTTCTATGGTCTCCCAACTGCTGACCCCTTTTGTTTGAATCTCTCTGGCTGTGGGTTACCTTGAGGATGGAATGGCGATGTACGTGACTTCTTCACGCCAGCCAGCTGAAGGACCTCCTGGATGAGTCTACTTTGAAAGTCTCTGCCCTGATCAGGGATTATGCAGGAAGGCAGGCCATAATGGACAAAAAACTTCTCCCAAAGCACCCTGGCCACAGAGCTGGCTTTCTGGTCTTTAGTGGCAGAAATTGAAATGGGCCGTAAATGCTTTTGATGCCGTGTCTCCATCCTCTTTTTAGGTTCTATGGTCTCACTGTCATCTTCACCAGTCAGCTGGCCAATGGGAAGCAGGTGATCTCGGTGGAGCGTCCTCATAGGTCCTCCTCTTTTAGGCTGTACTTGATACGTGGACAGTCCAGGTAGCCTCTGCACTACCACATGGGGTTCAGGTTTCCACCTGTTCGCAATTTTGTGCTTTCCTGGGACTCCCAAGGACACGATCACCAGGCTGTAGCTCTTGATGTTTCACCCACTTGTCATACCTTGTTTTGTTCGCCTTATTCCTGCTCGAAGCTCCTGTGATAGGCTTCCTTTAGCTGTTCCCTTAACTTGGAGGTGTACTTCAGGTAGTCTTGGTCGGAGTTGCCATCCGGTGCGACACCGAAGCACAGATCAATGGGCAGTCTAGCCTCCCTCCCAAACATCAGGTAGTAAGGGGAGAATCCAGTAGAGTGGTTTCGGGTGCAGTTGTAGGCATGGACGAGGTACCCCAACTGCTGACTCCATGTGGACTTTTGTTTGGATTCTAGAGTTCCAAGTATATTGAGCAGTGTGCGATTGAATCTTTCCGGCTGTAGGTTCCCTTGAGGATGGAATGGCGATGTACGTGACTTCTTCACCCCAGCCAGCTGAAGGACCTCCCGGATGAGTCTACTTTGAAAGTCTCTGCCCTGATCAGAGTTTATGTGGGAAGGCAGGCCATAACGGACAAATAACTTCTCCCAAAGCACCCTGGCCACAGAGCTGGCTTTCTGGTCTTTAATGGTGTAAGCTTGGTCGTAGCGAGTGAAGTGATCTGTCACTACGAGGATGTTACTGATGTTCTTCATGTCATTCTCCAGAGAGAGGAAGTCTATACACACCAACTCTAGGGGGGCCATAATGGTGATGTTTACTAAAACTGCTAATCTAGTGGGCAGTGTCTTCTGCTGCACACACCATGCACATGACTTGCAGTGAAACTCAAAATCTCTGGACCTGAAGGGCCAGTAGAACCAAGCACGGGTTTGATCAAGAGTCCTCTTATAGCCTAAATGTCCCATATCATTGTGGACAGACTTCATGACCAAGGCTCTGAATTCTTTGGGTAGATCCAGCTGCTTTCTCTTGACCTGATTGGAGCCTCTAAGGCAGCGGTTCCCAAACTAGGGGTCGCGATCCCATGTGGGGTCACCTGACATGAAAATTGGGTCGTGGGAGAATTTCCAAAATCCTGAAAGATATATATATATATACACTGAACAAAAATATGCAACAGTTTTAAAGAGTTACAGTTCATATAAGGAAATCAGTCAATTGAAATACAGTAAATGAATTAGGCTCTAATGGATTTCACATGACTATTGGTCACAGATACTGTACCTTAAAAATAAAAGTAGGGGCTAGGGCGTGGATAAAAAAAACAGTCAGTATCTGGTGTGAGGAAGCTGAGGAGTGGGACAACATGAGCTTCCTCATGCAGCGCGACACATCTCCTTCGCATAGAGTTAATCCGGCTATTGATTGTGGCTGGTGGAATGTTGTCCCACTCCTCTTCAATGGCTGTGCGAAGTTGCTGGATATTGACGGGAACTGGAACCCGCTGTCGTACATGTCAATCCAGAGCATCCCAAACATGCTCAATGGGTGACATGTCTGGTGAATATGGAAGAATTGGGACATTTTCAGCTTCCAGGAATTGTGTACAGATCCTTGCAACATGGGGCCATGCATTTTCATGCTGAAACATGAGGTGATGGCGGTGGATGAATGGCACAACAATGGGCCTCAGGATCTCATCATGGTATATCTGTGCATTCAAATTGGCATCGATAAAATACAATTGTGTTCATTGTCCGTAGCTTATGCCTGCCCATACCATAACCCCACCGCCGCCATGGGGCACTCTGCTCACAACATTGACATCAGTAAACCGCTCGCCCACACGACACCATACACGTGGTCTGTACTTTTGAGGCCGGTTGGACGTACTGCCAAATTCTCTAAAACAACATTGGAGGGGGCATATGGTAGAGAAATTTACATTTAATTCTCTGGCAACAGCTATGGTGGACGTTCCTGTAGTCTTTTTCAAATCATAGTTGCACACCTCATGTAGCCTAGTCCAAAGGTCTATTTGTTTTGATAAGATTTGTATCACAACTAAAGTGGGCAAATAACTTCTTAAAATTAAGCACATTAATCCACTTTACAACGGGTGTAGAGACTAACTGGCATACATATGCAGCACGTGAGTTTCAAGTTTGGGGAAGATCATTTTCACCATAAAAATGCACCTTTATAATAAAAGCATTACATGGATAATCGCATTTGCGATCACTTCTGAGAATGGTGTTTTCCTGCTAATTGATTGCATTTTGGAACATTTGCACTTATAGCCTAATGCCGTGTGCGCATTGCTGCGCTTTTAATGTGAAGAAATAGCCTAATAGTTTATCAACATTTTAAGCAAAACGTTCTGATCTGTTGCGTCAGCCTCATTGCTTTTTTTATGCTAGTGGTTGTATTAATTTGGGATCTATCGCATCCCACAAATGTCCCAGACTATGCTTGGAATATATATTTATTGCACAGAATAGAATAGGTCAACTTTTGTACTATGGGGGATAGTAGATTGACATAGGCTAGTGCTTTTGCTGTTCGTTAGGCATACTCATCTTGTTGGCTGACGAAAAAAGTAAATGTGGACAGTTCTTCCAATATCTTCAATATGCGCCTCGGAATTCATTAATGATGCGCGCAGTTGCATAACTGCGGACAACCTAACATAAGGACAACTCAGAGTATGCTATTCTGTTCTTCTGAAATAGACTACATTTTCTTCATATCATGTTTCTTTAGACCTGTCTAAAAGAAAGAATGGATTTATTGTGATGGTGTAGGCTATATTGAAGGAATTTATTAAACTTTTTAAAATGTAGATGTTCCAAAGGTCGGCATCAGTGGCTTGTAGGCTATGTGTGGAAGCCAGGAGATGTGTTTATGTTCGTTAACGGTCAATTGTCATGAGACCGGCAGTTATTTGCTTGACAGTCACCGGTTGACAAAATGTCATGACCGCCACAGCCCTAGTCTTTACCAGAGCCCCATTGATGGGCATAGCAGCGTAGATCAGCTGGTGGTTATGATTAGCCTGGTGGAACCAACCTGATTGCTGTGTTCACCTTTCTATTTCCCTTCAAATATCATAAAAAGTGGAGTGAAATAGAATGATGAATACAGCAGTCAGGCTGTTTCCACCAGTCTAGGTTATGCCCTGAACATTATATGCATCTAAGAAGTAGAAAATTAGCAACAAATAATATCAGTTTACATATTATGTTTTACAATTGAGCTATCAAATGTATCAAAGTAATGAAATGGGTTACCTTCTGTATTTGTACAAATTATTATCCTGTGAACGCTGTTGCCGCTGACAGGTGAAGGTTGCTGGCCGGATACTTGCCAACATGTGGCTCACAGTGAGGGCATGTCTGCATGATGCTGATGAGGGCCCCCTTGCTGGTCTTCTCTGTGCTGCATGTTCGGCTGCAAACTGGACATCTCTCGAACAACTGCAGCAGGCAATCTTATGAGGTGAGGTGATGTTGACTGGGAGGGCCTGTGACAGGGTGATATAATACAGCCTTTCTCAAACCACGGTCCGTCGACCGGTGCCTGTCTGTGGAGGAATGCTTGCCAGTCCGCGGCACATTTGTCTTGAATATGATTGGGGAGTTTTCTGGTCCACGTCATAAATAAATACTTATGCATGCTGCAGTAAACAAATTGTGTTGCCATGACTAACTATAGCTACACCAAACACACACACACTAGCTAGCCATGCTGCACAGCCTGCACGCTCTCAGTCTCCCTGGATTTGTTTCAAATGACAGCTGCCTGCCAAAACCGGTCTGTGTGATATGTCAGACATGCCTCAGTAACGATGCTATGAAGCCATTGAAACTGCACAGACATTTAGAAACAAAGCATCCACATCTCAAGGATAAACCAGATGTTTTTATTTTACAAAAAAGAGATGACCATAACAAACAAAACTGCTGCACAATAATTTCACAGACTATGAGAATTTACTGAAGGCTTCATACTCTCTCATAACATTTTCCAAGTGCCAGGCTCATTTCACCATAGTTGAAAAGCTAATCATACCCTCAGTCGTGGATGCTTGCCGAGAGGTTTGAGGCCCAACTGCTGCTAGAAAGATCAGCATAATCACACTTTCCAATGACACTGCCACACGTAGAATCACGGATATGGCAGATGATATTGAATCACAGGTTTTAGACAGAATCTGCACATCAAATTGGTTTTCAATCCAATTAGATGAGACGACTGACATTATTAATGCCCCACTTCTTGTATATATATATTCGATACATATATGAAGAATGTATTTGTTGCAAAGAGTTGCCTCGGAATATAACTGCAGGTGAAATATTCTGTGTTCTGAACGAGTACATAAAGGGACATGGAATACGATGGGACTGTTGTATCTGGATCTGTACCGACGAGACTGCTGCTCAACCTATCCATGCAGGGATGTGCAAGTGTCATTTTCCAAGCTAACAATAAAATTGCAGATTTCAAGAAAAAGCTGGACGTCTGGAGAGACCGAGTGGATAAAGGCATTTTCAATTTGTTCTCCCTATTCTCAACTCTGGCTGACGAGAGGGATGTAGAAATGGATCACATGAGTAAATTGATGGGGTCACATCTGAGCCAAACTCATCTCAAATACTAGGTTTACTTCCCCTCACAATCTGATTCACGCTCAGGAAAGCAGTGGATGAGTAATCCGTTCACCAGCACTGAAGAGACTCACAGCTTGTCACCGATTCTTGAAGATAAAGTATTGGAGCCTGGGCGCTTGTTTTAATGAGATGCGCATGTCCATATTCTGGCTGTTCAGCAATGGAGAATACCCGCAACTCAGCGAAATGGCAGTGAAGACATTAATCCCCTTTCATTCTACATACTTATGATATACCAGCTTCTCCTCTCTTGCTACAACAAAATCAAAATATTGCAGCAGACTGGCTGTTGAAAACACCTTGAGTGTCCCTCTCCTCCATCCCTCTGACGTTTGACCTGTTGGTGTCCAAGAGGCAGGCACACCATCTCATTGATTAGGTGAGTCAAACATCTTGTACTATTAAATGTTTTTATAATCTATATATCGAAATAATTAAAGATTGTTATTTGTTTATAAAGATTCAGTTGTTGCTACATTGTTTTTATTGACAGCACAGGTAATGTGATTGTGTATAATGACTAAATATATTTTTTCTTGTTTTGACAGACAGCCCCTGAAGACAGCCCATCAAATAGATAGGCAAACAGACAGCCCCTGAAGACAACCCATGAAGAAAGCACAGAGAGAGACACTGCCCATGAAGACTGCACAGACAAACCATGAAGGCAGCCAAGTAAATACATAATTCATACATTTTGTGTAAAGAAAAAATTAATTGAATTAAATCGTTAAAAGCCATGCCTTGCTGATCCCTGGCACAAAGAGTTTGAGAAAAGCTGATATAATAAACAGCCAAGTGGTAAATTGCATTTTGTTCTAAAGAAATTACAAAGCTTTTTGCTAATGCACTTCACAATCAAAATGACTCTGGTTGGCTGAGGAATTAACCTAATATTTTATCAAGCCAGGTCTTTTTTAACACAACTTTTCACATAACACACATTACCTGTCGTTGTTGATGAAGCCATCTGTGTCATCAGGGCAGTAACTCGGGTCACTTTCAAAAGCGTCATGATGGCGTGTCATTTTCATAAGAGTCGAGGGAGACACTGGCAACAACTTAGGAGGTGGCACAAGGGTACTTGTGTCGCATGACACACTTTTATTCTGAGGTCTTGCCTGACAAACTGTGAAAGTAGCAAGTGAATAGTGAATACAATTATTTTTGGAGGTCGCTAAACCATTGCAATCACATTGCTGGACATGTTATGATAACCACCTTTGCTCCTTCTGGTAGGTCCCGGCATCCGTTCAAGACCAGGGGATCAGTTTGGCACCCAGCTGTGCACTTTGTCTAACAGAAAAACAGCGACAACGATTGTCATCATCACTCAATTATAAACATAGCTTGAGAAATAACGTAATCTCGTTTGGAAGCTAATGCTATGCTTTACAGATATAGACGACTGGCTCCTTGGATTAGATTCAGGCCGGTGACACCGTTACACTATGCAACCAACTGTGACATGTTTTGCTACGGCACTGGGTTGGTTTGTGTTTATTGCAGCTAGTTAGTCCACTGTTGTAGTCAGATATGAGTTAGCTAGTACCACCATGCAACTTGGATGTAACATAGGGGTAGACATAACATAGTAAATGTAAATCTGTCTCCCTCCATTTAATATGATATGTTAAGTTTCGTATGGTATGTATTAATTTGTGGATGTCCATCATCCATTTTGTATGATATGTTACGAATTACAATTTGTATGATATGTTACGAATTGCAATTCGTACAATATGTTACGAATTTGCAATGTGTATGATATGTTACGAATTCCAATTTGTTGTGGCTAACATTGGCTAGGTGGCTAACGTTAGTTAGGCTAGGGGTTAGGTGTTATGGCTAGGGTTAGGAGTTAGATTAAAGGGTTAAGGTTAGGGAAAGGTTGGCTAACATGCTAAGTAGTTGCAAAGTAGCGAAAAAGTAGTAAGTCCTTGCAAAGTTGCTAATGACCTAAAATGCTAACGTTGTCCGTGATGAGATCCGAACATGCAACCTTAGGGTTACTAGACGTTCACGTTCACCCATCCACCCTCCTTTTATTTTTGTCTTAAGTAACCTTCTGTCTTATGTAACCATACCAAACGTAACATATCATACTAATTTGAGTGTCCCGGATTTATGTTGACTATGTTACGTCTAGTCTATGAGACCAGGCTGCACCCATTATTTATTTGTGCACTAGACATGGGTTGCACCTCGGAGGCTAATGTGACTGTTTTGTCTAAATTACAGTAATTTAGAGTGGCATGGATATATGATGACATTGCTAAAGTACACAAATAATTAGTAGGAAACAACTTTGCCATATTATGATGTCATCAAATTTACTTTAGAGAGATGGCAATGTTGCCATTACTGTTACTAGCGAAGTTCGTCAAAAATAACTAGCAATGCTAAAGTTAGCTAGCTAAAATATGGTGGTCCCCTCAATCTTAGTTGGCTAATGTTATACTGCATCTAAAGTCAATCTGGCAAGATCACAATAATGACAAATGGTTTTCCTACTCATTATTTTCCTTCTTTTGAAATGTTATCGTGTTTCCAAGCCAAATCCAAGTTGTATTGAGCTAGGCTAACGTTAGCCAGCTAGTTAGGTAGATAACTAGTTGGTAGCTAGCTAGCTAATGTCAGCAATGCTAGCAATGATAGTGATAATGATTATCAAAATATACATAACCAGATACAGTGCATTCGGAAAGTATTCAGACCCCTTGACAGCCTTATTCTAAAATGGATTAAATAGGTTTTTTCCTTATCAATCTATACACAATACCCCATAATGACAAAGCAAAAACAGGTTTTAGACATTTGTGCAAATGTATTTACAAATAAAAACAGAAATATGAAATTTACATAAGTATTCAGACCCTTTACTTAGTACTTTGTTGAAGCACCTTTAGCAGCGATTACAGCCTCAAGTCTTCTTGGGTATGACACTACAAGCTTGGCCCACCTGTATTTGGGGAGTTTCTCCCATTCTTCTCTGCAGATCATCTCAAGCTCTGTCAGGTTGGATGGGGAGCGTCGATGCACAGCAATTTTCACATCTCCCCAGAGATGTTCGATCGGGTTCAAGTCTGGGCTCTGGCTGGGCCACTCAAGGACATTCAGAGACTTGTCCCGAAGCCACTCCTGCGTTGTCTTGGCTGTGTGCTTAGGGTCGTTGTCCTGTTGGCAGGTGAACCTTCGCCCCAGTCTGAGGTCCTGAGCGATCTGGAGCAGGTTTTTATCAAGGATCTCTCTGTACTTTGCTCTGTTCATCTTTCCCTCGATCCTGACTAGTCTCCCAGTCCCTGCCACTGAAAAACATCCCCACAGCATGATACTGCCACTACCATGCTTCACCGTAGGGATGGTGCCAGGTTTCCTCCAGACGTGACGCTTAGCATTCAGGCCAAAGAGTTCAATCTTGGTTTCATCAGACCAGATAATCTTGTTTCTCATGGTCTGAGAGTCCTTTAGGTGCCTTTTGGCAAACTCCAAGCGGGCTGTCAGGTGCCTTTTACTGAGGAGTGGCTTCTGTCTGGCCTGATAGGTGGAGTGCTGCAGAGATGGTTGTCCTTCTGGAAGGTTCTCCCATCTCCACAGAGGAACTCTAGAGCTCTGTCAGAGTGACCATCGGGTTCTTGGTCACCTCCCTGACCAAGGGCCCTTCTCCCCCGATTGCTCAGTTTGGCCGGGCGGCCAGCTCTAGGAAGTGTCTTGGTGGTTCCAAACTTCTTCCATTTAACAATGATGGAGGCCACTGTGTTCTTGGGGACCTTCAATGCTGCAGAATGTTTTTGGTAACCTTCTCCAGATCTGTGCCTCGACACAATCCTGTCTCGGAGCTCTACAGACAATTATTTCGACCTCATGGCGTGCCTTTCCAAATCATGTCCAATCAGTTTAATTTACCAAAGGTGGATTCAAGTTGTAGAAACATCTCAAGGATGATCAATGGAAACAGGATGCAGCTGAGCTAAATTTCGAGTCTCATAGCAAAGGGTCTGAATACTTATGTAAAGAAGGTATTTTATGTATAAAAATTATATAATTTGCAAACAATTCTAAAAACCTGTTTTCGCTTTGTCATTATGGGGTATTGTGTGTAGATTGATGAGGAAAAACATTAATTTAGGGCCTCCTGAGTGGCGCAGGGGTCTAAGGCACTGCATTGCAGTGCTAGAGGCATCACTACAGACCCGGGTTCAATCCCAGACTGGATCACAACCGGCTGTGATTGGGACCCATGACTATGGAGTCACTAGAGCACAATGAGCCAAGTAAAGTACCCCCAGCCAAACCCAGTGTCGTCCGGGTTAGGGGAGGGTTTGGCCCAGCGTCGTCCGGGTTAGGGGAGGGTTTGGCCCAGCGTCGTCCGGGTTAGGGGAGGGTTTGGCCCAGCGTCGTCCGGGTTTGGCTGGGGGTGCTTTACTTGGCTCATTGTGCTCTAGTGACTCCTTGTGGTGGGCTGGGTGCCTGCAGGCTGACCTTGGTTGTCAGGTGAATGGTGCTTCTGGGTCAAGCGGGTGTTAAGAAGTGTGGTTTGGCAGATCATGTTTCGGAGGATGCATGACTTGACCTGTTGGGGAGTTGCAGTGATGAGACAAGATTGAAAAAGGGGGTAAAATACAACAACAAAAAAATCAAATTTAGAATAACAAAATGTGGGAAGGGGTCTGAATACTTTCCGAATGCACTGTACATAACCAGCAGTGTATGGTCTAGCTACCAACAAACGCCAACCACCTAATTTGCATAATAGGGTCCTTCGGCAGGGCATGCAAACCATAGTTGTTGGCTGTGCATCCTGGTGGAAGCATGGAAGCATGGTCAATCTGTATAGAGCTTTTCAGTCTCAAATGGTTTTGATCCTTTGAATGCGTTGGTTGGGGCAATGAAACAACGGAGCCCCATTCAATGAAGGGAAGCAAAGTGGGCGGAATGGCAATTGACTTTTAATTACCAGTAGGAGTCCATGTTCAGTCAGGAATCTTTGGACTGTGGCTTCACATTTTGTTTAAATTGATTATCAACATTGACACAAGGTCAAATAAAATACATCTAATCAAATATAAAATTCTACATAATTTCAACCACCCAATAATTGTTTACGTTCTAAATACATTTGTTGCATCAATTTCAACTTATCTATACATTGTTTTGATGACAATGTTGACATTAGATTGATGCAACAACCTGTTAGTCAGGTTAAGTCAATGTATTTAAATTGAAGTTTTACGCTAATTTCAATGTTTACAATGCTGGTTGAAATGAGATGAAAACACTACTGGTTTAGGACTTTTTTCATATGGCCAAAAGTATGTGGAGAAATTGTTTACCTTCTGTAAGTTTAAGGAATATTGCCTTGTGCCTTGTAATTCTGTTACCAGAAACCCACATACACTACATTACCAAAAGTATGTGGACACCTGCTCCTCAAACATCTCATTCCAAAATCATGGGCATTAATATGGAGTTGGTCCCCCCTTTGCTGCTATAACAGCCTCCACTTTTCTGGGAAGGCTTTCCACTAGAAGTTGGAACATTGCTGCGGGGACTTGCTTCCATTCAGCCACAAGAGCATTAGTGAGGTCGGGCACTGATGTTGGGCGATTAGGCCTGGCTCGCAGTTGGCATTCCAATTCATCCAAAGGTGTTCGATGGGGTTGAGGTCAGGGCTCTGTGCAGGCCAGTCAAGTTCTTCCACACCGTCGGTCCCGTTCTGTGAGCTTGTGTAGCCGACCACTTCGCGGCTGAGCCGTTGTTGCTCCTGAAATAACCAAATCCACTCATTTGAAAGGCCATGTAGTGTATTTTCCGTGTTGATTCCACGTCACAATATGTTGACAATTTACGTTGAAACAACATTGATTCAACCAGTGTGTCCCCAGTGGGATTAAACGTAAAGCTATGCCAGTTAAGCACCAATTTAAGTTAATGTCTTACAGTTTTTCTCAATTGCTAAGACACATTTCTTGAAACCTTCACCCATTTTCTCAAAACTTTAAACACAAAACCAAATCTTCAAACTACATTCACAAAACCCCTGACTCTTCTGGCAAAATCAAACAATCGCCTCAAAACCATTTAATCTGTGCTCAAAATCAAACAATGCTTTCAGATCATACACACAGCCAGTCAATATATAAACACTACAGAGCGTTCATTAGACACTACATTAAAAAATGGAGAACACAGCGTCCAGGGCATGTAGTTACACAATAAAAAAAAAAATTATATAGTAAATGAATTTTGCAATTAAAACAAAAAGTATAGTAATCACAACTTAGTACAGTGAATATATTGTACACTGTAAGTACTGCAAGTAATACAGTATTGAATGTCTGTATATTCAGCACTTGCATAAAAATACAGGAGTCTAACTGCAAAAGCCCAAAGAACAAAGAAAACTCTAAATGAAAAGCACATTACAGTACACTCAAAAATGTTGCGCAACTGCGAAATCAAAGTCAATGAGAGATTCATTCTGCCTCAGCATCACGTCTTTGTGCTGGTTTCCTGCCAGAGGACTTAGTCCACATCACAGGCAATGTTGTCCCTTGCCAGGCAACGGGGGAAAAACCCTCTGGTATGCCGGATCCAGCCTTGACAACACTCCACACCTATGTCACCACAGGCCAATTCCATTGCCTGTAAGAGATTTTCCCTGGTATATGGGTTTCGGTCATAGACCTTACACCGCCACGCAGAGAAAAACGTATCTATTGGGTTGAGGAAAGGGCTGTATGGTGGAAGGCAAACATTTATGAATCGCTGGTTGATGTTGAACCACTCGCGTATCCGGACACCACCGTGAAAGCTGACATTGTCGCAAACCACGACATAGACAGGATGCGCTGCCTGCTGATGATCCTGCTGCTCACACTCAAACAAAACATCCCGAAGACCACCCAGAAATATAAGAAGATGTTCAGTGTTATATGGCCCCAGGGTTGCATGACGGTGGAGAACCCCACGATTACTTATGGCTGCACAAAGGGGGACATTGCCACCACGTTGGCCAATTATGTTCCTGCCTCTCCTTCTCCTGTTCGCCAGATTGAACCCTGCTTCATCTACAAAAATTTATTAATGGGGCCTTTCCATGGAATCCAATTCAAATACTCTCTATATATAAAAATAGATAAATAAGTCGTTTAGTAAGTGATACAGAAAGACAGACTTCTGCAATAGTGCATTTGTATGCACTCCTGATTTACATACACTACAATGTAGTGCAGTTTACAGTAACAGTAGGCTAGTAGCTTAGCATTGTACTGTAAGCATCAGCGCTGAAAGTGTCTGAGTGTACACTTACTTGCACATACTGAAATCGTAGATCTTTGACCCTTTCTGAGTTGCGCTCAAAGGGTACTCTGTACACTTGCTTCATGCGTACCCTGTTACGCTGGAGGACACTGTCAATTGTAGAAAGGCTGACACTGTTGATTCCTTCAAAGTTTACATTGTGTTCAACAACTCTTTGCTGTATTTCACGCAGTCGGATGGCATTGTTTTGAAGGACCATATCAACAGTGAGAGCCTCTTGCTGTTGGGAGAACATAGCAGGCCTTCCACCCTCATGTGGTAGTCTTGCAATTCTACAAAAAGGGAAAATGCACTTACAAACGAATACATACAGTAAAAATAGTAATGGATATTACTTCTATACGTAAAATATTGTATGGTAAGAAAATTAATATTTTTTTCCCCAGTCCCCTTTCTATTGACAAAGTGATGTACTGAATCAAATGTATACAGTAAACTTTCAATGACCAAAATAAAAAGAAACAATTACCTGTTCTCTTCTCTGAATGTCCTGATTATGGTGGCCACAGATAATCTGCTCAAATTGGGTTGTACTCTTTGTCCTGCTTCCCTCATTGCTTGAATTTCTTCTGAAATTACTGTTCTTGGTCTTGCTCTTCCTCGTCCTCGCACTCTTCCTCCTCGTCCACCACCTCTTACACGTACTCTTCCTCCTCTGCCTCTCAGATTGTTTCCATCCATTGTTGGTATCAACATTCAACACACCTGTGCCACCTGTGCACTCTGAACTGGCTTATATTCTGTACAATTGGTTTGATCACATCATTAGAAACAAGTGTGAACAATTTGGAGTCGTTGTGTGTAAACGATGACAACTGTGTTGTAGTTGTGTTTAACTTTTGCCGCCTGTGTTTACCATTTTGTAACACAAGTGCATCACAGTGCGAAATGTGTTTTAGTGAGTGAGAATGTGTTTAGAGTTTTGCAAAAAGAGTGACTGATTCGACAAATGGG
Organism: Coregonus lavaretus; assembly: GCF_964263955.1. Lineage (NCBI taxonomy): Eukaryota > Metazoa > Chordata > Actinopteri > Salmoniformes > Salmonidae > Coregonus > Coregonus lavaretus. The sequence goes on from NC_139989.1 coordinate 44,394,574, forward strand.
TTTAGGCCACTGAGCATTTGGTTCAGAGAATGGGGTTTAGTGTTTTAGCAATTCAGAAAAACTGTAATAGGGCCAGAGCCACCAGAACAGTAGATTCTACAAGTGTCTGGAGCTCTATTGGAGGTATACGACACCTTTCTTCCATGAGATATTCCATAATTTGGTGTTTTGTCGATGGTGGTGTAAAACGCTGTCTCAGGCGCACTCCAGAATCACCCATAAGTGTTCAATTGGGTTGAGATCTGGTGACACACACACACACACACACACACTTTATGCTGCTTTGAGACCCCTCTTTCAAAGTCACTGAGATCTCTTCTTCTAGATATGGTAGCCAAAATAATGGACAATTTGGCATTTTTATACATGACCCTAAGCATGATGGGATATTTTAATTGCTTAATTTTCTCAGGAACCACACCTGTGTGTAAGCACCTGCTTTCGATATACTTTGTATCCCTCATTTACATAAGTGTTTCCTTTATTACCTGTATGTGCCCCACACCTTAGGGGTAAATAAATATTGACTATGATCTCCCTTTAACGTCTCCCTACACGCCAAGCTAGGTAGCTGTGGGTGAGACACATCATCAGGTTAAAGGAAGGTAACAACATCTGCTGTTATGTAAGCAGATGTTCTGTAAGTAACTTGGGATAGGAGAAACAGAGAGGATGACAAACCAAGGACACTGCATTTTAGCTGACTGTAATATCAAATGTACTGTAAAACATTTGGACTGGGGAGCTAGGTGGTAGTTGTGTGACTGATTTGTATGCACCATGTAGTTAATTACTGCAGTGGGCTAAAATAGGGTCACACAGAGGGATTCTTGGTAGTCTTAAACAAATCTACTTTGAAAAAAAAGTATACACCTCACACACATGGTTATGGGCTTAAAAAAAGAAGACAACTATACCATGTCAGATATAGAGTTACAATGTATTCAATTTTGAGTTTGCATCACAATATTACACTTTATATAGATCACAAAAGACTGAAATATAACAAAACCGTTTGACATAGATTTTCGTCATAATTTTTAAACATCTTTATTAATGATCAAATTATGAAAAATATGAATAACATTACACCAATGAGGCCAAAGGGGGAGCTTTTGGTCATTAACTGCAGGAAAGGGCTATGGTACTAGAAGTAGTTTTAGTGTAGATAAGAGTGTCTAATTAGTGAATAAGATCCAGTATAATGTGAATTTATGTCAGAGCTGCGATGTGAAATGGTAGTATAGTAGAGATGAGCTGAGATGTTTGGAGGTTGGGAGTGGAGAATGAAGGGTTGATGTTGTGGTGAGGCTGTTGAGCACGAGGCCGTGCATTGCGACCGTCTCTGGTACACTCTCCGCTCGGGGGCCCTCCCGTTCACTCAGAGCGCCCACAGAGCTCTGGGCACAGAGCAACAAAACAAGCCCATTTCCATCTATCCCTCCATATATCCATCCATTCCGGCGCTGCTGCCGGGGCCCTGGAGAGCCAACGAGGGCCACACACAGCGGTTCAGGCTCCTATGAAAAGTGGAACAACTAACTAACTAACTCTGACTGTCTCTTTTTCCTCCCCCCTCCATGCCAGCATGTTAGTGTTTTGGGGTCAGGTTTCCTTTTAATGGTTGGATCCAATTACAGTTTTTTCCAACTGCTTACACACGTTTTCAAAACGACGTCTCCTTTTTTCAAAACTCTACACACAATTTCCAAACCTGCACACACAAAATGCAAAATGACTCACATCTCCTTCAAAATGTAACACTGCATTCAAAATGCCATAAACACATGTCAGAATGAAGCATTTGCATCAAATGGCAAACACTTCTTTCATAATAGTACATTTTTGGATATACCATGTAAACACTGTTGTTCTAAATCTAAAGCTCTTTGGTCTTCCATAGGCTTCTATCTACATTTCAATACAATGTTCTACAGTGAAAGTAATCTGCTGAGAGGGGTAACAAGTACACTGTAAACACCAATGCAATGTAGAAACAGAAAATATTTACAGTTTTTCTCGATTGTTTACACACATTTTCTGAAAGCATGCCTCATTCTCAGAACTCTACACACACACAATGGGCAAAAAACACACACACAATGGGCAAAACCCCTCAATTCTCCAGCAAAATTAAACTTTACATTCAAAACAATGTTATTTCTTATCAAAATTGTATTTTGTTTTCAAATGACACACACAAACCATCATATGAATATACATTTATAAGAACCAGTTGAACACTGATGTGCTCATTGTAAAACACTATGATGAATGGAAAACACTTCTCCATTCATCATAATGACTTAGGCCTTTTTTTGGTTCAGTGTTGCCATTACTACAGACAGTACATACATAAGTGTGTTGTAAAATATTTGAGAATATTGTTTTTATACTCAGAACACACAGTAACAAATATATTTCATTTTCCCCACAAAAACAATGTACACAGCGTACATCCCATTCCCAACCAACACAAAGTTGCACATACAGTGGTCTACATACAAAACAGAATAATTTAATGTATACAGTTATAAAAATAAACTATGCTGCATCCTCTCTTCTGTTGCGGTCTGGCCACAGCACCTCATCCACATCACAAGCAATGTTTTCCCTGGCCAAGCAGCGGGGGAAATATCGCCTAGCATGGCGATTCCAGCCATGAAACGCATCAGCTGCTATATCTCCACATGCGTCTTCCATAGCTTGGAGAAGAGGTATACGCGTTTGTGGATTTCGGTCATAAACTTTCCATCTACAGGCAGAAATAAATTCCTCAATAGGATTGAGGAATGGAGAATATGGAGGGAGATAAACAACTAAAAAGCGTGGGTGGGCAGTGAACCAGTTACGTACCAGAGCAGCCCTGTGGAAACTTGCAGCCCTGTGGAAACTTACGTTGTCCCAAATGACAACGTACCGGAGCTGCTCTGGGCCATCTACCTGATCTGGTGGAATGAGTGTGTTGTGTAGGGTGTCCAGGAATGTGATCAGATGGGCGGTGTTGTAGGGGCCAAGGGTAGCATGGTGATGGATGACGCCGTGGTGGGTAATCGCTGCACACATTGTGATGTTCCCTCCGCGCTGGCCAGGGACTTGAACAATGGCACGTTGGCCGATGATATTCCTTCCCCTCTTTCGTCCTCCATGATGTCTTTGCCTTTCCACTCTGTACAGAATTCAAACACAGTATGTGTTCAGCATAGGAACTGTAAACAATGTACAAAAAAATGTAGTACAGCAATGATAACCAACCTCATTCATTCAATGCAGTGCAGTAAATGGATGGCTTAGAGTTACAAATGTTTATGCAATACTATGCAGTCATACGTATTTTACAGTACATTATTGTAATGCTAAAATAGTCATTAGATAGTTGCATACCTGTTCTCATTTCTGAAGGTTCGAATTACGGACGCCACTGTAAATTGACTCAAGTTGGGCTGGACTCTCAGTCCAGCCTCTCTCATGGTCAAACCGTGGTTGATCACATGATCAACAAGTGTTGCCCTAATCTCATCAGAGATGGCTCTCCTTCCTTCTCTTCTTTGCCCTCGTCCTCTTCTTCCTCTTCCTCCTACACATCCTCCAACTCTTCGTCTTTGAATTTGTCCTCGTTGTTGTCCCCTGCCTCTCCCTCCTACTCCTCTTGCTCTCTGTCCATTGTTGGCATCCATTGTTCAAAACAGATAATCTGACCTGTGACCTATTTATAGGCCTATACTACAGTAAAGCAGTGATTGGTTAGTGATCAGTTAAGCAATTAGTGTTTGCACATGTGAGGAGTGTGTGTGACCTGGTGAATAAGTGTAGCATTTTGATTGGTTGTGTTTGGAAAAGGAAAGCAAGTCACTTCCTGTTAGATTTTTGTGTTTTAGTTAGAGAATTGTGTGTAGTTTTTTGAAAAAAGTGTTTTATGCAATTGACAACTGAGTCAAAGGCTGAGAAATAGCTTATGGTTTTGGAGATTTGGTGTGTAGTTTTGCACTTTGAGTGAGAGGTTTCAAAAATCATGTGACATGAAAAGATTTTGTGTGTAAGCAGTTGGAAAAAACTGTAAACAACAACATTTGACAACAGTAGTATCTTCAGTGGTAGTGACATCCTGAAGTCAGAGCCAAAGGCCCACCACTTATTCCTCATCTCATCTCATCTCTTCTCTCTCTCTCTCTCTCTCTCTCTCTCTCTCTCTCTCTCTCTCTCTCTCTCTCTCTCTCTCTCTCTCTCTCTCTCTCTCTCTCTCTCTCTCTCTCTCTCTCTCTCTCTCTCTCTCTCTCTCTCTCTCTCTCTCTCTCTTTGCTCTCCATTGTCACATTTTGGCTCAAGGCTACTCATTTGGAGTAATCAAAATAGTTAAACATGTTGTATCATGACAATACCCCTGCCTAGAGTTTCTAGTTAAGTTATTGACTAAACAGACATTTCATTATCTTCCCAGGCCTTCTCATTCCTCTGTTTTGTTTCAGCACATACAAGCTATGATTATGAGGTGAATAATGGTGGAGATTAAATATCTTGCTAATATATTTTTTTAATTCACAGTTTATTTAAATCCTGGATTCATTCAGATCTATGTCCTCTGCCAAAAGCCTTTCATGGAGTAAAGAGAAACTCAAAACCAGTAAAGCATCTCCAATGTCTCAGGAAATCTTTTAACAATGTTTGACTATGGACAGCCTGCAGGTGTCCATTGCCACACAGATAGTTAATAAATGTTTTGGTTGACTTTTTGCACAGAGATGATGGGATTGCTTCCCCTCAGTTTTTAAGCTCTTCTCTAAATAAACATGAGAATGCCCATTAAACGTTTCTTTCTCTCCCACTCACTCTGTTTTCTTGTCATCTAGTTCCTCTTCCTTACCCTCCTTTCTCTCAGGTCACCCCAGTTAATGCCCTATTTACAGCGGGCATCTGTCAGTCTCCCTTTATGGGTCATGCCCCTCTCCCACACTGAGACGCACCGTGCCGCTCCGCTACCCATCAGCCCATACAAATGCTGACCCGACGACCCTGCTGAGGTCACACTCTGACCTGGCCACAGCTGGATCCGCCAGAAGTTGCTTTCTTCATCAGAAAGAACTCCTCTGCAGGTAAGTCCTTCAGGTCATAGAGAACTGCAGTCAACGAGTTCATCAACAATTCTCACAGATTTTAGGCGTGGTTAAACCCTGTAGCTCTCCATAGAGAAAGCAGGAATGGTATTGGTACAACTATGCAGTGGCTGGGTCGGATGCATGTGTTTTTTTTAAGTTGAGAGAGAGGGTGTTGAATGAATTACATTATTTGCAGCTGTAGTGTTTCTTGTGTCTGAAAGCACAATGTGGTTGATTCAGAGGTTGGTAGCTGCCCTTGGGTTCCTGTGCTCACAGAAAATATTACGTAAAGTAGGGAAATAAATCTTCCTCGTCATGCAGGGAGGGAAAGACATGTCAGGAACCAGTTCTGCAACACAGTGTTGATAGTCTTCACATTCAATGCAGGGGGAAACGTTTGAGCGACATTGAGGGAACTCTCATCATAAATCTGCCCAAAACAGAACATAGGGAAGGTTATTACAAATGCTCCCATTCGCTAAATTGAGAACATGAATTGATGTCGGATCTACGATGGGTGAATGTAATCACTTCATAAAGTATGTCACTTCTCCCTCCATTCAAATGAAAGTAAGAGAGATGGGTCTCTCGTTGCAATAGAAAGCATGACCTTTAGTAACACTATAGCAACCATAAAGAGTGTTATGTCATTCTGGATTACATGCATCATACTCAGATCCAATAACCTTGAGATCGCTCCATTAAAGAGCCTCATCAGTGGCTCTCCCATTACAACTTCTCTCAGCTAGCGCCACCCAGTGGCAGCCAAGCATACTCATCGTATTATCTAAATGGCCTGCCTTAGTGGAATTTTAAACAGCCATTTCTCAACTAGGTGGTTCTCTAATAGAGTGGAGATTGGCGGTGTCCTTGAGTGCAGGTCACAGAGTCACTTGTAAGGCAGCTCAGGAGGGAAAGGAAAGCTGGTGTTGAACTAATGCTTGATGAATTGTGAAATAAATCCGAAGTGCTGATGATGGTGCTCTTGGTTTCCCTCTCTCTGCCCAGGGCCCCATGGGTAATTAGAGCTGCCCTCTAAGCGGTGCCTCCAGTCCAGAGGCAAGTGGGACTGTGGGGACCAGAGCAGCTCCCTATAGGCGGACACATGGCATCTCTGTGTGCACTATGCAGACCTCTCTTAATGGGGGGAATTAATGGGGCTTCGATGCATTTCCTTCACACTTAACTTGAAGGGGAAGCGGTGAGGGGAGGGGGCCTTTGAAAATGTAGGGGTTTTAGTAGTCTCGTAAACCCGACCCTAGGCAACACAGTAACTAGCCGTACCCATATTTACAACAATTATAATTTCTAAAGTGGAAGTTGGGAGAGTTATATTTGAGTGTTTCAGTGAAATGTAAGTGAGGGAGGCCCCGCTCTCTCGCTTTCCCAGATGTTTAGTTCATTTCATTCCGATCTCCTTTGCATTATTGTAGCCTTTTTCTGTAGCCTGTCAACTATGTGTCTGTCTATCCCTGTTCTCTCCTCTATGCACAGGCCATACAAACGCTTCACACCGCGTGGCTGCTGCCACTCTAATTTGGTGGTCCCTGCGCGCATGACCCACGTGGAGTTCCAGGTCTCCGGCAGCCTCTGGAACTGCCGTTCTGCGTCCAACAAGGCAGAGTTCATCTCAGCCTATGCTACCCTCCAGTCCCTCGACTTCTTGGCGCTGACGGAAACATGGATTACCACAAAAAACACTGCTACTCCTACTGCTCTTTCCTCGTCTGACCATGTGTTCTCGCATACCCCGAGAGCATCTGGTCAGCGCGGCGGTGGCACAGGAATCCTCATCTCTCCCAAGTGGACATTCTCTCTTTTTCCCCTGACCCATCTGTCTATCTCCTCATTTGAATTCCATGCTGTCACAGTCACTAGCCCATTCAAGCTTAACATCCTTGTCATTTATCGCCCTCAAGGTTCCCTTGGAGAGTTCATCAATGAGCTTGACGCCTTGATAAGTTCCTTTCCTGAGGATGGCTCACCCCTCACAGCCCTGGGTGACTTTAACCTCCCTACGTCTACATTTGACTCATTTCTCTCTGCCTCCTTCTTTCCACTCCTTTCCTCTTTTGACCTCACCCTCTCACAGTCCCCTACCTACTCACAAGGCAGGCAATATGCTTGACCTCATCTTTACTAGATGCTGTTCTTCTACTAATCTCACTGCAACTCCCCTCCATGTCTCCGACTACTACTTTGTATCCTTTTCTCTCTCACTCTCCTCCAACACTACTCACTCTGCCCCTACTCAGATGGTAATGTGCCGTCGCAACCTTCGCTCTCTCTCTCCCGCTACTCTCTCCTCTTCCATCCTATCATCTCTTCCCTCTTCTAAATCCTTCTCCCTCCGATCTCCTGATTCTGCCTCCTCAACCCTCCTCTCCTCCCTTTCCCCTATTCTCTCGGCCAGCTCAGTCCTCCCCTACTGCTCTGTGGCTTAACGACTCATTGCGAGCTCACAGAAGAGGGCTCCGGGCAGCCGAGCGGAAATGGAGGAAAACTGTCATCTTTTCACTCCCTCCTCTCTACATTCTCTTCCTCTGTTTCCGCTGCTAAAGCCACTTTCTACCACTCTAAATTTCAAACCTCTGCCTCTAACCCTAGGAAGCTCTTTGCCACCTTCTCCTCCCTGCTGAATCCTCCTCCTCCTCCCCCTCCCTCCTCCCTCTCTGTGAATGACTTCGTCAACCATTTTGAAGGTTGACGACATCCGATCCTCATTTATTAAGTCAAATGACACCGCTGGTCCTGCTCACACTGCCCTACCATCAGATCCTCCTCTCCACCCTCTCTGAGTTGGGCATCTCCGGCGCTGCTCACTCTTGGATTGCGTCCTACCTGACAGGTCGCTCCTACCAGGTGGCGTGGCGAGAATCTGTCTCCGCACCACGTGCTCTCACCACTGGTGTCCCCCAGGGCTCAGTTCTAGGCCCTCTCCTATTCTCTCTATACACCAAGTCACTTGGCTCTGTCATATCCTCACATGGTCTCTCCTATCATTGCTACGCAGACGACACACAATTCATTTTCTCCTTTCCCCCTTCTGATAACCAGGTGGCGAATCGCATCTCTGCATGTCTGGCAGATATATCAGTGTGGATGTCGGATCACCACCTCAAGCTGAACCTCGGCAAGACGAAGCTGCTCTTCCTCCCGGGGACGGACTGCCCACTCCATTTTGTCCTCCTCCCAGAGTGCAAAGAACCATGGCGTGACCCTGGACAACATCCTGTCGTTCTCCACTAACATCAAAGCGGTGACCCGATCCTGCAGGTTCATGCTCTACAACATTCGCAGAGTATGACCCTACCTTACACAGAAAGCGGCACAGGTCCTAATCCAGGCACTTGTCATCTCCCGTCTGGATTACTGCAACTCGCTGTTGGCTGGGCTCCCTGCCTGTGCCATTAAACCCCTACAACTTATCCAGAACGCTGCAGCCCGTCTGGTGTTCAACCTTCCCAAGTTCTCTCATGTCACCCCGCTCTTCCGCACACTCCACTGGCTTCCAGTTGAGGCTCGCATCTACTACAAGACCATGGTGCTTGCCTACGGAGCTGTGAGGGGAACGGCACCTCCTTACCTTCAGGCTCTGATCAGACCCTACACCCAAACGAGGGCACTACGTTCATCCACCTCTGGCCTGCTAGCTCACCTACCTCTACGGAAGCACAGTTCCAGCTCAGCCCAGTCAAAGCTATTCGCTGCTCTGGCGTGGAACAAGCTCCCCCACGACGCCAGGACAGCGGAGTCACTGACCACCTTCCGGAGACACTTGAAACCCTACCTCTTTAAGGAATACCTGGAATAGTATAAAAGTAATCCTTCTTCCCCCACCCCCCATAAAGAAAAAAAAGTGGTTGTCCCACTGGCTATCATAAATTGAATGCACCAATTTGTAAGTCGCTCTGGATAAGAGCGTCTGCTAAATGATGAAAATGTAAATGATGTAAATGTAAAATGGTATGGTTTCAATGATGGACTCTTTTGGCATAGAGGAACTATGTCACTGCATAAGTCGATAAGGGGGAAAAATGTCCCGTTTGTTTGCAGGCAACAACAACAAAAAGTTGGAAGGCAAAACCTTTGCAGTGGTTTTAGTTAAGGAAGTTGATGCAAACTAGCCACTTGCAAAATTAATGCACTCATTAAAAATAGCCTCCATGATCTCCATCTTGCTAGCTACTATTTTTAATTTTATTCAAGGGAAAGAGTCCATCATTGAAACCAGACCCTAGTCACTGTGTTGCCTAGAGTCGGGTTTTCAAGACTAGGGTTTTAGCCAAGGCAGCAAGGGGGAAATGCCACACACTCATTCGTTCACATACACAAACAAACACAGGCTGGTGTGAGAGAGAGAGAGAGAGAGAGAGAGAGAGAGAGAGAGAGAGAGAGAGAGAGAGAGAGAGAGAGAGAGAGAGAGAGAGAGAGAGAGAGAGAGAGAGAGAGAGAGAGAGAGAGAGAGAGAGAGAGAGAGAGAGAGAGAGAGAGAGAGAGAGAGAGAGAGAGAGAGAGAGACTATATGTGTTAATTGTGTAATGTTTCTTGTTCAGTGTGTGTTGCCTTACAGCAGAGGTTCACAAACTTTTTCACCCAGGCCCCACTCCAGCACTGGGGAACATTACTACAAAATCTATGGGCCAGAAAACCTAGCTAAAAAAACATTAGCTGACATGGGCTAGTTGATCTGGACATTACTGACAAGTTATAAATAACTCTCTAAGGTATGCAATGACTGACATGACAAGAGTAAAATTGATGATGCATTATCCAATTTCGAAATTGCACCTTATGCATTCTACTGTTACAACTTTAAAGAGTAAGTTGAAAGCCGGACTGAGTTCCTTACATTTTTTTGCGGGGGAACCACTGCCTTATAGAACCTATTGGACTGCCTTTCAGCTCTGTGGGACATGAACAGAGGCATCGACAGCGCTTTCCATGTGAAGTACCATGAGCCTTCCATTTTGTCGATATAGTATATAACCTCTCTGGACTCGGCATGCCGTACAGAGTAGAGCTCTATGTTATTGCGATAGCGGCCAAAGTGGATAGCTGTAGATCGATTTGCCCACTGCTGTCGGGTTGTTGCACTAAATAAGTGCCTTTTACATCCCTTTGATATTTTAAGTAGAAATTGTGCACCAATATTGCATTTTAAAAGCCTGTTAATTTAGACCACATGGAAACTTCAATAATAATACAAAAAATGAATAAAGACTTGCTAAAGTGCCAAAAGTCAGCAGCATTTGATAAAGTCATTTCTGAAGATTATTATTTATTTCTTATGATTAATGTTTCCAATTTTTGGTTTAATAAAATAATATTTCCCTCATTTTAAGGTCATCCCTGTTGTTTTAATATGGTGAAACTATTAAAGGTCAACCCTGTTGTTTTAATATGGTGAAACTATTAAAGGTCAACCCTCTTGTTTTAATATGGTGAAACTATTGCTTTTTGAATCATTGTTTCTGAAGAAACATTGAACATCTAATAGTCAAATCATAGTGTAAAAGCAGGTGAGCTGGTTCTACTTTTTGGGGGCATTTTTTTGTGTTTCGTGGTGGAAAACGAGCATAACACAACAACCTGTTAGATAGACAGGCTAGAAATGTTTTCACAATTATCATTTTTGTCAATTGCCTCTCCATGTTACACACAACAAGCTTCCATTCCCCCTGTCACAAGAGTATTTATGGCTGATTTAAGATGAAATCACACACACAATACTGTTACGGTCAACCCTGTTACTTTATTTGGCACTTAATATGTACTTACTATGTTTTTTTCTTATTTAAACCTCTTGTGATGGGAAAACTTGTTTTTCATTTAGTTGAACATGTGCTCCTTATGACAAAAGGCACCTAATTGGTGGAACGAGCCTGTAAGTGTGGATGGGGCAAAGAAATAAGGCAATTTCCTGAATCCAGCTCATTTTGATGCAATGCTTTCCAATTGTGCCCTCAGAACAGGATGTTGTCCAAGAAAAAAAGAGTAACAGCACAAATCTCAAAGTGCTAGTATATTATTAGGGTGTGAGCTTGATCGCTTGCATTCGTGCATGGGTATATGTGCGCACTGTGCAGCAAGCCATTACAGTCATTGTACAGTATTTATACTGGCAGGTAGTTGCAAGAGGGTAGAACGTTTATGATCTGATGAACAAAACTATTAAAGGCATCAGCGAGGTTGCACAGAGTTCCCATTATAGAGCATTAATTCACTATCATATACACGCACAAACATCAGATGGGACAACCCAAGGGCATTTCAGAAAATGGCTCAGTGACGAGCCCACCAGAAGGAGGAGAGGACCAAGATGCCTATATTTATGTATGTATGCAGGTGCATGGCAGTTTACAGTATCTGCCGTGACTCAGACTCTGAGGTCAGGCAGGTCTGTTTCTCATGGGATCTCCCATATGGTGACCCTGACAGCTGGGCGCTTCCTGAGGTGGAAAGTTAGAGAGAGGAAGTGGAGAATCAAGGTTCTTCCTCTTTAAACAATTAGCATTTGTTTTGTCATGATACAAGCTACATTTCTTTAAGAGTAAATGTAACTCTCACACATTGAGATGTACAAAGTGTAAATTGAATGTTGGATTTGAGAGGACACAAATGGGTAATAATAATAATACTGTATATGTATTTTATATAGAGTGTTTCATTACATAAGGAATCTCAATGTCGCTGTAAAAACAAACCCAAAAATGTCATGTTGAGGAAGATGTGATGAGAATGTCATGACCCCTTGCCATTGCAAGAGAACTGGTGAAGAAGGGTAGAGGGGTGGTGGGGAGAAGGGAGAAGGGAGAAGGGCAACCAAACGGAAATCCCTGGATGTTGGAGAGAGGACGGAGTGACAAAATTGGCAGTCATGCAAACTGACACCTAAGATAGATGAAGAGATGTTTGAACAAGCTTGATTGGACAGTATAAACATTACATCAAACTAAATGTGATTGCTACATGGTGGAGCACTTGAATGGTGGTGTGCTTGGACTTGGCCAATTAAAATGTTAATAAATGCAAAGTATTACAGGAAAGAGTGCCATGCAATGCTATAGTTTGCTGTACTGTACTGTAGTATTGTGCAACACTGTAATTTGATCCGTTTTTTTATCCTTCAATGTGAAATTCATAGCTGCAGGAACAAGCAGTATTTTAGGAGTGGTGTGTGTGTGTGTGTGTGTGTTACATTCAATTAAAATCCTGACCTTGGGTTTTAGTTAATTAATCCTAGATGTATTAGGGCAATCTGCAAAATCAAATGACTTGACCTGAGGTTTTAATTATGAATACTTATTTTTTATGAATTATTACCACACAGAATATTAACTAGCAACACCTACATGTACTTATGCAAACGTCGCAGTCCAACTCAATTTCCTATTACAGTGGCTCCTCCTAAACTAATGTGAGATTCATGACATGAACTCCAACTCCAACCACTGTAGGTGGTGTTTACCTAGAGTTGCCTCTTCGTCACCACCTTCCATCCCTTTGGATACTCGTCCAAGACCTCTGAGTCACATTAAAGGAAAGAAAAAAAAACTGTCTGCCATATAACGGTTTGTCACTGGGGAGGGTGAGTGTGACTCAGAGTTTCTCTCACGGAGGTAGTTCCATGTTAACAACTTTGCCCCCCCCCCAACATTTCCACCACCACTCTAAGAAGTTGGTGTAGAAGAGAGCAGAGATGGGGGTATACATAAAGATCCATAGCACCTTAAGGTGACCTTCCCCGGAACAGCACCAAGCCTCATCCCTACTTTTGTGTTCCCAAAATGCAAACATGGTGTTATTTGTCTTGACAGGTCTGTCACCAAAGCACAGCCCAAGTGCTCTCTCTTCATATGCGCTAGAATTATCCAGAAATCCACATGGGTGCGTTGTGTGGGTCTTTAGCTCTTACAAGGATGGAGCAATGAGGTAATAAAACAAGGACTACTAGCTCATGACTTGTATTTTCCCCAACAACATTTTCGAAATAATATCATCCGTATTCTGCATGAAAATAAAAACCATGAATGCTTTGTTATTCCACTGAACTGTGGATTTCTAGGTTCAGATAAGAAGCAGATATAAACACAATCTTGTTGGCAGCTGTACTTTCATATAAAGTTTGCACTAACACTTAGAGACAGGGCCATGACAACATAACAACTACTAAGTTATGACACAAACATAACAATCATGCAAAAAGTATGACTGAAGACTTTGTCCTCTAACACACTGTGACAGTAGCCTGAGCAAATGATGTTTCAGTCAAGGTCACTGCAAGTACACTGAAGTTTGTTTGGACAATTTATCCTTCACATGATTACTAGTGATGGGGTTGGTCCTGCTGAAAACAGCCGTGCGAACGGCAACATCTAATCAACATCAAAACAGGAAGAAGTCAGTCTAAAATTGTGCTTTAGATAGATATGAATATGGAGACTATTTATCTAATGAACTGTAGTTCCTTTAATGGAGCAAAAACATGTTTCAAATCCAGCTTGTGGGACCAATACTTTGCATGCCTAACACTGGAAGGGTAACACAGACACTTTCTCAGAACTGCGCACAGAGTCAAATTTGCTGTGAATGGCTTTATTTATAGATACAATTACAAAACAAGCAAGCAATGTGCAAAAACAATATTATCCATACATAAATAACCATACATAACTAATATAGTATTCATAAAAATATACTGAAATGCATCATTACATTTAGCAGCCAGCAACTGATCCTGAAATAAATAAAACTACAAATAAGGATGAGGTGTACAATACATTTCATTGGTCAGGTTGATTGTAGAAGGTGGTTACGTAAGCAACATACCAAGGTGAAGGGCTTTGTCTCTTTCACTAAAACACACAAGCACCTATTGGTGGAGTCATTCTTTTTATGAAGAGATAGTGCCACCATCGCATTAGAGATATGCTATGCTGTGATTACCTGTCTGATGCAATACCAGAGGTGCTCTGTCTTTTACAGAACATACAGTTTACTGTACTGTCCTACTGAATGATCCTATGCTAGGAGTGCTAGGAGTTACAGTGAATGTGTGCATTTAATAAGAGGACTTTACTACTCTTACACATTTGTTGCCTAGTCTAATAAGTATAGATATGTGAAGAGTTATTGCCCCCACTGATGGCCCAATTAAAATGATACAAGAATAAGTATAATTTGACCCCTACACACATTTTTTAAAACTTTTTCATAATAAATTACATTTCTGAGATTATTTCAAACACACACAAGATACTTTCTTCATCCAGAGGACTAATGCAGATTTTGTGCACTTCAGCATTAATCCTTCATATCACACGATCAGCATCATTAACACCAAGGTGTGAGAGGTGAAGGCAAAGAGGTGTATATAGCACACACCATCTGGTGGAAGGTGGAGTAGTCCATTGGAAGTCATGCTGAAACCCTGACTTGAGATACACGCTAACTTTCTTATAAATCATATTGATGATATTGGAGGATTTGTGAGAAAGTTAATGTTGTGCAGCTTTCCCTCAGATCAGGATCATACCATTAGAGGCAATAAGGAAGGTCCGTAAACAAAAACTGGAAACTGAATCGATATTTTTTAAATATACAAAAGGCGAGAGCATTGCTGGTGGGGAGTTATAAAACAATCATACTAATACCAAGCATACGCAGTACAAAAGAAGTTTGACTGACTAGACTCACTGAGATTTACCCTCCATTGTTTCTTCAATAACCGACCTCCATTTTGAAAATGTAAATTAGAACATATCTAAATATTACTGTGTGCAGTTCAGGAAGTTTAGCTGTGGCGACCATTGATGACGTTCCCCCCAGGAGGAGCGATGTGGATGGAGTCCAGTATAGGCCGGAGTATCTGACCAAAGGGTCTAAATGGTTAGAGAGAGGAACAGGGTACAGGGTCAGAGAGGTACACAAGTCAGTACTGCATTGCTAGTATCTGTCGCTCAGCTACTAAGTATGTATACTCACGTGGAGAGCACTTCGGAGGGCAAGTCTGTGATGTAAGAAGGGATCTTCCGGCCTGTTAAGAACTGGGCCACCTCATTAGTGAAGGTGTTACAGTTGTGCTCAAACAACCTGTACTTGTCGCCTCTATGGAAGAACAAGAACAGAAAGAAATCTCAGATCTAAATCAGCCATCACTGCTATGTTGTGTTCATGGCTGATGTGTCCACCAAGGTGGTGGTGGAGGAGGTGAGTTACCCAAAAACAATACTTTTTTTGTGACACACACACCTGTATGTGTCCTCTCCTAGCGAGGACAGGTAGTCCATGAAGATCTCCTCTGTCACCTCTGTGTTTCCCAATTCCACCACAGTGTCTGGGGAACCAAGCATTGTTCCCCCCTAAAACACATAAAGTCCATATTATCCTACAAAACACCAACCCCCAAAACGTCCCTGTATATCCTATGCGTTTAACTTCCCTCCTCTTTGAAGGTCATACCAATGTAGGCCTAGTCTTACTGTCAGCTAGTGTAAACCTATGATAAAGAGTAGAG
This sequence comes from Coregonus lavaretus, assembly GCF_964263955.1. Taxonomy (NCBI): domain Eukaryota; kingdom Metazoa; phylum Chordata; class Actinopteri; order Salmoniformes; family Salmonidae; genus Coregonus; species Coregonus lavaretus. The sequence continues at coordinate 44,410,186 of NC_139989.1, forward strand.
GGCACACTGAAGTAGGTCTTAGCAAATATTAGGAGGATATTAGCCAATACATCATTTTAGGCTTACCGGTGAGCAACTGGAAATACCCACTCCTCCAAAGTAGAACTCGTCTCCATAAACCACAATGGCTGAGTGCCTGTTAGAAACACAGGAATGAGTGTACAGGAGTGGATGGTTACAATATAACTTAGATGTTGGACATGAAAATAATCATTTGAAGAATTGCAGAGTGACAGTAAAGACAATAATAGCCTATTGGTGTTCTTAATGATATTAGCTTGATGTGTGGATTAATTGTATTGTCACAAAATTATAGGTGGGAGAATTCTTACCAAATGCCATCAAGTTGTTTTCCTGTAACACATTAAAATATATATGTGGGACGGAGGCTTGATGCTATTGATGTGCATGTATGTCAATCAAGCTCGCACACACCTCTTGTCTTGTGTAGCTAGCTAGCATTTTAGCTAACGTAAACGTAATATTGTTGAGCTGAAATTCTGAAGAATAAGCCTTTGAATAGCTAGGCTATACTATATAAACCAAGCTCAAACTTACTTCAATTGACAGGTTGTAGCGAACTAGCTAGAAAGTTAATAATGATAGTTTTTTTTTAAAGAATTCATTGCAAGAGTAATGTTAGCCAGGTAACTAGCTAGCCATCAGCTGGATCAAAGGCCTGCCGACGTGCTCAATCAATCTCAACCGGCAGCTAGCTAGCTACACAGCCTCATTATCTGGTTAAGATGTCGAGACTGAGCTTCACTTACCTAACATGATGGGGCTGAGATTGCGAGCCATTCCTCTTGATAGGTCGTATATATACAGTTGTACACTGTATGTTGTTGTGTAATTTTTATCCATTTCGATAAACCCCAAAATGTATGTTTGTGTTTATGTTAGCTAGCTAAGCTAACAGTAACGTTAGCTATCTTGCGGTTAACTTGCCTTTCTACTGACTGCTGATTAGATAGTTTTGCAACATTGCTGTCCACTGAAAAATGTCACGAGATTATATTATCAGCTAAATTACCTGAACGTTGTACCTATGACGTTAGATGTCTGATTATAACCTACAGTGGTCTAATGTGCCACTCGGGAGGTTCATATCTCATATTGCTGTTTTTAGCCTGTTTGTTTACTTGAACAACATCGTACCTTTCTACACTTGTGAAAGTCACCACGAAGGTTTAGCCCTATCTTCAAACACCATCAACATGTAAGACTTGCCACAACCAAAACCAAGGCAGCTTTTATTAATGGGCCAGCAGTTATGAGGTGAAAGTGCATCAGCATCTTCATTCCTCACCATAGTTGGGGGTAATGTGATTTTCCTCCACCAAGTCTAAAGCAAGTAAATACAATACGCCCATATTTCTGTGTGTATTATCGTTGCACTTGAGTCTTCAAGCTTCAGATCGAAGGGCATAGTGATTGCGGTGTTGTGACCATCAATCATGGAATTTGACCACAAAAAAAACATGGATTGCAATTCGAGACTTCACAAGATTTTGACAGGTGAGTTAAGGGTTCTAACAAATGTCTCATATACAACTATTTTTACATTAGTATACTTTTGGTTGGCATTACAAAACCCTCAACATATTTGGATATGGATCCATCAGGAGCTTGTAGTTCACTCCCACTTTGTTCACCCACAGGTTTACTCACTAACTACATACAGTGCCTTTCATAAGTATTCACCCCCCTTGGATTTCTTCACATTTTATTGTGTTACAAAATGGAATTAAAATGAATTTAATTGTCTTTTTTTTTTTCAACGATCTACACAAAATACTCTGTAATGTCAAAGTGGAAGAAAAATCCATTTTATTTTTAGATTAATGAAAAATAAAACACTAATATACTGTATCTTGATTAGATAAGTATTCACCCCCTGAGTAAATACATGTTAGAAACACCTTTGGCTGCAATTACAGCTGTGTCTTATTAGGTAAGTCTCTAAGAGCTTTGCACACCTGAATTGTGCAATATTTGCTCATTATTTTCAGAATTCTTCAAGCTCTGTCAAGGTGTTGAGGGTCATGGCTAGACAACAATTTTCAAGTGTTGCCGTGGATTTTCAAACATATTTATGTCAAAACTGTAACTTGCCCACTCAGGAATATTGGTAAGCAACTCTAGTGTAGATTTGGCCTTGTGTTTTAGGTTATTGTCCTGTTGAAAGGTAAATTCCTCTCCCAGTGTCTGGTGTAAAGGAGACTGAAGCAGGTTTTCCTCTAGGATTTTGCCTGTGCTTAGCTCCACACTGTTTCTTTTTATCCTGAAAAATCTCCCCAGTCTTGTTGTAGCTAACTAGCTAGTCATTGCCTATGTCAAGCATACCTATACCATGACGCAGCCACCACCATGCTTGGAAATAAGGAGGTAGTTACTCAGTGATGTGTTGGATTTGCCTTGAACATAAGGCATTGTATTACTTTAGCAATGCATGTTTTGGAATATTTGTATTCTGTATATTTGTATTATTCTTTTCAATCTGTCATTTAGGTCATTATTGTGGAGTCACTACAATGTTGTTGATCGATCCACAATTGACTCCCATCACAGCCATTGAACTCTGTAGCTGTTTTAAAATTACCAATGGCCTAATGGTGACATCCCTGAGCAGTTTCCTTACTGTCCTGCAGCTCAGTTCAGAAGGATGACTGTATCTGGGTGGTTTAATATATAATCCACAGCATAATAATTAACTTGACCATGCTTAAAGAGACATTCAATGTCTGATTTAGTTGTTACCCATCTACCAATCACTGCCCTTCTTTATGCGGCTTTCGAAAAGCTCCCTGGTCTTTGTAGTTGAATCCATGCTTGAAATTCAATACTTGACAGAGGGACCTTACAGATGTTGTATGGCAGACAGGGGAAGGGGTAGTCAGGAAAAATAATGTAAATCCCTATTATTTCACACAGTGAGTCCATGTAAATTTTACTCCTGAACTAATTTATACATTTACATTTTATTTTCACTTTGACATTATCAAGTATTTTGTGTAGATCAATGAAAAAAAAAACATCACACAATTCAATATATTTAAATCACAATTTGTAACGCAACAAACGGAAAAAAAAACAAGGAAGGTGAATACTTATGATACCCACTGTAAAGGGCTCTACACGGTCTACGCAAACGGAGCCGACGGAGGTCCGTTTGCATCGCGTTCCAAAAATTGTCACATAAATGTACGTAGAACTACGTAGAGAGCGACGCAAACGGACCTCTATCGGCTCTGTTTGCGTATACTGTGGAGACCACTTAAGGATTGCGATGTAAAAACTCTAGAAAAGAGACTGCTCACAGCCCATAAGTCATATTGGAACCTGTGATTGAACAATGCTGTATATTTACATTTACATTTTAGTCATTTAGCAGACGCTCTTATCCAGAGCGACTTACAGGAGAGTTTATATCAGTGTTATACTATATCACAAAATGAAAACGTAATAGGGGTGCCAATATAGCACTGTGTTTGTGTGTGCACACATTCGCTTGTGCTTGCATGAGTCATGCGTATGTGTGTCCTGCCTGTTTTCATTTACATGTTCAGTCCAGTAGAGCAATCAACGCAACAATCAACGTATCATGTATTATCAATTTCGGAACGATATAAACAGTAGTATCGCCACAGTATCAAACTGGAGGTTAAAGTAGGTCAAAGGTTAAAGTAGAGAGGTTGATCTACCAACACATTTACATTTAAGTCATTTAGCAGACGCTCTTATCCAGAGCGACTTACAAATTGGTGCATTCACCCTATAGCCAGTGGGTTAACCACTTTACAACCATTTTTTTGGGGGGGGCTAGAAGGATTACTTCATCCTATCCCAGGTATTCCTTAAAGAGGTGGGGTTTCAAATGTCTCCGGAAGGTGGTGAGTGACTCCGCTGTCCTGGCGTCGTGAGGGAGCTTGTTCCACCATTGGGGTGCCAGAGCAGCGAACAGTTTTGACTGGGCTGAGCGGGAACTATGCTTCCGCAGAGGAAGGGGAGCCAGCAGGCCAGAGGTGGATGAACGCAATGCCCTCGTTTGGGTGTAGGGACTGATCAGAGCCTGAAGGTACGGAGGTGCCGTTCCCCTCACTGCTCCATAGGCAAGCACCATGGTCTTGTAATGGATGCGAGCTTCAACTGGAAGCCAGTGGAGTGTGCGGAGGAGGGGGATGACGTGAGAGAACTTGGGAAGGTTGAACACCAGACGGGCTGCGGCATTCTGGATGAGTTGTAGGGGTTTAATGGCACAGGCAGGGAGCCCAGCCAACAGCGAGTTGCAGTAATCCAGACGGGAGATGACAAGTGCCTGGATTAGGACCTGTGCCGCTTCCTGTGTAAGGCAGGGTCGTACTCTCCGAATGTTGTAGAGCATGAACCTGCAGGATCGGGTCACCGCCTTGATGTTAGCGGAGAACGACAGGGTGTTGTCCAGGGTCACACCAAGGCTCTTCGCACTCTGGGAGGAGGACACAACGGAGTTGTCAACCATGATGGCGAGATCATGGAACGGGCAGGCCTTCCCCGGGAGGAAGAGCAGCTCCGTCTTGCCAGGGTTCAGCTTGAGGTGGTGATCCGTCATCGATACTGATATGTCGGCCAGACATGCAGAGATGCGATTCGCCACCTGGTTATCAGAAGGGGGAAAGGAGAAGATTAGTTGTGTATCGTCAGCGTAGCAATGATAGGAGAGGCCATGTGAGGATATGACAGAGCCAAGTGACTTGGTGTATAGGGAGAAAAGGAGAGGGCCTAGAACTGAGCCCTGGGGGACACCAGTGGTGAGAGCACGTGGTGCGGAGACAGCTTCTCGCCACGCCACTTGGTAGGAGCGACCGGTCAGGTAGGACGCAATCCAGGAGTGAGCCGCGCCGGAGATGCCCAGCTCGGAGAGGGTGGAGAGGAGGATCTGATGGTTCACAGTATCAAAGGCAGCAGACAGGTCTAGAAGGACAAGAGCAGAGGAGAGAGAGTTAGCTTTAGCAGTGCGGAGAGCCTCCGTGACACAGAGAAGAGCAGTCTCAGTTGAATGACCAGTCCTGAAACCTGACTGGTTTGGATCAAGAAGGTCATTCTGAGAGAGATAGCAAGAGAGTTGGCTAAAGACGGCACGCTCAATAGTTTTGGAAAGAAAAGAAAGAAGGGATACTGGTCTGTAGTTGTTGACATCAGTGGGATCGAGTGTTGGTTTTTTGAGAAGGGGTGCAACTCTCGCTCTCTTGAAGACGGAAGGGACATGGCCAGCGGTCAAGGATGAGTTGATCAGCGAGGTGAGGTAGGGGAGAAGGTCACCGGAGATGGTCTGGAGAAGAGAGGAGGGGATGGGGTCAAGCGGGCAGGTTGTTGGGCGGCCTGCAGTCACTAGTCGCAAGATTTTATCTGGAGAGAGAGGGGAGAAAGAAGTCAAAGCATAGGGTAGGGCAGTGTGAGCAGGACCAGCAGTGTCATTAAACTTAACAAACGAGGATCGGATGTCGTCAACCTTCTTTTCAAAGTGGTTGACGAAGTCATCCACAGAGAGGGAGGAGGGGGGGGGAGGATTCAGCAGTGAGGAGAATGTGGCAAAGAGCTTCCTAGGGTTAGAGGCAGATGCTTGGAATTTAGAGTGGTAGAAAGTGGCCTTAGCAGCAGAAACAGATGAAGAAAATGTAGAGAGGAGGGAGTGAAAAGATGCCAGGTCGGCAGGGAGTTTAGTTTTCTTGCATTTCCGCTCCGCTGCCCGGAGCTCTGTTCTGTGAGCTTGCAATGAGTCATCAAGCCACGGAGCTGGAGGGGAGGACCGAGCCGGCCGGGAGGATAGGGGACACAGGGAGTCAAAGGATGCAGAAAGGGAGGAGAGGAGGGTTGAGGAGGCAGAATCAGGAGATTGGAGGGAGAAGGATTGAGCAGAGGGAAGAGATGATAGGATGGAAGAGGAGAGAGTAGTGGGAGAGAGAGAGCAAAGGTTGCGGCGGCGCGTTACCATCTGTGTAGGGGCAGAGTGAGTAGTGTTGGAGGAGAGCGAGAGAGAAAAGGATACAAAGTAGTGGTCGGAGACATGGAGGGGAGTTGCAGTGAGATTAGTAGAAGAGCAACATCTAGTAAAGATGAAGTCAAGCTTATTGCCTGCCTTGTGAGTAGGGGGGGACAGTGAGAGGGTGAGGTCAAAAGAGGAGAGGAGTGGAAAGAAGGAGGCAGAGAGAAATTAGTCAAATGTAGACGTAGGGAGGTTGAAATCCCCCAAAACTGTGAAGGGTGAGCCATCCTCAGGAAAGGAACTTATCAAGGCGTCAAGCTCATTGATGAACTCTCCAAGGGAACCTGGAGGGCGATAGATGACAAGGATATTAAGCTTAAATGGGCTAGTGACTGTGACAGCGTGGAATTCAAATGAGGAGATAGACAGATGGGTTAGGGGAAAAATTTAGAATGACCACTTGGGAGAGATGAGGATTCCTGTGCCACCACCCCTCTGACCAGATGCTCTCGGGGTATGCGAGAACACATGGTCAGACGAGGAGAGAGCAGTAGGAGTAGCAGTGTTTTCAGTGGTAATCCATGTTTCCGTCAGCGCCAGGAAGTCGAGGGACTGGAGGGTAGCATAGGCTGGGATGAAGTCAGCCTTGTTGGCGGCAGAACGGCAGTTCCAGAGGCTGCCTGAGACCTGGAACTCCAGGTGTGTGGTGCGTGCAGGGACCACCAGGTTAGAGAGACAGCAGCCACGCGGTGTGAGGCGTTTGTGTAGCCTGTGCGGAGAGGAGAGAACAGGGATAGGCAGAGGCATAGTTGACAGGCTGCAGCAGATGGCTACAATAATGCAGAGGAGATCGGAATGAAATGAACTAAACATCGGGGAAAGGAGAGAGCAGGCCTCCCTCACCAAAAAAAAAATACAACTCTCCCAACTTCCACCTCAGAAACTATAATTGTTTCACTGAACCACCCGAATAAAACTCTCCCAACTTCCACTTTAGAAATTAGAATTGTTGTAAACTACAGCAGACTGTTATCAGTAGCTGTAATTAAGTACAGCAGCTACCAACCACCTAACGTTAATGCCTCGGATAATGAGGTTAGAAAAACAGCTGAATGGTGGCAGCTAGCTGGCTCAATCACAGGTACTCTTAAGCATGAAATAACATTGGAAACAACTAACCACAGTTGCTAAAAGTTACCAGTAGCTACCCACTAGCTAGCTAGCTAGCTTTGTTGGTCCAAGTAGTGGGTAAGCTAGCCTCGTGCTTCGCTGGGGTCCGCCGAATACAATACTTACCTACAATAATTACCTACAATAACCTACAATAACTACCTGAGTAAACTACCTATAATACCTAACTACAATACCTACCTACAATCTAAATACATGGTTTAAGCTTTACTCAACACCATATAAGAAGCCAATCTGGAGATTGTCGATTATGCAAGAGACCCAGGTGCAGAGAGGAGGCTGTGGTAGGGGGATGTAGGCGTATCAACAATGGGGCAAAGCCTGGGACAAACATGGAATATAGCTTGGGGCTTCCCCAATAGAGTTTCAAATAAAATAAAAATTCTAATTGTATTTGTCACATGCTTTATAAACAACAGGTTTAGACTAACAGGGAAATGCTTACTTACGGGTCCTTTTCCAACAATACAGAGTTAAAGATAAAAAATTAAATAACAAATAGAAATAGTGACACGAGGAATAAATATACAGTGAATAATGAATAACAATAACGAGTAAAAAATAACATGGCTATATACAGGGAGTACCACTACCGAGTTGATGTACAGGGGTACGAGGTTATTGAGGTAGCTATGTACTGTAGATATAGGTAGGGGTAAAGTGACTAGGTAACAGGATAGATAAGACAGTAGTAGCAGTGTGTGTGTGTGTGTGGCGTCAGTATGCATGTGTGCGCATGTTATGTGTGTGTGGGCGTATGTAGTGTGTGTATGTTGGGGTGTCAGTGTACAGTGCCTTGCAAAAGTATTCATCCCCCTTGGCGTTTTTCCTATTTTGTTACATTACAACCTGTAATTTAAATGGGTTTTTATGTGGATTTCATGTAATGGACATACATAAAATAGTCCACATTGGTGAAGTGATAGATGAAAAAAATGACTTCTTTCAAAAAATTCTAAAATTTTAATTATGTATACACCCCCCTTTGCTATGAAGCCCCTACATAAGATCTGGTGCAACCAATTACCTTCAGAAGTCACATAATGAGTTAAATAAAGTCCACCTGTGTGCAATCTAAGTGTCACATGGTCTGTCAAATGATCTCAGTATATATACACCTGTTCTGAAAGGCCCCAGAGTCTGCAACACCACTAAGCATGGGGCACCACCAAGCAAGCGGCACCATGAAGACCAAGGAGCTCTCCAAACAGGTTGGGGACAAAGTTGTGGAGAAGTACAGATCAGGGTTGGGTTATAAAAAAATATCTGAAACTTTGAACATCCCACGGAACACCATTAAATCCATTATTAAAAGATGGAAAGAAATGGCACCACAACAAACCTGCCAAGAGAGGGCCGCCCACCAAAACTCATAGACTCCCCAAACATATGGAAGAAGGTACTCTGGTCAGATGAGACTAAAATTGTTATGCACGCTCAAGTTCTGTTTTTTTTGTCTTATTTCTTGTTTGTTTCACGATAAAAAATAATTAGCATCTTCAAAGTGGTAGGCATGTTGTGTAAATCAAATGATACAAACCCCCAAATAATCCATTTTAATTCCAAGTTGTAAGGCAACAAAATAGTAAAAATGCCAAGGGGGGTGAATACTTTCACAAGCCACTGTATAAGCATATAAAGGGGGCATATAATCAGACAAAGAAAGCTCTTACAATATTCAATGACGATATTTCTCTAAAACAGGCTATAGGCTACATGTGCACCACCAAGTCAGAACAGTAGGTTAAATTATGAGGGGAAAAGCGACCAGATTATTAGGGTGAGTCACATGGGCTACTAACAGTTTACTACACAACATACACTTAGTATTACTTTCTTAGCTACAGTATACATATCTCCCTGCCATATTACATAATTTATACAGCAGCATACAATTTAAAAAAATCTCACCTTGTTGTGCTGTGCTCACTTGAACAGGAAGGTGGCGTGGCGGTCCTTCATGGGCAAATTTTGTCATCAAACTTTGTCATCAAAGTCTGGCATTCTCTGTATGTATGGTGCTTTCAAGACAACTGGGAACTATGAAAAAAAACAAGGTCAAATCATGACGTTAGTGATCTTCAGGGCGGAGCTCTAGAAAGAGGCCCTAGTTCCCGACTTGGAATTCCGAGTTGGATGACCGTTCAAAATGTATTTTCCCAGTCGGAGCTCATTTTTTTCAGAGTTCCCAGTTGTCTTGAACTCACTGAAGTCTGAGATTTCCCAGTTCCGAGTTTCCAGTTGTTTTGGAAGAGGCAGAAGTCATGCTGGATTGACAGCATGGCCAATGTTGAATGTTTATTCTTTTAAGCTTGGAAAAGAGAACCTTAAACCCAGACTTGGACCACACATCCACCACACTGAATAACAGGCTATTGATTGCTTTGCAATGCTTGCAGTTAGCCACTGATTCCATCCAAACAACTCATTGTTGAATTTGTGATTTCCACCTTGTTGTGTAATGTTTATGTCCAATGGCCGATGAGCACCAATACGTTTTATCTATAATTTCTCTTCATATGACAAGGATTGAAAAGGATTTGCCAGTAGATTGTCGACTTGATTCATGATGATGACTGCTAGCTAAGATTTGTAAATTTGATGTAGACATTATCAGTCCAATTAAAGCTACTGTAGATATAACGTGATTTGACGTCATTTTGTCTGTGGCCAATGACCTTGAGCCTTCTTGGATGGGCACTTCTAACGTAACTCTATGGCAGCACCCAAGGGGCTTGAATTCTCGAGCTCTCCCCGTAGATTTTGCGGTGACATAGTGTCCTCATGAGTGACAGAACACTGAGCCAATCACGGCGCAACTAGAGAACATTACCAACCATATTTTTTTCTGCTGGCTGCCCCACACCACAGAAAGCACTGAGCTAGGCTGAAACACCTGCATTTTGGAGCTGCCTTACTCAAGAAAGCAAAAAAGAGACCATGCTTATATGCGGCTTTATTAACTCCATTTTTATTACGTTGTTTGCAAACTGATATGTGTCATGTATTAATGGCAAAATAACATCAAAACAGGCACACAAAAAAAACAGGTGGGGCTCAAAACGCCCCACCTGCCCTGAATGATGGTTCGCCACTGTGTGTTATACATGGAGAAATTAAATAACCATTCTATCAAATTACCCTACGATAAGAGTGTGGTTGGGGCAAGTCTGTGTAAGCAAATTATTTGTGTTATCAATTAATTATTATTTAATGAGGCTCTACATATTTTGATTGAAAAACATCATCATATTTCCTTTAGAAACCATTGTTGTTTTTCCAATCTTGTACTTATCTTGTTTGGTTTTTGGCTACATGTAGAAGAAATATGTCTTCTTTTAGCTATTTTAGAAGCCCCTTGCTGTGTAATTAATGGCCGGAGTGCCATATTTGGAACCAGTTTTGCACACAGCTGGAGGTGTAGACATTCCCCAACTAAACAGCAGAAGGCTTTAATTTCCAATTCAGATCTTTCCTGTCCTTTCAACTGTTACATAAAACGACACTGTCCCAGTCCCAGACTCTTGCAATAAACTATTTATATAATTTCCTAACCTTCACACAAATAGGTACACAGAGACCTCCTGGATATCAGATCCCCCATTTTTTAAGAGATTAAAGCGAGTTAGCTGTTGGTTCAATGTCGGGATGAGCCTATGTTTCATGCCATCTGTTGTGTAGATCAAGTTACAGTTTATGCCTCAATCCCATAGGAATAGGGAAATAAAATAGGTACTAAAATGATTAAATCAGATGGTGCCTATCTTTCCTATTAAAATCGGGATAGAGGCATGTAGCTTGATAACAGATAGCCTAGCATCACATGGGACCTGCAATTATTTTGACATTAGATCATTATCCTGGAAACATCAGCCAAACTTTGATTTTAGAGTGAACTATCACTTTAAAACCTATATACCATATGTATTTTTAACAATATGGAAAACAGTCATATGCCAAAAATAGGACAGATCTTCCTCGCCAGTATTTAAAGTAAACAACCCATAAAACGCATTTAAGAGTTTATAGAATAATACTATTCTTGAAATACTGTGTTTTGCAATAGTGAAAGACTCGGGCATGCCGAAGATTATCTATTATATTGACAAGATAGTCGAGTGACTGCTCTAACAATGGAAATACATGTCCTCAAAGATGGAAGGCAGCGGGAGTAGGCGAGATCAGGTGGGACCATTCTAGCCAATGATAGGGCAGATACGCGTGTGAACAAGAGGCACAACTCCAATATAAAGTCGGTTTTTTTCAAAGTTGCCGAAACACCACGTGTCCACTTATATCAGTCCATTCGTAACAACCTAACCATTACGAAAGTTATATTCTATCAAATAATCCTTACGTAGCAAATTAGCATTTTTTGTTGACCTCCATACAAAAATTACTCACTTCGTGGTCAGATCTTGGGTGAAGTAAACCCTCTCGTTTAGCCTCTTCTTCTCTGTAAATTATTGGGGGCTCGGCGCATCGTACTAGAGTCAGTGGGAGCGCGCCTGATTAAAGCACGCGCCGGGCAGTGATGTGTCGCAGATTTTCAAAACTCAGAAAGATAACCCCAAATAACGCTCAACTATCTAATACGTGCATGTGAGGAAGTGATAAAGACTCCGAGAATAGAAAAGGGGTGTAGAGTAGGCAAAAAGCTTGTTTTAGCCGCTGCAGTGAGTTTTGGGGATTTGTGGGGGATTTTTCTTGGAAAGAACGAGAAACATTTCGCGTTCCCTGTTTTGAGCGTGCGACCAGCAGCATAGGAGCGATGGAACTGTCATCTATAGGTGAACAAGTGTTTGCAGTTGAATCAATAACCAAGAAGAGAGTCAGAAAGGTAAGTAATGTAGCCGTGCTTCCGAATAGAAATGTAGGCTACCTATCCTTGGTGTCTTATGGTTAACAGCCAATGTACTACCTGTACTCTTACAGTCTATATCAGCCATTACACAAAAGTATTGCTACGCACTTTCCGTAGTTTACGCAATATATTAATATTGTCATGCTGCTGCGTGAAAGGAATATAGCTGCTAATTCTAACACGCAAAAAGTTTCGAATAGATTTTGCTGCACATAATGTTGCCTATAGGCTACATAATATTGAATAAAGAGATTGTGGAATCTTTTCGTTTTCCGTGGTTTGTGTATGTTGTATGTTCTGAATATAGACTACTACCTCACGTAGTAAAATGTAAAGGGGGTGTGTTTACCAAAATCGGGTCTCCATCGTGGGGTATCATTGGTGGGATTGTCCGCGCTGCCAATGTGTGGGAGCTACGCAGTTTATTTGTACATTACGCCAACAGGAGGAGAACAGAGGACGGGAAGATGGATTGGGGTATCTGCGTGGGGGAAAAAACTGCTGCGTAATGTTACAGCTCGCTTGATCCATTCAATATAGTCCTAATATGTTGTTATAGTATGATAATCATAATGAGCCTATATTCTAGCTTTGTATGGTATGATTCTTACAATGTATTTACTTATGCTTTATTTTGGTAAAGTTGATTTGAAAATGGAAGATTATAATGCAATAAGGTTTTATTCTATGTATTGAGTATTCTATACACGCACACCGTACAATTTTATTTTTTTCAATGGGTGGTCCAAAGCGGAGACCTTTGCTGTGCAGCACGTTGCGCAATACGAGTTGTTTACACGTTATAGTACTACCTATTTCCATCTCTTTGATGTTCAAGAAATAAAAACCTTTACATAAAACCCATCCATGTGCGATCACGTCATCACAATAGTAGAGTTCGAGACATTGACGTCATCTAGTACAATCTCCATTTGAAAATAAAATTACCCCAATGATCTCTCCACCGACCCTTTAAAGCGACAGTCATCTTTTTATGCTCCTTGAACAAAGATGACTAATTGTGTTATTTGCTCTCTAGCTAAATGTGCCTTTCTCTTTTGCTTCTTAGGGTAATGTGGAATACTTATTGAAGTGGCAGGGATGGCCACCAAAGTAAGTACTCTTCTTATTCATTAGTGAATGCAATACCAATGTGTATGAGTCATGTATGTATGAAACATGCAGACTGATGTTTCATCCTCTCACTGATCTGGGTACATATAGTGCCTTCAGAAAGTAGTTACACCCCTTGACTTTTTCCACATTTTGTTGTGTTACAGCCAGAATTTAAAATGGATTAAATTGAGACTTTTTGTCACATGCCTACACACATAATATACCCCATAATATCAAAGTGGAATTATATTTTTTAGAAATGTTTACAAATTAATTAAAAATGAAAGCTGAAGTATCTTGTGTCAATAAGTATTCAGCCCTTTTGTTATGGCATGCCTAAATAAGTTCAGGAGTAAAAATGTGCTTAACAAGTTGCTTGAACTCATTCTGTGTGCAATAATAGTGTTGAACGTAATTTTTTGTTTGAATACCTAATCTTTTTACCCTACACATATACTGCTTGTAATTGTAAAGGATTGAGGAGTTTTTCAGGATAAAAAAAAAGGAATGGCGCTAAGCACAGGTGACATCCTAGAGGAAAACCTGCTTGAGTCTACTTTCCACCAGACACTGGGAGATGAATTCACCTTTCAGCAGGACAATAACCTAAAACACAAGGCCAAATCTACACTGGAGTTGCTTGAAGACTTTTGAAAAGAATAATAGGCCAATGCTGCACAGTCCAGGTGTGGAAAGCTCTGAGACTTACCCAGAAATAATGACAGCTGTAATCGCTGCCAAAGGGGATTCTAACATGTATTGACTCAGGGGTGTGAATACTTAACGCAAATGAGAGATTTCTTAATTTTATTTTCAATAGATTGGCAAAAATGTCTAAGAACATGTTTTCGCTTTGTCATTATAGGGTATTGTGTGTAGATGGGTGAGAAAAAAATATATTTAATCCATTTTGAATTTAGGCTGTAACACAATAAAATGTGGTGTGAATACTTTCTGAAGGCACTATATGTTCCCTCTGCTTCTGATGTCTTAGTAAAAACCTCATATCATTGGTTAAAGTGCATCTCATATTTAACACCCCTAATTCCCATTTCCTTAATCAAGGAAGTACACTGACAGGAGAACTGGCAACCACCGTACGCCATTTGGTGCATTTTCGGAATGTGAAGAGTCCGTCCAGATCCAGCTAATGGCGTTAATCCGATTCCGCACGCATCTAAAACTGAAGGGTACCCTTGTTTACCAACACTTTCAATAGAAATAGAGGAGTATACTACGACGCTAGCTAGATATACTCAGGATTTTCTAAAGCTAGCCAGCTTCACTTAGCTTCACATTCCATCTCAGGCTTCATCCATGTTACGACCATGCATTTTGATCCTGCAGCTGCCGCTAGCTCCAGCCAGGTTTGTAACTGTGCTTGCATGTCCCACGTGGCTAGTCGAACACAGAAATCTTCATCGATAAAATGCTGAAACAGCAATCCATCAGCGAGTCTGTGCCACATTTAGATTTTTGCTGAAATGAAAGAACTTATAGTGCATATTCAGCAGGCTATGGTGGGAAATAGGCTATTAGAAGTGGTGTCTTTTATTACACAATTGTTAATGCTGTCTTTGGTGTGCACAAGCACCTTTTCTTCCCCACACCTATCGATAAAATTATTGTATTAAGTCATACGGAAATTATACTGCGTGTGACTTTCATATGCATCCTGTCAATACTAAATGTGTAGTGAGATACTAAATGTATTTGAATATTATAAATATTAATAAAATATTTAATCAGTCTTCCTTAAATGGTTTCAGAGAACGAAGGGGATGATGACGCGCTCTTTGCGAGAGGGAGGGAATCTGATTTGATTGGTCCTCAACTCTCAGCTCAAGCACTTCATTCAGGATGAAGTGAAGTTAGCCTGCCCCAGAGCAGGTTAGAGCTAAAGCATTCGTTTCCATATAAATTTACCTGGATAAAAGGTGTGCCACCTTCATTCATGTCAACAGTTATTCTGAGTTGAACTCAGAATTGACCAAAGTTAGCTCGCTAACTCCTCTATCCCGCTTCGCAGTATACCCCTCAGGAGTCAAGACAAGTGGGGAAAACATAAACAATTCCAGAACGACTCACTTGCGCAATAGAGGTTAACATTTTTAAAAGTGTCTGGTGATTTGATTTGGTGTATTTGTAATGATATCTATTGACACTTTATAATCTGCCAGGTGTTTAAAGGTAAGGTATAACCGCTAGCAGTCTCTATACATAAATTCATTAAGTTCCCTTATGGTTCTTTAACAACTCCTGTCATTGTACCTCCTTGCCTTATTCAAGGTTATCATGCCATTATGATCCTGCATAAACAGCGCTTATAGAGTGTGGTTGTTTGACAGGTACAGCACCTGGGAACCAGAGGACCACATACTGGACCCACGCCTGGTCCTGGCTTATGAAGAGAAGTGAGTAGTACTATGAGAGTGCTGTTAGTATGAATACTGAATACTACTTCTGCTCCAGCCATTGCAATTTCATATTCTCTGTCTCTTATCAGGGAGGAGAAGGAACGAGCCCTGGCATACCGCAGGAAAGGACTCAGACCACGGAGACTCGTCTTGCGGGTACAGCGCTTACCTTTCTCCTTGTCCAGAACATCCACTTTCTGTCTTAATCCATTTTATATGTCCCTTACATTAACATAGCAATTACACAAATGACAAAACGTAATAGTATATTAAGTTATCTTAAGCCTGCGTCACACGAAGCAATTTGGAAGAAGTTTATGTTGCAGATGTAAGTTGCATGTGTCGTCATCTCAAGCAACTTTGCTGATACACGAAGCAATTCGAACGCAATTGAAATTGCATGCAACGTCCAATCTTGTCATACATCACGGTTTAATAAATTATTTGTTTATCCAAACGTTTGGTAATTGTAACAGCATTGATATAGACAATTCTGGCTGTACAATTTAGATAGCTAGCCAAAATGTTGCCTAATTGCCGACCATGTTTTACCTAGCTAGCTAGTTCATGTAGTTCTGATATTGCTCAAATTTGGAATACAAGTAGTCAGTTGTCTGCCCTACATACACAAACAGACAGCATTAGGATATCTTCATTCATCTTGGATATATGAATGGAGTCCCAAAATGTTTTGCATTTCAGCAATCACGTTTTCAAAATATATAACTTTCAAAATACAGAAATACAGCAAAATGCATCATATCAGCTCTTTCTTTATTTTGAAAGTTATATACACTACATGACCAAATGAATGTGGACACCTGCTTATCGAACATCTCATTCCAAAATCATGGGCATTAATATGGAGTTGGTCCCCCCCCCTTGCTGCTATAACAGCTTCCACTCTTCTGGGAACGCTTTCCACTAGATGTTGGAACATTGCTGCAGGGACTTGCTTCCATTCAGCCACCCCAAACGTGTTCGATGGGGTTGAGGTCAGGGCTCTGTGCAGGCCAGTCAAGTTCTTTCACACCGATCTCGACAAACCAGTTCTGTATGGACCTCTCTTTGTGCATGGGGGCATTGTCATGCTGAAACAGGAAAGGGCCTTCCCCAAGCTGTTGCCACAAAGTTGGAAGCACAGAATCGTCTAGAATGTCATTGTATGCAGTAGCGTTAAGATTCCCCTTCACTGGAACTAAGGGGCCTAGCCCGAACCATGAAAAACATCCCCAGACTATTATTCCTCCTCCACCAAACTTTACAGTTGGCGCTTCAGCATTCGGCGGTCCCGTTCTGTGAGCTTGTGTGGCCTACCACTTAGTGGCTGAGCCATTGTTGCTCCTAGATGTTTCCACTTCACAATAACAGCACTTGCAGTTGGCCGGGGCAGCTCTAGCAGGGCAGAAATTTTACGAACTGACTTGTTGGAAAGGTGGCATCCTATGACAATGCCACGTTGAAAGTCACTGAGCTCTTCAGTAAGTCCATTCTACTGTCAATGTTTGTCTATGGAGATTGCATGGCGAGGTGCTCGATTTTATACACCTGTCAGCAATGGATGTGTCTGAAATAGCTGAATCCACTAATTGTAAGGGGTGTCCACATACTTTTGTGTGTATATATAGTGTAACTTGAAAACTTGATGCTGACATGCAAAACATTTTGGGACTATATCAACAATGGACTACTGAAACAAATACCAAAATATGGTTTTGGGTGGAGTTTTCCTTTAAGTCAGGGGGCCATCACAATATCTTTATAGTTTGCCTCAAATCCAGTGCCGGTATTCATGGATGCCAAGGGAAGCTGTTTCAATATGCTTTGTGTTGTAGTCATGACAGACAAAGATATATAGTTAAGCAAACTTTACTATGCATGTTGTTAACCAGCACATCAAGGACATGAAGTCGGTAAGTAACAAGTGTTTTCCGTTTCATGTGTAACATCAATATGAGGAACATCAATATTGCATGTTCTCTTTTTTCACAACAAAGGCAATAAACTTGAATGTTTGTTGAATGTATCTGACTGTCCATTACGTTAAAAAAATATATTTAAAAAATATTATTTAATTTACATTCACACAGACTTTCAGGTCTTCCATTTAAGTGCATTCGGAAAGTATTCAGACCCTTTTACTTTTTCCACATTTTGTTACGAAACAGCCTTATTCTAAATTGGGTTTTCTTTCCTCATCAATCTACACACAATACCCCATAATGACAAAGCAAAATCAGGTTTAGAGAAATGTTTGCTAATTTATTAAAAATAAAAAACTGATATTACATTAGTATTCAGACCCTTTACTCTGTACTTTGTTGAAGCACCTTTGGCAGCGATTACAGCCTCGAGTCTTCTTGGGTATGACGCTAGAAGCTTGGCACACATATTTGGGGAGTTTCTCCCATTCTTCTCTGCAGATCCACTCAAACTCTGTCAGGTTGGATGGGGAGCGTCGCTGCACAGCTATTTTCAGGTCTCTCCAGAGATGTTCGATCGGGTTCAAGTTCTGGCTCTGGCTGGGCCACTCAAGGACATTCAGAGGCTTGTCCCGAAGCCACTGCTGCGTTTTCTTGGCTGTGTGCTTAGGGTCGTTGTCCTGTTTGAAGGTGAACCTTCGCCCCAGTCTGAGGTCTTGAGCGCTCTGGAGCAGGTTTTCATCAAGGAAAACCGCTGAAAGCCGCTGAAATACATCCCTACAGCATGATGCTGCCACCACCATGCTTCACCGTAGGGATGGTGCCAGGTTTCCTCCAGAACTGACGCTTGGAATTCAGGCCAAAGAGTTCAATCTTTGTTTCATCAGACCAGAGAACCTTGTTTCTCATGGTCAGAGTCCTTTTAGGTGCCTTTTGGCAAACTCCATGCGAGCTGTGCCTTTTACTGAGGAATAGCTTCCGTCTGGCCACTACCACCTGATTGGTGGAGTGCTGCAGAGATGGTTGTCCTTCTGGAAGGTTCTCCCATCTCCACAGAGGAACTCTGGAGCTCTGTTGGTGACCATCGGGTTCTTGGTCACCTCCCTGACCAAGGGCATTCTCCCCCGATTGCTCAGGTTGACCAGGCGGCCAGCTCTAGGAAGAGTCTTGGTGGTTCCAAACTTCTTCCATTTAAGAATGATGGAGGCCACTGTGTTCTTGGGGACCTTCAATGCTGCAGAAATATTTTGGTACCCTTCCCCAGATCTGTGCCTCGGCACAATCCTGTTTCTGAGCTCTACGGACAATTCCTTCGACCTCATTGCTTGGTTTTTACTCTGACCTGCACTGTCAACTGTGGGACCTTTATATAGACAGGTGTGTGTGTGCCTTTCCAAATCATGTCCAATCAATTGAATTTACCACAGGTGGACTCCAATCAAATTGTAGAAACATCTCAAGGATGATCAATGGAAACAGGATGCACCTGAGCTCAATTTCGAGTCTCATAGCAAACGGTCTGAATACTTATGTAAATAATTTGTTTATTTTAAATAAATTAGCAAACATTTATGAACCTGTTTTCGCTTCGTCATTATGGGGTATTGTGTATAGATTGATGAGGAAAAAAATATATAATCAATTTTAGAATAAGGCTGTAGCATAACAAAATGTGGAAAAAGGGAAGGGGTCTGAATACTTCCGGAAGGCACTGTAGGTCTTCGGATGTCCCTACCAGACCATGTGTGGAGAGTGTTGATGACATCTGGAGGTGCTTGACCTTGGATCTTATTGAGGTGCAGTGTCCACCTCTAGGTAGTGTTCCGCACCCTGCTGGGCGTCTGCTGGTACTCTGTTTACTGGCTCTGTGCCAGGCTCCTCAACAGTGAGGAAATCATCCTCTATTTCTCTGCTCTTCCTCAGGTATCTCCTGTTCTTCCTGAAGACTTGTCCCTGTTCTGTCTTCACCTCATAGGAGCTTTGCTCCCTCTGCCACCACTGTTTCTGTCCTGTGAGTAGCTGAACTCTCACCCTGTCATCTCGTTGCAGCTCCTTGGCAGAGATGTCGTAGTACTTTGCCTGTCTCTGCTGTCTTTCTTTGAACTTCTCCTGCTGACCGTTTGTCATCACTGGTCTCAGCAGATTTTCACTCATTAGCAGAAGTTTCTTTGTACGTCTTCCCATGAACGCCATTGCAGGGCTGCTGTCTGTTCCTTGTGATGGGGTATTTCTGTGATCCAGCATGGCCAGGTATGGGTCAGCACCTGCTCTCTTTGCGTTTGCCATCAGTCTTTTGGCTGTTTTCACTGCTGATTCTACTTTCCCATTGCTTTGTGGGTAGCCTGGAGATAATGTTTTGTGTTTGAAGTACCAGGCCTTGCTGAAACTTCGGAACTCATCTGAAGAGTACTGGGGGCCATTGTCTGAGTACAGGATGTCAGGTTTCCCTTATCGTGCAAGTTGTGTTCAGTTTTCTAATGACCGTTTTCGACTGTGTTCTCCAAGTGGTCCACTTCCCAGAAGTTTGCGAGATAATAGACTACATAGTCACAGTTAATGTCGTTGAACTGGAAGAGGTCAGTCCCTATTTTTTTCCCAGGGACACTTTGGTGCTTCGTGTGGCCTCAGCGTGTCTTTCTGCTGCTTCACACCCCATGCAGTGCAGGTGCTACATTGCTCCATGTATGTTCTCAGCTGTGCATTACATGCCCGGCCAATAGAGACACTCGCGAGCTCTTCTCAGACATCCCCCGTAGTTTACCGTGCCCAGGAAGTGCTGCACATCTGTAGGCTTAGGCATCTGTCTGATGGCAGTCACTTTTCCTGGGTCCACTTTCAACGCCTTTGATGTTAGCAGGTGGCCAATGTAGGGCACTTCCTTCAGCCTGAGCTGCAGCTTCTCCAGATTCAGCTTGATATTGAGCTCCCTGCATCTGTCCAGGAGAATTCTCAGGATCTTGTCATGGTCCCGAGTCTCTGTCCTTCTCCCACAATCAGGAAGTCATCTGCAATGATTTTGACTCCTGGCAGACCTTCCATTGCCTGGTTCAACTTCCTCTGAAAGATCTCTGGGGCTGGACTAATTCCCACTGGCATGCGCAACCACCTGTACCATCCCATGGGAGTAGAGAACGCGGTGAGATAGCTGGCTTCCCCAAAACATTGACCAAGACAAAAACATACAAAATAATGTATCTTTCGTCTCTGTGTTTCATACATTCAGCCTCTTGTGAATTGAAGGAAATGTATCTCACCAGAGAAAGCATCCGCGCGAACTAAACAGCGCCCCTCTGTCTCAGTATGTTTAGCTCATCTATCTGATGCTGTCTGATCAAAGAGAGTATGACATTGTTGCTGCCAGTAGCATTGAATGCAACAGAAGCCAGTGAGCTTTTGTCCTCCCTTGATAGTTTTTTAAATATGAAATAATAGCCAATCAGCGTTGAGTGAGTGAGCTCAGCTGTGAATGGTCCTGACGCACCAAAGAAAAAGTGTCAAGGGAATTTTTGCATCTCATTGTGTCGTTGTGCTCTGGTGGCTAGCTAGGGACTTTTACTTTTACTTAATTATTCGTACTGGCCAATGATTATAACGCCGATTCTGATCCAACCATAAGTTCATACATTGTGCCCCTGGCCTGAGAGGATGGAAGTTCAACATGTAGCTAGATGTAGCAGGCTAATGTTAACTAGCTGGCCTGGCGCATCGTTGCCCATGAAAGGAAGTTAGGCTAGCGAGCAAGGATTATAGCCAGGTAGCCTAGGACAACAAAAACTAAAAGCGTGTTCTATATGACAGTCATAGACCGTTTAGGCAACATGAAAGAGGAGGATAGCATTGGCATTTCTCTACAAGTAGGGTGAATCAACATGTTTTTTTTCTACTTGCGCACGCACACACACAAACACAGAAATCAGTACCATGGACAGCCACATAATATTTAGCTTACGTTGATTGGACTAAATCGTTTTTGGTATCTTTTAGTTGTAACTGTAGGAAAGCAACCGTAATACAGCTACTCTAGTAGTGTATATGTACAGCCCTCTTTTCTCCAATAAAACATAAGTGTTCAATGTTGATTCAAAGTCTTTGAGGTGACTGGACATGAGTGTGTCCTAACAGGCAGACAAAGTAGCCAGTGGTGGTTGTAGTTCTGGGGCCTGACCAGCTTGCACAATATCCTTCCTGTTTGACTGGTGGGGTATTGATCAGTTTCCATTTCTACAATTCGGTATAGGCAGTCAGCAAATCCAGCTTGCATGCCAATGAGACCCATTGACTAACTGGACATAGCACAGCTCCAGACACATACAGTGCATTCGGGAAAGTATTCAGACCCCTTGACGTTTTCCACATTTTGTTACATTACAGCCTTATTCTAAAATGGATGAAATTTGTTTTAGTTTTTCCTCATCAATCTACACACAATACCCCATAACGACAAAGCAAAAACAGGTTTAGACATTTTTGCAAATTTTATTTAAAAAAATTAAAAAGGAAATATCACATTTACATAAGTATTCAGACCCTGCACTGCTGCGCAGCCTGCCAGACACAGTCAAGTGGTCTTAAGGGGATACTCCTGATATCCCGGTCTTGAGTTTGTTATAAGACAGGCAAAGGCTGAAGGCTATGTGATACAATTAATAAGAAATAGGTAACACAGGGACTAACGTCTGGCTGCAGCCAGTACTGAATGTGACAATGAAGACGCAGTCATGTCAAGACTATAGAACCTGACAAGTGTGAGTTGTAGCCCAAGAAACTGGCGCACATACCTCGTCCAATGTAACGCCCCGAAGTAGTGCCCTAGATGTTACCACACCTCTAGCAGGATGCGCTTTAAGTCCCTCTGGGGGAGCCTTCCCTGCAGAGGCATACGCCAAAGAGAGAGGCGTATGCCAAAGCACACAAATAACTGGTCAGAGTGGAGCAGGCTGCTTGTTCGATCAACGTAAGTCGAGAGCGCTCGGACAGGGCAGAGTGCGTGAAGACGTTCCTCTTCCTCCGAGCGGTAAGGGGGGGCAACGTAGCCAGATCAATAACCATAGATTTAAAACCAGTTGCAATGATCTTAGACAAAAAGCGGGGTTAAGTGTCAATGTAACCCTCCGCTTGTCCTCCGAGAACACTATGCATGACTGGTGCACGGAGAGGGCCGCCAGGTCACCTACTTGTATCGCAGAGGCAAGGGCTAATAGTAGCGCCATTTTAAACGAGAGGGAGTTTTATTATATTGTGTCAATAGGCTCAAAAGGAGCAATAGTTAACGCATTCAGAATTGTGACCAAATCTCATCTGGGGAATAGACGACGTGTAGGCGGGCGCAGACGACGGGTGTCCTTCATAAACCGAGGCCAAAATGTGGCTTCCCGCGGCCTTACCATCTATATCAGCATGGCACGATATACCAGCTAAATAGACCTTCAATGTACAGTTGAAGTCGGAAGTTTACATACACTTAGGTTGGAGTCATTAAAACTCGTTTTTCAACCACTCCACACATTTCTTGTTAACAAACTATAGTTTTGGCAAGTTGATTAGGACATCTACTTTGTGCATGACACAAGTAATTTTTCCAACAATTGTTGACAGACAGGTTATTTCACTTATAATTCACTGTATCACAATTCCAGTGGGTCAGAAGTTTACATACACTAAGTTAACTGCCTTTAAACAGCTTGGAAAATTCCAGAAAATGATGTCATGGCTTTAGAAGCTTCTGATAGGCTAATTGACATCATTTGAGTCAATTGGAGGTGTACCTGTGGATGTATTTCAAGGCCTACCTTCAAACTCAGTGCCTCTTTGTTTGACATCATGGGAAAATCAAAAGAAATCAGCCAAGACCTCTGAAAAACAATTGTAGACCTCCACAAGTCTGGTTCATCCTTGGGAGCAATTTTTTTCTGAAGGTACCACGTTCATCTGTACAAACAATAGTACGCAAGTATTAACACCATGGAAGGAGACGCGTTCTGTCTCCTAGAGATGAAAGTACTTTGGTGCGAAAAGTGCAAATCAATCCCAGAACAACAGCAAAGGACCTTGTGAAGATGCTGGAGGAAACAGGTACAAAAGTATCTATATCCACAGTAAAACGAGTCCTATATCTACATAACCTGAAAGGCCGCTCAGCAAAGAAGAAGCCACTGGTCCAAAACCACCATAAAAAAGCCAGACTACGGTTTGCAACTGCACATGGGGACAAAGATTGTACTTTTTGGAGAAATGTCCTCTGGTCTGATGAAACAAAAATAGAACTGTTTGGCCATAATGACCATCGTTATGTTTGGAGGAAAAAGGGGAGCGCTAGCAAGCCGAAGAACACCATCCCAACCATGAAGCACGGGGGTGGCAGCATCATGCCGTGGGGGTGCTTTGCTGCAGGAGGGACTGGTGCACTTCACAAAATAGATGGCATCATGAGGAAGGAAAATTGTGGATATATTGAAGCAACAACTCAAGACATCAGTCAGGAAGTTAAAGCTTCGTCGCAAATGGGTCTTCCAAATGGAGAATGACCCCAAGCATACTTCCAAAGTTGTGGCAAAATGCCTTAAGGACAAAGTCAGGGTATTGGAGTGGCCATCACAAAGCCCTGACCTCAATCCTATAGAACATTTGTGGGCAGAACTGAAAAAGCGTGTGCGAGCAAGGAGTCCTACAAACCTGACTCTGTTACACCAGCTCTGTCAGGAGGAATGCACCAAAATGCACCCAACATATTGTGGAAAGCTTGTGGAAGGCTACCCGAAATGTTTTACCCAAGTTAAACAATTTAAAGGCAATGCTACCAAGTACTAATTGAGTGTATGTAAACTTCTTACCCACTGGGAATGTGATGAAAGAAATAAAAGCTGAAATAAATAATTCTCTCTACTATTATTCTGACATTTCACATTCTTAAAATAAAGTGGTGATCCTAACTGACCTAAGACAGGGAATTTTTATTAGGATTAAATATCAGGAATTGTGAAAAACTGAGTTTGAATGTATTTGGCTAAGGTGTATGTAAACTTCCGACTTCAACTGTAGATGGAGAAAGGCCTTTATCAAACAGACTCAGAAGGAAGCTCAGTATGATACCAATACTGCAGTGCAGTGGTTCTTCACTATGCGCCTCGCACCAGTGCGCAAACGCTCACCACCTGTATGCGTAAAGAGACCTTGTTGAAGGAGCCCTAGCACTCTGTATAGTTTCTATAACCGTCAGAGGTAACCCGTCATTTAAAAGACGTTCCCCTCCCGCCTGAGACAGAAGGTCTGTGCGTAACTGGAGTATCCAAGGCACTCCGGACACCATTGAACTCCGGTTTGCAAACCATGTGCTCACTCACTCTGTCCAAGACCTGTTGTAGTAGGGGAATTGGAGGAAATGCATATAGATGAGCTCGGGGCCATTGGTGGGCCAGGGCATCATGACCTAATGGTGGGTTGTCGTTCAGAATGGAATACTAAAGAGGGCAATGTGTTAACGCCTTGAGATGCGAACAGATCTACGTGGGCTCGTCCGAACTGGCACCAAATCACCTCTATCACCTGTGGGTGGATACGCCACTCCGCAGACTGAGGCTCTCCCCTCGACAATAGGTCCGCACCTAGATTCAACCGGCCTGGAATATGCGTTGCTGACAGTGAGCGCAGGTAACTGTGATGCCACTTGGTGCATGGCCAGTGAGCGGACTCCGCCCTGGCGATTGACATACGCGATCGAGGCTCAGTTGTCTGAACAAATCAGAACGTGATGCCCCTCTATCCTGGGGGCAAAATGGAATAGAGCCAACCAAATCGCTTCCAGCTCCAAAACATTTATATTATGATTTTTGTGTTCTTCCCGCTGACCATTCGTTACGCGTCCGTCGTAAACTGCCCCCCATCCCTTCAGGGAGGCGTCGATCTTTATGACAACCTGCGAGACTACTGGACCCAGCTGGACCACAGCTGAGAGCAGCCTTGGGCTTTGCCAGAAGGATTGCCGCGTAATGGTTATCAGCCGATAACGGTTGAATGCGTTGGCTGATAAACCATCATTGGATAGGTCAGATGCGTAATAGGCCGAGTGGTAAGACTGCTGATGCCACAGCCATCAGCCCCAGTTAAACCATATCCCGGCGAGCCCTGACAGTCCGGCTCCGGTGGAGTGCGCGTGCTGCAGTCAGAATGCACCTCTGTCTGTGACTGTTAGACGGGCACGCATAGACAGAGTTCAGTTCCAAACCTAAGAAGCTTGTCTGTTGGCGAGGAGTGAGACAACTCTTTTTCCAGTTTATCAGGAAACCCAGATTGTGGATATGATTTATCTCTCTCCTGGTGTACGTCTCAACCAATTCTCTCTACTTCGCTATTATAAGACAGTTGTCTAGATAGCACATTATCCGTATCCCCTGTGATCATAGGCACAAACGGTGAAGCAGCGAGGACTTAAGCTCAGGCCGAACAGGAGGACACAAAACTTGTGTTCTTTGTTCTGAAATGAGAACCTGAGAAATGTCCTGTGCCTTTCCACAATAAGTACGTGAAAGAACACTGTGGTGAAATAATCTGCCTGTCTGACTACTTTGAATAGACTGTGGTGTGTTAACATGCGGAAAGGTAGTTTTCGTAATGATTTGTTCAACACCCTCAAATCTAAGATCAGTCTGATGCCACCATCTTTCTTTGGCACTAGAAAATATCTCTGATAATGACCTGTATTTCCTGTTCTAGAATAGGGGCCGCTTGAGCTGAAACTGACGTGGGCGTGACACCAGTGAACCCTGGTGGACTGCGAGCGAACTGCAACGCGTAACCCTTCCGAATTGTATTCAGTACCCAAGGGGGAGCTGCACATGCATGTTTCCACACACTCAGTCTGCTGGACAGGTCTGCTCTTTATATAAGAGAGGGTAGGACTGTCATTTGATTTGGAATAGCTAACTGGGCTACATGCAGAGGCTGCTGTGCAGTTTGACGATTTAGATTTTGACTGTTTAGCCGAGTCACAGGCAGGGGCTGCTGCATGACTGGAATTAAACTGTGTGTCTCGGTGAAACCTAACTGTCCCAGCCTTATGTTTGGCCTTGTGCTCATGGAATCTTTGTCTAAGGCCATGATGCTCGTAAGAACGAGTGGACAGGGGGCAGGATAATGGGTTGGAGACACAGGAGTGTGTACACTTAGTGTGCACTGGAGGGATATGTGGAAGTGTGTGTCTGGTGTGCACATATACCGGGCGGCTTTTTCTGGCAGTGGGCAATGTATAGCTAGTCTTCTCTTTCGTGTTGCTACCAGGCGTGGAGCAGATTTCTGACTGTAGGATACAACACGAAGTCCCTCACAGGAAGGCTCTCAGGCCCTCCGTGGTTTCTTCCCTCTGTACGCCTGGGCAGCGTGCTGTTGCTGAGGGCGGAAAGGATTGCCGTATCAGCCTCTCGCACCAGCACGGGACACATCAGGCGTCTGAGTGGGTCTGTCTCGGGCCCGGGAAGCACTCGCAGAGCAAAGGCGAGCCTCCCCTGTCTTGGCGAGGCTGGTTGGGATGGGGCAGGGAAAGGAGCCTGGGGCCTGCATGACATGACAGCCTTGAAAGCTGCAGAGAACGTCTGTTGCTGCTCAAACTTGTGTGTGTGATGGTTTCCACAATAGGCCCGAAGAGCCCAGATACTGTGATAGGAGCATTCAGCAGCACGTTCTTCTCCCTTTCTGACATTTTGGTGAGGTTGAGCCACAAGTGATGGTGTATCACGACCGAGAAACCCATGATTCTGCCCGCGTCCTGGGTAGCACACCTCGTCATGTGTAGAGTGAAGTCTGTCGCCTTCCTGAGCTCAACGTACATCTCTGGAGTATCCTGCCGTTCCATGTCCCGGAGGAGCTGGGCCTGGTAGGCCTGGAGGAGGGCCATGGTGTTCAAAATGGCTGCTGACTTGGCCGACTGCCTTGTAAGACTTCTCCGCCAGGCTATGGTTTCTTCGAGCAGGGGCATGGACAGATATCCCAGCTCGGGCTCTGTGTCGATCCTGGACCATGAGTTGAAGTTCTGGATGGGAGAGTGTGTTGTGGCTTCTCCCTGGATCGCCTCACCTCAGAGAGAGGGAGAGCACTGGGTCTAGGGGGGGCTGGCTGGCCAGCGACTGGGTGACTGATGGTGGGAAGTAAGCCCCTGCCAGCATGGTTTCAGGGGCTAGTTGTGGATCTGGCCAAGACAGGCCTAGCTTAGTCACAGCCCTGCCCAGGACCTCCATGTACTCCTTGTTGTAAGGGTCCTTGTCAGAGATCGGAGGGGCAGCCGGCCTCTCCTCATTGTCCTCCTCCTCTATGTCACCCTCACTCTGAGCCCCTTTATCTGAGCCAGGATCTCCATAGGCATCCCACTGGCTGGCATGGAAGTCTCTCAGCTCCCGGTGTACTGTGTCCTTGAAAGAAGAAGCAGCAGGTTGGGGAAGGGCAGAGGTGGAGACTCTGTCAAGTATTGGAGAGCCGCACTTCACCCACACGTCCGTAGGCTCCCGGGGAGCTATACGGGAGGAGCTGGATGGTGGAGAGAGAGAGACCAGCTGCACTCGATGGCGGAGGGAAGGCAGGGGAAGCCCGGAGCAGTGGATACAGAAGAAGGGGTCCGTAAAATGCACCTCTGCATGCTCTGGTCCAAGGCATCGGGCACAGTCTCCGACATGTGTGCCTTGCATTTGACGCACTGCTTTATCCCGGCAGGGAACGACATCTCGGCCTGAGGAGAAAAATCTTTAAAAACCTGAAGGAATCAGTCTGGTACATTCACTCAAAGCTTACGAACACTGTTTGAGTGTGATTGGGAAGGCGATTATAAAATAATTACCTCAGAATTCTTAATCTCCTGCAAGCGCGACGTGTTAGCTAGCTAGCTAGAAGGACCATTAGCAAAGAGTGGCTAACAAGCTAGCTGACTTTTGCTACTAAATGGACCAACGTTGGAATCTAAGTAACAAATATATATACACTACCGTTCAAAAGTTTGGGTCACTTCGTTTTCCATGAAAATCAAATCAAATCAAATTGTATTGGCCACATGCGCCGAATACAACAGGTGCAGACATTATAGTGAAATGCTTACTTACAGCCCTTAACCAACAGTGCATTTATTTTTAATAAAAAAGTAGAATAAAACAACAAAAAAGTGTTGAGAAAAAAAGAGCAGAAGTAAAATAAAATAACAGTAGGGAGGCTATATATACAGGGGGGTACCGGTGCAGAGTCAATGTGCAGGGGCACCGGCTAGTTGAGGTAGTTGAAGTAATATGTACATGTGGGTAGAGTTAAAGTGACTGTGCATAAATAATTAATAGAGTGTAAAAAGATGGGGTGGGGGGGGCAGTGCAAATAGTCCGGGTAGCCATGATTAGCTGTTCAGGAGTCTTATGGCTTGGGGGTAGAAGCTGTTGAGAAGTCTTTTGGACCTAGACTTGGCACTCTGGTACCGCTTGCCGTGCGGTAGCAGAGAGAACAGTCTATGACTAGGGTGGCTGGAGTCTTTGACAATTTTGAGGGCCTTCCTCTGACACCGCCTGGTATAGAGGTCCTGGATGACAGGAAGCTTGGCCCCAGTGATGTACTGGTTGCGGTCGGAGGCCAAGCAGTTGCCATACCAGGCGGTGATGCAACCAGTCAGGATGCTCTCGATGGTGCAGCTGTATAATTTTTTGAGGATCTGAGGACCCATGCCAAATCTTTTCAGTCTCCTGAGGGGGAATAGGCTTTGTCGTGCCCTCTTCACGACTGTCTTGGTGTGTTTGGACCATGATAGTTCGTTGGTGATGTGGACACCAAGGAACTTGAAGCTCTCAACCTGTTCCACTACAGCCCCGTCGATGAGAATGGGGGCGTGCTCAGTCCTCTTTTTTTTTTCCTGTAGTCCACAATCATCTCCTTTGTCTTGGTCACGTTGAGGGAGAGATTGTTATCCTGGCACCACACGGCCAGGTCTCTTACCTCCTCCCTATAGGCTGTCTCATCGTTGTTCTGTCGTCGGCAAACTTAATGATGGTGTTGGAGTCGTGCCTGGCCATGCAGTCATGGGTGAACAGGGAGTACAGGAGGGGTTTGAATAGGAAATATAGCAAAATGCATAGGAAATGTAGTCATTGACAAGGTTAGAAATAATGATTTTTAATTGAAATAATAATTGTGTCCTTCAAACTTTGCTTTTGTCAAAGAATCCTCCATTTGCAGCAATTACAGCCTTACAGACCTTTGGCATTCTAGTTGTCAATTTGTTGAGGTAATCTGAAGAGATTTCACCCCATGCTTCCTGAAGCACATTCATCATAGGTACACGTCAACTATGACAGACAAAATGAGATTTTTTTTCTCCAGAAAATCACATTGTAGGATTTTTAATGAATTTATTTGCAAATTATGGTGGAAAATAAGTATTTGGTCAATAACAAAAGTTTCTCAATACTTTGTTATATACCCTTTGTTGGCAATGACACAGGTCAAACGTTTTCTGTAAGTCTTCACAAGGTTTTCACACACTGTTGCTGGTATTTTGGCCCATTCCTCCATGCAGATCTCCTCTAGAGCAGTGATGTTTTGGGGCTGTCGCTGGGCAACATGGACTTTCAACTCCCTCCAAAGATTTTCTATGGGGTTGAGATCTGGAGACTGACTAGGCCACTCCAGGACCTTGAAATGCTTCTTACGAAGCCACTCCTTCGTTGCCCGGGCGGTGTGTTTGGGATCATTGTCATGCTGAAAGACCCAGCCACGTTTCATCTTCAATGCCCTTGCTGATGGAAGGAGGTTTTCACTCAAAATTTTGGTTTCATCTGACCATATGACATTCTCCCAATCCTCTTCTGGATCATCCAAATGCACTCTAGCAAACTTCAGACGGGCCTGGACATGTACTGGCTTAAGCAGGGGGACACGTCTGGCACTGCAGGATTTGAGTCCCTGGCGGCGTAGTGTGTTACTGATGGTAGGCTTTGTTACTTTGGTCCCAGCTCTCTGCAGGTCATTCACTAGGTCCCCCCGTGTGGTTCTGGGATTTTTGCTCACCGTTCTTGTGATCATTTTGACCCCACGGGGTGAGATCTTGCGTGGAGCCCCAGATCGAGGGAGATTATCAGTGGTCTTGTATGTCTTCCATTTCCTAATAATTGCTCCCACAGTTGATTTCTTCAAACCAAGCTGCTTACCTATTGCAGATTCAGTCTTCCCAGCCTGGTGCAGGTCTACAATTTTGTTTCTGGTGTCCTTTGACAGCTCTTTGGTCTTGGCTATAGTGGAGTTTGGAGTGTGACTGTTTGAGGTTGTGGACAGGTGTCTTTTATACTGATAACAAGTTCAAACAGGTGCCATTAATACAGGTAACGAGAGGAGGACAGAGGAGCCTTACAGTTACAGGTCTGTGAGAGCCAGAAATCTTGCTTTTTTGTAGGTGACCAAATACTTATTTTCCACCATAATTTGGATATAATTTCTTTTTTTTGTGTGATTTTTTTCCCCTCAATTTGTCTGTCATAGTTGACGTGTACCTATGATGAAAATTACAGGCCTCTCTCATCTTTTTAAGTGGGAGAACTTGCACAATTGGTGGCTGACTAAATACTTTTTTCCCCCACTGTACATCTGGTAAATCTCCATGGGCACTCCCTGTCTTTGATGTTCATCACCCTTACCCCAAGCCAGTATCCTGTCCATCACTCATGCTATCCTAAACATCAGTAATCTCCTTTGACATAATGGAATGTAGACTTTCTGTCTCCTAACCACTTATCTAGTAACTCTAACCTATTCCCCACGATACTATGACATGACATCATTACACCATAAAAAACATAATCACACCATTTAATGGTATTGTGGCAGCCTTAATGGATTTTGGACGCCATATTGGATTTGGAGTCAAATCTAGGGGGCCCCCCTAACGTAATTGCAAGAGTAGGGGCTGCACATATGACAGTTTTCAGTGTCTGAGGCCACTTGCCTTAGAGCTGATTACAATAGCCACAACATCAATAAAAGTGTAACTGTATGCATTTTTGTCAGGCATGACCATACAGCACTGAATAAGAGCAAATTTGACTTGGAAAGTTGACGTTTACATTCCTCATTCATAGTTGATATTTCCACCTATTGTATCTGTGATATTTCCTAAATGCTTTAAGATATCCTAATGTAATTCTGTATGTAGGGCAGACAATGAACTGCTCGTATACCAAATTTTAGCAATATCAGAGCTTGCAATATTGGGTTACATGAGCTTATGTGGCCCACAAACCCTCCAGCCAGGCATTATTCTGTACTGTTTGAGTTTAGGGGGTGTGTCACAATATCAATAAATTTAACCACTTTTGCAGTCAAATATTTTTATACAACCATCCATTTCATATACAGTGCCTTCATAAAGTATTCAGACCCCTTGACTTTTTCCACATTTTGTTAGGTTACAGCCTTATTCTAAAATTGATTAAATAGTTGTTTCCCCTCATCAATCTACACACATTACCCCATAATGACAAGCAAAAACTGTTTTTTTATAAAGTTTTGCTAATAAGAAATCAAATCTGAAACATCACATTTACATAAGTATTCAGACCCTTTTACTCAGTACTTTGTTGAAGCACCTTTGGCAGCGATTACAGCCTCGAGTCTTCTTGGGTATGACGCTACAAGCTTGGCACACCTGTATTTCAGGAGTTTCTCCCCTTCTCTGCAGATCCTCTCAAACTCTGTCAGGTTGGATGGGGATTGTCGCTGCACAGCTATTTTCAGGTCTCTCCAAAGATGTTCGATCGGGTTCAAGTCTGGGCTCTGGCTGTGCCTCAAGGGCATTCAGAGACCTGTCCCAAAGCCACTCCTGCGTTGTCTTGGCTGTGTGCTTAGGGTCGTTGTCCTGTTGGAAGATGAACCTTCGCCCCAGTCTGAGGTCCTGAGCGATCTGGAGCAGCTTTTCGTCTGTACTTTGCTCCGTTCATCTTTCCCTCGATCCTGACTAGTCTCCCAGTACCTGCAGCTGAAAAACATCCCCACAGCATGATGCTGCCACCACCATGCTTCACCATAGGGATGGTGCCAGGTTTCCTCCAGACGTGACGCTTGGCATTCAGGCCAAAGAGTTCAATCTTGGTTTCATCAGACCAGAGAATCTTGTTTCTCATGGTCTGAGAGTCCTTTAGGTGCCTTTTGGCAAACTCCAAGCGGGCTGTCAAGTGCCTTTTACTGAGGAGTGGCTTCTGTCTGGCCACTCTACCATAAATACCTGATTGGTGGAGTGCTGTAGAGATGGTTGTCCTTCCAGAAGGTTCTCCCATCTCCACAGAGGAACTCTAGAGCTCTGTCAGAGTGACCATCGGGTTCTTGGTCACCTCCCTGACCAAGGCCCTTCTCCCCCGATTGCTCAGTTTGGCCGGGCGGCCAGCTCTAGGAAGTCTTGGTGGTTCCAAACTTCTTCCATTTAAGAATGATGTAGGCCACTGTGTTCTTGGGGACCTTCAATGCTACAGAAATGTTTTGGTACTCTTCCCCAGATCTGTTCCTCAACACAACCCTGTCTCGGAGATCTACGGACAATTCCTTCGACCTCATGGCTTGGTTTTTGCTCTGACATGCACTGCCAACTGGACCTTTATATAGACTGGTGTGTGCCTTTCCAAATCATGTCCAATCAGTTGAATTGACCACAGGTGGACTCCAATGAAGTAGAAACATCTCAAGGATGATCAATGGAAACAGGAGTAAAGGGGTCTGAATACTTATGTAAATGTGATGTTTCAGATTTTATTTTTTATTAGCAAAGATTTATTTTAAACAGTTTTTGCTTGTCATTATGGGGTAATGTGTGTAGATTGATGAGGGAAAAAAACTATTTAATAATTTTTAGAATAAGGCTGTAACGTAGCAAAATGTAGAAAAAGTCAAGGGGTCTGAAGACTTTCCGAAGACACTGTATGGGAGACCTTAGAGATGAGGAAAAACATGGTTGTGCTATGTTCTACCTCGGGTATCTCAAAGACTAAAGCCCTTTTTGAGGATTGGCCACTAGCCTACTGGGTCGGAGTTCCAAACGGAACGATATGACCACTCATGTAAACTTTTTTTCTGCGCCCTGATTGGACATTGCATACAGTCAGTTGCGTGACATAGAATGTATTTATATCTCTTGCGATGCAATACAATTAAGTTGCAGGCAATTTTTTGGGATGCCACTTTGTTGCAATCAACAGAAAATGCGTCCAGATTGCTACGTGTGACATCGGCTTTAGTCTTCTCTTCTCCTACAGAAGATCTATGCCATGGACCTCCGTAGTGCACACAAAGTCCCAGATACTCCTCGTCTGCGCCTCTCTCTTACCCGCTCCATGGGCTCCGAGCTGGACCAGGGCAGTCTGCCATACAGGGCGGGGGAGGGAGGGAGCATCTACCGCCGCCTGGCAAGACGCAAGAACAAGCAGAGGGTGTCCAAACCTGTGTCTGACAACAATTCCCTCCAACCACTGACCCACATACAGGACCCCATGGAGCATGAATGGCAAGGCGCAGAGGAGAGACCGGAATCAGAGTTCACAACAGAGACATGTGAAAACAGTCTTCAGTTTGTTTTCAATCAAACATTTAATGAAATATTTGATCATCTATTTTTTTATCTAAGTTTGAAGGTCAGGATTGGTCCTATTTGTGGTCATGTATATTGATCTCATTTCCTGTCTCTTTCTCTCTTAAGGGCATAGCCGGTCAGAGTGCAGCTCTCCCATGATGGAGCAGGAGGTGGAGGAGTCGACTGACAGAGTGGAGAGCTGTGGTTCCGCACTGGGCTCTGGAGATGAGACATTGGGGGTTGGGGCCTTGAGGGGGGCAGGGAAAGTGATTGTGACTGACAGGGCAGAGGGTGGGACCTCTGAAACTGGACAGGAACAAATGGATGAGACTGATGAATCAGAGCGCTGTGCTTCTGCAGAGGGACCAAAATACCTTAACATTGGCAATAGGTTAGTGGACAGCACCACAGAAGTGGAATTGGGGACAGATACATTGATTGACAGGGTAGAAGGGTTAGGCGCAGCTGTTATTGAGAGGGTAGAAGGGTTGGGGACAGATTATTTTATTGACAGGGTAGAGGAGATGGGGACACATATTCTGATTGACAGGGATAGCACTTCAGTGGTGGATGTTGGAGATGAGACCATGGCTGATGGTTCAGTGGTCTGTACTGATGTTGAGGTTGCAGAGGAAGTGGTGGAGAATGACAGAAAACAGCAAGGTGAAGTGGTTGTGACACAGTGTCCAGACAGTAGTGGCACAGAAGTGAATCCTGGCAAAGTGATTGTGACCGATGTGACTGTCAACTCTTTGACCGTAACTTTCAAAGAGGCCTTGGCAGCTGAAGGGTTTTTTAAGGGTTGAAGGACAGAGTTCTGAGAAAGGATTAGAGAACATGTAAGGTTATCCATGAAATGCTACCCATATGTTGAATTTACTACTTAGGAACATGTTTAGATAAACAACCATAATAGTTTGTCATTAAAGATGTTTACAAAGCCTATGAGAGTAAATTGATACCAATTACTATGGGTTTGGTGAGGTATTGTACCTTAGAAATTTGGGTTGTAATTTTCACATTGTGTTTAGTTCTGGAAAGATGATTTGTAAGAGAGAAGGATGAGGATGGATGGGAGAGAGCAGCTGACTCCTGAATGTCATATTTATAACATTACTACTTCTCCAATGTCTCTTATTCCAGGATATACTCATTCCCAAATGTGTTTTGGGGCTCATTTTGGTTGCACTTTTTTCTAACGCTTTTGTATTAAGTCGTCTGTCTTCCTCAGTATTAACAGTAAGTTCTGCATGTCCTGTCAGTCATGCACACCCTTGTCCTCCATTTCATTTAATATGTTTATTTCTATAACAAATAAATAATTTAGAAAGGAATGCCTGGAGGGATAGAAGTTCTGCATTTCAAGATGAAGGCTGGCTGCGTTGAGTATTGTTTTTCTTTATTTTACTTCTCAAATTAAGAGCCTACCTGATTCTATTTTTGTATTACCATTTGATAGTCCACCCCTCTCGCTAAGCCTTTGTGCATTTCTAAAGAGGAGATATCAGTTCACACCACTCATTCCCAAATGTGTTTTGGGTCTCATTTCGTTTACTCCTTTTTCAAACGCTTTTGTATAAAGTCGACTGTCTTCCTCAATATTTACAGTAAGTTCTGCATGTCCTGTCAATCATGCACACCCTTGTCCTTAATTTTATTTAATACGTTTATTTCTATAACAAAGAAATAGAAAGGAGAGAAGGAATGCCTGGAGGGATAGAAGTTTAGCATTTCAAGATGAAGGCTGGCTGCGTTGAAGTATTGTTTTTATTTTTTAATTCAAGTAAAAAAAGGCCTATTTTTGTATTACCAAATGATAGTCCACCCCTCTCACTAAGACTTTGTGCATTTCTAAAGAGGATCGGTTTACGCCATTGTTACAGTAGGAAATGTGCAAACTGAAGCAAATGTTCTCGGTTGTATTTATCGCATGTCACATGTAAAAGCTAAATTAAATTATATGTCACGTGTCGAAAAATGTATCTTTGGTCACGATGACTTGTCAATACCATATGCCTACAAATACATAGTGTAAAATCTGCTTGTGTTTGAGATTCATATAACAGGATGGATATCACCTCCCAAAATTTTTGCATGGAATAAAACATTTTAGTAGCCGTTTTGGAAATGCATTTGCAGCAACTTGTGACTCCTTTTATCACCACTAGGGGTCGTAGTCTCCTCAGGGAAGCATGTATTTAGGTCGACCTAAAGCGATCTTTAATTGGACTAGCTACAAGTGAAAATATTCAGCACATATGTCGTTTTCATTTTATTATAAAAAAAACAGTATTTGAGTCCACAGTTCTTTGTACAGTAAAAAATATTAAATTAAACTCTCAAAGTTCTGAGCAGAAAGATAAATTGGGGTTGGGAGGAGGGACAGCAATTATTCTGGGGCAGGAGAAGGGGACCAGTGCATTGGGCTCTTGAGCTGCTGGGGTTAAGTCCAGAGGGAAAAGTAAGAGTGAGGCAGAGAGAGACTGGTCACGTCTCTCCCCTTCCTCAGTTCTGTGCAGCACAGTTTATTTGGATCCATTCCCTCTGCTTTACAAGAACCGTAATGTCCTATGCACTGGCGGACCCCCCCATACCTCATGTACTCTAAACTTTACAGGCACATAGGTATGTGCCCCCCTCCTCCAATACTAAGTGTCTTACAGGAGTGCTCACACATTCGAGGGTGAGGGAGGGCCCTTCCAGTATTGATGTCGAATGGTTAGGCATTTCAAATGTGTATACATTGGCCACTGAAACTTGCAGCAGGCCCTCAACCACCAACACTCATTTTATTCCAGATTGAAAGCCCAACCCAGACGTCATTGAAATGAAATAACCCCACCCCCATTTCAATAGTCAATAACAAAAATATATTCTATGTGAATTGTAGCAGTCTTAGGGTATATGCCAACAAACTGCCAAAAAACTAAAATAAATAAAGTAAACCCAACTTTTAAAAGATATGCATGATGTTTGGATTTATAATAATATTAATCCACATCACTCTGTAAAACTGAAATTACAATAAGTCCACTGCATTAAATCATTTGCTCTTACATTTTTCACAATTTTTAAAATCTTAAAAACATTTCTTAAAAAGGCAAATACTCCCAACCCCAAAAAATATTACCTGTGTTGTATTCTCTAAGGGAGATACCATCCCCCTATTTGTACACAATTGGCAAAAAATATATATTAACAGCAATAACTTACCATTCATTTAGTAATTCATCGACGTGTTGAGTTATAGTTGCATCTCCCATAGGAAGTTCACTTCAATGTATTTTTTTATTGAAAACATTTTAAATAATATTAATTGTAAAAAAAGGCTAACACTGTCCCAGGTGCAGTCCTGAAAGCATGGTGAGGCTACATGATGTCTAAGGTGTTGTGATTAATGTTCTGCACAAGGTCCTGGCTGTTCCCAGACAGCATGTCAGGTCCTCCAGGCCCATGAAGACCACCCATCCCACTGAGCTGAGACAGCATGGCATTCTGGTCAGACCCAAACTGGTCCATTGAGTTCTGCTGCTGCTGAGGCGGCTGTTGAGGGGGGACCACCATGCCAGGGTGGTGCTGGGGTAGCTGGCCCGGGTGCGGGGAGCCTGTCTGGGTTTGTGGGGAGATATGGTGAGGGGAAGGCTGGGGCTGCATGCGCGGGGAGGGGCTAGAGTGTGGTGGCTGGGACTGGGGTCGCGGGGAGGGCTGAGGCGAGCGCACTTGGTTGCTGAGGGACGTGGACAGCATCTGGCCCTGCAGGTGAGGGGACTGGGCCATCTGCTGCTGGGGGCTCATGGGGCTGCTGTGCTGGGCTGGAGAGCCACCACCCAGATGCTGCTGCTGCTGTTGAAGCAGCCTCTGGTGCAGGGCCTGCTGGAGCAGAGCTTGGGAGGACAGCGGCTGGGGGGCGCCCTGCGGCTGGGGCTGCTGAGGTGGGCCTCCTACTCCACTGCCCGGACCCCCCTCAGCCCCCTGGTGGCCCGCCATGGCGTTCTGGTGTTGTTGCTGCTGCATCTGGAGTTGGTGCTGATGCTGGAGCCTCTGCTGGAGCACTGCAGCAGCCTGCTGCTGGGCCACCGTGCCAGGGTAACCCTGCTGCTGCTGCCCTGGCTGGGCTCCAGGCTGCAGTCCAGACTGGCCCTGACCAGGCTGCTGGGGGGCCATGCCCGGCTGGCCCATGTAGCCCTGCTGCTGGAACTGGGCATGGTTCCCAATCTGTTGTTGTTGCTGCTGCTGCTGCTGTTGCTGTTGTTGGAGATGCCTCCTCATAAGGAGCTCTCTGAACTGGGGGTTTATGTTGGCCATGTTAGGTGCCTGCTGGCCTGGCATCCCTCCTTGCTGATGCTGCTGCTGTTGATGCTGTTGCTGAAGTGCTGCCACCTGTTGCTGCTGCAAACTACTAAGCATAGGACGCTGCTGCTGTTGCTGCTGCTGTACTTGCTGTAGCTGGGCCATGGTTGGCATGTTGACTCCCTGACCCATGTGCATACCTGGCTGACCAGCCACAGCATTCACATTGACCTGTTGGCTGCCCATACCTCCTGGAACTCTGGCTGGACCTGGCCCCCCAGGGGCTCCCAGGGGTACTGGGCCACCAGGGGCTCCCAGGGGTCCTGGGCCCCCCTTGTACTTGGAGGCTCTCTGCTTGATAAAGGCAGCCATTAGCTGAGGGTTTGAGCGAAGGATATTGAGCACCTGCTGTTGCTGCTCGGGTGAGCTGGGGGAGCGAAGGGTACGCAGCAGTTCCTGAAGGGCAGCCTGCGGGAGGTTCCCACCCCCGGCCGCACCACCTTGCTGCACCATACCAATCAACCCACCAGGTCCCGGAGCCTGCTGCCGCTGTTGCATTTGCTGCGGTTGTTGCTGCTGAGGCGCCACCATGCCTGGATGTCCCATCATGACTTGCCTCTGCTGGGGTGACATTCCCTGGCCGGCCCACTGTTGCTGGGGATTCTGAAGCGGGGGACCAACCCTCTGCTGCACCTGTGGAGGCAGCTGGCCCTGGGGGTTAGGCTGCTGGGGCTGCTGCTGCATGGGGGCAGGGCCCACCATCATACCTGGAGGACCCTGCTGCTGCTGCTGCTGTTGTTGTTGCTGCTCCATGTGAGCCCTGGCGGCAGCAGCCTGAGCTGCCTGAGCCTGGGGAGGCAGCCCCTGGGCCCCCACCATGCCCACCCCAGGGTGGGCCATGCCCATCTGGCCCTGGGGCTGTTGGTGGTGAGGGTGCGGCGGCATCATACCAGCTGCCTGCGCCGCCTGCCTCTGCAGGGCCATCTTCCTTTGGGCGTCTGCCACTTGTTGAATCTTTAAAGCGATCTCCACAGCCGCTGGAGGCGGCCCCGAAGGAGGTTGCTGCTGTTGGGGCATGGAAGGCTGGCCAGGGTTGGGCTGCTGTTGGGGTGGCTGCTGCTGAGGTGGTGTGGCTGGTCCCAGGCCCGGTTTGCCTTGGGACTGGGGGTGCGGCGAGGAGCCTGGAGGCCTGTTGGTGTAAGGGGGCAGGCTGTTGGGGTGTTGCTGGAGCTGTTGGGGGTTTGAAGCCTGGGACTGCTGTTGGACCTGAGGAACCATCTGCTGCTGCTGGGGGGAGTTCATCATCCCCCCTCCTCCAGGCATCTGCTGGAACTGGTGGTGGAGCTGGTGGTGCTGCTGAGGCATCCCACTCTGCTGCTGGAGTTGTTGCTGTTGCTGCAAAGTTCCTCCACCACCCATCCCTGGCTGGGGCCCAGGAGGCATGTTGGGCTGGGTGGGTGTCTGTGGTGTTGGGGGCTGGGTGCCTCCTGACATGGGTGTACTGGGGGCTGTGGTGCTGTTGTTACCCGGTGATGGCAGCCCCCCCGGGGGTCCTCCTCCACCGCAGGCAGGCTGGCCCACCCTCTGCATGCTGGCCATTCTTCTCCGCAGCATCTGAGCCTGCTGGAGGCGGTGCTGGAGTTGCTGCTGGCGGAGCTTGTGCTTGATGTTGAGGCAAAAGGGCACAGGGCACTTGTTCTCCTGGCAGTGCTTGGCGTGGTAGCAGCACAGGGCGATGAGTTGCTTGCAGATAGGGCAGCCACCGTTGGTCTTGCGCTTGCATCCCTTGGTGTGCTGCACCACACGCTTCATCTTCTGGCAGGACGGCAGGGAGCAGTTGGCATTGCGGCATTGGCAGGCGTGGACCAGGGACTGGATACAGCGCTGGATGCTGAGGCGGCGGGAGTCCCCGGGGCTCTGACTGGCAGCGGCCGCTGCGTTGTTGCTCTCGTCGTCCAGGCCCAGGCCCAGCTTCTCCATCTTGTGTTCATGGCCCTTAGTGTTATAGCAGGTGATACAGAGGTCATAGTCCTCGCAGACGGTGCAGTGGAAGCGTGTCTCCACGCTTGCCTTGCACTCGTTGCAGGTGTAGACGAAGCGGTCCTGGCTCTGATTGTGTAGCTCCACCAGCATGCACATGGAGCTCCACTTGGCCCTCCTCAGGGAGGAGAACTCCAGGTGCTTGTCCCTGGCCAGTGTCAGGAAGGCATCACGCCCGTCCATCAGGTCACAGGCCATTAGGGGGTCTGGGTCCGTGATGGGGGGCAGGGAGTTGGCAGTGGGGCCGGCGATGAGACGGATCACAAAGAACACCTGTAGGGGGCAGAGAAGAAAGGATGAGCACTGGGACTGACAGTTTGTGTTGTGGCTTTATTTAGAAGGTTGTGACAGGATCAACTACCTCCTTGTGTTTCTCCATAGAAGCGTAGAGCTTCTGGGAGAGGTCATTGGACACATTGGGCATCCCTGGTTTCTTCTTATTGGCTCGGATCAGGCTGCTGTTCTTGTTCTTGCTTGTCTTCTTACTGTTCTTCTTTTTGGCATTCTTGCT
Source organism: Coregonus lavaretus (assembly GCF_964263955.1). Taxonomy (NCBI): domain Eukaryota; kingdom Metazoa; phylum Chordata; class Actinopteri; order Salmoniformes; family Salmonidae; genus Coregonus; species Coregonus lavaretus. The sequence continues at coordinate 44,451,063 of NC_139989.1, forward strand.
GTCACTTTTCGGGGCCTGTGTGTGGAGAACACCAGATTAAAAACGACTTCAATACATTCCATCCCTATTAAAGCACTGAATCTGACGCAGCCTCGAAATTGACCCAATTAGCAATGGTTCAATATCTCTCCTCCTGAGCAATACTTTTTAACAACAAACAGCTGCTCCTATCATGTTACAATTGAGGACCAACAACCAATATCCCACACCCCAGATCCTATAACATATTCACAAACACACTCCTTTCTCTCCTGTTGTATTGAAGTCCTTACACTCACATCTACGCTCTCGCTGGAGGTGCTGTTCTCCTCCCTCTTCCTCTCCTCCTCCTCCTGCTCCAGCTCCTTGATGCTCTCCTCCAGCACGTTGGGCCAGAAGTCCCCCTCAAAGTATGGTAGCTCGTTGGCACTGGTGAGACGGTCCTCCGTGGCCTGCTTGAAGACGTCCTGAAACAGAGCATGAATAAGATGCATACAATTATTTCATAGAATAAAGAAGTTGGATTTCTGCCTGGCACAACCTGTGCAATGTCTGACAAAACACCAAAATAATTGTAGTCACCTTGTAGTCGTGCACAATGCGCTCAGCTACGGCCTTGTCCAGCATCTTCTTGTACCACTCCTGTAGGCGCTTGGGCTTGGGGATCTTCTGGTCCACAGGATGACAGTGGAAGATGTAGTCGTCCCCTTCACTTGGGGGACAAGCCCAGATGTGCCCTGTTGTAAACCTGCCATGGGAGAGGAAGGGTTTAAGAATCAGACCAGCAACTGGAAATAGTGAATCTTATTAGAACGTTAAGGTATATTATGAAATTTGCAACAGACCCTTTAGACATTTAGTACATGCATATCATTACACTATGTTTAGAGCGATGAGGTCTAGGTCATGTCATGTTTTCAAGAATCTATGCCCACAAATAGGTTGAGCTTAGTAAAAAAGGGCCTAGTCTCTTACCCCAACTTCTTCACGTACTCCAGGTACCCTATGAGTATCTCATGGTAGACGCCTGTGCGGAGGTGTCGAGGTTGGAAGAAGTGCACGCTGTCCAAGTAAGAGATATACACGCGTCTCTGGTTTGGCGGAGGGCTGTCTGAGCCATACTCCTGCACGTGCATGCCGAAGAAGCAGACGTCAGCTCCGTCTATGTCCTCGAACGCAAACAGCGCCTTCGTCCTGTAGGGAAAGGACTCCGACATTTCCCCAGTGTCCACAAACCTGTATCAGTTAAAGGAGAGCGTAAGTAGACACAACCACACAGACAAACACTGTATAGGTGCTGTCCCATGAGAACAGATAAGGTTGTTAGGATAAGTCTCAACTCTCCAGTCTACAATGGGACTCATTTAAAGCCCACATTAACCTTTAACATTACTTTGGAGTCCATTGACGCTAGGATCAATTTGACATCTTCCTTGGTAGTCTATATTTGACCCCATATTAATGAATCACTACCCCACTGTGCCCTCAGACCCTCACCTGGATTTCATGCCCGGCTTGACCTCCACCACCTTGTCGGAGACATGGACCACACGGATAGTGACATCACCAGACTCGGGATGGTTCTGCCGCCTGAGGTAGTCATTCACTCGCCCCTCTAGGAAGCTGCCCAACTTAGTTTGAGGGAGCCCTGTGAAAATTAAGTATGGAAAGAATAGAATGGGGGAGGGAGAGAAATAGAGGAACGAGGAAGGAAGAGAGGAAATGGGTGATAGCGATTAGATGAAAGGTCACATGGTTTCAGTAAAAGCCAACCCAGTCTGGGGGGGTAGTTGGGTGTATGGGGGTTATGTCTGTTAAGTAGCTCAGCGCAAAGGACTTCACTTCTCTGGTGACATTAAAGACAGAAGACCCACTGGGCTCTAATCTGACAGTGTTTTTTAAACTGTTTTATAAAAGTGCAAGTCAGGAGCATACAAATTCAACCACTGACTGTTTCTAGTGTTTCAGAGTACTCTGGAGTCAGTCTGAGGCACTTTGTCAATCCTTCAATCAATGTCTAAAATGCCCTGATAGCGTTGTCAATTTGGCAACTAACAGCATATCTGAGACTTGGACTAGTCTTCTGCTCTGAACACTCAATAAATCAGAAGAGATTACAAGGTGTAGACTGGGTCTGACTCCATATAAGGACATTTACCCCTCTTCCATTCAAGACATATTTAATTGAGATCCTTGTATGAGACTAGGCCGGTTGGTCCCTTTTATGCGCACGCCCTCCCGCCTACCTGTGGCTCCCTAAAAACTCTGCCTTCATTGAGGGTGTGGAGAATGGCATGGGGGCGGTAAGAATTTCCACACGTGGCATGCAAAAACAGTACAACTGTCAGAAAGTTGGGGAAAAAACGTGAGTATTGATGCCATTGCAAACAGAAAAAAATAATTCTCCCAAAATATGATTTCAAGTAGATTTCTGGACAGTGGACACCCACTGAGGAAAAAAATATTTGTGAGAGGATGACATAAATAAAGGATCCAACAAGATAAAAAAGACGTCCATGTCTGCCTGGGTGACCCACAAACCTTAAAACAGCAAACTGTAAACCGAGAACCCCTACAATGACCATGTTTTTGCCATAGCCTTCAGTGTGTACAGGCCTGGGATAAGAGTGAAATCGAACCACAAAGCTGCAGCGGACTGGCAGCGGCAACTATTGTCTGAGGACTGGCTTCTGAAATAAAAAATAGGGTTGGTTACATGTAACATTTTCATTGGGGGGGAGGGGGAGATACGAAAGGGTTGGGTCATGGAAAAAAGTAGAAAGGAAAAAAGGTAGAATGTGTGTTAACTGGAACACTCGTCCTCTAAAGTAGTGTATCAGGGTGTAGGGAATTAAACCAGACTGCCTCAGAGGAAAGAGGACAATTATTTGGAAAAACACAGCGCACAAAATCATAACCGTTGACAGGAAAATTAAAACAAAGATTTGAAGGGGGGAAAAAGTCAATTGTGTGTGTTTGCTCTTCACATGAAAGTATTGTGTTATACTTGTGGGATGTGGATTTAGGAAATGAGTATGTGTCAGTAACAGCACCAAAGGAGAAGAGGATAAAGAGACGGCTGAGCGACTGGAGAAGGGAGGGAGGGGAGACAGATGGACGGACACCCCAATGAAGATGACGGTAGATGAGCACCCCCCGTTTTTCACTTACTCCACTTACTTTTGGCCGCGTATTTGTTCTCTTTCCGTGTCTTATTGGCCTTCTTAAGGCAGCTGTCACATACAAAGCTGTGGAGAGGGGGGGGAAAGGAAAACGCTTTATTTCATTACTTCAAATAAATCATACATGCATTTGTTATAGTTCAGAGGCCTTCATCTTCACTTCTTTGCCCTCCATCTACTGTATAAGACACTAAGGTTATGTTGGCAGCCATGAATGATGTAAGGTATTGCTGAGGGTCATGATGGTAAACAGGCAACACAACCACAGTAAGATTGAACCTTGAACTGCACCTTGGAATAAAGTTGTATTTTATTTTTATATATACACACTGCTCAAAAAAATTAAGGGAACACTAAAATAACACATCCTAGATCTGAATGAATGAAATAATCTTATTAAATACTTTTTTCTTTACATAGTTGAATGTGCTGACAACAAAATCACACAAATTATCAATGGAAATCAAATTTATCAACCCATGGAGGTCTGGATTTGGAGTCACCCTCAATTAAAAAACCACACTACAGGCTGATCCAACTTTGATGTAATGTCCTTAAAACAAGTCAAAATGAGGCTCAGTAGTGTGTGTGGCCTCCACGTGCCTGGGCATGCTCCTGGACAGTCTGTGGTGCAACGTGGCGTTGGTGGATGGAGCGAGACATGATGTCCCAGATGTGCTCAATTGGATTCAGGTCTGGGGAACGGGCAGGCCAGTCCATAACATCAATGCCTTCCTCTTGCAGGAACTGCTGACACACTCCAGCCACATGAGGTCTAGCATTGTCTTGCAGTATGAGGAACCCAGGGCCAACCGCACCAGCATATGGTCTCACAAGGGGTCTGAGGATCTCATCTCGGTACCTTATGGCAGTCAGGCTACCTCTGGCGAGCACATGGAGGGCTGTGCGGCCCCCCAAAGAAATGCCACCCCATACCATGACTGACCCACCGCCAAACCGGTCATGCTGGAGGATGTTGCAGGCAGCAGAACGTTCTCCACGGCGTCTCCAGACTCTGTCACATGTGCTCAGTGTGAACCTGCTTCATCTGTGAAGAGCACAGGGCGCCAGTGGCGAATTTGCCAATCTTGGTGTTCTCTGGCAAATGCCAAACGTCCTGCACGGTGTTGGGCTGTAAGCACAACCCCCACTTGTGGACGTCGGGCCCTCATACCACCCTCATGGAGTCTGTTTCTGACCGTTTGACACATGCACATTTGTGGCCTGCTGGAGGTCATTTTGCAGGGCTCTGGCAGTGCTCCTCCTGCTCCTCCTTGCACAAAGGCGGAGTAGCAGTCCTGCTGCTGGGTTGTTGCCCTCCTACGGCCTCCTCCACGTCTCCTGATGTACTGGCCTGTCTCCTGATAGCGCCTCCATGCTCTGGACACTATGCTGACAGACACAGCAAACCGTCTTGCCACAGCTCGCATTGATGTGCCATCCTGGATGAGCTGCACTACCTGAGCCACTTGTGTGGGTTGTAGACTCCGTCTCATGCTACCACTAGAGTGAAAGCACCGCCAGCATTCAAAAGTGACCAAAACATCAGCCAGGAAGCATAGGAACTGAGAAGTGGTCTGTGGTCACCACCTGCAGAACCACTGCTTTATTGGGGGTGTCTTGCTAATTGCCTATAATTTCCACCTGTTGTCTATTCAATTTGCACAACAGCATGTGAAATGTATTGTCAATCAGTGTTGCTTCCTAAGTGGACAGTTTGATTTCACAGAAGTGTGATTGACTTGGAGTTACATTGTGTTGTTTAAGTGTTCCCTTTATTTTTTTGAGCAGTGTATTTTTTTAAATTATCAGCAGTATCACAGTTCTAACAGTCACAATGTAAGATGTACAGAATGTGTATGCAAGTTGGCTCACCCTGCCGGCCATATGGTGTCATTATGCAGGACACAGATTTGGTGCATTTTACGCCCGCAGTCGATACATTCCACAAGCCTGCAGAAAAACAGAAAATAGAGAGGTGGACAGAGAGAGTCACGGGTTATTGATGCCATGTGTCACATGGAAATGATCATTATTTTCTCAACAGGAGATTCAACCAACAGGAGATTCAACTAGCAGAACATTTCAAACACAAAAGCCATGATGACGACCCAAACAGGTCCTAGAGTAACTGACTAAAAACACACTAAAGATGAAATATTACAGATTGCCAGTTAACAAATATTTGATGCAAGTTGATGCATGCTGTAGCTCAGCTGGTAGAGCATGGCGCTTGTAACGCCAAGGTAGTGGGTTCGATCCCCGGGACCACCCATACACAAAAATGTATGCACGCATGACTGTAAGTCGCTTTGGATAAAAGCGTCTGCTAAATGGCATATTATTATTATTATTATTATTATGCAAATGTACCACATTGAAAACATGGGTTGACACCAAGTACAGATCAAATGTAAAGGAAAAATAAGAAAAGTAGGTACCATTCAGGGTCGAGCGTGTCATTCTTCTTCCGCTGAAACTGATCTTTGCTGATGGACCTGTGAAGAGGTGGGAAGGAGGCCCAGGAGTGTGGGAGGTAAGAACAGACTCAATCCAATCACTGGGCCAGAAATGCAATGTGCTATATTACAGCCATAAAGAAAAGTCACAAGCAATAACTGCAGGCTCAGGCTTCATACAGGCTAGGATTCAGCCATTTCTAAAACATCATCTAACACTTCTGGAACATTAAGAGCCCTCAGTATGTTGGGGTTTTAGCTGAAGAGAGAAGAGGCAAGTAAATCAAGTAAAAGGATGGAGACGGCAGTTGAAGTGAACTGCTGCCTTAAGAGGTAGAGGAGAGAGAGAAAGACATGTTATAAAAAAAAAAGTATACTATTTCACTAAGGGAGAGGTATTCCATGATGGGGAGAAAGAGAAGTCCCATTGAAGAGATTAAACATTTCTCAATCCCATTGATAGAGAGCATTTATAAATCAAAGAAACCCAACAATATTTACATGTCATCAAAATGAGCAATAGAAGAACCATGTCAGTATTAAAATAGTGGGGGGTTTAGGAGGGGGTGGGGAGGTTGGTACTCACGTCTGAGGCTGAGAGGGATCATCCCCCAGGGACACGCACTCGCCCTGGATTTCGTTGAAACACTTCTCACAGAAGTGGTACCTGTCAGCAAGAAGCCCAAATTGTGGTGAACTACACCGTTCGCCAACCGCACAGCCAATCACAGAGAAGGCACGAAGAAGCAGTCACCAATCAGGGCAGGGCAGGACAGGCCAGGAGAAGAGCAGAGGGCAAGGTCGTCGCCAGGTAGCAGCCAATCATGATGCAGGGTTTTTGTGTGGGCAGGTGTTTTGATTTTGCAGTTATATTTTGGAGTGGATGATTGGTCACACCAAAGCAGGCCAATGCAGACATCACAAGCATTAAAAAAGGAGGGAGAGAAGGGAAGAAGGGGGAGATGGGGGAAGGGAGGGCAAAATGAATATTAAAAAAGCGTGAAATAAATCGTTACAGGTCAGACGAGGATGATGGAGGGATGAATAGGATGGGAAGAGTGAAGGATGGGGAGAACATAACAACGAGGACAATCCAATGCAAAGCACAGATTAGTGTCAGACAGTCAGTGGACAAAAACGTAATTAAAGGGATACTCCGAGATGTTGGCAATGAGGACCTTTATTTACTTCCCCAGAGTCCGATGAACTCGTGGATAAAAATGTTATGTCTCTGCGTGCGGTTTTAAGGAAGTTGTTAACTAGCGCTAGCGCAATTGATAACTAGCGTTAGCGCAAAGTAATTGCGCTAATGCTAGTTAGCATTGGCTCATGAAACTACCTCTAACTTCCTTCATACTGGACACAAATACATAAACATGGTATCCACAAGTGCATCTGCCTCTGGGGAAGTACATAAAGGGCCTCATTGCAAAAAATCCCAAAGTATCCCTTTAAGCTAACACAGTAAGGTGGGGGGGGGGGGGGGGGCTCAAACACAGTGTGGATGAGGAAAAGCAAGTGGTAGTGCAACAGCGACCCATCATCCTTTTGCTCCATTTATAAAGAGGGTCCCTTTCTTGTGTTGGAGAGAGGAATTATCATACATGTAGTGAGGTTGTGAATACTGTGTTGCCCTAACCTACTACACTATGGTGATGCTGTCTTGATGGTCAAATGTATCTGATAGAATGTATCAAGCTTTGTTCAATGAAATATTATGCAGATCAAAGTGTTCACTGCAGCTGTGCAGCAATATCGCCCTGAGTCTTATTTGAAGTCTTGTGTCCAAAAGGAATGATCTATCCATTTGCCACATCAGTTTCATTCAATTACTTACCTGTAATTGATAAATACATTTATCTATGCATTTTAAGTAGACTAGTGGAAAAGTGTAGATTTCTAAATAATCTCTTAAAACAGGGAACCCACTTTGTAAATGTCAAAAATGAAAATTAAATCGGTGAACGATGAAGATGAAAATGCTGGCAGGGTGTAACCATTTAAAGCCAAATTAAAACTTCACTCATCTGTGATTGAACAATGCTATATTGCAGATAATATCAGCATGCACAATAACATCACAATAAGAATCACTCAAGTAGATTTGGGAAATGTGGATTTATATAAAATATGCAGAAAACATGACTTGTGCAAGTGTGTGTGTGTGTGTGAGAGAACCCTTGAGGGTATGAATGACCATGCTCCTTTCAGTGTCTTGAGTATGTGAGTTTGTTTGTGCCTCTGTACGCCCCTTACCTGTTCTGGTAGCTAAAATAAGTAGCATCGCGCGGGATGGTGCATAACTGTTTCCCATAGCAGCATAGAGTTTGGGGGGAAAACTCAAGCTGCAAACAGAATAAGAGAGGCCATAGTAAGAGATAGATAGATACAGTCTATGTACTGAAAAATACTTATCCAGGAACCAAATCATAATGTTTGTACGACTGTATGTTTCAAACGCAGTGGTAAAGAGAGAAGGTGAAAGCTGTGCTGTCTTCAATGACTGATGTTATACACATCCATTCACACACACACACACACACACACACACACACACTTCCGCTCACCTTCCTCCCGCAGCAGTAGCCCAGGCCCTGCATGACAGGGTCGATCTCGGCTTCGAACACCTCGGCAAGCTTGGAGCAGTACTTGTAGACGCGGGATGTCTTGCGGTTGTACAGCCAGGCGTTGTTAAACATGAGCCAGATGTCATCCACATATTGCCAGGGCTCCTGATACTGTCCCGTGTCCAGCTTACGCTTTATCGTCGACAGGTCTATGGGGTTCTTTACAATGTCAAAGTAGTCCTGAATGGGACCAAGTCCAGGTGTCAGCGAGGGTAGGGTTCAGCCCAGAAAGGAGGGTGGGGAGAAAAGGGGTGGAAAGGGATTGGTGTGGTCATCGATGCAGGAGGAGGGAATGTAGAGAAGACCATGTTCGTCATCATCATAGTTGAAGTAGCAGAAGTTGTGGTGGACATCCAGGTGGAACCAGAGCAGGGGAGAGAAGAGGGTGCAGGGGACAATGTTGATGGCTGCAGAGAGGTTCATGTGCAAACTGAGAGACATGACAGCTTCTCCCCTTCACCACTCAAACTTTGCACCCTTTCTACGTGAATGGGGAACAGGACAAGGAACGACACTGGGGTGGCCAGGCTTGTCCCCTCCGATTCACCCCAAAAATTCAAACTTCTCCTCAATCAGGGCTAGATTAGTACTCTGAAGGCAGACCAACTTTTACATCCAACAGTTATCAGAAATGACAGGATAAAGCACCTGTTGTGCACTGTACATTTGTGTTTGTTTTTCAAGCAGTCAGACGGTTCCATTGCAACCGCTTTCTCCTCTACAGACTGCCTGGAGGAGAGCATTTTCAGGGCATGAGTCAGGGTACAAAGCTGAGGTGAACAGAGCAGTAACAACAGTCAGGCAGAAACAACACACGCTGGTAAACTGGCAGCATGGACGTTGGCAACACAGCACAGTCAAAGCCAAGAGCACTGAGACAAAGGGGCAAAGCAGAGACGGGGTCGTCAAAGCCAAGGATCTCTCTCCGTCTCCAGGGAAACACAAACAGGAAATGAGACCCTTCACTTTGACAAACAGAGGACACAACAGCCTGGTGATGCATGAACACATGGCTCATAGTATGCTGCATTCCATTCATCGGAGTTCAATTACAACAACTATGAGTGTTGTTTCTATGAGTGTATTGGAAATTGAGGTGTGATAATCCCATTGTGGATATATAAATCCTTACACTCATAAAAGTGCTGTATTGCTGGTTATTTGAGCATGTTAAAAGTATTTGAGCAGTTTCTGAGCCTGGTTGTGTGTCCATGTTGAATACCCAGGTGGTGTTTCTGGGGTCAGGTGCATCACTGGGGCTATTGAGGGTTACTGAGGAGAAGTGTGCCAATGACCTCTTAGAATGGAAAAAGTGTGCCCTAACACTGCTTCAGGAGAGTTAAAATTATGGTGAGGCCCATTCGATATCAAGTCACTCTCTCAGGCTGCATTTACAAAGTCAGCCTATAGTTCTGATCTTTTTCCACTAATTGGTCTGATCAGATCAGCTCCTTTGCCAATAATTGGGCAAAAATAACAGAATTGGTCTCAATGGTCTACAAACAATTTTTGCAATTAGTGCCAGACATCATTGCCTGGGTATCTCTTCACAGTGTTCAATAAGAGGTCTGAGATATTTGATTTGCTAGCTATTAGCATTATCTGAGACACACTCTACTACTGCATACAGGCATTGGCACAACTCTTCACATAACTCACAATCAACTTCAACACAATACTGATTACTGGCGAGGAACTGTCTAGAAAGCTTCTACTATGAATAGGCATATGTGGGAGGAAAAAATTGCTAAATCATATCCAAATTAGAATTGTAAAAGCATAAAAAAAGTCTGGAAGCATAAAAAGATTAAAAGAAAGCAGTTTAAATAATAAAAGAAAGTAATGGGCTATGAACATTTTTGGCTAGTAAATTTACTTGAAATGCAGAACGGTGATGTACCACTGATAAAATGGCTGCTTATTTTAGGCCTTTTGAAGTCTGATGAAAGGCAAAAACATAAGCCGCCATTAACAAGGAACAGGGGTCTAACATTCATTAAGTGTTGATCTTAATCAAAATTGACCGGTTGAAACCAATAAAAAAATAAGACAGAAAAGGTTTAAATTTGCATTTCTCCTAAATGTTACTGACAGACTCATTGATGTCTGTTGACTTGGTTTACAAGCAAAACCAGTTAACATTATTTTTTTACTTTTTTTTTGTGGAGTAAGAGAATTAGAGAGAAGCAAGCATGAGCTGACACGCATACACAGGCACACACACACACACACACACACACACACACACACACACACGCACCTACCCAATAACCTACAGTAAAAACCAACTGACCTACATTTTATGTATAGTATACTCTACCTGAGCAGAGACATAACTCATAAATTCAGGATCGAGAAAACTCTCACTCACACACACACCGCTACAACTCCCCTAGCCAACAGTCACTCCCTCACACGTGGTGGTGGTAAGGATGAAGAGAGGGATGAAAGAAAAAGGAAAAGGAAGAAGGAATGAGAGAAAAATGAACTAAAAAGAACGGTAAGAACGTTTTTAGGAGGACGCAAAATGGAAGCCAGCGCAGTCCCTTACCAGGTTAGTTTTGTTACTAGTTCGAATACGTACGGGTATTCCCAGTAACTGGGGGTCCACTGGTTGGCGGAAGGGCAGAGACTCAGGGTCTTGGCGGTACAAGGCCTCCAGGGTGGGCATCAGAGCCTGCCGCAGCTCCTCAGGCTTAAAGACTGGAGAGGGAGTGACGGAGGAGAGAGGGAGTGACGGAGGAGAGAGGGAGTGACGGAGGAGAGGAAGTGGGGATATAGGCAGTGCAAGTAGTGTAAAAGGAGGAGCAAGAAAGATGGGGAATTTTTTGTTGTTGATTAGGCTGTTTACAGGTGAATATACACTTAGCTTCAAAAAGTCATAGCCTAGATCTATACACCATGGCCGACTTAGGTCTGAAACCAACGTTGAGGAATGCTTGCATATGAAGATGAGGACAGGTACATAAGATAAGAGAGGAAAAAGTAGCGGGGGGTGTCTTACTTTTCCTCTTATTCTGAGCGCTGGCGGGGGAGCTGTGCGTGCCCGATGCCCCCGACCTCTCCTCTTCGTCTTTGGGCTCAGTCTTCACCTCTGGCTTCCTGTCTCTGTCCTCCATCTTCGGCGTTGCTGCCGATGACGATGTGTCCATAGGCTCACCCTTGCATCCGTCGCCTGAAGGCTTCTCCTTCTTAATCTGAGCGGGGACATGATGTTCAATATCCTATTCACATTTCCAGACATCATCCTGAATGTAATAACTGTTAGCTGTGTACTAAATTATCTTTACCTCGCTGGCTAGCTAGCACTGTGTCTTTTGCTTTTGGAACCATGCATTTGAAAAACTGGAAGGCTCACCTCCGGTTTCTCCTCTGACTTGATGTCTGCCTGTCCCTTGCCCATCTTCCCAGAGGCCTTCCCCTCTCCCTGGTCCTCAGCATCCTCATCGTCCTGCTGTTTCACCTCCATCTTGGGCTCAGCTGGGGCGGGGGCGTCAGACGAGGTCAGCTGGGAGCTAGGGTCCACGCTGCTCACCGAGGCTGGAGTGGAGGCCTGGCCGTCTGCAGTCAGAGAAGACTTCTGAGACAGCTGGGAGGACAGAGAGAGAAAAGTTAATGGAAAGGAAATGAACAACAGAGGAACAGCCACAAAAGCTAGTGAAAAGAGTGAACAGCCAAGGACGTAGACCAACAAGGAACGGAGGGCAGGGGGACAAGAGAATTTGACTACGGTGTCTGTCCAGGCAACGAGGGAAATCTCAAGAGACGTGACGTATGGAGGTATAGCCAGAGACCAGGGACAAGCTTAGGAATCCAAAGAACAGCACTTCTGACAACCATGAGGAGTTGAGTTAGTGAGACTATGGGGAGCAGTAGGGGGAAAACTACTCACTGGAGTTCGCGGAAGCTGGGTTGGCACATGGGCATTCTGGGTAGGCACAGACTGAGCCTTCCCCGGCTGGCCTCCAGAAGCTCCACCACCGATTGTCTGCTGCTGGAGCTGATTGGGCTTCTCCGAGTTCATTCCTTGCCCCATTGGCTGTGACGACGCTAGCTGCTGCTGTGGGAGCGGAGGGGCGACCTGGGGCGGGTTGGGCGTGTGAGGCTGGGGGGTTTGCGAGCCTGGCAGACCAGACGGCGTCTGATGAGGGGTTGGCGTGAGGCTGCGTGCCGGGGAGGGGGAGTTCTGACGGATGGGGGGGCAGTGCGGGTGTGAGTTGGGCTGGGACGAGTTGGAGTTTGGCAGTTGCAGGTTGGAAGGAGGGCCTCCACCTACGCTGCCTGGCCCCATGGAGCACTGGGAGGGCCCTGAACCTGCCGCTGAGCCTGGCTGGGCTGTAGGGCTGCTGACCGGGAGCGAGGGCGGCGTGGGCATCTGGGCCTGCTGGAGAACACCATGGAGGAGATGGTTAGCGTCTATACCCAACTTCAAATATGACAACTATTTTAGTGTCACCCTTTACTTATAGCACTGGTTCCAGTATTTATTTACCTGTGCCACGCCTCCTTGTGGCCCTGGATGGTTCATGCCGACTGGGCCAGCCCCGAGGCCAGGACTGGACCCAGGGAACTGACCAGAAGGGAGGTACTGGTTCTGGAGCTGGGCAACGTTGGGCTGCCCCATCCGCGTTGGCCCCATACCCATCTGAGTGAGACCGAGCAAGATAAATGATTAACTTTTGTTCTAATGAGACCATGGTTATTTTCTATAATCGCTGTGATTGGAATGTTGAAATAGAATCAATTTATATCAATATTGAATGCAATTATTTTCCAACTTCATTTGGACATTGGGAATGAGAGAGGGCTACTAACCTGATTTAGAGGTCCGCCAAGTGGGAGGGGAGGCGTTGACCTCTGACCTAATGACTGCATCCCCATTTGACCAAACTGATTCATCCCTGAGAGAGACGAGAACGAGCAAAGCAGTAACACCCATTAGCCACCATTATATGTCCACCATTCAGACTGGTTCGGTTTGTGCCAAGCAGCAAACTGAGCTGAGCATGTATGACTGTAGGAAGAGCTTACCTGCAGGGTTCTGCATCCTGTTCACCATCTGATTGGGTCCGGTGGGTCGAACCATGGAGGGGTCAGCATGAGAACCATCTGAGAGTGAAGAGAAACACATTAATTAGCTTTGCATCTATGGCTACAGTAACCAGGTTTCATCCAACCATTTCATGCAGATGAATTACCTGACGGTTGACGTATAAAAAAAAGTCACAACAGGCCTGATGGAAACAGAACATTTGTCAGTAAAATGTCCCCAAACAAAATACGCTAGACAAGGGTGTATAACTGATTATGCGACAATTGCAGTGGAAATACTGATACAATAACCATCATATCGAAGTAAACTTGGAGTCACGCAATTATATGTTACATTGTAGGCCTAACACCACGACGTGGAAAAGCATGAAGAGTTTATAGGCAGGTTAAATAAGCTATGATGAACTTCACATGGTGGTTAACTGCACGGTGATCATGCAAATTTCCAATAAATATTGAAGGTAGGCCATTATTTGAATGTTGGTGACATGATGATTGGTGCTTGGCTGCCAATTACCAAATAAAAGGATCTTGTTCTTCATATAATCCACCCTGTCCACTTTATCAGCACACTCTTGTCTAGAGAGCATGCGACAAAACCAGAGTGGGCAGGTTTGCTAATTAACAGTTTGTGTGACAAAAACAGCAGTAGAGTTGAAAAGGTGATTGAAACACATTGAACTTCTGTTATTAAATACAGTACATGAGAATTAACCACAAAAGCCATTTTTATATGCACTCTGTCATTACACAGAGCTTTTTATCCGCAACAAGTCAGTTTAAAATCTAATCAAATTTCCTTTGTCACATGTGCCAAATACAACGGGTGTAGACTTTACAGTGAAATGCTTGCTTACGAGCCCTTCCCCAACGATGCAGAGTTTAAAAAAATTATACAACAAAAAAAAACTAACATGAGGAATAAAATACGTTTGATGGAAACGCACCTCTGGTGGGAGAATGCTAATTTAGTTTTTATGCAGATTTTTGAATAGTCTTGAAAATCTGTTGCCAATTGGATGGAAATCTAGCTATTGAAGTAAATGGAGCCACGCAATTGGAATCAAGCAGTGCTAGTCACACCTAAACTCAGCAAAAAAAGAAACGTCCTCTCACTGTCAACTGCGTTTATTTTCAGCAAAATTAACATGTGTAAATATTTGTATGAACATAACAAGAATGAACAACAGACATAAACTGAACAAGTTCCACAGACATGTGACTAAACAGAAATGGAATAATGTGTCCCTGAACAAAGGGGGGGGGGGGGGGGTCAAAAGTAACAGTATCTGGTGTTGCCACCAGCTGAATTAGGTACTGCAGTGCATCTCCTCCTCATGGAGCTGCACCAGATTTGCCTGTTCATGCTGTGAGATGTTACCTCACTCTTCCACCAAGGCACCTGCAAGTTCCCGGACATTTCTGGGGGGAATGGCCCTAGCCCTCACCCTCCGATCCAACAGGTCCCAGACGTGCTCAATGGGATTGAGATCAGGGCTCTTCGCTGGCCATGGCAGAACACTGACATTCCTGTCTTGCAGGAAATCACGCACAGAACGAGCAGTATGGCTGGTGGCATTGTCATGCTGGAGGGTCATGTCAGGATGAGCCTGCAGGAAGGGTACCACATGAGGGAGGAGGATGTCTTCCCTGTAACGCACAGCATTGAGATTGCCTGCAATGACAACAAGCTCAGTCCGATGATGCTGTGACACACCGCCCCAGACCATGACGGACCCTCCACCTCCAAATCGATCCCACTCCACAGTACAGGCCTCGGAGTAACGCGCATTCCTTCAACGATAAACACGAATCCGACCATCAGCCCTGGTGAGACAAAACCGCGAATCTCGTCAGTGAAGAGCACTTTTTGCCAGTCCTGTCTAGTCCAGCAACGGTGGGTTTGTGCCCATAGGTGACGTTGTTGCAGGTGATGTCTAGTAAGGACCTGCCTTACAACAGGCCTACAAGCCCTCAGTCCAGCCTCTCTCAGCCTATTGCGGACAGTCTGAGCACTGATGGAGGGATTGTGCGTTCCTAGTGTAACTCGGGCAGTTGTTGTTGCCATCCTGTACCTGTCCCGCAGGTGTGATGTTCGGATGTACCGATCCTGTACAAGTGTTGTTACACGTAGTCTGCCAATGCGAGGACGATCAGCTGTCCGTCCTGTCTCCCTGTAGCGCTTTCTTACATATCTCACAGTACGGACATTGCAATTTATTGCCCTGGCCACATCTGAAGTCCTCATGCCTCCTTGCAGCATGCCTAAGGCATGTTCACACAGATGAGCAGGGACCCTGGGCATCTTTCTTTTGGTGTTTTTCAGAGTCAGTAGAAAGGCCTCTTAATGGCTTAAGTTTCATTAACTGTGAACTTAATTGCCTACCGTCTGTAAGCTGTTAGTGTCTTAACGACCGTTCCACAGGTGCATGTTCATTAATTGTTTATGGTTCATTGAACAAGCATGGGAAACCGTGTTTAAACCCTTTACAATGAAGATCTGTGAAGTTATTTGGAAAAAGGGACGTTTCTTTTTTTGCTGAGTTTATGTTGAAAGAGAGTAGCAATGTTGTCAAATATGTGTGTGTGTTTAAAGTGTCTACTCACTAGGCGGCTGTCCGGGGGCCAGAGGCGACTGGCCCATGCCAAGGGGTCCCTGTGGCAGGCCTGAGGGAGGCATGCCAGGTTGCATGGGCATCATGCCCTGCTTCTGTAACCGCGTCCGCCTCTTCTCCTCCAGTTCCTTCTGGATCTTATAGATCTTCTCAGCCAGGAGGTGGTAGTACTCCGCCTGGTAGCGATACAGGAAATTCAATCAATTCAAATACACCCTCTAGTCCGCCATTATTAGTTGTGGTCAGTTAGTTAAATCATTGTATTCCATTTCTGGTATACTACCGGTCAAAAGTTTTACTATTTTCTACATTGTAGAATAATAGTGAAGACATCAAAACTATGAAATAACACATATGGAATCATGTAGTAACCAAAAAAGTGTTAAATCAAAATATATTTTATATTTGAGATTCTTCAAATAGCCACCCTTTGCCTTGATGACAGCTTTGCACACTCTTGGCATTCTCTCAACCAGCATCACCTGGAATGCTTTTCCAACAGTCTTGAAGGAGTTCCCACATATGCTGAGCACTTGTTGGCTGCTTTTCCTTCACTCATCCCAAACCATCTAAATTTGGTTGAGGTCGGGGGATTGTGGAGGCCAGGTCATCTGATGCAGCACTCCATCACTCTCCTTCTTGGTAAAATAGCCCTTAAACAGCCGGGAGGTGTGTTGGGTCATTGTCCTGTTGAAAAACAAATGATAGTCCCACTAAGCCCAAACCACATGAGATGGCGTATCGCTGCAGAATGCTGTGGTAGCCATGCTGGTTAAGTGTGCCTTAAATTCTAAATAAATCACAGACCATGTCACCAGCAAAGCACCCCCACACCATCACACCTCCTCCTCCATGCTTTACGGTGGGAAATACACATGCGGAGATCATCCGTTCACCCACAACGCGTCTCACAAAGACACAGCGGTTGGAACCAAAAACCTCCAATTTGGACTCCAGACCAAAGGACACATTTCCACCGGTCTTATGTCCATTGCTCGTATTTCTTGGCCCAAGCAAGTCTCTTCTTCTTATTGATGTCATTTAGTAGTGGTTTCTTTGCAGCAATTCGACCATGAAGGCCTGATTCACACAGTCTCCTCTGAACAGTTGATGTTGAGATGTGTCTGTTACTTGAACTCTGAAGCATTTATTTGGGTTGCAATTTCTGAGGCTGGTAACTCTAATGAACTTATCCTCTGCAACAGAGGTAACTCTGGGTCTTCCATTCCTGTGGCTGTCCTCATGAGAGCCAGTTTCATCCTAGCGCTTGATGGTTTTTGCGACTGCACTTGAAGAAACGTTCAAAGTTCTTGAAATGTTCCATATTGACTGACCTTCATGTCTTAAAGTAATGATGGACTGTCGTTTCTCTTTGCTTATTTGAGCCGTTCTTGCCATAATATGGACTTGGTCTTTTACCAAATAGGGCTATCTTCTGTATACCCCCCCTTCTTTGTCACAACAACTGATTGGCTCAAACGCATTAAGAAGGAAATAAATTAACTTTTAATAAAGGCACACCTGTTAATTGAAATGCATTCCAGGTGACTACCACATGAAGCTGGTTGAGAGAATGCCAAGTGTGTGCAAAGCTGTCATCAAGGCAAATGGTGGCTATTTGAAGAAACTCAAATATATTTTGATTTGTTTAACACTTTTGGTTACTTCATGATTCCATATGTGTTCTTTCATAGTTTTGATGTCTTCACTATTATTCTACAATGTAGAAAATAGCACAAAATAAAGACAAACCCTGGAATGAGTAGGTGTTCTAAAACTTTCGACCGGTAGTGGAATACCAGCCTTCACCCACAACATTGAGGAGTCAGTTCTCACCCTGCTGTTGGCCGACTCGTACATGTCCCCCTCTACTTTACGAGCGTAGGCCACCAGGTTCTCCATCCGCCGGTCCTTCAGCGCAGCCGGGTCCGGGGTGGGGAAGATGGCCTGCACACTGCTCACCCAGCAGACGGATAAAGAGATACAGAGAGATAAGCCAAAAGACACTGACAGCCTGCCTTGCACCAGATTGTGTGGTGAGGGTGCAGTCCAGAGTCACATATACAGATTACTCATCTAATAGCAATAGCAGAAGAACACGTTTTCTTTAAAACTGCAATGGCCTACGTGTCCCCCACTGTGACTCTGGTGCAGTCAGGGCAGACTCACAGCTTGTGGACGAGGTGGTTGCGCAGGTCCTGGGTGATGTCCTCGTGCCAGTTCTTCCTCATGCCCGCGGCTGAGGGAGGGGTCGCCATGGGCATGGAGCCCAGGCTGCCCGCCCCGCTGCCGTCGTTCATCAAACTGAGAGATTAAGAGAAAGGGATGGAGACGACATCATTGAAGTAACTTTGTGAACTCGTGAGTGTGTTGCTGTGTAGAATCATGTTCGATTCCCACGGGGGACCAGTATGAAAAAATGTATGCACTCACTAACTGTAAGTCGCTCTGGATAAGAGCGTCTGTTAAATGACTAAAAATGCAAAAGGTTTAGAGATGGCAGGACCATAAAATCAGTATTGAATTCCATGGACAGGATAGTGATTTCAGGGGGAGGGTATGAGTGTGTTGTACCTTTGCACATTCATATTGTTGTGCAGCATGGCATCTGGTAGCAGGTTGGACTGATTGGGGGGCTGCACCCCCACCCCTCCATTCATCCCCATGGGGTTCCCTCCTACAGGGGCAGATAAAGAGAGGACAGGTTCAAAGCAGTTCCTTTCCTCGGAATCAAAACCATTCACTTTAAAAATGTTCTCCTGCTAAATAAATGACTAAACTAAGAAGTCTGCTACACTGCCCCTGGACGTAGTTCATTTTTCTAGATTCGTCCTCCTCTTCACCAACACGGTTGTTGACAAGTCCATGCCCACTCACCCATGGCGTTTAGCGACCTCATGCCAGACTGGTTGGGCAGGTTGGACTGGGGCGGTTGCTGGGGCATCTGGTTGCCCTGGTAGGTGAGGCCCAGGGCGGCGTAGGCCCTCTCAATGGAGCTGGGGTCAATCTGGCTGGGCGGGTTGAGGTTAGGGGTGCTGGGCTGACCCCCTGGCACTGCCCCTAACGAGCTGCCCAGGCCAACCCCGGCACTGCTTAGTAGAGCTGTGGTGATGGAGGCAGAGGAGAGCGAAAAGGGAGAGAGAGAAAATCAACTTGCCATGAATGATGACGGGAACTGATGTTGAACAGGTAGCCATCTTGGGTCAAAGACACGTAGTACATCACAATGCAGAGGACAGACACATAGCTCAATACACACCACACTCACACTGCTGGTTCCTTTTGTCTCCGGCGTTCTTGAGCGGCAGGCAGACAGGACAGTCGTGCCGAGTGCAGTTCTTCCAGTGAGAGATGATCTGTCGCGACGAGGCACAGTGTGCCACTGAGGGGAAGAGAGAAAGTGAGACAACTGACAGTGCAACACTATAACAGTGTCCCAGCAGAGACCTAATGTTAGCAGTAAAGCGGGAAATCTAACTGTAAAAACAAGGGAAGCCCCAGAGTAGGCCAGATTGGGGAAAAGCAACATACAGAATGGATGAAATAAAGCTCAAACCAAGAGGAAGGGTGCATTTCAATAGTCTAAAGTGGCTTCCTCTACTTCCTCTTGGAGAGTGGAAGCCACTTCAGAATATTAACAAACCAAAAATAACAGTATTAAAAAGGACCACCAACTCACCCTGGCAGGACTTGCCAGCCTGGCAGTGGGTCATGTGGTTGAGGACGTTCTTCATGGTGCGGCAGTGGGGCAGGCTGCACTGGCGCACCTCCCCGTTGGCCTGCTCCCGCCGCTGGCACTTGTGGGCGTGGAGCAGGAGCACCAGCTGCTGCTGGATCAGCTTGCGCTTCTCCGGGTCGGCCGTGGGGGGCGCTGCCCCCGGACCTGTTGCAACGGTACCAAGGCCAGCCTGGGCCCCGGCTCCAACCGCCACTCCACCCACAGATACTGGCCCTACCGCCGAGGTCTGCTGGGAGGCCTGAGGACACAGAGCGAAAAGAGAGGGAGTTAACCAGAGGGGATAGTGGGATGTAGAAGGAAGATGGCTGGGATAGAGGGGCTGTATGGAGGATTAAAGACTTTAAAAGATGGGCCGAACTAAGTGCAGTGGGTTGTGAGTTGATTACCACCGAAGTCCAGAGGGTCTTTAATCTAGTATTTTAGTAGGACTGACAATACCAGTATCGCAATATTTTTTCCATGGCAAAAATGAAAACACAAAGCAGTCCAAACTCTTTGGTTCTTTAAAAACCTGCTGTATATAAAATATTGTCTGCTATAGCTTGGGAAACAAATAAATAGGACTCTGGATGACAACATAATGACGTTTGTTTGCAACATTAGGGCTGTTTTCCTAAAGAAGTTAAATCCGCTTCATGTTTTGTTTCCTTGCCACGACACTAATAAGTATTGCGATACTGGTATCGTCCCGGCCCTATATTTTTCACTAAAATAAAACGAACAGAAAAAGATAGAAGACTGAAGGAGCATGCCCTCACCATCCCAGCCATGCCCTGTACAGGCTGTGTCTTCTTGTCCAGGTTGAACTGGGCCAGGCTATTGGGCAGACCAGCCTTGTTCTGGTGCTGTGGGCCCAGCCCAGCACCACCCAGACCTTGGCCTGCTGACTGACCGTACGGACCACCATAGGGGCCCGCATTAGCCATCATATTCATCTGAGAGAGAGGGGGGGGGGGGGGGGGGGCAGTAGTCAGTCTGGCCTTATTCACAGAGTTTGTTAAGAAAGCATTAACGCTGACATATTTACAAAAACATAATTCAACAAATAGCTTGAATTTTCCTAGCATTTTCACACAAACACCAAGACCATGCTCTGCTGAAGATAATAGTGATCTAGGGGTGACAATGAGGGAACAGCTGTTTTCTAAGGGGGAGTAAGACCAAATCAGCTCTTACACCAGCAGCTTTCCATCATCTGTGAACCCTTATCCTTACAAAATATCATCAGCATAAAGGAATGTAATCAACTACTTCCAAAACAGACAGATACGGCCAACAGCTAATAAGCTGGTCACTGCTCAGCTGGGTCCCATGAGGATCGTTTAGGATGCAACTCTACTGCTGTAAGTCTGCACCCTTCTTACTCCCCACTGTTTTGGACACCTTATGGAAATGCATGTAGACACTGCCCACCTGACAATGAACATCTATGCTCTTAGCTGGCCAAACACTAAAAGAGAACCTACACTGATGGTTTCTGCTTTTCACCTCAGCCAGACTACAGCTCTGGAGGTCTTAGGCAAGGCAACATCAGCCTGAACATGACAGCATCCACTGCACCCAGCGATCCCCAGCCCTCGTGACGACAGCTCTGACAACTGATTGGATTGTCATATTTACAGCACCAACAAACAAGCATTTAAACAGCACCCACTTACTGATCCAATGTTTTTGATAGCAATGTGAAGTGCCTATTTAAAATGTGCCTATGGCAACATCATAGCTGGGATACACAATAACAGGTAAAGGTTGATGAATCTGCTCTGCTGCCGTCATAGACATACTTGATCAGTTCCGGAAGAGGCACTTCACGGTTCACACACACTAAATACTTCTCGATTCCGGTCAATTAATGTTCATTCCGAGCAATCTTGAAACCAGCTAATGACATATTAAACATAGCTACTCACTGTTGTCTGGTGTCAAGAGAGCTAGCATAGCCAGATGTACTGAACACCAAGACCAGCACAGAGCAAAACTGCATTACGTCAAGATGTGTAAAAGAGGATCCTGCTCCTGTAGACACTTATGAACACAAGTCCATCTACAAAACAATTAGGTCTTACCTTGTTCAGTGCTCCAGGTTGCTGTGGCCTCATCCCTGCCTGTCCCCCTGCCCCCATTTGCTGCCCCCCCTGCTGCTGCAGGGTTTCTGCCAGCAGGTTACTGTTACTTCCCATTCCCGGGTTGACCGGGTATCCCATTCGGGGCGAGCCGTTCATCACCTGGCCCCCCATCATGCCCTGGGGCGTGGGCCCCTGCTGCTGGCCGTTGCCCTTCTGGGCCCCCATCATGGCCCTGTTCAGTCCACCCACCATGCCCGCCTGCTGCATCATGCCAGCCTGCTGGGGTGAGGGGTGCTGCCCCTGGGGGCCCATGCTCTGGGGCCCAGGGGAGGCATTCATGCTGCCCAGGAGGCCCATAGAGCCACCAGGGATGTTGGTGGCTCCCTGCTGGCCCGAGGGGGGCGGCGCTCCAGCCCGGAGGAGCTCCGAGAGCTGTTTGTGTTTGGCAGCAGCATCCTGGCCTCCTCCCATTACACCTCCCAGGCTGGTGTGGAGCTGGCTGAGGTCCCCTCCGTTGACAAGGCCCAGCTCCGACGAGTTGATGAGCTCATCGGGGAGGTCATGCTCCAGGTCAAAGAGTGAACCAAAATCTGGGAGGGGGTAAGAGGAGGAAAGAGAGGGCAGGTTTAGTGGGATATCCTGAGGTGTACATTGAGAGCAGTAGCAAATAAATACACTTGTGCCCCTTGACGTTGCAAGCTCAGTAAGAAAGCTCTAACCTCCTTCAAATGTATGTGCAGCAATAATATTCATTCTGGAAAGAGAAATCAGGAAAAAATGTGGTGTGCAGAAACAGCCGAAAAAACCATTTCCGAAGACAAAAACTTCACAAAATGTCATCATAATATATGCACAAACTGTTTCGGATGGGAAGCATGCGGACGCCTTAAGTCAGTGCAGCGGCTGGCTGCAACCAACTAAATGAATCACTCCCCTTTCTGGACCCTAAGTCAGTGCAGTGGCTGGCTACAGCCTACCACCAAAGAGCTTCCTCTCCTGGGCCAGTTTGTGGTTTGATGGGGTGCCAAACATAGAGTGGACAGGGTAGGGTCAGAGTGCGAAGCCACAGAAGTAAACACTGACTGAGCAGCAGGTGGATATGTGTGTATAGAAGAGATGTATCTGCCTCTACATAGAGAAAGGGAAATAGCAGGCATTTCTGCTAAGATCTACTTGAATTGCCCCTGGCTGAGACACGTGCATTCACTTACAGTGCACGGTGGATACCAAACAAAGGCAAACCTTTGCGTCCTTTATGACTATCATTTGGCAAACAAACCTCTGGATATAAAACTTCAGAAACCAGGGGCAAGTTGTCCATTAATGACACCAGGTTGAGGGTGTGCTTGGCAGAGACTTGAAACGCCTACGTCGCCAGAAGCATCTCAGTCTCACCTCTTGCCATCTCTAGCTTAGAGCAGAGGCAGGACTGCAGCCATCTCAGAGGGGAAAAAAATCTTCCATTAAACACACAAGAGCTGATCCACTCAAATAAGCAAGCTAGCCTCAAATATGCAAGCATGCATCCTCAGTCAAGCTTGAGTCTCTTTCAGCGAAACAGGTGGATGTGTTAATATTTCTACACTATCCCCCAAGTTGCAGTGACTGTAGCACAGGGAACACTCAAATTGTTCTTCTGCACGGCATGGATACAACATCCGTACCTGTAGTTTTCAAGACCGACAAGCTGGGGGGGGCAGGAACTACCTCTGAAGCAGTGATTTTGCAAATGCTTGCTTGTGCAAATGCTACTGTGAGCGACTCCTGGTCCACAAGACTCAGTCAAGCACCGATGCCCCAGACTCCCATCACAATGGGAGGCAACAGACAGCAGCCATTTACTGTTCTAACATCCACCATTTTCACACCCCGGCCGACTGATCTTTCACTGGATGAAAGGTGCTTTTTTATTATTGAGGAAAGGAGGGGAGTTGCATGTTGCATTTGCTCTTCACTTCCAAACAGAATCAGCTTTTCACCACAGAGTGGTTTGTTAGACCTGTGCAGAGCCTTTCTTTGAATTCCAGTAATGACTTGCTTGGTACAACAGAACTTGGATGACACTTAAATCAGAGCTGTATGTTAAGAGAGAACATGCTTGTACAAGGCATGCTTCAAGTGAAATGGCAACTTGGTTGAGCTGGTACAGTAGAGATAGGCTGAGTTTACACAGGCACCCCAATTCTGATCTTTTGCCGAATTGTAGCCATAGTGCTCCAAAAAAGTTCAATCTAGACTTCATGTAATGTGAGAAATGGCATTGAAACGAAAGCTAACTTATGGAGGTACCTATTTGGGCAATCCTAAATTGTTTAATTTGTGAGTAAAAGCATCCTGATGACAGACATGACATGGAGAAACAAACAAAATGGGGAATTTTGGGTGCCAACTACCAGCCAAGGCAGCTAACTTAGCCTACCCATTTAATAAATATGAATTGCATGCGTCAGTGAGTGGGGTCTGCACATTTAGGAAATCTGATGTGTTTTTCAATCTGGCCTATAATAATTTAAGCGTGACATTTAACTTTTACCGTGTTATCAAAGTATTCAAATGAGTTAACATTGTAGCTAGTATTGAACGGGGCAGTCCTGCAAATGAGGGGCAAAAAAGCGCCGACAGGACTCAATGGTAGGAATAACGTCCAATACCACCTTATACTACAGTCCAAACAATTCAGACTTTAAAACAAAGGGTATGAAAAAACTAGACACATGCATACAAACGCCTAACATAACGTCACGCTGCTACATTGTAGCGACAAAAGGCACTACAACTTAAATCTGCTCACGAGCTACTTGACTCGCTCTAGCTAGTGTAGCCACCTAGCTACTAGACAATGCAGCAGTACACAACACACACAGAAGTGGTGATGGCTCGGTCACAACGCTAACTAGCTAGCTAACTGCCGTAAGTATAACAACACTTCAGACACCATGTTATAGCAAAGTTGTCGAAACAGGTTAAAATAAATGAACCCCTACACCAATCCAATACTAAAAATATACATGTGTCACCTTTCTGATTAGCTAGCTATGCCAATTTACCTAAGATAGCTAATAGCTAATGTTTTTAGCTAGTTAGTTACAGTAGTTACCCAAACATCAAAAGCATGCACCTTTATTGCTTGCAACGCTCAAGTTGAATATCTAACGTTAACTAACTAGCTGGCTATCCATAAATGGTAGTAAGCTGCAGCTAGTTAAACAGGATAAGTAACATTAGCTTGCTAAGTTGGCTAACTGTAGCTACCTAAATTCCAATAGTGAGTTCACAACTTGCTATAGTTGGACTATCCCATTGTTTCAAGCGGGCAGATAACTGGCTAACTTCAAAACTTTCACTTCAGACCATAACACTGGGAGGGCAATTAGCCAGTCAACTTTACTTTGACCAGTTGGGTAACAAGCAAACCTTTACTACTACTACTACCACCACCTATTTGGTAGCTAACGTTGGCATCACACAACCTGGTTTTATGATGATCATTCATGGTAACTTGGTAAAACAAGCTGGTTAACTTGCTAGGTAATATAACATCCCTGAACAGCTAGGCAGGACTGATAGTATTTCAAATGTTTACCGTTTCCATCACTGGCGGAGACTGAGAGAGCAGGGGATGATAGTTTAGGCCTCTTGGCTGAAGGCGGGCCGGACTCTAGAACATTATCGGCCATATTTTTTCACGAATTAAAAAATAGCTATATATCCACAAAGGATTGGCTTATTCCCTTGTTTGCGTCCTTCGAGTCCTTTCAAACTTCCCTTCTGTAAATGTTTTTTATTCTTCCCCCACCGTTTGGGGACGGTAGGGGGAAAGGAGGCAATTGCGATACACTCTTCCTTTCAGGGTTCCCACTCTCGATCTATGCTTAGCCGTAGCTATCAATCCCCGTCCCCTGTCGGAGATTTTGTTCTTCAATAGATTTCTCCGACTTTAGGAGGAGGGAAGGTGGAGTCGATGAAAAAGACAAGCAAGTAGGCCTTCGACAACATCATTTAGGCTCTTCGGCGTCGGAGAAATTGTCCCAAGACCTGTCCTCCATGGCAGCATCAGTCTTTTCCGCCATAGTCGGCGGCGAAATCGAGTGTTTAATTCTAGAGCACTCTGCTGAGGGGTCGTGTCCAGGGAAGCAAGATGGGAAACGCGATAAAGAACGCAAGCAAAACGTACCCCAGTGGTAGGCTACTGTTGGGGGCCTCGTCATGCAACAGTTATGAGAGACCCGAAAACTGATAAATCTTCCACTTGGTCTGAATTGCCATTGCAGTCAATGCAATTTGATCCCAACATTACCACAAAGTAATGAGCGGTCAAATAAGAAAATGATAGCGGTAGGTCCTTAGTCTAATAAAAATACACGGATGAATGTGTCCGACAGTGACAGAATATCAAAATCATCCTCATACGTAAATTGGGATCGTCAAGAAACAACTTGATAGGTTTATCTATATTCGGGGCTATAAAACCGGGATACCCAGTCCCAATGAGTGATAGTGGTTTAAGATGCATTTAAAGCATGGGTTAAAAACCTCATTCAACACAAACAATTCGCATTGTCTTTTAGATAAATATAGTATAGGAGTGCAATTCAGCTCTGAAAAAAGAATACCGTGAAGCTGACTGATCAAGTTCCGTTCTCCAATAGGCTGTACTACACTTATAGGCTAAATTAATTCCATGCATTTAATACATTTCCCTTAGCATCTACTTGTAGTCTACATCGTGTCATTATTTTGTTCGTTTGTCAATGCAAGGCACTGAATTGGAAAAAATAACGGACACTGAATGCACATTTGGATGTTGCACCCCTTTGCGCGATTATGCCAATTACATGCAATGAGGTTCAATTGAAGCAATACAATTTCCAGCAATTAGTTTGTGTCCTGAAAAATAATTTAGCCTAAATTCTGAGATTTGATGTTGCAAAAATCGTTTCGTGAGTTATAGCCCAGAATGTGCCAATTAATGTCCTACCAGATTGATCCAATTAGTCCTAGTTTTATTTTGCAGAGGACGTTTGGTTTACTTGCCCAAGTGTTTGAGATTTAAAGCTTACCCAAGAAAGGTCTTCAAAGGTAATCATATAGCCTACTGCAATAACATCACCGTTGATTAGAAAGATGAAATTGGTTGATAAATATTGCAAGAAATTATAGGTCACTGCGTATGCTGATTTAGGTTGCAATGCAAGTGAAGAAAAAAATCCCGACCAAGAACAAGAGAATACAGCGATGGGCGAAAATCTGATGAAGCGAGGGGGGTCGCTACAATATTATGGCTATTTTAGTGGCAAGCTTCCTCCATAAGATAATGATAGCAACACCCCCAAACATATTTGGGATCCACAAAATCCTTTCATTGAGTCTTTGTGATGGTAAATGCCCCCCTTCACGTTTATCCTAATTTATTGTTCCTTTAAACCTGCCTTTTATCCCCCAACAAATACCCAATATACATTTATCGGTATATTTGTCTATGCGGGCATTTTTTCATCGGTGGCGATAGGTAAATTATGATTTTTTTCATGTTCTATTTTTTCTTTCGCTCGCAGGTTTTTTTCTTCATTAAATATATTGCCTTCTTCCGCCTCTCCGCTCCGTAAAAACACCCATTCCTTGGATTTTCAGAGAATTTCCTTTTTTCACTCCCTCCTTCTGTCTTATCTTTTGTTTTTCCTTTCTTCTCTCTTTTCGCACCGACACGACACGACACCGCCACTCTTTCACCGGCGGGTCTCGGAGTCGCTGTTATCCGCGCTGAAGTCGCTTTCTTTCTCGGTATCTCCTGCCTCTCGGTCTGTCCGCACAAACAAAATGGCGGCTTGTTGTTTCTACTCCTCTGATACGGGGGAGGGTTGAGGTACAGCAACATTAGGCGTGAAGGGGGGTTGGTGCTCGGGTTTGCCCGGAAAAGCCTTTCGTATTTTTTCGGAGTTGCAAAACTAGTGCTATCATCTGTAGGGGGCAGTCGTGTTCCACCAACATATCAGAATATATTTTAGAGGGCGCTTCGCTTCTTCTCTATCGATACTAATAATCATTGCGGCAAACGATGCTCATATAGGCTATATCAGGTGTCTCATTTAGGTTGATTTATGACCAACTGTTACAAATAATAGAACTGAATATTTTGTTATAACAGCAGTTTCAAATAGACATGACTATAACACACACAAATATACATTTTGTCTTCATCAATAAACTCTCAAGTCTCAAATCCCAATATTCCTAATAAATTAGACAATTCATGCACAATAAAGCCATTCTCTAATGCTCTCCTATCCTGCAAGGAAATGTGAAATGTATTAGTTTTTTTGTGAGAACAGACGTTTTCTATTTTTATAATAGACAAAAAGACAATGAAAACATTACCACATTCAGATCCATGAGGAATAATCAAGTAGTCCTCCAGAAACCCATATAAATAATTGGGGGAAAGGGGGATGCTAGTGAAGATATGGAAGTGGATGTACCACAGCCTGTAGTAAATGTTTGCTGCCAGTCAAAAGATACCCTGTGTGTTAAAAAGGTGGATTTTGTGGCGCTCATTGCCACAGTTATAAACTGTACGGCTTAAGTCTAAAAGAAGTCTAAGAAACTGGAGATTGTGGCTGTGGCAGAAACGTTTTTGGGACTTAAGGATTTTATACTGAACAAAAATATAAACAACAATTTCAAAGATTTTACTGAGTTACAGTTCATAGAAGGAAATCAGTCAATTAAAATCAATTAATTAGGCCCTAATCTATGGTTTTCACATGACTGGGCAGGGGCGCAGCCATGGGTGGGCCTGGGAGGGCATAGGCCCACCCACTGGAGAGCCAGGCCCAGCCAATCAGAATGAGTTTTCCCCACAAAAGGGCTTTATTACAGACAGAAATACACCCCACCAGACGATCCCGCAGGGGAAGAAGCCAGATGTGGAGGTCCTGGGCTGGCGTTGTTAAACGTGGTCTGCGGTTGTGAGACGGTCGGATGTACTGCCAAATTCTCTAAAACGATGTTGGAGGCAGCTTATTGTAGAGAAATTAACAGTAAATTATCTGGCAACAGCTCTGTTTGGACATTCCTGCAGTCAGCATGCCAATTGCACGCTCCCTCAAAACTTGAGACATCTGTGGCATTGTGTTGTGTGACAAAACTACACATTTTAGAGTGGCCTTTTATTGTCCCCAGCACAAGGTGCACCTGTGTAATGACCATGCTATTTAATCAGCTTCATGATATTTAACACATTCAGGTGGATTGATTATCTTGGCAAAGGAGAAATGCTCACTAACAGAGATTTAAACAAATTTGTATACAAAATTTGAGAGCAATAAGCTTTTTGTGTGTATGTAAAATTTCAGGGATATTTTATTTCAGCTCATGAAACAAGGGACCAACACTTTATATGTTGCGTTTATAACCCTGTTTCTATCCCGCACAGTAGGTGGCGGGATGCACATTAAATTGTGCAATCGCCAATTTACAGAAGACGAAGAACCCACTGAAATGTGACCCGTCACTCATCTTGAGAGGGATGAACACTCACTCTTGCTCACACTCAGCATTTTGAGGAGTGTGTACAGTCACCCTCCCCATGTCTAGTCTCTCTCAGCCCTAACTCTGTGCACAGGCTCTTTCAACATCAGCAATGGTTTTGGGTGTGTCAGAGGACAGGATCAAGGGGTTTATCTCGTCTTGAATCACAACGTCGTCCTCTATTCTCACCCCAAGTCCACGGAATCGCTCAGGAACCTGGTCATCGTCCTCACATATGTACAGCCCTGAAAGAGAGATGGACTGGAGTGTAGTCACTTGATGCATTCATGCACACACATGCATTAAACACTGGAACAGTAGTGCTTCAGTATTTGTGTAGGAATCTCTGGCTGTTTCACTGGGAAGGCTGGGTTTACACTCCACAAAGCATTCTCCTTAGCAAAACATAATGATGCTTGTGTAAAGTTACAAATTCTACCATGCAAACTATGTGGAGCCCACCGTGCGGCGAGTGGTTCAGTAATAAAGCGGTTGCCTCTACGGAGTACACCTAGTGGAGTGTTAATCCAGCCTAAAAAGTGCACCGTTTCTCAAAGTTTGTCAATCAGTTGAATATGACTAATATGAAGAACTGAACTGTGTGAGTGAATGAGAGAGATTGTACCCTGGCTCTTGTATACAGTACCTGGCTCTATAGTGATTGCCATTCCAGGCTGGAGGGGCTGAGACCGGGAAAGCTCAGGGGTATCGTGCACATCCATGCCCAGGTAGTGACCAACATGGTGGGGGCAGTAGTGCCGCGCCGCCTGGAAGCAGCAATACGGGTCACCGAACCAACAAACAACACTGCATGTTCAAGCTCTGCACTCAATGTTCCAATATCTCACGTAAAACTAATCATTCCATGTGCTGGTAAAGTTACCTTCCATTACAAATCTAGATTTATCTATGGTCAAGTTTCAGTTTGAGAAATGTAAGTTCATTTATTACTGCTGGTATTCATCTACTTGGTTATCTATCAATGACATATAATATTTGCTTTTCAGGAGGGAAGGATGAGTGTTGGTCCCATAAGTGCAAATAAAAATGTATCTACTAAAATTACCACAGTTAGACTTGTGTATGTCGCAAATTCTATTGCGTTCTTATTCAATTAGCATATCTGCTAATATGCTAAATAAACCTGCTCAACTGGACAACATTTGGTTGGAGTTCACTATTAATCTTCATATTGAGGAATTTGCTAGTCAGGATTGTTAGCAAATATTTCATCAATTGTTTAGCATAAATTGTCTCCCGAGTGGCGCAGTGGTCTAAGGCACTGCATCACAGTGCTAGCTGTGCCACTAGAGATCCTGGTTCGAATCCAGGCTCTGTTGTAGCCGGCCGCGACCGGGAGACCCATGGGGCGGTGCACAATTGGCCCAGCATCGTCCAGGGTAGGGGAGGGAATGGCTGGCAGGGATGTAGCTCAGTTGATAGAGCATGGCGTTTGCAACGCCAGGGTTGTGGGTTCGATTCCCACAGGGGGTATGAAAAAAATAATGTATGCACTAACTGTAAGTCGCTCTGGATAAGAGCGTCTGCTAAATGACTAAAATGTAAATTTAATAAATTCCTTGTGTTATTACACTTCAATTCGCAATGCAAGTATTTTGAAAGAGCACAGCTGCTCAATCAAATGTACATTAAACTTTGGTTTGGCTTGCTTTCTTCCCTTTTCCCAGAGTTGAACTGCTACAGGAAAGTGGTACCTCGATTATAGGTAGTACACAGGGATATTGTGCTTTACGAAGCGTGTAATTAGGTCACTACTTTACAGTTTAAATGGGCCAGAAGACGTTATGGTCATTTCCTGACCACAGACCATCGGAGAGAGCAAAGTAAACACAAAATATCAAATGTTCCTGGATTCATTGCCCAGAAAATATTTTAACTGTTACTGATAGGGTCCCTTCTTTCAGTTCTGTGTCTGCCTTTTATTTTGACATATATATTTATTATTGTCACATACACCGGATAGGTGCAGTGAAATATGTTGTTTTACAGGGTCAGCCATAGTAGTACAGTGCCCCTGGAGAAAATTAGGGTTAAGTGCCTTGCTCAAGCGCACAAACAGATTTTTCACCTTGTTGCCCTGCAATCATGGGTAGGCCTAACACTTTATAATAACGGTCAGTAATAAACCATTTATAAGGCATTTACAAACAGTTTGCTCACCATTTATTAATCATTACTCCAACATTAGTACATCAAACTACTACCACAGTGTGATTGTTTTGGAATAAAAATGTTCAATATATTTCCTTAAACATCCTGTGTTGTGTTCGTATTCTTTTAACATTGACATGTTCTAGGCCAGGTTTTCCCAAACTAGGTGTCGCGACCCCATGTGGGGTCGCCTGATTTGAAGTGGGGTCGCGAGAGAATTCGCGTTTAGTTCATAGATCCAAATGTTATCTTTAGCCTGTGGACTTTTACTCTGGAACTAGTATGCATTTAAATTTGCATTACTTGGCCTAGGCCTATTTGTGATTATGTGCAACCTCATAGGCCTAATATTTTAGATCGGAGTCTTAGAAAATGTATGATTATTTCTCACGTTGATCGTTAGGCTACAAACTAACATGTTGCTGTTGCTATTGTCTACCCTTGACTCTTACACTGAGGATGATGAATTTAGGGCCTGATGCCCCATAAACGCGGAGAGATTTTAGTGTTTTTACCATGTTGCGTCCTGGGAGGAACCATACGCTTGCCCGGCTATTGCACCGGAGAACTCTGCATGTTTTTCCCAATCGACACGGCAGAAACCGCACGCTTGCGTTTGCATGTCTGGATTGTTTTTTCGGTAATTAACCATGTCTCTGGACTGTACGCACCTTTTCAAATCGGTGGTGTTAAAGACTGGTTCTAGTACTGTCTGAATCTAAATGTAAAATCCCATCTAGACTTGTCATTATTTTGCTGCTTTTACTGTCAGGAAATGTGCAATCTAACCCAGGTCCTGACATTTCTACCCCATCTGAATTAAAAAGGTCAATGGTCTGAAGTTTCTGCACATAAATGTAAGAATTTAGGATTATAAAGGACCTAAATGGTTTATTACTGAACGTTATTAGTATTAAAGTGTTTGTTATCTAATTGGGTTTTTGATAAACAGCATTAGCCTCCAATACCCTTTCCTAGCCATTGAGTCTCCGTAGTTAAGTCCCCTTAAGCCACAAAATATAACCTATTACTTTCAATTAAATATTACTATTATAACATTTGTTAATAAGTGATATATTATCATTTAAGTTGATGCTAAACACCCTTCAGTTATCAATGCATGCATTTGATACCATTATCAGTTAACTTGGACATGGAGTTATTTTCTCCAACCATGGAACTACTTTGAGCAGGACACAGCGACACTGAGCGTACCTTAAGTGCATCAGCATCACTGGTGGAGCCCTTCACGATGCCCAGCTGTTTGAGTAGGCGTCCCAGCAGGGCCAACATGGTGCTGTAGATGTGGTCCAGACTGACTCCTGGGGAGCACAGAGACAGACAGGCCTTCTGCACCTCCAACACCCCCTCATAGAACTCTGCCTGGGCAGGGCTGAACCTGGGCTCACCATGCAAGAGAGGGGTAGAAAAGGAGACTTCATTAAAAGGAGGTAGCGAGGAGAGAAGGAGTGAACATCCAAAATGTTATCTTTGTTGATGCAACTTACTTCCCGTTCACTGGCCAGGTGCGAGTAATATCACTGACATAACAAAAGTATTCACACCCTCCATCAAGTAGCACCATCTCCCCATTCTGAGAGAAAGAAAAGGCAAGGAATTGGGCAAAGTCTTGTTTGTCTGGACACAAACAGAGTTACTGGTATAGATGTAGTATGTACCATCGTTTGAAATGTTAGGATTTCATCTTGGCAAAACCGGGGTGTTCATAATTCTAAAACTCTTCTGACCTCAGAATTGTGGGCCCACATTTAGCAGCAACATTACATATGTCCCTTCACCTTGACAATCTGGTTGTTGTTTATGTAATGAAGTGTATTGGCTCGATTTCCACCAGCAACCACGGGAGGATAGGCCAAGAAATTGGCTCCATGGGCACGGCACTCAAAATCAAACTGGGATTGAGAAAGAGATTCACATTAGCATTTCATCATTGTCGTTGCTACCACAGGTGTTAAACCATATTTTCAATGACAACACACCATATTTATAAACAGTGTCTAGAGACCTGTAACTCACCTTAGCATACAGTAGAGCTTCATCAATGTCTCCTTGAGACATACCCATAGTCTTCTTGAATGCCTGAAAGAGGGGATGCAGAGGGTTTACGTGAACAGTTGAGAGTGCTTCACTCATGGCGTGTGTGTGAGGTGACTCACCTGTGCTGTGATGCGACCAGCCTCCTTCATGAGAGCCACCTCGGCTGGGCTCTTGAGGGCCCTGAGGGAGTGTGTAAGGGGTCTGAGAGAGCGCACCATGGGCCCCCCTTCCAGAAGGGGCCGAACATGGGTCTGGTGGAGCCCAGGGTGGCAGGGCTTGGAGCCATCATACCACACTGTGCTACCTGAGAGAGGGGGAACAATCAGAGTAAAATTGTTAGTGATATAGTTTGTCTAATTTCTTTACATCACTTTGAAATGGTTGAAACAGCTGCATTTGTTCGGAATTGTCACGCCCTGGCTCTGGGGACACTGTTATGTTGAGCCAGGGTGTGTAGATTTCTGTGTTGTAGTTCTAGGTGTTTCATTTCTATGTTGGCCAGTGTGGTTCTCAATCAGAGGCAACGAGTGTCAGCTGTGGCTGGTTGTCTCTGATTGGGAACCACATTTAAACAGGCTGTTTTCCCACAGTAGTTGTGGGATCTTGTTCTAGTTGGTTTGTGTTAGACCGTGAACTGTCACGTTATCGTTTTGGTCATGTATCGCTAAATAAAGAGTATGTTTGCCTGCAACGCTGCGCCTTGGTCCTCCTCTGTATACGACGATCGTGACAGGAATGAAAATTAGATCCACAATTTGGAGCTACGTTCCAGGCTTCTAATCCCTAATCTTTCATCCCAAGAGTAACATTTACTCTAAAATATATATGTTCAAATTACTTTCCCCTTGTTACCCCCTACCTTTAAGGCTTTTGAGTACAAGTCCCAACTCTTCTGTGCAGTGGACCCTCTCCACCCCCGTCAACGCTGCCGCCCCGTCCTTCCCTGACCTGGGCCCGTCCCACAGCTCCCTGGCCGGGTCCCTGCGGGGAACGAAGAGGATGGCTTGGTCCGGGCGGCCGGTACCACACAGAACCAGGGCGCTGTCTGGCTCGAGGATGCCTGTGAGATAGAGGAAGTCCTGGTTCTGGTGGAAGGGGTAGGGGATGTCATTGGTCATGTAGCGGATTGGGTGGGAGAGGACAATGACGAGGTGTTTGTTGGACGAAGCAGTGGGTCCCAGCCGATCTGCCTGAACCTCGATGAGAGAGGCCAGTCTTTGCCGACGGAGATCAAACTCTGTTTGGGTTAAGCCAGGGGTCACCTCACCTGTGACAGAGAGCAGGAAGGGGAAGAAGAAGCTATAAACCCACCATTCAAAACTCCCTGAAGCAACTGCACTGTACTATACAACAGTATTCGTACCCATAGTTTGTGGTTGTGAATAAGATAACAATGAGCTTTGATTTTGGGTAAATGCTGTAGAGTAACTGATTGGCAGAAATGGGACATAGCTGTATGCCCATGAGTACATTCACCATTTTTGATGAGGTGTGGATGAGTGAAGGGGCTTAGCTGGCCGAGGTATCTTGGTGGAACCTTCTGCGGTTTCCACCCTCCTGGTTTAACGGAGACATTCCGGCATGGGCACCACAGATGACCTGCAGAGAGGTTTCCAGTGAAGGAAAAGTTAGCAAATAAATTCACAGTTCTTTTTCACCTACTTACAGAATATTGCACAATCAGCTGGCCATACAATTCTACATTTTTAAAAACTTAAACATGACATTATAAGTTGATTCTATAATAAAAGTAAGACATATCATTGGGGAATAACATGCATTATGCTTTCCATCTTGCCGAGGCAAGCATTTGTGTTATACAAACATACAATGTGAAATTGGCTTGCATAAGTCATAGGGAAGATCTCAATTGCATACTCCTCACGTCCTCTCTCCTCGTCTCCTTAAACCCCATTGGATGAGAAAGCAAGAGGTCCCGCCCCTCGGACCTTCTCCTCCAATAGGTTTTGAGAAGAGGACGCCAGGAGTACACAATTGAGATCTTCCCCCTGATTTTCCCCCTGACTACAGTAGTTAGATAAGCTCATTTGTATGGACAGTAACCAGATATGAAAATGACCTTTTAACATTGTAATAAATTAAATACAAATAACCAAATATTTCACCGCTCACCTTGACTCCAAAAATGTGAGTGTGACACCAATTGGATAGCCGATCTGGTCAAAATGATAGGTGAGGGCAACATTGTTGCAAATCGGTCAGACTATCAGCGACAGTTAACTCCCACCACCATGATGTCCACAAGTGGTGGCGCTAAATTATATTGAGGTATACACAATTACATCAAATAGAAATACTTTAGCAGACTAAAAATCAAACATAAACTATATCAAATGACTACCTCTTCATACGACAGCCAACGAACAACATGTGAAAATGTGTGACTGTATCATGTAGATAAATGCGCCTGTCTGCCGTGCTTGTGAGGTGACAGGTTTCAGCCTCCCCTGTAAAACAATCGTTACCATTGGTGGAAGTACAATGTGAGGTTTTTGATTGGTTAGCAATTATATGACCTCTTTTGTTTGCGACTTGATCCATTCACGCAGGACCTCCTCGCTTGTTTTGTTTGTCATAGGGTTCTATCTAATTAATGCCTGCGTTAAAAAAATAAACGGACCCAACATACACCATCGACTAGTTATTTAAAGCGATTGTTGTGGAGGCTTGGTTGCACCCCTCTATTCGAAGCTATCCGTCGTTGAAGATCTGTCTGGTCATACAGGTAGCTAATCTAACCCTCATATACTTTGTTTTATTGGAAATAATTAGCCTTTCTGGTTTGTTTTCTCTGATTTTATCATGCTTTCAAATAATCCCCACGGCATGGCTAACTCGACAGAATTCGAGAATATTCTATCCTCACAATCCATGCTACATGTGCCCTGGGACAAACTATGTTTTCTGAGATAAAGGAGTTAGCTAGTTTATTAATAATACTACGTGAGGCTATGCACCACATGTGTATGCTATCAATGCTAATATTTAACTAGCGTGCAAGCTACCTAGCTAGCAGTTACATTTTTACCACCTCTTTAAGGAATACCTGGGATAGGATAAAGTAATCCTTCTACCCCCCCACCCCCCAAAAAAACAAAAACATTGTAAAGTGGTTATCCCACTGGCTATAAGGTGAATGCACCAATTTGTAAATCGCTCTGGATAAGAGCGTCTGCTAAATGACGTAAATGTATTGTACTTCCTCGCACTTTCTTGTTGTGTAGCGTGTGCTGGACCTGTGAAGTGAGAATGGACCCGCGGAAAGTGCATGAGTTGAAGGCCTTCGTGAAGTTGTGCGACGAAAATCCCTCCATATTGCACCTTCCCGAGCTCGGCTTCCTCCGGGCCTGGTTGCAAGGGTCAGTTGATAATCCTTCTGTTTATCGCACAGCGTCAAGCGTGCACTTGCTCTTTATCGTCAAAAGTAGCGGGCCACTATCTGTTAGGAGTCGGATCAACCCATGTTCAAAACCCGGTTTATTCTCCGGATATCAATAGTATTAGCGTTAAATGATTGAGGTCATTGTTAATGCATTCTCATGTGATTTTTGTTGTTGTTGCCAATAGCCTACTGTTCAGAGTACTTTCAACATCTGCTTCCCCAACTACCCAGAACGGGAATGCCGCAGTCACACCCACACACTGCTGCTAAATATCAGACATATTTCGCTCTCTGTCTATGTCAGTACAAAGTACTGTATTCGTTTAAGAAAAAAACAGAAATTCCTACTGTACTAAGTAATACGCCAAAATGTACTGGCTGCAGTTGGCAAAATTGAAAGGCGCATATTGGAGAGAATGAAAAATTGAAAGAAGGTTCTGTCTCTTTTTTTTCCCAGATTGGGAGCTACAATTCCACAAGCCCCCCAAAATGACTCTTCATGCAAGGTATAAGTATGACTTGTTTCATATATCCATTCAGTTGCTATATTTGACAGCCTACCAGTACAGTTAAGCCAATAAAACTTCTTAATTTCAGGGTGGGTGTCCATGTGCTGGAGCTCCTCCCCCTGCCTCTGCTCCTGAGCCCCATGCCCCCTCTGAGAGTGAGGAGAGTGAACTAGGTACGTCCATGGCAGCATTCTCACACCTGGCCCACACATTTTCCCACAGTCACCCATTGAGTTCGAAAAGGAAATGGGTACACAGGCCAAAGATTTATCGTCCTCTGAAAATGAAATTATTTTTTAGACTCTCACACCATATCAATAAATCATCACCCAGACATTTACAGTTCCATTCCATCTCATAAATTCAGTGATGCAGTGAAGACCGCAGATCAACAAACAATACGTTGCATGACCACACAGTCTGTAATGTTGCCTTATAAACTGATTGCCAAGCTCTTGAGCAATGCTTATACAACAACGGAATTAGAGGCTAAAGTCCTTGATGGATCCCCTTGCTTCTTCAGAGATCGACCAAGATGGGGTGATTGAGCCAGACACAGACGAACCTCAGGAGATGGGAGACTTTGAAAATCTGGAGGTGAGAATATTTTTCTCTACTGAAGATAAGTACGTTGTTATTTATATAACATAAGGATGGGAGAGTGCATGGAAGTGCTTTTCATTTGGGGAGTTTCTGCAGATGAGAACTTATGAGAAATGCATCCAGTGAGCATGCAAGCCCTGAAGAAGACTGCTTGAAATTTCCCACCCAAAGCAGAAGACCACATGGCATCTCATATGACTTGCAGATAAATAGTGTGTTCTTGTTAGGTGACAGAGGAAATGATGGACCAGGCCAACGAGAAGAAGATGGAAGCTATCGAAGCGTTAGGAGAAGGTGGGTTGGTTGTTTTACATTTTAGTCATTTAGCAGACGCTCTTATCCAGAGCGACTTAGTTAGTGAGTTGTTCTGAGGTTCTTGCATTGACATTGCACTGACCTTGTAGTAAATCGGGAAGACATTTTAATAACAAATGGTTATAATTATCACTTTTTGGTGCTGTCAAATACAGGTGACTTGCAGAAAGCCCTGGACCTCTTCACTGAAGCCATCAAACTCAATCCACGGGTAGCTATCATGTATGCCAAGAGGGCAAGGTGAGTCCCACTGCTAGACTTAACAATGCCATACCACATGATGTGCTCTAGTACATGATCACTTAGACTGACGTATGTTCTTTGCCAGCGTCTACATCCGGATGCAGAAACCCAATGCAGCTAAGCGGGACTGCGACAGAGCCATTGACATCAACCCAGATTCTGCACAGCCCTACAAGTGGAGGGGGAAAGCTCACAAGTATGCTGCTAGATAGGCTGCATATTCAAGTTCATCACAGACACAATGCAGTTGTATATGATTTATAAGTAATACAATATAGGGGTGTGCCGAGTAGGCTCTGTCGTAGCCGTCCGCGACCAGGAGACCCATGGGGCGGTGCACAATTGGCCCAGCGTCGTCCAGGGTAGGGGAGGTAATGGCCTGCAGGTATGTAGCTCAGTTGGTAGAGCATGGCGTTTGCAATGCCAGGGTTGTGGGTTCGATTCCCACGGGGGGCCAGTATGAAAGAAAAAATAAATAATGTATGCACTAACTGTAAGTCGCTCTGGATAAGAGCGTCTGCTAAATGGCTAAAATGTAAATGTAGTCGGACAAAACGAGTATCGTAAGGGATATGGGCAATTTTCTGGAAACGATTTGATCAGAGTATTTACTTTTCATTATCCGTAATCGGAAAAAAATACATTTTCAAGTGTCGGCACACATCTTTCTCAAGTCAGTCAGTCATGTGCGAGGTTCTACATGGTCTAAATAACTCAACTGGCTGTCTGTAAAGAAAAGGGTGGGCTGTACGTTGATCATACTGCTCTGATTGGATATTGCTCTGTTTTACTGCTCTGTTTTCCTTGCATGTTTTCGGTCTGATCATTTAGATAGCTGCTGCCTGCTACTATGATAAATCACATGGCGAGGACATTTGCTATCAAGCTATCAATGTGCATAATATCTAACATGGTTAGGGGGAAAAAATATGAAATGCTGATGCGCATTCTGACTGAGTGTCAGCAAACTTGGCTGCCCGCTGCAAGTTGAGGACACAGACACACACCTCCCCGCGCTGCTCCTAATCTGCAGTGAATGTGCAGGGAGGTATTTTGCCAACATCTACTAAGGCATATTAAAACACTTCTGCTTTTTCCGGTCACGAGTATCCTCCGATCTGACTATCAACTGTCAATTTACGATTACGAATAAATAGTATGGCCATTTTGGCACACCCCTAATACAATACTTTGATAATCACATTTTGAGTGTCCTTCTTCTTTGTGCGTCAGGTTGCTGGGGCACTGGGAGGAGGCAGCGAAGGACCTGGCCACTGCCTGCAAACTGGACTACGACGATGACGCCAGCACCATGCTGAAAGAGGTCCAGCCCAAGGTACCCAGCCACTGACTTTTTCATACCTGAGCAGTTTCAAGGTTGTCTGGTCAATCAGTGTGTTCTGGTCTGACTTTCAACTCATGCTCTTTCACTCCTTAGGCTAACAAAATCATTGAGCACCGGCGCAAGTATGAGCGCAAGCGGGAGGAGCGAGAGATCAAGGACAGGAAGGAGAGGGTAAAGAAAGCAAGGGAAGAGCATGAGAAGGCTCAGAGGGTGAGTGTTTGGTGCAAGAACAGAGGAGAACGACTAAGAATTTCAAAATAAAGGGTCTCAATTAAATAAATAACTCTGCACAGGAGGAGGAGGCTAGACAAGCAGCAGGAGGAGGTGGCTTCCCAGGATTCCCAGGTATGAGATGAAATGTCTTGATGAGAAGTTGATTAGCTCAATCAGGTTTGTTAGTGCAGGGCTTGAACAAAGGCCTGTAATTTCTGGCCCTATAATTCTCCAGTATCACGATCACTCAAGGGTCCATTGGAGCCCTGTAATCGCATTAATCGTGTGTTCCTTGTCTCATGCTGTAGGTGCTGGCGGTTTCCCAGGTGGTGCTGGCGGTTTCCCAGGTGGGGCTGGTGGCGGTTTCCCAGGTGGGGCTGGTGGCGGTTTCCCAGGTGGGGCTGGAGGCGGTTTCCCAGGTGGGGCTGGAGGCGGTTTCCCAGGTGGGGCTGGAGGCGGTTTCCCAGGTGGGGCTGGAGGCTCTCCTTTCGGCATGCCTGGTCTGGGAGAGCTCTTTAACGATCCGGAGGTGCTCAACGCCATGAAGGTACGACAATCCTTACATTTCACCTGAAGTCTTACAGTTAGCCCTTGGATTCCATGTCAGTATCCATATCTAATCCCATCTCTCTTGTGTGTTGTCTCCAGGACCCTGAGGTGATGGCAGCTTTCCAGGACGTGGCTCAGAACCCAGCTAACATCGCCAAGTACCAGGGTAACCCCAAGGTCATGGCCCTCATCACTAAGCTGAGCTCCAAGTTTGGGAGCCCTTCGCCCTAGAGGAGAGGAGGTGACGAAATGAGGGGCGATTAAAAAGAGGGGAGCGGGAAGAAGAACGAGTGGCGGGAGAGTAGCAAATGGATGTAGTCAGGTGTCGGGAGAGCTTAAAAGCTTCTTTGAGATGATTCCACTGTGTATGGATCAAATGGGTAATGTTGATGGGCAAATGGGTAAAGAGGAGACTAGAGGCATGCAGTAAGTTTTACACTAGACAAGGGGGGGGGGGGTCAACAGCAACTCTTATACTGTATGTTCTTAAATGGAGCCCACCTATTCGGGGCTGTTAGCATTTTGTGGTTACTCAAGCCAACTCATGGACACTGATGGGAGCACTACTGGTTAATGATGGAATCAAAACAGCCTGTCAGAGCCTTCTCATTCAGAATAACCCATTGACTCCACTCTTCCCACCCACCCCATCCCTTGTTTTTTTACCTGAATCTGGAATAGTCAAACAGGACTCACACATTAGACACCAGCGCAGAGGAACATTTTAGAGACATTATTATATGGAGTTGTCATCTTCTGTGTTCTCTACTGAGCCAACCAAAACAATGGCTGTTTGTCTTCTATCAGGAGTGGATGTGGTAAAGCTATTTCCCTCAGGTTTTCTGTTTTACTCACCTTCACTGTAACGTACATTTTTTTCATGTCTGACTCTCCTTCCAAATGCAAGTTTAAAAAAATATTACTATTTTGTTTGATTTTGAAACCGTAATGGAAATATCAATTCAAATCAATAAATATTTGGTTGTTGCAAATATTTTGTCATGGTTATTTTAATCAGATGAGTTGGTTATTAAAATGTAAGTTCCCA
This sequence comes from Coregonus lavaretus, assembly GCF_964263955.1. Classification (NCBI taxonomy): domain Eukaryota; kingdom Metazoa; phylum Chordata; class Actinopteri; order Salmoniformes; family Salmonidae; genus Coregonus; species Coregonus lavaretus. The sequence goes on from NC_139989.1 coordinate 44,492,767, forward strand.
TTATTCCCCATGGTGAATACAGACCATGGCATTAGGAAAACGTTGCTTCATTTCACCAGTTCTGAATGCCCTTGGTGCATTTGTCAATTAATTCCCAATTTCTCATTCAACTACCTGTCAAGAGGCACAGGGCGTGTACATTTTTGGCGATCAGAATGCCTCCTATCACATTTGTATATATCCACCAGTGGAGGCTGGTGAGGGGAGGACAGCTCATAGTAGTAGCTGGAATGGAGTAGATTAAATGTAACGCGTGGATGGAGTGTTTCATGCCATTCCAGCCATTACTATGAACCATCCTCCCCTCACCAGTCTCCCATGATACCCCCTGTATGAATGGAGGCAAAGTTGGTTCCTGTTTCAGTCATGCATTTGGTCATGTGGGTCAAACAAAAACAACCTAACATATTGGTTGACAATAGAGCCTCCCACAATGCAGGCGATGGCTGCAGGATGAAGTTGTTGAAGAGCAAGACATGTAGGCAGGCGCAAGTCGGACAATTTGATTTGATTCGACATGTAGGCAGGCGCAAGTCGGACGATTTGATTTGATTCGACATGTAGGCAGGTGCAAATCGGACAATTTTGTATCCCCATAATGCTTCGAAAGGCGGTGACCATCATTGCAGACGATTTTAAAAGCAAGGCGTGACTTGACTAATTTACAAATCACCTTGCATCATAAATAACTACTTAATATTATTTTTAGATCAGTCAATCGGTCACAATTTACCCATGATGGATCACAGTTTTGATGCTCTAGAACACAACCAATAACCACGTTTCCATCCACAGTTTCATGTTTTAAAAAAAATCATGACAGCTCTGATGGAAACAGGAAGTTTCGGTACATTTTAATATGCTACAGATATTTTGTTAGTTGGACATGGTGGATATTTTTGTGAAAATAGCGATGGAAACGCCTTTATGCGCGAATATTGATACAAAAAATAATATCAAAGTAAATTTGGAAACCCGATGATATGGTGTGTGGTCCTTCCACTACGACTCCGGAAACCATGCAGTTTATTAGGCTAAAATGAAATAATTTATGAACTTCAAAGGGTGGTGAAAGTGCACGGTGATCTTGATGCTCCTTTCCAATAAATATTGAGGGTCTGATTCTGGTGACATCATGATCGATGCTTGACTGCTGTTTGACAAATCCATAATTATCCATAATCTAATTGTGTAGGCTATAGGCTACATAATGAGTTCATCATAATTAATTTAATCTGTAGCATAATAAACTCCACGCTTTCCCGACGAGTCATAGTGAGAGGACCATACGTCATCACGTGATTCCAAGTTTACTTCATTAATATTTGCACATAAGTGTTTCTACCGACATTTCTCGCATAATTAATTTTACCAACACCTAGCGTATTTTGTTTTGTCGACATTTGGAAAGTTTACCATAAAATGTTCAGTTTCCATCAGGCCTGTCAATACATTTCTTTATCCGCCATTTACTTTACTCGCATAAAAAGGTTGGATGGACACCTGGTTACTTGTGGGAAAATGCGCATATTTCCTTTATGCGGATTTTAGAATATAAACATGAAAATCTGTCGTCAATTGGATGGAAACCTAGCTACTGACTAATTGGGCCTTGTGGCCTCCAGCCTGTACCGCAGGTGCTCACACTGCTGTGGCCAGGCCAGGGCTGGCCTGCTAATCTTCCCTGGCTATTGGTCTTCCTGCTGTGGATTACCACATTGTTTCACGTGGGACCAGTGTCTAAAGCCTGTTCCCAGTCGAAACAGTTCGCGAATATATTAAGACGACATTTTGTGACGTTTTTGTTCGTTTTTCTGTTAGGCAGGGTTTTTTTCGGCTGTTCGTGCACACACTTTTCTTTGTTGAGGCAAATCTAAATTCGGTAGTCGGAGTCTACGCCCCGACGATTGGTCAACAGTACTACTCCGAGTAGGAGTGGTTTAAACCGGGTGAAAAGTGATTGCATTCGTTTTGGAACGGGTTTGCATCCTGGGCGTGAGCCAGGTGCCCGCTCTGGCTGACAGTGAAGTCGGCTCAAAACAAAAGTGACATAATTAAGCACATGGAGTGACGAGTAGGATTCTGTGTTTTTATATGCAAAAAAACGCTTTATCTGCCATCCCAATGAAAACTAGTTTGAAAATTCAAACATTTATTTTATGTAAAAGAGAAGATGGAAGTGGCACCATGCTGCCTTATTGACAATATGACCAAACTGGCGCTGACTACTGTTTGATTTGAAAAGGACGCTCCTCCCTGCTTTCGCCAAATGTGACAGGTCATTGCCCGGTTCATCCTGGGCCAGAGTAATAGAACTCCCTCAGTGGGAACTATGGACAGGATTATTTAATGAAGTGTTTGTTGTCATTCAATGAGACTACTAGTTTTCGTGCACATTTGTTCATTTGAGAAATACTGCACCAAACATCTTAGATGTAAAATTGCACATCTAAGACCTCCTCAGCAAAAACATCTAAAACGAATTACAGATTTATTGATTTAGCTTAGATTAATTCTGATTATTTTGAAGAAGCTGTGTTGTTGCTATGGCATTGCAAGAGGGACAAACAGTAATATTTCCACTTTAAAAAAGGACTGCCTTTTAAAAAGCAACGAATCCCTTTGTAAGTCGCTCTGGATAAGAGCATCAGCTAAATGACTAAAATGTAAATGTAAAGCGGCCTACGTGGCATCAGGTCGAGTCAGAAACAGTTATTCTAGTGTCAAAATTAACTACAAAGTGTAAATAAGACAATTTTGGTAATACATTTACATTTTAGTCATTTAGCAGACGCTCTTATCCAGAGCGACTTACAGTTAGTGAGTGCATACATTTTCATACTGTAATAAAGTCAGATTTGTCTAAAACAGAGTTTGGAACATTTGTGCGTCACAACAGATAAATAAGGTTGGGTTTTGATTTGAAGATGTCCATTTGGCCACTAACATGGCATGAACAGCTGCGTTGATTGCTTTCTATCCAATAGTATAGACCAGGGTTTCCAAAACTCGGTCCTCGGGACCCCAAGGGGTGCACGTTTTGGTTTTTGCCCTAGCACTACACAGCTGAAGGGAGTATGCGAGGCACAGACGTTAGCTGTGTTCGAATACCCATACTAACATACATAATGAGTATATACTACATACTATTAGTTCATTTTAGTATACTGTAAACAAACAGTATCCTTTCAGTTGAGCGTACTAGCGCTTCGCCTGTCTACAGGAAGTTGATGGTACAATATTTCTCTACACTATCCTATCTTATTTTCTCACAAACTGAAATTAGGCGAACTATTAGTTTTAGCAACCAGGAAATGGCAGAGCGATTTCTGCATAGTGCAACTAAGTGATGAACCATTTCATCTTACAAAAATGTCTAGTTCATTTGTCTTTCAGTCAATGATGTGTAACTTCCAACACGAAAAAAAACCCCATTCAAAATAATATTAGAAAAATCCCTTAAAATTGTATTTCTATGTCTAGTCCTCAATTCAAATCGAGGCAGTAACACAGAACATTGTTGTTTATTTATAATTTACAACATTGCAAATTCAACTTTAAAAACGTTGTTTTCCAGCTAGCCTAAAACAATGAGACGGGGGGGGGGGGGGGGGAGTGTCCTCAGTATTTGCAATGTCCTCAAAGTGGAGTCAATCATACCAAGGAGAAAGCAACAGTAAGCATGAAACTTGCAGAAGCCCAAGTAATGGTCCAGAGTCTTGCACCTAGTGTCCATATCTGTAAGAGGGAAAGGGAGTGTTAGTTATTAACTGTTTGACATACACAACCCATCTTCTATACAATTTGAGGCGGCGGAATAATGCATTAGCACCAGAAACACAGACACATGGCTTTTGTTTTTTTCAGCCATCTACTTCCCCAAAAGGCACGCATACTGCAGCTCTGATTGACTGCAGTTTAGCTAGGACCAGAGTAGTGTTTTGAATAAGTGTTATGTATAAAATGATGATACTCACTTCTGAAACTCCCACTCCCTGTTGTCTAGGGGGCACACCTGCCTGGTCTTCAACCAACGGGAGATACAGTGGAAATGGAATGCATGCTTGGAGAGGAGAAGATACGATTGACATAACAGCAAACCAAGACAATAGCTGTGTTCGAATACACATTCTAACATAATGTATACTATATACTTAATGAGTATATACACTAGTTCATTTTAGTATACTGTAAACGAAAGGCCTCCTTTCAGTTGAGCATACTAGTGCTTCGCCTGTCTACAGAAGTTGATGCTGTTGCTATGCAACCTCTTGCTAGTGCGCTCTGAGCGGAGTTCCAGAGTGCGCTCTGAGCGTTCGTAAATCCAGAGCCTTGTCAGATTGTCCGTTCATAAATTCAGAGTGTTTCGCTCTCAGAGCGCGTCTCTGGAGTAGGGTTGATCCGAGCGTTCTGACCTCACAACGGCAGTCAAGCACCCAAGCTAACGTTGGCTAGCTATTTCAAGACAAATGAGAGAACACCATTTTACTCGCCCTAGCAGAGTTGTTTAGGCTGTTTTCATGTTATTCAGAGAGTTGGTGACTATAACTGTGCTGCTGCCAACAATTTAATAACGTTTTTTTGCCTACGTTTACTGAAACCAGCCATATATTAAAACGGGTGTTGAGCATTCGTAAATTCATCAGTTATTCTGCGCTCTGGCACACTCATACGAGTGCTCTGAAATCGGAGCAGATAGCCAGAATTAACAATGTCCATTGAGAAAGCACAACGACTATACCACTTAGCTAAGAATTACGTGAATAATCAAGTCGTGGATAATTATGTGAATAATCAAATAAACGTTGGGTAGTTCGTTTGATTATAGTTAATATACTGCCTGGCAAGTTCAATGTATTAGTAGCCAACTAACGGTAGGTAACTAGCTAACATACTACATTTACATTTTTGTCATTTAGCAGACGCTCTTATCCAGAGCGACTTACAGTTAGTGAGTGCATACTACCGGTACATACTGCTGTAATGCTATGCGGTTCGTAAGGATAGTGTAGCTAACAAATTGTCAGCCAACATAACTTATTTGAAAAGTCATTACTTTATTACATTTCTGAACATTTTCTTAACATTTGTCATAATTAGTTAAAGCAAGGAATTTGTATCCGCTCTCGGACTTCGGCTGCATATTTTCCGCCATTTTCTTCAAATCTGAAAACATTGTGAAGCCACGCCCATTTCCTGAAGAATTGCATCATGGGCCTAAAAGCACAGAAAGCGTCCACTGCTTGTATACTTCGTATTTTGGAGAATTTAGTACGACATACTAACTATATCCGTACTATGACCAATAAGCATACTACATACTCAATTTATGTCACAAATAGTATGGTTAGTATGAGTATTCGAACACAGCTCAAAACATTTTAAAAATTCTATACTTTAAGGGTAGTTCAATATAATGCAGATTAGTTTAGATCATGCTGCTGTTCTTTCAATACTCTCACACTGAACTTGACAATCTAACTGATCAGGATGTATGCAACATATACAAAAGCAAACAAGTCTGACTCACATTGCAGACTCCCCAGGCTACGGTGCACTCCTCTGATGTGGCAGAGGCCTGGTTAGCCTGGCACTCTATGCCTATGGAGAAAAAGAGTAATGTGTCAGAATGTAACACTCACCTTTATTAGTCAAATAATGTTAACAGCATACTCACAGAGATCCATAATGTGATTCCTACAGATAGCACAGTTGTCCACCACAATGTCCCAGGCCCAAAGTGCCACTGCATTCCACTGTAAGGAAGTGTCACATGAAATGACAATCATATCACTGGCAGTTATTGTGTTTGCTTGATATTGCTGTTGTTTCGAATAGGTATTAAAAAGGAGTATATTGTTATTCACAATTTATTAATGTTAATCTGGCGTAAGGAGACATTTAGTCATTAAAATCACTATTGCATTTGGCATTTAAATCAGACAAGTTAGGCCTATTTCAGTATCCACATTGATCACAAACAAGGCACAAGACAAAGGAGAAAATGATAGTGTTTGATATATAATTTTTCAATCATTCAGCATCAATAAATAGACAACCTCACAAGTGCAACTGGGCCTGTCATTTTAGCAAGCTAGTCATTGATTTCGTACAATGTCAATGCATCTAAAACCGAACCTAGTAGTGGTTGGCTAGCTAACGTTAGCTACCATTAACACAAACAGTGATATTAGTTACGTAATTAGGTAGCTATCACCCCTACAAGTGAAATGCAAACTCACTCCCCCAAACAAGGGGCTCCGTCTAGTTACAGCTAGCTCGCGAGCTAGCAAGTTATGCTAACTAATCCCGCGAAGATTGTACCTAAACACGTATTAAGCCTATGGTAATATACAACCTTACAGTATGTCTAAAATGTAGCTATGGTTTATTTGAAAAATAAATACCTTCTTCACTTCAAAACGTTTCTTGCTTGCGCCACTATTCGTGGCGCTTGGGGTATCAACATCCATCGCTGCCGCCATGTTGACTGTCGAACTTTCGTGTGAACAGAGATGTTAGAGAAAGGAGGAGATAGAAATCCCATTGGGCAATGAATGGAAGACTGTATAACGCCCCACCCAGCGGACTGTCGACCAATCGTGTTCACATTGTCATGCTGCGTCACACGCAATCCCTTCTCAAAATCAGCGTACGATGTCGCGTTCAAAACAACTGGGAACTCGGAAATCTCAGATTTCAGTGCGTTCAAAACAACCTCGGCACTCCGAAAAAAATGAGCTCGGACTGGGAAAACCGTTTTGAACGGTCATCCAACTTGGAATTCCAACTCGGGAACTGGGGGCTCTTTCTAGAGCTACGACTTTCCGACCTGAAGATCACTGACGTCATGATTTGACCTCGTATTTTTCCTAGTTCCCAGTTGTTTTGAACATGGCATGGGAACTCGTAAAAATACGAGGTCAAATCATGACATCAGTGATCTTCAGGTCTGATAGTTGGAGCTCTAGAAAGAGGCCAGAGTTGGAATTCAGAGCTCGTTTTTTCCCCAGAGTTCCCAATTGTGTTGAAAGCGCTGAAGTCTGAGATTTCCGAGTTCCAGTTGTTTTGAATGCGGCAAGAGGCCCTAGCTCCCGAGTTGGAATGCCTCTTTCAAAACAACTGGGAACCGGGAATTTGGAAATCTCAGACTTGCGACTTCAGTGCGTTCAAGACAACTGGGAACTTAGAAAAAAATGAGCTCCAACTATGGAAAAGCGTTTTGAACGGTCATCCAACTCGGGATTCCAAGTCTGATCCTCATGCATCTTTCTAGAGCTCAGACTGTCTGACCTGAAAATCACTGAGGTCATGATTTGACCTAGTTTTTTCCCCCCAGTTGTCTTAAAAGCACCATGAATCGAGAAACCTGCCTATTTTCCTCGAAAGTACGTAATGTCACGATTCCAAAGCTATATGATATTACATTTACATTTACGTCATTTAGCAGACGCTCTTATCCAGAGTGACTTACAAATTGGTGCATTCACCTTATAGCCAGTGGGATAACCACTTTACAATATATATATATATATATATATATATATATATATATATATATTTTTTTTTTTTTCTTCTTTGGGGTGGGGTAAGGGGGGGTAGAGGGATTACTTTATCCTATCCCAAGTATTCCTTAAAGAGGTGGGGTTTCAAGTGTCTCCGGAAGGTGGTGAGTGACTCCGCTGTCCTGGCGTCGTGAGGGAGCTTGTTCCACCATTGGGGTGCCAGAGCAGCGAACAGTTTTGACTGGGCTGAGCGGGAACTGTGCTTCCGCAGAGGTAGGGGAGCCAGCAGGCCAGAGGTGGATGAACGCAATGCCCTCGTTTGGGTGTAGGGACTGATCAGAGCCTGAAGGTACGGAGGTGCCGTTCCCCTCACAGCTCCGTAGGCAAGCACCATGGTCTTGTAGCAGATGCGAGCTTCAACTGGAAGCCAGTGGAGTGTGCGGAGGAGCGGGGTGACGTGAGAGAACTTGGGAAGGTTGAACACCAGACGGGCTGCGGCATTCTGGATGAGTTGTAGGGGTTTAATGGCACAGGCAGGGAGCCCAGCCAACAGCGAGTTGCAGTAATCCAGACGGGAGATGACAAGTGCCTGGATTAGGACCTGTGCCGCTTCCTGTGTAAGGCAGGGTCGTACTCTCCGAATGTTGTAGAGCATGAACCTACAGGATCGGGTCACCGCCTTGATGTTAGCGGAGAACGACAGGGTGTTGTCCAGGGTCATGCCAAGGCTCTTCGCACTCTGGGAGGAGGACACAAAGGAGTTGTCAACCGTGATGGCGAGATCATGGAACGGGCAGTCCTTCCCCGGGAGGAAGAGAAGCTCCGTCTTGCCGAGGTTCAGCTTGAGGTGGTGATCCGTCATCCACACTGATATGTCTGCCAGGCATGCAGAGATGCGATTCGCCACCTGGTCATCAGAAGGGGGAAAGGAGAAGATTAGTTGTGTGTCGTCTGCGTAGCAATGATAGGAGAGGCCATGTGAGGATATGACAGAGCCAAGTGACTTGGTGTATAGCGAGAATAGGAGAGGGCCTAGAACTGAGCCCTGGGGGACACCAGTGGTGAGAGCACGTGGTGCGGAGACAGATTCTCGCCACGCCACTTGGTAGGAGCGACCGGTCAGGTAGGACGCAATCCAAGAGTGAGCCGCGCCGGAGATGCCCAACTTCGAGAGGGTGGAGAGGAGGATCTGATGGTTCACAGTATCAAAGGCAGCAGACAGGTCTAGAAGGACAAGAGCAGAGGAGAGAGAGTTAGCTTTAGCAGTGCGGAGAGCCTCCGTGACACAGAGAAGAGCAGTCTCAGTTGAATGACCAGTCTTGAAACCTGACTGGTTTGGATCAAGAAGGTCATTCTGAGAGAGATAGCAAGATAGTTGGCTAAAGACGGCCCACTATTACAGAGAACAAATTAATTATCTCACATCTCGTACAAGATTTGTAATGTTGTACTTCTTGTTGACGAAATTCATGCTAATGTTTTTTTTTGCTATCGCCAAATTGGCGCCTATTCACTTCTTGATGGAGAGCTCTCCTTATCCAAGAATCGCACAGAACACACCGTGCGACCCACTGACGACGTTTCCACTAGACAGTACAGCCACAAAGTCATAATTGACTATATCGTAAAAAGCCATGAAAACAAAAATTAGCTTTTTGGTCTTAATTCAAGATTAGGCATAATGTTAGCAGTATGGTTAAGGTTAGGTTTAAAATCACATTTTAAAGCTGCAATATGTAACTTTTTGGGTGTTGAGGCTCGCATCTACTACAAGACCATGGTGCTTGCCTACGGAGCTGTGAGGGGAACGGCACCTCCTTACCTTCAGACTCTGATCAGACCCTACACCCAAACGAGGGCACTACGTTCATCCACCTCTGGCCTGCTAGCTCCCCTACCTCTACGGAAGCACAGTTCCCGCTCAGCCCAGTCAAAGCTATTCGCTGCTCTGGCACCCCAATGGTGGAATAAACTCCCCCACGACGCCAGGACAGCGGAGTCACTGACCACCTTCCGGAGACACTTGAAACCCTACCTCTTTAAGGAATACCTGGAATAATATTAAGTAATCCTTCTACCACCCCCCCCCATAAAAAAAATGAAGAAAAGTGGTTGTCCCACTGGCTATCATAAGTTGAATGCACCAATTTGTAAGTCGCTCTGGATAAGAGCGTCTGCTAAATGATGTAAATGTAAAATGTTATAGATCTGTAATTCTCATTTGAAAGCAAGTCTAAGAAGCGGTAGATCAACAGATATAACAATGAGCCAGATATTTCACCGGATGTATAAATGTGAAGTATCCGGTTGGCATTTCCACTCACTAGCAAATATGGTGATGAGAGGAAACCCAGTGGCCGGCAATGTGAGATGATGGAGCGAAATGGATTTTGGCCGACATTCTGCCATTTTTCTCATAGATGAAACATTTGATCTCAATACAGTTTTCTGTTTCCAAAACTAGAATATGTTACGAACAGGGTGGACTAAGTTTAGTAGACTTTACCCTTTACCAAAGTTTCAAAAAAATTGTGTTCTTTAGAAGGAGTGCAAGGGCGAATTGAGTTATTGCACACGCGCACTTCACAGAGTAGGCGTTTCCTAATGGAAATATGTAAATATATGCTAAAATGCGCCAATAGGATCTCACTAGCTCATTCTTGGCTTTTCCCACCTCGTTGCTTGTTCTGCCCTCTATGATTCATTTGCTCCCATTGGACACGACAAGCTGTGGTCAATCTTGAGTTAGTTATAAACATCTCTGGTAGATCTGTTCTATGTGTGTTATTTCTATGCTTCCCGTTCTTAAGTTTTGTTTTTGCGTCTTTTACATTTGGTTTTGTACACCAGCTACAAACAGCTGAAAATACAATATTTGAATTTTAGCAACCAGGAAATGGCAGAGCAATATCTGCATATTGCACCTTTAAGAAGATAAATTGTAGAAATAGGTGGGGTTTATGACTTTGTGGCTGTGGTAACTACTGACAACACATTGGCAATGTACACAATGGGCATTAATAGGGGTGCCTTCAAGACAGCTAGGAACTCAGAAAAAAATGAGGTAAAATCAGTGATTTTCAGGTCAGAAAGTTGGAGTTCCAGAAAGATGCCAGAGTTTCCGACTTGGAATTTAGAGTTGGATGACCATTCAAAACAATTTTCCCAGTCGGAGCTCGTTTTTCTCCCGAGTTCCCAGTTGTCTTAAATGCACTTAAGTCGGAAGTAGGAGATTTCCGAGTTCCCCGTTGTTTTGAACGCAGCATACAATTTCAAAGGAGTTTCCCATCTCCTCAAAAGTATATCTTAACAGTGGCCAAGGTTCTGTCCATGTAGGCCCACTCTCAGAGAAGATTAGTACCAGCAAAAGAGCAGAGAAGTCAGGTTCTACCGAGATTTGATTCAGATCGCTGGATTCAGAGCGCTAGAGTCCAGAGTGCTAACCATTACACCATAGAACTGTTCTGGCACCTGGTGGCAGGATGGGCTCTGCAAACAGAGACAGTGCAAATAGAGATAGCGGCAGATTATGTTTTACAGTCTAAATGTAAAATGCAACAGCCATAGAATAAAAAAATGGACAGAGAGGCAACTGCACACAAGATGCCAAGCACTAATGAGATTGCACCTGGGATGTGATGATACCTTTACCACAAGACAGTACCACTGAATGATATAATTATTTGAGCCACAGGCACATACATTTAGGCCCACTCTCAGAGAAGATGTAGGCCCACTCTCAGAGAAGATTAGTACCAGCAGAGCTCTATCATACTATCCAGGTCTGTGCCCAAACAGTTTGAGCTTCTACTTCTAAAAATCCACCTTTCCAGAAATAAGTCTCTCACTGTTGCCGCTTGCTACAGACCCCCCTCAGCCCCCAGCTGTGCCCTGGACACCATATGTGAATTGATTGCCCCCCATTTATCCTCTGAGTTTGTACTGCTTGGTGACCTAAATTGGGATATGCTTAATACCCCAGCCATCCTACAATCCAAGCTAGATGCCCTCAACCTCACGCAAATTATCAACGAACCTACCAGGTACAACCCTAAATCCTTAAACATGGGTACCCTCATAGATATCATCCTGACTAACATACCCTCTAAATACACCTCAGCTGTCTTCAACCAGGATCTCAGCGATCACTGCCTTATTGCCTGCGTCCGTAACGGGTCCGCGGTCAAACGACCACCCCTCATCACTGTCAAACGCTCCCTAAAACACTTTAGCGAGGAGGCCTTCCTAATTGACCTGGCCCAGGTATCCTGGATGGATATAGATCTCATTCCGTCAGTAGAGGATGCCTGGTTGTTCCTTAAAAGTAATTTCCTCTCAATCTTAAATAAACATGCCCCATTCAAAAAATACAGAACTAAGAACCGATATAGCCCCTGGTTCTCCTCAGACTTGACTGCCCTTGACCAGCACAAAAACATCCTGTGGCGTACAGCATTAGCATCAAATAGCCCCCGCGATATGCAACTTTTCAGGGAAGTTAGGAACCAATATACACAAGCAGTCAGGAAAGCAAAGGCTAACTTTTTCAAACAGAAATTTGCATCCTGTAGCACTAACTCCAAAAAGTTTTGGGACACTGTAAAGTCCATGGAGAATAAGAGCACTTCCTCCCAGCTGCCCACTGCACTGAGGCTAGGAAACACTATCACCACCGATAAATCTACAATAATCGAGAATTTCAACAAGCATTTTGCTACAGCTGGCCATGCTTTCCATCTGGCTACCACTAACCCGGCCACCAACTCTGCACCCTCTGCTGCAACTTGCCCATGCCCCCCCCCCGCTTCTCCTTCACACAAATTCAGACAGCTGATGTTTTGAAAGCGCTGCAAAATCTGGACCCCTACAAATCAGCTGGGCTAGACAATCTGGACCCTTTCTTTCTAAAACTAGCCGCCGAAATTGTCGCAACCCCTATTACTAGTCTGTTCAACCTCTCTTTCATAACGTCTGAGATCCCCAGAGATTGGAAAGCTGCCGCGGTCATCCCCCTCTTCAAAGGGGGTGACACTCTAGATCCAAACTGCTACAGACCTATATCCATCCTGCCCTGCCTTTCGAAAGTATTCGAAAGCCAAGTTAACAAACAGATCATCGACCATTTCGAATACCACCGTACCTTCTCCGCTATGCAATCCGGTTTCCGAGCTGGTCACGGGTGCACTTCAGCCACGCTCAAGGTCCTAAACGATATTATAACCACGATTGATAATAGACAGTACTGTGCAGCCGTCTTCATCGACCTGGCCAAGGCTTTCGACTCTGTCAACCACTGCATTCTTATTGGCAGACTAAATAGCCTTGGTTTCTCAAATGACTGCCTCGCCTGGTTCACCAACTACTTCTCAGATAGAGTTCAGTGTGTCAAATCGGAGGGCCTGTTGTCTGGACCTATGGCAGTCTCTATGGGGGTGCCACAGGGTTCAATTCTTGGGCCGACACTTTTCTCCGTGTATATCAATGATGTCGCTCTTGCTGCTGGTGACTCTCAGATCCACCTCTACGCAGACGACACCATTTTGTATACATCTGGCCCTTCATTGGACACTGTGTTAACAAACCTCCAAACGAGCTTCAATGCCATACAACAATCCTTCAGTAGCCTTCAACTGCTCTTAAACACTAGTAAAACTAAATGCATGCTTTTCAATCGAACGCTGCTAGCACCCGCCCACCCGACTAGAATCACCACTCTCGACGGGTCTGACCTAGAGTATGTGGACAACTACAAATATCTAGGTGTCTGGTTAGACTGTAAACTCAACTTCCAGACTCACATAAAGAATCTCCAATCCAAAGTTAAATCTAGAATCGGCTTCCTATTTCGCAACAAAGCCTCCTTCACTCATGCTGCCAAACATGCCCTCGTAAAACTGACTATCCTACCGATCCTTGACTTCGGCGATGTCATTTACAAAATAGCCTCCAACACTCTACTCAGCAAATTGGATGTAGTCTATCACAGTGCCATCCGTTTTGTCTCCAAAGCCCCATACACTACCCACCACTGTGACCTGTACGCTCTTGTTGGCTGGTCCTCACTACATGTTCGTCATCAAACCCACTGGCTCCAGGCCATCTATAAATCACTGCTAGGCAAATCCCCGCCTTATCTTAGCTCATTGGTCACCATAGCAGCACCCACCCGTAGTCTGCGCTCCAGCAGGTATATCTCACTGGTCATTCCCAAAGCCAACACCTCCTTTGGCCGCCATTCCTTCCAGTTCTCTGCTGCCAATGACTGGAACGAATTGCAAAAATCTCTGAAGCTGGAGACTCTTATCTCCCTCAATAACTTTAAGCATCAGTTGTCAGAGCACCTTACCGATCACTGCACCTGTACACAGCCCATCTGAAATTTAGCCCACCCAACTACCTCATCCCTATATTGTTATTTATTTTGCTCTTTTGCACCCCAGTATCTCTATTTGCACATCATCTCTTGCACATCTAGCATTCCAGTGTTAATACTATTGTAATTATTCTGCACTATAGCCTATTTATTGCCTTACCTCCATAACTTGCTACATTTGCACACACTGTATATATATTTTCTGTTGTATTTCTGACTTTATGTTTTTTTTACCCCATATGTAACTCTGTGTTGTTTTTATTGCACTACTTTGCTTTATCTTGGCCAGGTCGCAGTTGTAAATGAGAACCTGTTCTCAACTGGCTTACCTGGTTAAATAAAGGTGAAATAAAATAAAAAAATAAAAATGTATTGCATGGAGCCACATTGCATAAAATACTTTGATGGCATACTTACCCAGAATTTTTATGTAGAGGATCAGATAAAGCATGCAATGGATCAGTCCTTACACACCTCTGTCAGGAACATGAAAATCAAACAAAACTGTTAGACACTGATTTAGTGTTGGAGGAGATTTCATGAGCAAGAAGGCCAATGTGCATTGATTTACATGCATCTAAGGGTTATGTAACAGCTGAAAATGCAGCAACCTTATGTTACATATATTCAGCCTTGTTCTTCATTTGCACAAAGGATATACATGAATTATATACGAAACATAACATTGTATGTGTAATAGAAAAGTTGATCGAACTTGAGCAGAAAAATCTAATAGCATCACGTGACACTTGGTGGAAATATATGGTACTGCAAATAGGGCTTCGGGTCTCTTGCACCCCGGCTCTTCCGAAACCTTGACTTCATAAGATTCTAAAATAGACTGAAAATCAATCAGAAAATGAACTTGCAGACTAAAAAAACACAGTTCTTCATGCTCAAATTACATTCAGTGAGGTGAGATGAAATAGCACTTGTCAGTTTGGTGCATATAGAGTTCTGTCCAAGCAGTAGACTTACAGCCATTTGCATCACTGATTTCCTACTTTTTATTACAGTGTCTTCTTGTTTTTTTGGGATGCTGGTACCTTAGGGTTCTTCAGAGGCTTGGCTTTGGGCTTGGTTGGCATGGGTTTAGCCTTTCCTGGCTTGGCTTTTGTTTTGGTCAGCTTCAGGAGAGTGGGTTTGGGTTTGATTGATTTTGGGTCCTTGGGTCCTTTGAGGGTCTTGCCAGGAGAGGCACTCTCCCCTGGACAGCTCTTAAAGACATGAACATCCCTCACACTTTGGCCCCGGAATTCAGGAGGGTGACCACAGGTGGATTTCACCTTCAGACTCACATTCTCCATCCACTTGAGCAGAGAGAGGGGATGCAAAGTAGTTAGAGCCTGAGGGTTAGCAGATTTAAATCACGTGTATTTGTGTGTACCTCTCCCTGACCCAGTCTGTATTACCTACATGTTTCAAGCAGACAACCATAGTCGCTATGCCCAAGAACGCCAAGGTAACCTGTCTAAATTACTATCGCCCGTAGCACTCTTGCTTTGAAAGGCTGGTCATGGCTCACATCAACACCATCATCCCAGACACCCTGGACCAACTCTAATTTGCATACCGCCCCAACAGATCCATGGATGACGCAATCTCTATTGCACTCCACACTGCCCTCTCCCACCTGGACAAGAGGAACACCTATGTGAGAATGCTGTTGATCGACTACAGCTCAGCGTTCTCCCACACCATCATTAAGTTTGCTGACGACATGACAGTGGTTGGCCTGATCAGCGACGACGATGAGACAGCCTATAAGGAGGAGGTCAGAGACCTGGCAGTGTGGTGCCAGGACAACAACCTCTCCCTCAATGTTACAGCTAGCTCGCGAGCTAGCAAGTTATGCTAACTAATCCCGCGAAGACTGTACCCAAAAACGTATTAAGCCTATGGTAATACAGTGAGGGAAAAAAGTATTTGATCCCCTGCTGATTTTGTACGTTTGCCCACTGACAAAGAAATGATCAGTCTATAATTTTAATGGTAGGTTTATTTGAACGGTGAGAGACCGTTCACCCCCCCCCCCCTTGTTTATTATCTATGCATAGTCACTTTACCTCTACCTACATGTACATATTACCTCAATTACTTCGATTAACCTGTGCCGGTAACCCCCTGTATATAGCCTCATTACTGTTATTTTATTGTTGCTCTTTAATTATTTGTTATTTTTCTATTTTCTTTCTTTATTTTTTACTTCAGTTTATTTTAGTAAATACTTTCTTAACACTTATTTGTCTTAAAACTGCATTGTTGGTTAAGGGCTTGTAAGTAAGCATTTCACTGTAATGTATTCGGCGCATGTGACAAATACAATTTGATTTGTTACTTTTACTCATTATTGTTATTCGTTAGTCACTGTGTATTTTTTCTTCGTGTCACTATTTCCATTTTTTTATTTTAATTGTATTATCTTTATCTTAACTCTGCATTGTTGGAAAAGGACCTGTAAGTAAGCATTTCACTGTTAGTCTACACCTGTTGTTTATTTAATTTACATGCATGCATGTGCATGACTCCCTTGCACAGCAGCATCCACAAACTGGTCATTCACAAAGCAGTGGACTACTGACTTGCGGAGCGGCAGCAGGGGGCAGTCACATAGCAGGGGGTTGTGGGCCAGATTGATGACCTCCAGCCCAGTGAGAGGGCTCAGGTCAGGCAGCTCCTCCAGCTGGTTCCCCCCCAGAGACAGAGTGGTCAGCCCAGAGCCCAGCCCCGCCAGGGAGTCTCTGGACATCTATGGAGGGAATAGAAGCAACCATTCTTCATAGAAATGAATGGTCAATTTTTCATTGATAACTTGAAATGGTATTGACCCCAATTCTGCAGATAATTTATCAACGCAAACCTGGCAAAATACATCTCTTTATCTCTCCTACCTTCTCCAGACCCATGTCATCCGTATACAGCTGCTTCAGGCTCTTGGACACAGGAAGGAACGCCTTTGAAAAAGTAGGGGAGGTTAAAATATGGAAATGGTAAAAAAAAATGTGTGGGTAGATGAATAGCTAAATTACAGCACTTGGTTTAGACCATATCAAATAACTTGTAAAACATCCATCATTGATAATTTTGATTCATTGGCATCTCACCTCATCTATGGTGGGGGGAACCTGAATCAGATTCTTGCCGATACAGGCCATGGTGAGTTTGGAGATGTAGCAGATGCAGAACCTTGGGCACTTTCCCGCTTGAACTGGTAAATGTATGACCAAGAGCATCAAAACTGCAACTAGCCACTTAGAGAGGCAATCCGCAAAGGAACACATCTGTGGGGGTTTTGGGAAAAAGACATCAAACACAAACGGGATTTGACTGTAGGCCTAATGTAATGACAGTTATGCGTATTATGCACAAACGCCTCTCAAAAGACTAATTCTCTCCCAATTTGTTACAGTCTCAAAACTTTGAATAAATACTGTAAATACAGTGAAAATAGTACAATAGACTACTTCGTATAGCAACAATGGAACAAACATATTCAAAGATATGGAGAATCCCGTCTCCAACTTGGAAAACTTGACGTACCGATAGGCTTTCCCTCTGGACTCATAAAATCATTTTTCCAATGCCAGGAGGATTGTATGTATTTATTTTAAGCATATTTAAAGACTTAAAAGTTAAGTATCTGGTTGTTATTCAGCAGCAATCCATAACATTTGCTATTTGATAAATATTGTAACTTTTAAGAATGTTCGTATTGTACATTTAAGATTGTAAACGTACCTTTATGGTTGAATTTTAGTATGTAGCCTTCCCAAATAGCTTTATAAAGTTTTCAACTCAAGGAAAAGTGTAGGTCTGTATATAATTTTTCCACTGTGGAGGAGCTGCGCGCAACGGAGAACATGAGTGCCAAGGGTCTTCACGTACATACTAGACTTCTACATTGCTAGAATGACTGACCACTTGCAACATTGAGGGGTCTCACAAACACTGCTTTGATAAATTCTTTAGTCGTGACTCCCGGTCCCTGTGAAACCTAACCTCAAATGAACACCTTGGCAATACATTTTCTGACAGATTAGAGGTCGAAGGTAGCCAACAGTCCCACTGGGCATAGACGTCAATTCAATGTATATTCCACGTTGGTTAAACAACGTTGATTCAACCAGTGTGTGCCCTAGGTAAAATGAAATTAGAAAATGAATTTAACACCAAACCTGCCTGAGTTATTCATAATTATAGTAGTTACTCTATAAATTGACATTGACAGGTATAAAAAGGACAACTTTTTTGTGTGTAGCTTTTAAAACCAGAGTTCAATTAACAGTAGTCTGCTACCACAACCTAGTCTCTGAGCATTTCTTATTATTCTGTATGTAAATCCAAGACACTCCATTTAGTATGATATGTTACATTTTGTGTGGTATGTATTCATTTGTGGATGTCATCACCAATTTCGTATGATATGTTACGAATTACAATTTGTATTATATGTTATGAATTTGCAAAACGTACAAGATGTTACGAATTTGGCAAACGTATGATATGTTACGAATTCTAGCTAGGTGCCTAACATTAGCTAGCTTGCTAACAATAGCTAGGCTAGGGTTTAGGGGAAAGGTTAGCTAAAGGGGTTAAGGATAGGGGAAGGGTTAGCTAACATGCTAAATAGTTACAAAGTAGCTAAAGAGTAGTAAGTAGTTGAAAAGTTGCTAATTAGCTAAAATGCTAAAGCTGTCCGTGATGAGATTCAAAACCTTTGGGTTGCTAGACGTTCGCGATATATGCCCACCCATCCACACACACCCAGACCAACCACCCTACTTTCGTTTTTGCCTTAAGTAACCATCTGTCTTATGTACCCATACCAAACGTTAATATATATTACAATTTTTTGTTTCCTGGATTTACATTTACTATGTTACGTCTAGTCTATGAGACCAGGCTGGCTACCAATCTCACTTCCAGTAAACTACCCACTACCCTAAAGTCACTGGATTGCAAACTCTCCGAATAAAATGATTTTTAAGCACAGCAAACTAATGGAAAAATGAATCAATAAAATGTAAGTGAATGTGTATTTCCCTGTGGTTCAACTATAAAAGTGGCTGTATCCCACAGCACCTAAAAAGCCACACAAAAAAAAGTTCTGACAGGCGCTCACAAAGAAGGGCTATTTTTCTAAGCTCGAGAAGAGGTAGCCCACTGTCCCCAAGAATGGTTCTGGTGAAAGCATTGCTCTAACGGTCACAAGCTTAAAAAGTGTAGAGCAGCTTGCCATTGAATTGGTTAATGCAATTAACAATGATCAAAGTCTGATGTAATGTACTAATTTCATAATATTAGAAATACTGTATGAATTGGATATATAGTATATCTATGACCTTTCGTCACGCCCTGACATAGAGTTGGCTAGTTGGTGAGTCAGGGTGTGAATATTATGTGTGGGAATTTCTATGTGGACATTCTAGTATTTGCATTTCTATGTTTGCCGGGTGTGATTCCCAATCAGAGGCTGCTGTCGCTCGTTGTCTCTGATTGGGGATCATACTTTAGTAGCCTGGTTGCCTATCTTAGTTGTGGGATCTTGTGTTTAGCCTTCCGACGTCACGTTTCGTTGCCTTTTGTCAGTGTTTATTGTTTTAATAAACATGTATGCATTCCACGCTGCGCCTTGGTGTAATCCGTCTCTTAACGATCGTGACACCTTTTCAGCGCATACAACTGAGTTCATGTCCAACAAACAGTGTATTCATTCAAAAGCACATCCCAGGCCTAATCGCTTTCTCAGATGAAGTGGCAGGTCCCCATACAAGTGGATCAAGTACAACGGTCTGTTGCTTCCTTGAATAGTCCCCTTTATGTACTGCAAAAACTTGGAATATTGTCAATTGGCTTGCTCTGTGCATTTTAACCCCAACACATTCTCCATTATCTGAGAGTATTTCCAGTAAAAATGTAGGTCAAACAGTAGGCGTCGTGTGCGCCTTTCTCAGTATTAGCCACAGGAGCATTATAAACTGAACAAAATGATAAACAACATATAAAGTCCCATGTTCATTGAGCTGAAATAAAAGATCCCAGAAATTTTCCATACGCACAAAAAGCTTATTTCTCTCAAATTTTGGGCACACATTTGTTTACATCCCTGTAAGTGAGCATTTCTCCTTTGCCAAAATAATCCATCCACCTGACAGGAGTGGCATATCAAGAAGCTGATTAAACGGCATCATCATTACACAGGTGCACCTTGTGCTGGGGACAATAAAAAGGCTCTAAAATTAGCCGTTTTGTCACACACATCCGGCTTCTTCACCTGCGTGCCTGTCTGAGACCAGCCACCAGGACAGCTGATTAAACTGTGGGTTTGCACAACTGAAGGATTTCTGCACAAACTGTCAGAAACAGTCTCAGGGAAGCTCATCTGTGTGCCTATCATCCTCACCAGGGTCTTGACCTGACTGCAGTTCTGCATCATAACCGACTTCAGTAGGTAAATGCCACCTTCGATGGCCACTGGCATGTGTGCTCTTCATGGGTGAATCCTGGTTTCAACTGTACCGGGCAGATGGCAGACAGCATGTATGGCGTGGTGTGGGAGAAAGGTTTGCTAATGTCAACATTCTGAACAGAGTGCCCGTGGTGGGGTTATGGTATGGGCAGGCATAAGTTACGAACAAACACAATAGCATTTTATCAATGGCAATTTGAATGCACAGAGATACCGTGACGAGATCCTGAGGCCCATTGTCGTGCCATTCATCTGCCGCCATCACCTCATGTTTCAGCATGATAATGCACGGCCCCATGTCACAAGGATCTATACACAATTCCTGGAAGATGAAAATGTCCCAGTTCTTCCATACTCACTAGACATATCACCCATTGAGCATGTTTGGGATGCTCTGGATTGACTTGTACGACAGTGTGTTCCAGTTCCCGCCAATATCCAGCAACTTCGTACAGCCATTGAAGAGGAGTGGGACAACATTCCACAGGCCACAATGAACAGCCTGATCAACTATGTGAAGGATAGGTCGTGCTGCATGGGGCAAATGGTGGTTACACTAGATACTGACTGGTTTTCTGATCCACGCCCCTACTTCTTTTTGAAGGTATCTGTGACCAACAGATGCATATTTGTATTCCCAGTCATGTGAAATCCATTGATTAGGGCCTAATCTATGTATTTAAATTGAACTGTAACTCAGTAAAATCTTTCAAATTGTTGTATGAGGCCTCCCGAGTGGCGCAATGGTCTAAGGCACTGCATCGCAGTGCTAGCTGTGCCACTAGAGATCCTGGTTCGAGTCCAGGCTCTGTCGCAGCCGGCCGCGACCGGGAGACCGATCAGGTGGCGCACAATTTAGGGGAGGGTTTGGCCGGCAGGGGTATTCTAGAAATATTGCGCACTAGTGACTCATGTGGCGGGCCGGGCGCAGTGCACGCTGACACGGTCGCCAGGTGTACGGTGTTTCCTCCGACCCATTGGTGCGGCTGGCTTCTGGGTTAAGCGGGTTTTGTGTCAAGAAGCAGTGCGGCTCGGCTGGGTTGTGTTTCGGAGGACGCACAGCTCTCGACCTTCGCCTCTCCTGAGTCCGTACGGGAGTTGCAGCGATGGGACAAGACTGTAACTACCAATTGGATACCACGAAAATTACAATTAAAAAACATCTTTATACAGTCGTGGTCAAAAGTTTTGAGAATGACACAAGTATTGGTCTTCACAAAGTTCGCTGCTTCAGTGTTATGAGATATTTTTGTCAGATGTTACTATGGTATACTGAAGTATAATTACAAGCATTCCATAAGTGTCAAAGGCTTTTACTGACAATTACATTACGTTTATGCAAAGAGTCAATATTTGCAGTGTTGACCCTTCTTTTTCAAGACTTTTGCAATCCGCCCTGGCATGCTGTCAATTAACTTCTGGGCCACATCCTGACTGATGGCAGCCCATTCTTGCATAATCAATGCTTCAAGTTCTCAATGGGATTAAGGTCTAGGGAGTTTCCTGGCCATGGACCCAAAATGTCGATATTTTGTTCCCCGAGCCAGTTAGTTATCACTTTTGCCTTATGGCAAGGTGCTCCATCATGCTGGAAAAGGCATTGGTCGTCACCAAACTGTTCTTGGATGGTTGGGAGAAGTTGCTGTCGGAGGATGTGTTGGTACCATTCTTTATTCATGGCTGTGTTCTTAGGCAAAATTGTGAGTGAGCCCACTCCCATGGCTGAGATGCAACCCCACACATGAATGGTCTCAGAATGCTTTACTGTTGGCATGACACAGGACTGATGGTAGCGCTCACCTTGTCTTCTCCGGACAAGGTGTTTTCCGGATGCCCCAAACAATCGGAAAGGGGATTCATCAGAGAAAATGACTTTACCCCAGTCCTCAGCAGTCCAATCCCTGTACCTTTAGCAGAATATCAGTCTGTCCCTGATGTTTTTCCTGGAGAGAAGTGGCTTCTTTGCTGCCCTTCTCGACACCAGGCCATCCTCCAAAAGTCCTCGCCTCACTGTGCGTGCAGATGCACTCGCACCTGCCTGCTGCCATTCCTAAGCAAGCTCTGCACTGGTGGTGCCCCGATCCCGCAGCTGAATCAACTTTAGGAGACGGTCCTGGCGCTTGCTAGACTTTCTTGGGCGCCCTGAAGCCTTCTTCACAACAATTGAACCTCTCTCCTTGAAGTTCTTGATGATCCGATAAATGGTTGATTTAGGTGCAATCTTACTAGCAGCAATATCCTTGCCTGTGAAGCCCTTTTTGTGCAAAGCAATGATGACGGCATGTGTTTCCTTGCAGGTAACCATGGTTAACAGAGGAAGAACAATGATTTCAAGCACCACCCTCCTTTTAAAGCTTCCAGTCTGTTATTGTAACTCAATCAGCATGATAGAGTGATCTCCAGCCTTGTCCTCGTCAACACTCTCACCTGTGTTAACGAGAGAATCAGTGACATGATGGCAGCTGGTCCTTTTGTGGCAGGGCTGAAATGTAGTGGAAATGTTTTTTGGGGGATTAAGTTGATTTTCATGGCAAAGAGGGACTTTGCAATTCATCTGATCACTCTTCATGACATTCTGGAGTACATGCAAATTGCCATCATCAAAACGGAGTATTTATGTGTAATAGTATAATTAGTATTTGTGTCATTCTCAAAACTTTGACCACGACTGTACACGGAACAAAAATATAAACATGTGAAGTGCTGGTTTCATGAGCTGAAATAAAAGATCCCAGAAATGTTCCATACTCACAAAAAGCTTATTTAAAAAAAAATGTTGTGCACAAATTTGTTTACATCACTGTTAGTGAGCATTTTATCCTTTGGTCAAGATAATCCCATCCACCCAACAGGTGTGGCATATCAAGAAGCTGATTAAACAGCATAATTACACATGTGCACCTTGTGCTGGGGGGGGGGGGGGGTGCTGAGGAGTATTTCTGTCAGTAATAAAGCCCTATTGTGGGGAAAACACATTCTGATTGGCTGGGCTTGGCTTCCCAGTCATGTGAAATCCATAGATTAAGGCCTAATGAATGTATTGCACGTGACTGATTTCCTTATGCATTTATATTTTTGTTCAGTGTAGGTTTCAAAATTTGGGAGGAGAAAGAACCTGCACCCAGATGAATAGTTTCTTTCCTCTGTAAAAAGTGGTAAATATGGTTGAAGGACTAGATCCTTATTCAAGGTAGTGCTTACTAAACTTCCAGTCCACTCAATAACGGAGACACCCAAATAGTGTCTGTTTAATAGCTGCAACAATAAAGAAATCTACATATTTATTCGGTTCTTCCCTTTTGATTGTTATTGTATAATCACATTTCCACAGCAGCCCATATCACACATTTTATATTTGTATTTTTATATCCATTTTACCTCCCTTTTCTTTTTCTTTTTACATAAAACATTACTTATTGAGGGTAAATATGGAGAGAACCTGTGTTGAAGATTGTAATTCAGTCCTTTCACTGTGGGTGAGGCAGGATGCGCCATTCACACTTAATCGCCCAAGTGTTTGTGTATGTAATATTCAGTCCGTCCATCCACAGTGTAATCCTATTCCACTTAAAATAATACACATCCATGAGGTGATGTGCAAGGCTCCAGCTGTGAATCTTCTGAGTTGGTGAAATAGAGTGCAGTGCAACAGTTTAGTCCTTGTTGTGCTAAGGGCCCCCTTTATGTCTGGGGGTGGGAATTGTTCTGTTCTTAAGTCAGTGAGAGTGTCTGTGGGGTCCGGTGTGACTCAGCTCTCAGGCCTGACCTGCTCCAGCGTGGACTTGAGGATGTTCCTGGCGCTGCTGCACAACTCCAGGGCCTGGATGTGTCTGAGGGTCACAAACATACAGTCACACACCTGCAAGGCGAGGTCAGTCCAGATGCATCAAAGCTGTGACCAAGAGACTGAAAAACAGCTTCTATCTCAAGGCCATCAGACTGTTAAACAGCCATCACTAGCACATTAGAGGCTGCTGCCTAGACATAGACTTGAAATCACTGGCCACTTTAAGAAATGGAAGACTAGACACTTTAATAATGTTTACGTCTTGCATTACTCATCTCATATGTATATACTGTATTCTATACTATTCTACAGTATCTTAGTCCATGCCGCTCTGACGTCGCTCATCCATATGTATATATTCTTAATTCATTCCTTACTTAGATTTGTGTGTATTGGGTATATGTTGTGAAATTGTTAGATATTACTGCACTGTCGGAGCTAGAAGCACAAGCATTTCGCTACACCCGCAATAACATCTGCTAAACACGTATGTGCCCAATAACATTTGATTTGAATGATGGACAGTTTCACCTTTCATCTTTACTGTTTTTTTTAAACGCAGCAGCCTGACAACATAGGAAACTGGGTACATTGTGCAATTTGGAGCATGTTGGCAATATCCTTTGGGAACTTTGTGCCAATGTGGTGTGTTAATCTGCAGTCGGAGAGGGTACCTGAGAGCTACGCTGCCGCCCATCACTCACGCCCTTACCGGGACATGAAGGCCTCCAGCACAGCGATGTGCTCCTGGGGGAAGTAGTCCTGACGTACGGCGTACTCCAGCGCCTGCAAATGACCAGGCACCACACGCACCGGCCTCACCTTGTCCTCACTCTGAATGAGACAGAGAGAGGGGGAGACACAAGGGCTACAATAATACAAGGCGGAAGAAAACCAGGAGTTATTCTACAAATTCGTATTACTCTACGAATGTGTGTGCATACCTTGAGGAGTCCCAGCATTACTAACAGCGATGATACAAAGTTGTAACCTTGGAAGGAGGGGCTGGCGAAGGCTTTCCTGAGAATTGCGTCTGTAGAACAAAGAGGATATACACTTAACATGCAGTCATACAGATGAGCAACAAAAACAGTCTCATATCCATGGACTCAGTCATCTGGCCCCATGTTTTCACCAAGTACTCACAAATGAGATAAGTGGCACTCACCAATACTGTCCAGGACAGCACTCTTAACCTCTTCATCTTCCTCCTTGTACACAGAGGAGATCTTCAGGAAAGCCTCCGCTGTCTTACCAGCATCAGCCACATCTACCTGGAAGAGAAGAGCGAGGACAACAGGTTCAACATCACCAGCAACCTGTTTCAGCCTACTGCCAACACACTGTATGTCACCTCAGGTTTCCACTAAGTAGTTTGCTGTGTAAGCTATTCATGACAGGGTGTGTTTACCTGCTGTTCGAAGAGCAGGGCCCTCTTGGTGCCCAGTTTGAGCAGCTTGTCTGGGGAGGGGAAGCAGAGGAAGGAGGCGGCATCTGGGGGTTGGGGCACTGACGGAGGGGAGGACACCTGATTCACACTGCTGTCCTCCTCCTCCTCATCTTCATCATCATCCTCCTCATAGTCATCCTCTTCCTCCTCCTCATCCTCAGGCTCCCCTTCATCATCGCTGCAGGTAGAGACAAAGATTACACAAAGAGATTTTCTCATGGCGGCTTGTGATAAAAGACAGGATGGCTGAGGTCGAGTGTGGGTAAGTCTATAAGTATAAACTAATTTCCTATTTCAATCCAGTACCTGAGTGATCCCAGCAGGTCTCCCATGTTCAGGCCATCCATTACCGCTCTGAGGGCATCACAGCACTCCTCCCCCAGGCAGTTACCTGACAGTACCAACACACAAAGTCACACATGACAGCACAAAGTCACACATGAAATCTACAGATCCTAAGAAAACATTAACAGCTGATGCAACATTTTCAATCCAGTTTTCATGTGTTGTAAGTCAAGTGTGTATCCATCATATACCATTTAGGTCCAGTTTCTCCAGTGTGGCTTTGCCCTCGACTGATTGTGCCACCAGCAGTGCAGCTTCTCCTGTAATCTCCCCGAATGACAGATTCAGCTCCTGACAGAGGTAAAAAATAATAATAATATGGGTGTGTATGAGTCAGGTGCTTCCACAGCAGAGGGAAATGTATGAACACCCATGAAGTAACAATCAAGTACAGCAGATGTTCCTGCAGCCGAGGGTGGGACCAGTGCTACCCTGTACCTTGAGGATGGGAAGCCCCTCAGTGACTGCCTCTGCGATGGCTATAGCCCCCTCGGAACGCACCAGACAGTCTCCAAAGTTTATCACCTGGACACTACGCAAATGTTTCAGAGCCTGAAGGGGGCACAAAACACGCAGTGTCAGTCATTGTATGAAAATGCATTTGAGCAGTCATCAACTTCATGAGGGTTTCATTGTCATACGGCCTTTGTACACAAGGCAAACCACTACTGTACCTGTGCCATGGCGATAGCTCCTTTCTTGGTGAAGGTGTTGTCGTTGAGGTTGAGGACCCGGAGCTGGGGGTTGTGTTGCATGGCAGTGGCCAGAGCAGTCACCCCATGGTGATTGATCCCATTCTGGGGCACGTGCACCTCCTCCAGACTACCCATCAGCTGAGGGCACACAGGAGGTCATACAGTAGCATCAGACATAGATAGCTATATAGACAGTATATGGCTTGTCACTGTCAGTACAGTTTAATCATAGACTCAGTGGCATTACGTTGGTGTGTTCGAGGAGCTTTTATCTATGCAGCTGCCAGTACTAATGCTAAAGAGCTCCTTGTGAACCACTGTGGTGACTAACTGCATATACTCTAGTCCAGATGGTCAGAAATTCTGATATGTTCAGCTCAGGAGCCAGTGTCTGTACCTGGAAGGCCTGGGCGAGGGCAGTGGCCC
The DNA here is from genome assembly GCF_964263955.1 of Coregonus lavaretus. Taxonomy (NCBI): domain Eukaryota; kingdom Metazoa; phylum Chordata; class Actinopteri; order Salmoniformes; family Salmonidae; genus Coregonus; species Coregonus lavaretus. The sequence goes on from NC_139989.1 coordinate 44,519,817, forward strand.
CATCGTTCTCCAGACGGTTCCTGCCTGCGATGAACACCTTCAGCCCAAGGGGGGTGCCCTGTGCACTGGACTGCTTATAGCACTCCGTCAACGCTGCAGCTAAGATCTGAGGAGACCACACATACAGAGCACAGTGAAAAACTACTTTGGAAAAAGTTGTGTTTGTCAGGATAGATATTAAATCATTTCATAATATTATTATGATATCACTTCTCAAATGATATCAGTATTCAACCTTAACACAAGCTATATTTCATATGAGAAGTGAAATTAGCTTTAGATCTTCTCTTAAATTATTTTACTGACTATATTACAACTAGCAGGGGGCAACTTTATGTTGTTGAGTCTACTCAATAACACAATATAGCTCCTATCAAACTAGAGACATTCTACCCACCTTGCCTCCACCAATGCCCATGCCGCAGTTGTTGAGCCGCAGTTCCTGCAGCGTGTGACAGGCAGTGCTCTTGAGCAACTTCTCGATGCCCTTCACCCCGTCTGGTCCAAAGGCGTTGTCACTGAGGTCCAGCAAGGTCAGTCTGGCGCCTGCTGTCATCAGGGCCGCACCCAGGGAGTTCTGAATAGGGGAGATGAAGGATGAGTTTACAATCCCATACAATCTTTCATCTATCAAAGGGAGCAGGTGTTTTTTTTTTGTCTCACCAGGGCTGGAGGGATCTCAGAACGCAGTCGCCCAGTAAACATGTCACTCCAGTAACAGTACTGAGGGAGAGAGATGGTGATAAAGGGTTAGCTATAGTATTGTCTAGCTAGCCCTATATATCACAGACACATTGCTCTCACCAATAGAGGTAAAATAAGCAAGATTGAGTGATTGACAGCAGAATACATGACAGATATGAAAGCAAGACAGAACAGAGCCAACAACAGGTATCAACATATGAGATCATCAATCCTTCTCCGTGTGGCAGTCAGTGGAATACCTGTCCTCTGTACCACAAACAATGCAATCAAAACAAACCTAATCTCATAACCACTCTGTGACTGGTACCTTAAATTCACTCTTTGTCTCCAGGGCTTTAGCGATGGCCTGTGCTGCCTCCACCCCATAAGTGTTCCCCTCCAGCCTGAGCGCTTGCAACCCCTTGAACTCCTGGATCTCTTTCACCATCTCTTCCACTGGAAAGAAGGAGACAGGGGGAGAGATTGAAGACAAAGACCATGATTGTGTGATGAACAATACATTTAACATTGGACACCACCTTGTCCTTGAACAACCTATTGTATGACAACTGGAGGAGCATAAGCATAATGAGTCAATGGTCAGTGGTTGAAATTCTTACCAGATTGTGCATTGTCGAATTTGCGTCCTTGGCCCTTATAGCTCAACTCTCCCTCAGTCACCTGAGTTTTGGCCAGAGAATCGGCCAACTGTGCAACAACATCAGTCGCCATCAGGACACCTGAGGAACATACACACTTATGAACAAGAATATGCACTACTTACTTAGGCAGGTACTCTACTAGGTGGTAATTGATAATATATTATGTTTTGCTTAAGACCTAACGTTACCAAAGACACACATGAAGTTTGAAGTGATGTTATAAACATTATTCATAGTTAGCTAGCTAGTTAACTTTAGCTAATATATACACAGATGGGAAGTTGCTCTATCTGTAAACGTTGCTAGCTTGCTATCGTTGTGCTACTCTCTGGAAGAAGTGGAAACCCTTGCTAACTAATGATAACCAACTAGCATGATAGTTACGACATTATAAACATATTTGGTAACGAGTTATAACCATTTGGCACACCATCTCATGCCAGGATAGTTGAGGCTAACCAGCTGGCTAACTAGCTAGGTAATGAACTGTTGGAAAAAGCTGAATATGGTCGATCATTTCCAATGTGGTGTGTCAAAGTTGTGACATGTTCCCCAATAATACAGCCAACAAAACAAGTTACTTAACGTTGTTCTGACTTGGCAAAGTCATAACATAACTCTAGTTAGCTTAGCAAGCTAAAGTTGGGCATGCGGTGGTACGGCCTTCAACCAACTTGATCTGAAAAATATGGCAACTCTCCTTACGTGTGGCTTTACTAACGTTTCCCTGAATACATTTGCAAGCGAAACTGTTTCAATGCTTACCAAATGCTAATTTCTGCGTAGAGGCCTGTAGCTAGTTGTTTCCAGAACAGTGCTATCTGTCCCACAAGCTGTCTCCCGCTCCGTTCTGACGTTGAAACACTTCGAATGACGCGAGACACACGGGACTTGTAGTTCGTTTGCTCATCTTCTTCTATGATATAATGGCGATCCGCAAACAAACGTTTAAGTGCATGCTGCCACCTACTGTGTTGGAATATAATATGCCATTTAGCAGACGCTTTTATCCAAAGCGACGTACAGTCATGTGCGCATTCATTTTTACGTATGGGTGGTCCCGGGGATCGAACCCACTACCCTGGCGTTACAAGCGCCATGTTCTACCAATTGAGCTACAGAGGACCACATAATGTACGATCAATCATGATCTGCCCAATTCTGTACTACCATGAAAATATTTTTATTGAGGCTACCAGACAGCCCTTTTCATTATTTTGTATACAACACATTTTTATTATGTAATAATTCATTTTAACAACAAATTCCAAATGCAAGTTTCATAAGTACAGTTTCAATTTGAAGCTATTCTGACATACCAAAATACCATTAGGCCTATGCTAGTAATTGTTGCCATAACCTATTTGTCACGATCGTCGGTGAGAGAGGAGGACCAAGGCGCAGCGTTGAAGGCGAACATATTTATTATATTAATGATCACACGATCAAAACAACAAAACGATGACGTGACAGTCAATGGTAAACACAAACCAAATACGAACAAGAAACCACAATGAATGAGTGCCAAACGGCTACCTAAGTATGACTCCCAATCAGAGACAACGAGCTACAGCCGTCTCTGATTGGGAGCCACCCTGGCCAACATAGATCTACAAAACCAGAAAGTGAAACCTAGAACACACATAGACTATACACACCCTGGCTCAACATATTAGAGTCCCCAGAGCCAGGGCGTGACACTATTGCTGGTGAGCTTGCAAAGTAAACAGTTAATTTATTTATTTAATTTTATTTCACCTTTATTTAACCAGGTAAGCCAGTTGAGAACAAGTTCTCATTTACAACTGCGACCTGGCCAAGATAAAGCAAAGCAGTGCGATAAAAACAACAACACAGAGTTACATATGGGGTAAAAAAAACATAAAGTCAAAAAAAGAAAAGAAAAAAAGAAAATATATATACAGTGTGTGCAAATGTAGCAAGTTATGGAGGTAAGGCAATAAATAGGCTATAGTGCAAAATAATGACAATTAGTATTAACACTGGAATGCTAGATGTGCAAGAGATTATGTGCAAATAGAGATACTGGGGTGCAAATTAGCAAAATAAATAACAATATAGGGATGAGGCAGTTGGGTGGGCTAATTTCAGATGGGCTGTGTACAGGTGCAGTGATCGGTAAGGTGCTCTGACAACTGATGCTTAAAGTTAGTGAGGGAGATAAGAGTCTCCAGCTTCAGAGATTTTTTCAATTCGTTCCAGTCATTGGCAGCAGAGAACTGGAAGGAATGGCGGCCAAAGGAGGTGTTGGCTTTGGGGATGACCAGTGAGATATACCTGCTGGAGCGCAGACTACGGGTGGGTGCTGCTATGGTGACCAATGAGCTAAGATAAGGCGGGGATTTGCCTAGCAGTGATTTATAGATGGCCTGGAGCCAGTGGCTTTGACGACGAACATGTAGTGAGGACCAGCCAACAAGAGCGTACAGGTCACAGTGGTGGGTAGTGTATGGGGCTTTGGAGACAAAACGGATGGCACTGTGATAGACTACATCCAATTTGCTGAGTAGAGTGTTGGAGGCTATTTTGTAAATGACACCGCCGAAGTCAAGGATCGGTAAGATAGTCAGTTTTACGAGGGCATGTTTGGCAGCATGAGTGAAGGAGGCTTTGTTGCGAAATAGGAAGCCGATTCTAGATTTAACTTTGGATTGGAGATTCTTAATGTGAGTCTGGAAGGAGAGTTTACAGTCTAACCAGACACCTAGGTATTTGTAGTTGTCCACATACTCTAGGTCAGACCCGTCGAGAGTAGTGATTCTAGTCGGGTGGGCGGGTGCCAGCAGCGTTCGATTAAAGAGCATGTATTTAGTTTTACTAGTGTTTAAGAGCAGTTGGAGGCTACTGAAGGAGTGTTGTTAATATTCTTGATCACCAAACAATTTTTGGAGCTGAATATTTATTTATGGCAATTCTCTCTCTCTACAATTTGACGTTTGCGCTGCACCCGATCCTATAGCTAGCTGTATAGCACATCAGTAATCTGTTCGCTAGTTCCGTGGTTCTCAAACTTTTTGACCCACGACCCCCAAAAAGGAGTGGTTCAAAGCTTGCATGCACGCAGGCACAGGGCGAATACGCATGCACAATCGCTGCGCAAATGTTGCCACTAGCCAGTCATTCCAGCCATAAACAGTGATACATTTTCAAAACGCTAGATACAGAAATAAACGGTGTTTTAAACTTGTATTTTGAGCTGAGTCATTCATGTAAGCAGTCAATATCAACTAGGGATATCATGTCACATTGTCACTTCTCTGGAATCCAGAGCAAGCAGGATCAGTGGCGATTTTAGCATGTCAATCTTGGTGGGGCAAAAAAATAAAAAATAAAAAATGGGGATGCATGTGAGCAAAGCCACTACACAACACAACAATAAACCATACATTAATTGCGCTATAACGGTGACAGACGGTGCCCACAAACTGTTATGGCCTACATAAAGCTGTCCCAACAGCAGAGCTTTCTATTCAGCACCATGGAGTGAATCCTTACCACTGCTACACCTGGCTATCAGTGGAGCCTTGTCTGACAGCAAAACAGTTAATTCAGCCTCATTTACTGCCTTTAAAAAAACCCATAGCTGATATAGCTGACTTGCTTAAACAAATGTGGTTTCTACTGACAATTGAGATGTACAAACTATGGCATAAGGGGACAACGAGCGGATAAGAGACAATCCGTAATTTCGATGAAGACATTAATGAGCGAGCTAGGACGGACGTAGTCAATATAACTATTTGTTCAGCACTTTTGAAATGTATAGCGACAGAATTCAAGACATGGGCCGCTCTTACAGGATTTTCCCTGTACACCAAGTCAGAACCGTAGGATAAATAAAGGGGGCATACAGTGCATTTCCACATTTTGGTACGTTACAGCCTTATTCTAAAAATCATTAAATTGTTTTTTCCCCTCATCAATCTACACACAATACCCCATAATGACAAAGCAAAAACAGGTTTTTAGACATTTCTGCAAATGTATAATAATAAAAAAATTCATTTACATACATATTCAGACCCTTTACTCAGTACTTTGTTGAAGCACCTTTGGCAGCGATTACAGCCTCAAGTCTTCTTGGGTATGATGCTACAAGCTGGCACACCTGTATTTGGGGAGTTTCTCTCATTCTCCTCTGCAGATCCTCTCAAGCTCTGTCAGGTTGGATGGAGAGAGTCACTGCACAGCTATTTTCAGGTCTCTCCAGAGATGTTAGATCTGGTTCAAGTCCGGGCTCTGGCTGGGCCACTCAAGGGCATTCAGAGACTTGTCCCTAACAGTGATGCCAACTTAGCAATTTTGTTGCTAGATTTAGCAACTTTTTTTTCAAACAGCACCTAGCAACAAATTTAGCTACTTTTGAAAAATTGATTTGGAACTTTTAGCAACTTTTGAAAAGTGTCTCAAACGCTAAAATGCACGCATTTTCCCTCTAAATGACACAAAAACGATTTTCTCTGTCACACACTCAGTCACAACACACGTGCCTGGCTGCAAAAGTGTATTGTGAGTGACGTCAGCAGCAGGTGCTCAGCTCGTGCACAGGCAGCAGCAGGCCAGCAGCAATTTCAGCAAATTGCAAATCATTGTTGGCTGACTGCAGCAGCAGTAGTATGTGTTCGACGAGACAAACCCAATGAATATAGTTGGTCAAGAATGTTTGATCTTGAACAGAACTTACAACATCAATCAACATGTCTCAATCAAAATTGTACAGCCAGAAGTACAGAAAAGAGTGGGAGTCTGTACCTGAATTTAAAGGGTGGCTGAAGCCAGTAATTGGGGATGATTGTCAGGCATACTGTGCATGCTGCAAATTAGATATGCTTGCAAAAATGTATGACATCAAAAAACATTGTGCTACAGCAAAGCATATAAATAAATCAAAACCGTACAACCCCGCAACGCAGTCTACATTACCACAGTTGGTTAAGAAAGTGGATAACTGCAAAAGCGCACAAGCTACTATGGCAATGGCCATTGCGGAGCATTGTTCGCTGCTAGCATGCAACCAAAAAATGGGGAAAAAATGTATTTAGTCAGCCACCAATTGTGCAAGTTCTCCCACTTAAAAAGATGAGAGAGGCCTGTAATTTTCATCATAGGTACACGTCAACTATGACAATGGTGAGGGAGCTTGTTCCCTCACGACGCCAGGACAGCGGAGTCACTCACCACCTTCCGGAGACATTTGAAACCCCACCTCTTTAAGGAATACCTGGGATAGGATAAAGTAATCCTTCTACCCCCCCTCAAAAAAAAAAAAAAAAAGTGGTTATCCCACTGGCTATAAGGTCAATGCACCTATTTGTAAGTCGCTCTGGAAAAGAGCGTCTGCTAAATGATGTAAATGTAAATGACAGACAAAATGAGAAAAATAAATCCAGAAAATCACATTGTAGGATTTTTAATGAATTTATTTGCAAATTATGGTGGAAAATAAGTATTTGGTCAATAACAAAAGTTTCTCAATACTTTGTTATATACCCTTTGTTGGCAATGACACAGGCCAAATGTTTTCTGTAAGTCTTCACAAGGTTTTCACACACTGTTGCTGGTATTTTGGCCCATTCCTCCATGCAGATCTCCTCTAGAGCAGTGATGTTTTGGGGCTGTCGCTGGGCAACACAGACTTTCAACTCCCTCCAAAGATTTTCTATGGGGTTGAGATCTGGAGACTGGCTAGGCCACTCCAGGACCTTGAAATGCTTCTTACGAAGCCACTCCTTCATTGCCCGGGCGGTGTGTTTGGGATCATTGTCATGCTGAAAGACCCAGCCACGTTTAATCTTCAATGCCCTTGCTGATGGAAGGAGGTTTTCACTCAAAATCTCACGATACATGGCCCCATTCATTCTTTCCTTTACACAGATCAGTCGTCCTGGTCCCTTTGCAGAAAAACAGCCCCAAAGCATGATGTTTCCACCCCCATGCTTCACAGTAGGTATGGTGTTCTTTGGATGCAACTCAGCATTCTTTGTCCTCCAAACACGACGAGTTGAGTTTTTACCAAAAAGTTATATTTTGGTTTCATCTGACCATATGACATTCTCCCAATCCTCTTCTGGATCATCCAAATGCGCTCTAGCAAACTTCAGACGGGCCTGGACATGTACTGGCTTAAGCAGGGGGACACGTCTGGCACTGCAGGATTTGAGTCCCTGGCGGCGTAGTGTGTTACTGATGGTAGGCTTTGTTACTTTGGTCCCAGCTCTCTGCAGGTCATTTACTAGGTCCCCCCGTGTGGTTCTGGGATTTTTGCTCACCGTTCTTGTGATCATTTTGACCCCACGGGGTGAGATCTTGCGTGGAGCCCCAGATCGAGGGAGATTATCAGTGGTCTTGTATGTCTTCCATTTCCTAATAATTGCTCCCACAGTTGATTTCTTCAAACCAAGCTGCTTACCTATTGCAGATTCAGTCTTCCCAGCCTGGTGCAGGTCTACAATGTTGTTTCTGGTGTCCTTTGACAGCTCTTTGGTCTCGGCCATAGTGGAGTTTGGAGTGTGACTGTTTGAGGTTGTGGACAGGTGTCTTTTATACTGATAACAAGTTCAAACAGGTGCCATTAATACAGGTAACGAGTGGAGGACAGAGGAGCCTCTTAAAGAAGAAGTTACAGGTCTGTGAGAGCCAGAAATCTTGCTTGTTTGTAGGTGACCAAATACTTATTTTCCACCATAATTTGCAAATAAATTCATTAAAAATCCTACAATGTGATTTTCTGGCATGTTTTTCTCTCAATTTGTCTGTCATAGTTGACGTGTACCTATGATGAAAATTACAGGCCTCTCTCATCTTTTTAAGTGGGAGAACTTGCACAATTGGTGGCTGACTAAATACTTTTTTCCCCCACTGTATCTCTAAAGCCCTAGTTGGTTTAGATAAACTATCAGCTGAAATGAAGAGCATGGCTGGAATGGAGGGAAACGGACTGTTCTCCTGGTTGGGGGAGTGGTTTGGTAAGTATGCTGCACTGGTGGTTACTGGATTTCTATTAGCTGAAATGAAGAGCATGGCTGGAATGGAGGGAAACGGACTGTTCTCCTGGTTGGGGGAGTGGTTTGGTAAGTATGCTGCACTGGTGGTTACTGGATTTCTGACCCTAGTAGTTGTGTTTCTAATATTAATGTGCTGTGCTGCCTGTGTAATTCCTTGTCTGAGAAAGTATGTTACAGATGCCATGCATGCTGCGGGTATGATGCCCCTCCTAGGGGCTCAAGAAGGAGATGCAGACACTGAGATGGGGTTGACAAAGGATGACCCTTAGTTTGCTATTGGTGAGGTGGTGGAGTGACACCCTAGTGGGTGTCTAAAGGGGGAATCAAAATTCCCTGTTTGTGTTTTTATGTTTTATAAATCCATTTTAACTATTGTGAATGTTTGTCTTTCCTTAGGTGAAGGTTTGAAGTTCCTGGGTGGCTGGTAGCCAACCTAGTACAAGTTAGGTGTAGATGGAAGGACTGAAGGCCTTTTTATTATCATTATTGCCTATTAATAAAAGTGTGATTATTTTTGTTTGTATTGTATTTTAATGAGTGACCCTAGTGGGTGTCAAAAGAGGGAATCCTAAATTTCCCTGAAATTTCTTATTTTGGGTTCACACCCAGCGGGTGTGAAAAGGGGGATTGTGGGAATCTATTTTCTTACAACTAGATGTGATGCCTAGCATAGAAAGAATACATTAATGATTAAACATAATAGGTTTGTGCTGTACTGATATAGATTGTTTAACATAACAAGCTGTGATTAATGTGAGGAACCGTTAGGGGGTAGGCTGAGACAGACTTGTGACTCACACACACACTGCCTCTTTGTTAAACCGCTCAAGGACATGTGTTCTGCTACAAAGAAGAACAAACTATGTCTGAGGTTGCTGACTCGAGACAAGTTGTAAAGATAACAACTAATGCCCGGCAACAGTGAAGCACCAAGGGGCTGGGACCAGCCTGAGCGCCATCGATAGGTTGGGTAAGTTTAAACCACACCCAGCCTCTACTCTGACAGGCCCAGCAGGGAGGGGGAACCATCTCTGTCAGAGTATTTAAAGAAGAACTTATAACAATGGCTCAGTTCTCTGTCTGCCCTGCTTGGTTTTTCAGTGAAAATCACTGGAGATATATACGAACATCATATTTACCATTCAAGTGTTTGCATTAATTAAAATACTAGTCTATTTTAGAAGATGTGTATTGACCTCTTTTTGTTCCTATACCATATTTGAATTGACGCAACTTGACAATATCATCGGGTAGAACTTTTAAACAATGTTTTGTCTTCTATAAAACGTAGAAATGCGCCGTTTTCACATATGTAGGTAGACACTGGTATTGTGCGGGAAATAATAAAAATGTCTTGCTTTAAGACGTAAGATAAGATGAAACGACTCAATATCGCAATCTGCCGGACTTTGGCTAGAACTCCAGAGAGAAACAACAAAAAAGTGAAAGCTATCCTAGGTAGATTAATTTCTCAAATAAAATACAAATGCAAACTTTTTAATTTCGCACATAATTGATTGCTACCTTATGACATGTCTAAACAGGAAACATTTTATTCACAGCACACCTCACCCTACCCTAGAAATGACTCTCGCTAGGACCTTGTGGCAGCCAAGCAACTCAAAAGCAAGCAAGCAAGCAAGCGAGTGGGTGGGTGTTCACTGTGCAGCTGAGGAATTGGAAGTGAAACTTACATGTAAACTGTCCATGCAAAAAATACCCTTGCAAATAATTTCACTGGATGGATGGTAGCTGTAAGTTCCTCTGTGGCAAGATGTTGCTCTGCCCACAGCAGTAAACGTCGATTTATGGTTTTTATCACCAGGTGGGTTGTAACTTCGTCGAATCATGCCCAGCTAGCTAGCTTGAAAACTTGAGGCATGGTTAACTATCTAGCTAGCTAAACAAAAACAAATATTTGGCTAAACTGGCCAAGTTATATTTTGTCGTTGCTGTGTACTTTGCACGAGCTCTTGAACCTATCTTATTTCTTCTAGCTAGGTAGTTCGATAGTAGACATCAAAATGATGTTGATGGGCCTTTCTTTTTTTACAGTTTGCCGAGATGGACTTGGACCGTCAGAAGTGTCGGGAGGGCATACAGAACGCCCTGGGATTCATACGGTGAGAAATAAAAATTTCCCTGCAATTCCCACAAGTTCTCAACTAAATTGTAGCCAGTTGCTCTCTTACTTGACATTCATCCTACACCCACAAACGACCATACAGCACTAGTTCACTTGTATTGATAAGTTGATATATTTTCCTCTGTGTCCTAGGTCTTCCTTGCCTTATCCAGAGCCTGAAGGCTATAAGGTAGGGATTAATGAATGCGATGACTGTCTTCTCTCTTGACCTTAGTCTAGGCATGTCGACACACCCCCTAAACTGTTCCAAAGAATTTCAGGAAAGGAACATGTGTGCTCACAGTCATGCAGCTTGCCCTTTGCAGAGATTTTCTCCATTTCACATTTGATCCATTATTGCCATTGGAAAAAAGTACCAAAACCAGCCATAATACTGATTAGACACGTCCATGTTTACATTTACATTTACATTTACATTTTAGTCATTTAGCAGACGCTCTTATCCAGAGCGACTTACATATTATTATTATTTTATACTGGCCCCCTGTGGGAATCGAACCCAAAACCCTGGCGTTGCAAACACCATGCTCTATCAACTGAGCTACATCCCTGCCGGCCATTCCCTCCCCTACCCTGGACGACGCTGGGCCAATTGTGCGCCGCCCATGAGTCTCCCGGTCGCGGCCGGCTGCGACAGAGCCTGGATTCGAACCAGGATCTAGTGGCACAGTTTTGCACTACGATGCAGTGCCTTAGACCACTGCGCCACTCAGGAGCGTGGTCCTTTATGGCTTTTCCTGTGTACTGTCTTTATCTCATTCCCATGCCATATTCCTCTCCTCCTCTTCCCTCCAGGTGTTTCTGACCCAGTTGGTGTGTAACCTGCTGGATGAGGGGAATGCAATGTTCAGGGAGGGTGAGTGGCAGCAGGCCATAAAGGACTTCAGTGAGGGTGTTAATGTGGCCCACTATGCCCAGGCTGAGTCTCTGGAAATCCCCTCAGCCCTGATGGAGAGTCTGTATGTCAACAGGGCTGCAGCCTACCACAGCATGGTGAGTCAAGAGTGGTGTATCACCAGGATTATGCATCTTTTGATCCACAATATGGATGATTGAATGAGGTTCACGATTCTGTATGCAAAAGGTATGACGTCATCTCTTAAATCTAATATTTAAGAGCAATTGTGTTGTAGGCAAATGTGCTGTAGTGGGCAAATATTGAACCAATGGTGAACACCCATTGCACTCTCTCTACTTCAGTATTTCGTGTTGCATCACATTGTTCTATTCCATCATGCGCAACGTGTTTCAGCCTCATCATTGAACTGTTGCCATCATGCCAAAAGTGATGTCAGACACTTCCTCAACATCCCCTTGAAGATACAGTTCACCTATCATTACCCCATTCTCATTAGCCTGTATTAACCACTGTATGGCCTTAGTCTTTCACTCTGTGGCAGGACCCACACCTTACCTGTCATCTCTTTCTCTCCATCTTTCTCTCAGGGGCAGTATGAGCAGGGTGTGCAGGACTGTGACAGTGCCCTGGCGCTGTGCAAAGACAGTTTCAGGGCACTCTACAGGAAGGCTCTATGCCTGAAGGAGCTGGGCCGTTTCAGAGAGGCCTACAACTGCAGCACGGGCTGCCTGCTCACTACACCGAACGTGAGCAACGTTACGAATTACCCTTCAAATCAGCGGTTGTTTTCTTGGAGTAGAAAAGCATGCACACATTTAAAAACAATATGCTTGGCCTCCCGAGTGGCGCAGTGGTCTAAGGCACTGCATCGCAGTGCTAGAGGCGTCACTACAGACCCAGGTTTGATACCAGGCTGTATCACAAACGGCCGTGACCGGTAGTCCCATAGGGCGGCGCACCATTGCCCCAGCATCATCCGGGTTAGGGGAGGGTTTGGCCGGGGGGTGCTTTACTTGGCTCATCGCGCTCTAGCGACTCCTTGTGGCGGGCCGGGCACCTGCAGGCTGACCTTGGTCGTCAGTTGAACAGTGTTTCCTCCGACACATTGGTGCGGCTGGCTTCCCGGTTAAGCGGGCGGGTGTTAAGAAGCGCGGTTTGGCGGGGTCATGTTTCGGAGGACGCATGACTTGACCTTCGCCTCCCGAACCTTTTTATCTATAAAATGTCTAGCACAACTAGCAACATTTCTTCTTACCACTTGACATACAGTTCAAGTCGGAAGTTTACATACACCTTAACCAAATTCATTTAATTTAAACTCAGTTTTTCACAATTCCTGACATTTAATCCTAGTAAAACTTCCCTGTCTTAGGTCAGTTAGGATCACAACTTTATTTTAAGAATGTGAAATGTCAGAAAAATAGTAGAGAGAATGATTTATTTCAGCTTTTATTTCTTTCATCACATTCCCAGTGGGTCAGAAGTTTACATACACTCAATTAGTATTTGGTAGTATTGACTTTAAATTGTTTAACTTGGGTCAAACGTTTCAGGTAGCCTTCCACAAGCTTCCCACAATAAGTTGGGTGAATTTTGGCCCATTCCTCCTGACAGAGCTGGTGTAACGGAGTCAGGTTTGTAGGCCTCCTTGCTCATACACACTTTTTCAGTTTTCAATTATGTCAATTAGCCTATCAGAAGCTTCTAAAGCCATGACATCATTTTCTGGAATTTCCCAAGCTGTTTAAAGGCACAGTCAATTTAGTGTATGTAAACTTGGAATTGTGATACAGTGAAATAATCTGTCTGTAAACAATTGTTGGAAAAATTACTTGTGTCATGCACAAAGTATGTCCTAACCGACTTACCTAAACTATAGTTTGTTAACAGGATATTTGTGGAGTGGTTGAAAAACGAGTTTTAGTGACTCCAACCTAAGTGTATGTAAACTTCCGACTTCAACAGTATGTATGTTGGGATTCCTCATCTGTAAACATCCTTTGCATGATGATGCGCTAATGGAGAAGGAGAGTCTCATTTCATGCAAGCGCATTTGTTTCCCCATTTTCCTCCTCTCCTCAATTACCTTTGATGTTTTTCAAAAGGTGGTGATAAAAAATGCGAGGGGGGAGAGACCTCACACCATACTTTTACTGTATCATGTAGCTCAGAATAAGAGTTTTTTTTAAAAATTAGTTTAATAAAAAGCTTGTGTTGAAAATAATTAATGTATATTTTTTTTCTTCCCTTGTACTCTTCGTAGGACAAACATGTGTACGAGTTGGCACAGGAGTTAGCTAACAAACTGGGCCTGAAGATACGCAAAGCCTACATTAGCACACAGGTGAGAATCAGTTTCCAAAGCGGAAGGTCTAGATTAAAATAGCATGGCAAATTACGTTCCAGGATAAGTGGCTTGGATTCAATTGTTCTCAATCTGCCATTCTCTGATCAAATCTGCCATGAGCTGTTTATGCTTGGGTTTAAATCTCAATTTGAGTTCATAACAATTGAAGTCATTAAGTTTGACATTTTCTTTAGGTTGCCACTTTATGGAGTTAATATTTGCTTCCTTTACAGAAGGAGTCGGCCACATCTGAGCAAAGTAATGGGAACACAGTTCCTTTTGCAGGGGAGGCAAGTACAACAACTTTCACCATTACACTTTAAAGTTGCACTGTGCAGAAATCGCTCCGTCATTTTCTGGTTGCTAAAACTAATAGTTTGCCTAATTATAAGATAGTGTAGAGAATCATTGTACCAGCTAAACTGCTCTGAAATATATTTTCCATAACCAAAATTATTGTTTCAGCTGTTTGAAGCTGGTGTACAAAACCGAAAGTAAAAGACGCAAAAACTTAAGAAAAGGAAGCATAAAAATAGCGCACATAAACTCAGCAAAAAAAGAAACGTCCCTTTTTCAGGACCCTGTCTTCCAAAGATAATTTGTAAAAATCAAAAATAACTTCACAGACCTTCATTGTAAAGGTTTTAAACTATGTTTACCATGCTTGTTCAATGAACCATAAACAATTAACGAACATGCACCTGTGGAACGGTCGTTAAGACACTAACCGCTTACAGACGGTAGGCAATTAAGGTCACAGGTATGAAAACTTAGGACACTAAAGAGGCCTTTCTACTGACTCTGAAAAACACCAAAAGATAGATGCCCAGGGTCCCTGCTCATCTGCGTGAACGTGCCTTAGGAATGCTGCAAGGAGGCATGAGGACTGCAGATGTGGCCAGGGCAATAAATTGCAATGTCTGTACTGTGAGACGCCTAAGACAGCGCTACAGGGAGACAGGACGGACAGCTGATCGTCCTCGCAGTGGCAGACCACGTGTAACAACACCTGCACAGGATCGGTACATCCGAACATCACACCTGCGGGACAGGTACAGGATGGCAACAACAACTGCCCGAGTTACACCAGGAACGCACAATCCGTCCATCAGTGCTCAGACTGCCCGTAATGGGCTGAGAGAGGCTGGACTGAGGGCTTGTAGGCCTGTTGTAAGGCAGGTCCTCACCAGACAACAACGTCGCCTATGGGCACAAACCCACCGTCGCTGGACCAGACAGGACTGGCAAAAAGTGCTCTTCACTGACCAGTCGCGGTTTTCTCACCAGGGGTGATGGTCGGATTCGCGTTTATCGTCGAAGGAATGAGCGTTACACCGAGGCCTGTACTCTGGAGCGGGATCAATTTGGAGGTGGAGGGTCCATCATGGTCTGGGGCGGTGTGTCACAGCATCATCGGACTGAGCTTGTTGTCATTGCAGGCAATCTCAATGCTGTGCGTTACAGGGAAGACATCCTCCTCCCTCACGTGGTACACTTCCTGCAGGCTCATCCTGACATGACCCTCCAGCATGACAATGCCACCAGCCATACTGCTCGTTCTGTGCGTGATTTCCTGCAAGACAGGAATGTCAGTGTTCTGCCATGGCCAGCGAAGAGCCCGGATCTCCATCCCATTGAGCCCAGATCCCCCCCCTTAGTTCAGGGACACATTATTCAATTTCTGTTAGTCACATGTCTGTGGAACTTGTTCACTTTGTCTCAGTTGTTGAATCTTGTTATGTTCATACAAATATTTACACATGTTAAGTTTGCTGAAAATAAACGCAGTTGACAGTGAGAGGACGTTTCTTTTTTTGCTGAGTTTAGAACAGATCTATCGCTTCTTAGACTTGCTTTCAAGTAGAATGATTGATCTATTACCAAATTTCTATGTGAATTTAGTCGGGCCACCCAAAAAGTTACATATTGCCACTTAAACTGGTTGAGATTTGGAATGTACTTTGGTTTACCTGTTGATTTATTGTCAATTAAACAGAAGCTGTTGTCTTTTTCTCTTTTTACCTCAAGATGTATGGCAGTGGTCTGGATTCCTTAAGTGACATCTCATCAGGTAGAAATTCTACTGACCCAGAAATGTTGAATTACCTATCACATTGTAATGTAAAGACTATCAAAGAA
Organism: Coregonus lavaretus; assembly: GCF_964263955.1. Lineage (NCBI taxonomy): Eukaryota > Metazoa > Chordata > Actinopteri > Salmoniformes > Salmonidae > Coregonus > Coregonus lavaretus. Next base: position 44,535,679 of record NC_139989.1, read on the forward strand.
TATGTGTCAGATGTAGCAATAACAATTTGAATAACTTAAAGAAAATAAAACCCACCTGTTCCCTCTCCTCTCCCTGTCTTTCAGTTGGCTTCTCCTACAAGCCTGTATCTGCCGCTATCCCAGTTAGTGATGAATCCTCTCCCCCTCCCTCTGGTCCTCTGGTCTACTCCAAACTTCTGGGTAGATCTGTCCAAGGCCCCCGGGGGTTGCCCTTCTCGGTGCCTGAGTCAGAGCACCTGGGTGACAGTGAGCTGATGGGAGATGATCTAGACAGCCTGCTGGACTGTCTCCATGACGAACCAGAGGTTAGTGATGTGAGTTTGTGTCTACTGGTCGATATAGCTTCCCTGAATCTGTCAATGCAACTTTTCATTCTCTCCTTTCCCTTCTCATTCAGATTCCCCCTCAACGTGACTTTCCCACCTTCCTCCCCAGCTCAGGCTGTGTCCCCATCCAGCTCCCGTTTCCCTCAGGCCTGCCTGCCCCCTCACCCCGGCTCCCCCCAGCCTTCTTCAACTCAGCCATCAGCCAGCTCAACTCTCTGGACACCTTCCCAGGCATTGGTGGGCGGGATGCCCTGGGTGCGCTGGACTCTTTAGATGGCCTGGATGCACTAGACTCCCTAGATGCCTTAAACAACCTGGACAACCTTTCAGGCCTTGGTGGTGGGGATGCCCCGGCTCCCACAACAGCACTCGATTCACTTGATGCCCTGGACAGTTTCTCCCCACTTGGGGGCGCAATAGCAGCCAAACCAGTAGTGGTGGGGGGAGGGGGGCTGGACTCCCTCTCTGAGTTCAACCAGCCTGGTGAGTGGATTGAGGGTGGTAGTGTCTTGTTAGCTTATACCAATGTATACATGGTTCATTTTACTTTTGAATGTTTATAACCAAGAACGTTATGAACCTAATGTAGTTGTTTATAATAGATTGTTCTCTCTTTTTTGTTCTCACACTATCTTAAGGTGCAAGAATCTCCCACAATATTCTCTCTGCAACACGTTCACCCAAGAAGTCCAACCACACAGTAAGCCATTTATTTCTGTAAGCAGAATTTGTTGGACTCAGCACACTGTGTACATTTTAAATTAAACATTTATGCAATGTTTCGGTCACATAGAACTTTATCAGTGGAGCTCACCTTTTACAGCATCATGCTAGTTTTGCCTTGACATATTAACCTAAATTAATTAATATTACCATGGCGATGTAGGTGGTAAAGAATGGCCAGGTCTCTTCCAAGCTCTCTCTGCTGACCAAGAACACCGTAGCAGCCACCCATGACTTCAAGCAGGCCTGTGCCACGTGCTACAGCTGGATAGGTACAGTAGTGGACATGATAAACTCCCTCTCAGACGGTGTCCCTCCCCCAGTTTACTTCTTCATGTTTCTTTTTTTTTTCTCCCCAATTTCATGATATTCAATTGGTAGTTACAGTCTACCAACATCGTTGCAACTCCAGTACGAAATCAGGAGAGGCAAAGGTCAAGAGCCATGCGTCCTCCGAAACACGACCCCGCCAAGCCGCACTGCTTCTTGACACACTGCTCGCTTAACCCGGAAGCCAGCCGCACCAATGTGTCGGAGGAAACACCGTATAGCTGGCGACCGAAGTCAGTGTGCATGTGCCCGGCCAGCCACAACGAGTCGCTAGAGCACGATGGGACAAGGACATCCCGGCCGGCCAAACCCTCTCCTAACCCAGATGACGCTTGGCCAATTGTGCATTGCCTCATGGGTCTCCCGGTCGTGGCCGGCTGCGACACAGCCTGGGATCGAACCTGGGTCTGTAGTGACGCCTGTTGCACTGCGATGCAGTGCCTTAGACTGCTGCGCCACTTGGGAGGCCCCCTACTTCTAACTAATAAGACTGACATTTGCAAGACCACCATAGCACCGAGGTTCACCTCTCTATTTTTATTTATCTCATTCTATGTCCCCCTTAACGCCCCTCCCTTTCTCTGCCTCTCAGGTCCAGGGGTCCTGGACTACCTGCACCAGGCAGAATTGGCCCACCGTTGTAAGCGGGACATTTGTCTGTGCAGGATCAGGGCTTCAGGGCACCCAGTCTGGAACAGGGTGCGACCCCGCCCCACCAACAACTTTACTGGGCCGTTTATGCTCTGCAAGGGTACGGAAAACAACAGAGTCACTGGTGTGGGAAAGAGGTTCTGTTTAGATGAATATAATGTGTGTGTGTCATAGGTCAAATTACCTAGTAGTTTTAATCTGGAAAAAGGGTCCTAAAGGTTAGCGTTTGTTTGAGTTTGTATATGTTCCTTCCCTCTGTGCAGAGGTGCTGGAGACTCAGAAGTGTAAGTACAGGGAGGGATGTACATTTGCCTACTGCCAGGAGGAGGTAGATGTGTGGACCCTGGAGAGGAAGGGAGCCCTGAACAGAGAGCTGCTGTTTGACCCGCAGAGCCCCAACAATGACAGGCCCACACTCGGCATCACATGCCTGCTGCAGCTCCACAACGGCATGTTCATGTACCTCTGTGAGGTAGGACACACACACAGTTGCATACACATCTCCATATGTCCAAGCTTGACCAGTGAAACATGGTAGAGGGCTGCGGGTCCCAACAGAGATCATTGCGGGCGGTCAGACAGACGACTTTGGGATGAAAATATTTTTGCTGTCCCGCAGATTATTTGGAAACGGTCGTCTTTCTGCTTTGTTGGGCGTGCGAGTTCAAGTGCGCCTAGTATGTGTGGTCTCATTGAAATAGAGTAGGCTGCCTACATGGGTGGAGAATCACGCGGCCGTTAACTTTAAATATGAAATTAACTTAAACATGATTAGACTGTAGCTTACTACAGTGTCTGTAAATAAATATTGATAATGGAAAGAAGTGGAGGGCGCTCAACCAAGGTGAGACGAGGTGCAATAAAAATGGGATGAAGAAATCAGTCCCTGCAGACCTCCAAAACATGCCGTTCAACCTTACTCATGCTCCCCCCTACTTCTTGTCTCTGTTTACCTCCACTTTCCCCCTCTCATTCTCTCCCTCCCTCTCTCTCTACTCAGGAGTGCTATGACAGTAAGCCCAGGATCATCAGTAAGCGCAGTAAGGAGGTGCCGTCCATATGCTCCAACCTCTCCGCCCGACACCCATTCGACAAAAAGAAGTGAGTCACGTTTGCCTCCCTCTCTCTCTCACTCACACACTCACGCTCACTCTTCCCCCTTCTGTGCCCTGCAGGTGCCTGGTGCATGCTGTGAGGTCCAGCAACGTGCACTACACTAAGATCCGCCCACTGTATACCCAGTGCCAGTTGGACGTGTGCCGCCATGCCCGGCGCTACGGCTGCCAGCGAGAGGACAGCTGCTCCTTTGCCCACTCTGTCATAGAGCTCAAGTGCTGGATGCTGCAGCAAGACTCCGGTACAGTCAGATTGATGCACATTAATGTACTTGGTCTCAGACACAGAGAGACATATTTATTCCTGTCTAAGAAATGTGAAAACATTTTTAAATGTAGAGGCCAATCTACAATAAAACATCTTTATTTTTAAATGTTAGTTTCTATACTAAAAGTCAGGAAAATTTCAACAAAGTCCAGTAGGTGTCAGTAGACACTGCGGTTCAATCTTGTCACAGTTGATAAACACTGTCTGTAAATACTGTCTGTAAAAAGTGATGCCAAGGCTCGACTAGGCATCACTTTTCTGTGTATGTGCCTGTTCTATAGGCATCACTCATGAAGAAATTGTGCAGGAATCCAAGCGACACTGGCATAAACAGGAGCAGAACACACACAAACCCAAGGTAGAAAATCCCTGCTATGCTACATCTCATAATATGGTGAGGCAACCGCTCCTGTGTAGTTTGTCTGATTCTCTCTACCTTTGCCTCTCTCTGTTTTTGTCCCTGTGACTCGTTGACTATAAGCCTGTGTACATGCCACCACCATCTTCATCCCCAAGTGGTGGTGGGGACACCTGTAGAGGTGGGGGAGGAGGCTATAGCTTGAACCTGAAGAGGAAGTTTGTATGTGGTCAGTGCTGGAGGGACGGGCTGGTCAGCGAGCCGGACAAAGCGCTTAAATACTGTACAGCCAAGGCCAGGCACAGGTGAGGCTGCACCCTACCTAGCATCCCTAGCCAGATGGAGGCCAGAAAATGGGTGAGGTAGTGCTCCACTGTAGTATGCAACAGTTCCATGTGACTGACCACTGTTATTCACTATTGTGTATCAAACGGCCAATGTATGTTAGATGTGTAGTCTGAGATATGTTTTCGTTTTTTGAATAACAATAGTGAATGATCATCTCGGGGACAAAAACCAAGGCGTATGGAGCATTTACAGCGAAGCCCTATGTAATTTAGGATAGTATCTTTCTGGGAAGTCCACCATAACTCTCACATCTCTCTCTTTCTCTCTCTTTCTCTCTCTCCCTGTAGTTGGACGAAGGAGCGTCGGGTGCTGTTGGTGAAGTCCTTTGAAGGAAAGAAGTGGGTGATGGTGCGGACGTTGCCTTTCGCCAAGACCTACCCCCAGCAGTATGATGTGTGTGCTGCCCCCTGCTACTCCTCATACACTACTTGCTAGAAATTATTTTTGATAGACTCAACCAAGTATATTATCAATGTGTCTATTTAACAACTTATAATTAACTATTATGTTAGTGTGTGCTCATGGGTAACGGTATATATTGGTCAGTTGAATTTAATACTTAATAATTGACACTGCAAATTTGTTTCCACAAACATCCTCGCAGTCTGTGTGTAACGGCAAAACCTGTCCCCCTCAGATATGTGCCCACGTGGTGAAGCAGAAGAAGTGCCACTACATTGGGAACTGTGCCTTCGCCCACAGTGAAGAGGAGAAGCAAGTGTGGACCTATATGAAGAACAATGGCTGTATGTTTACACTATGTTTTCGTTTCCATTCAACCTTTTGCTCCACATTATCGCCTCTGTTTACTTTGATCTATGAGCAGGATTGGTTCAGATGCCTATTATCCCCACCGGTACACATTAGTATTGTTACTTACATTCCTCTTTGAACCTGTTCCTAAAGTGAAGGATATGCAGCAGTTGTACGACATGTGGCTTACAATGACGAATCAAAACCGTCAGCCGGATGACCCCCTGACCACCCAACCCATGGAGGAGAAGCAAATCGCCATGCCAACCGACTATGCCGAGCCAATGGTGAGTAAAGGCACTTACTCACAAAACCTGTTTGTTGGATGTAGAACGCAAACAATACATTCCCCTTTCTCATTTGTAAAAGCTATCTAACACTATCAAGATGGACTACATTTTGATAGTGTGTGCATGCATGTTCATGCAATGCAATGTGTGCGTATGTCTGTCAGTGTTTATGAATGCTTAACGTACCATGAGAAGTTTCACTGTGCGTGTGTGTTCTAGAGCGGCTTCCACTGTCGTCTGTGTGGAAAGCATAGTAACAGCGAGCGCCAGTGGCAGCAGCACATCTCCTCAGAGAAACACAAGGACCGTGTATTCAGCTGCGAGGGAGAGGACGAGAGCCTGACCTGGACATACCGCTTCCCCGGACTCCGCCTCGCCCTTTGCCCCAGGTAACACTCACACAGGGGAGGGTCTCAATACTGTAGTGCCTTTCTCATTACCCGTCATGAGATGCTCTGTATATGCACACAGAAAACAACTGGGATATGTCAAGGTTCACTTACCACATCCTTATCCTATTTGTTCCTATCAAATTTTATTGGTGCACAGTGATTGACGTATGTGAAATATAGATGAGTGTGATTGACAGGCTGGAGAGTGGCTGTCCCGAGGGGGTGAGTTGTGACTACGCCCACAGTGATGAGGAGCTGGTGGAATGGCAGGAGAGGCGGGAATTCCTGCGGCAGAAGCTGGCCAAGGCCCGTGAAGACATGCTCATCATGCCAGACGAGTTTGACTTTGGGAAGTACAACTTTCTCCTGCAGGACTGAAGCCCCTGTCCCCCATGTGAGACACTTGCACCTGTAAACAGACAGCAGTCCTCTGTTTTGTTGAAAACCATGGTTTTTTTTTTCTTCATTAGTTCTGTATTAGTTAACAGTTAATACAGTTTTATACCTGTTTGAGCTGGTTAGGACTGCAAGTGCCTTATTTGTTCACTTACCATAAAAAGCAGTAATAAAGAAGTTACTCCTAGACCCACTAATTCAAAGACAGACTGAACTTTTAACTCATTCACAACTTGTCACAACTCAGAAGGGATTAACTACTTTAACCTTTAGCCAAACATGTCATTTCATTTTCAAAAGGGCTTGGTTCTGAAATTGTTGCCGCCACTCCAAAAAATATGATTAAACATTTTCGGGGAGGTAAAATGTTTTCAGTGTAAACATAAACAACTAAAACCAGAAAGTATGTAGAAAATATATCATGGAGCTATATATTTTTTTATGAAATCATTTAAGAACAACCACCAAAATAAAAACTAGATAGTCAGGGAAATTCTAAAATTCAAAGAATGTCATGGCATGGAGCCACCAATTTTGATTTTGAGTCACTCCAATAACATAAGAACATGGCGTAAACCATGGCAAAATGTGTAGAATTCTGGAAAATGTGCACATTTTCTGTGTGGTCCCAGCGGCACACGTATATGCCGGAGTCGGCATGGGTTTGAAACCGTCCCACTGCCCTTTGACTCCCCCTCCCCCTATCTTCCCCATCTTTCACATTGTACTATCTCTTCAATAAAGCAAAAATTACTAAAGGAATGGGACTGCCACACTCCTTCAAAAATAAAATAATAAATTACTTAAACTGCTAATTTTCTCTCAGCCCCATGATAAAATGTTTGGAATTGAAGGAAACTAGCTTTTAAAACAGTAAAACTTTCTCCCCGCCCCATGACAAAAAAAAAATACAATTTGTCTCTGCGGCCGAGAGGAGGGCCTCTACAATTTGCGGTCGGACTCTACCACACATTTTACATTTTAGTAATTTAGCAGACGCTCTTATCCAGAGCGACTTAGTTAGTGAGTGCATACATTTCTTTTTTCTTTTTTTTTATACTGGCCCCCCGTGGGAATTGAACCCACAACCCTGGCGTTGCAAGCGCCATGCTCTACCAACCACACCTACCACTACTGGTTAAATAGATTGAGGATGCTAACTAAGGCCTTACCTGTGGGGATATACACTGCTCAAAAAAATAAAGGGAACACTTAAACAACACAATGTAACTCCAAGTCAATCACACTTCTGTGAAATCAAACTGTCCACTTAGGAAGCAACACTGATTGACAAGACATTTCACATGCTGTTGTGCAAATGGAATAGACAACAGGTGGAAATTATAGGCAATTAGCAAGACACCCCCAATAAAGGACTGGTTTTGCAGGTGGTGACCACAGAACACTTCTCAGTTCCTATGCTTCCTGGCTGATGTTTTGGTCACTTTTGAATGCTTTCACTCTAGTGGTAGCATGAGACGGAGTCTACAACCCACACAAGTGGCTCAGGTAGTGCAGCTCATCCAGGATGGCACATCAATGCGAGTTGTGGCAAGAAAGTTTGCTGTGTCTGTCAGCGTAGTATCCAGAGCATGGAGGCGCTACCAGGAGACGTGGAGGAGGCCGTAGGAGGGCAACAACCCAGCAGCAGGACCTCTACCTCCGCCTTTGTGCAAGGAGGAGCACTACCAGAGCCCTGCAAAATGACCTCCAGCAGGCCACAAATGTGCATGTGTCTGCTCAAACGGTCAGAAACAGACTCCATGAGGGTGGTATGAGGGCCCGAAGTCCACAGGTGGGGGTTGTGCTTACAGCCCAACACCGTGCAGGACGTTTGGCATTTGCCAGAGAACAACAAGATTGGCAAATTCGCCACTGGCGCCCTGTGCTCTTCACAGATGAAAGCAGGTTCACACTGAGCACATGTGACAGAGTCTGGAGACGCCGTGGAGAACGTTCTGCTGCCTGCAACATCCTCCAGCATGACCGGTTTGGCGGTGGGTCAGTCATGGTGTGGGGTGGCATTTATTTGGGGGGGCCGCACAGCCCTCCATGTGCTCGCCAGAGGTAGCCTGACTGCCATTAGGTACCGAGATTAGATCCTCAGACCCCTTGTGAGACCATATGCTGGTGCGGTTGGCCCTGGGTTCCTCCTAATGCAAGACAATGCTAGACCTCATGTGGCTGGAGTGTGTCAGCAGTTCCTGCAAGAGGAAGGCATTGATGTTATGGACTGGCCTGCCTGTTCCCCAGACCTGAATCCAATTGAGCACATCTGGGACATCATGTCTCGCTCCATCCACCAACGCCACGTTGCACCACAGACTGTCCAGGAGTTGGCGGATGCTTTAGTCCAGGTCTGGGAGGAGATCCCTCAGGAGACCATCCGCCACCTCATCAGGAGCATGCCCAGGCGTTGTAGGGAGGTCATACAGGCACGTGGAGGCCACACACACTACTGAGCCTCATTTTGACTTGTTTTAAGGACATTACATCAAAGTTGGATCAGCCTGTAGTGTGGTTTTCCACTTTAATTTTGAGGGTGACTCCAAAAAAATAACCGATAGAGAGTGGGAAGTGGTATGTTTCCTACTATGCAAACAAAGTCAGTGGGCTGGATCCTGGTGATTTGCCATAGGTCAGCGTTTTCCAAACTCTGTGAACGTTTTGGTTTTTGCCCTGACACTACACAACTGATTCAAATTATCGAAGTTGAATGATTAGTTGATTATTTGAATCAGATGTGTAGTGCTAGGGCAAAAAACAAAACGTGCACCCCTTGGGGTACCGAGGACCAAGTTTGGGAAACCCTGCCATAGGTTTTGTCCTGGATTAAATAATTATAATCGAGAGTGAATTTCGTTGACCTTCATCACATCCATCTATGTCATTTAGCTGACTGCACCACAATATATCAGCCTATATTGTTTGATAAGGACAGGCAGTTTAATCCTAGCTGGCTAGAAACAGTTCTTGAAACTGAAGTGCCCCCTCTAAAAGCCATCAAAATGACCCCTTTATAAAAGTGCACTCTTGTCAAACACTATTCACACTGCTCTCATGACCACACACTATTTTACTGTAGCTGCCATACTGATTGACCAGATGGTTAGAGACAGCAGTGTTTGTGCATTTCATTTCCAACATCATGGGTTTATGGTAAGAATGAGTTGTATACTAGACCTGAGAAAACAAAAACGACTTTTATTTTGTTTGAGCTATTGACCAAATCTGACATGTTAAATAAAACTATTTTTGAGAGGGAATGGATCCATGATCCTTTTTTACTGTTATTGAGAATTATTTTGTTACTTATTTATTGTAATTTATTACACAACTATAACACCACTACTGACCAAGGTCTGTTATCTTATCAAAGGACACGTATGTATGTATGTATGTATGTATGTATGTGTGTGTGTGTGTGTGTGTGTGTGTGTGTGTGTGTGTGTGTATATATATATATATATATGGTGTACAAATCTGTTGTGTTCTAGTTAGTGTGGTTCAAGTCAATGAGGTTCAAGCAGAGGGGCAATTATTTCCACCTTCAGATCTTGTTCATGATGTGCTGTTTAGTGTCCGGATTGCTTGTGGGTGCGTGGTGAGATGCGGGTTTCGCACATTTGTGGTCGAATACACGCACCTACTCCCAACTTGTAATTGGCTGATGGGTATGATTGACAGCCCATACAGCAAACCGAAACTCTGGATAAATTGAACTATTAGTATCATTGGTCTTTCACAGAGAATGTTCTATATTCATAACGCTAGTAGGCGTGGCTACTGAAATCAACAACTTGCCCACATCCTCGTGACATGATTAGAAGTTCTTGCAAAGTGTTTATCAGACAGAGTAAGGCAAGTTTTGTTCCTGAAGTCTTCAGAGCCCTGATGGAGTTCTCGTTTTCCATTGACAACGATAATTGCAATCGGTTTGGGAATTTGTTATACCTTTGCTATTCTCTTCAACACATTTGTGACGGATAGAAACATATTTGTCTCGAAAGAGGGTAACTTGATGTCATTGACGTTAGCTATATCCATTCAGTAATGTTTTAACAGTCAAATTTCAATTGCGTTCTGCAACTTCCTTGTGTTGCTAACTAAATGGACTAATGCGATGTAATTGAAATAAAAACTTTGCAGCATGTGCAACATCTTCAATTGCTTACACTTTAGTTACTGGCTGCCTGGGTTTGTTATCAACCTTGTCGATGTCCTTTTTTTTTTTACAAAACGAACATTTACATTTTCATGTCTTGACGAACTGCATTGGCTGATTGATACTGTAACACACTTGCTGCCAGCAAATATAACTTAGCATATTATGAAGTGGTAGAGGTTTCTTGTGAGACTTTGTAGTCAGTGTCACAACATATTTTGTTACATTCGTTTCTAAAGTAGAAATGTGTCATTCATCTCCTTGTTTTCTTAAATGTTTATGAATATTTGACTGAACTGCCTTGTGGTCCAAAAATATGACCACCCCATGGTTATATGCTAACAGGAACTGGGATGAGAAAAATGTTGGCCAACTGTAAGGCGTCACAAGGATGGTAGGCATTCCTTCCACCTGTAGCTTAGAATTCGCTTCATTGGACCACTTCTGAATTGAGCGTTGTCACGAACCGGTTCAAGTTCGTAACAAAAGGGAGACACGTGGAGACAAGGAATACTTAAAGTATATATTTATTAACTAAAGTAAACTAACTCAAATAACGATGGGGTGTGTAATCAGTAATCAGTAGTGTAAGTGAGTGTTTGCTTGCATAAATGTAATATGGAAAAGTGTTGAGAGGTGCCAAAGCAAACAACCAAAAAGGCCACAAAAAATACCACAACCAAAGTCAAAGTATCTGCCTGGAGAGAGTCTCTCTCATGAATGTGGAAGAGGTCCATTTATACTGGGACACACCCGGCCCAGGTGTTTCCCATGTAGCTGACAACCCTCCCAACTCCGCCCACCGACATCCTAATAAGGAAACAAGAGCAAAGAGAGAATACGGCAGACAGAGTGGGAGGGTCGTCACACCCCCCCCCCCCCATAAGACCGGGGACCAACAAGGACCCCGGACCAACGTACCAGCCTTAGCTTTCAGCAAATCTGTCAAGGGAGCGACCACAGTAGAGAAGTTCCTACAAAAACCACGATAATAGCCAATCATTCCCAAGAAACGCATCAGTTCCTTTTTAGTAGCTGGTAGTGGAAAAGCATCAATAGCTACCACTTTAGCCCGAACAGGACGCACTTCACCCTGCCCAACCACCTTTCCAAGGTATGTAACAGTCGCCTGAGCAAACTCACATTTAGCCAAATTTATCGTGAGGCGACCCGCAGCCAGACGTCCAAACAAGGCTTGAATACGGGACAGATGTTCCTCCCAAGTATCTGCATATATCACTACATCGTCCAGATAAACAGCGCACCCGGCCAGACCAGAGACAACCCTGTTCATAAGTCGCTGAAAAGTGGCAGGCGCATTACGCAGTCCGAAACTCATAACCGAATACGAGTACAGACCAAAAGGTGTAATAAAGGCAGAGATTTCACGTGCCCTACTCGTCAGTGGCACCTGCCAATAGCCCTTTAACAGGTCAAATTTGCTCACAAACTTAGCTGAGCCGACTTGATCAACGCAGTCCTCCATCCGAGGAAGAGGAAATGAATCCGGCTTAGTGACATCGTTTACCTTACGGTAGTCCGTACAAAATCTATTTGTTCCATCCGATTTACTGACCAAGATACAGGGAGAAGCCCAACTGGAGAAAGAAGCTCTGCTATTTTACTCTCCAGCATGTACCGGACCTCAGCATCCAGACAACGCAGTTTCTCTGAAGAAACTCTATAGAACCGTTGACGAATGGGGTCAGCATCTCCAATGTCAATATCATGTTCTATTAAGTTTGTACGTGTAGGTGTATCAGAAAACAACCCTGGAAATCTCCGAATCAAACCAACTATCTCTTTCCGCCCATCAACAGGTAGATGCGTAAGAAGGCTATCTAAAATCTCCAGTGTCTCTGAATTTTTCAATCTACCCTGCAGTATGCAATCGTCGGGACCAGAAACATCTTCCCGCTCCTGCACAGACCTAGCATGACCAAAACTCTTGGAATAAACAGTATCAGCCAAAAGAACAGCCTTACCGTCCTCTGTAGACTCCCACTGTTCAGTCTCAGAGGAACGTGCATAATAGGGTTTTAACAAATTTACATGGCACAGTTGGTGGGCTTTCCTCCGTTCTGGAGTGGCAACTAGATAATTTTGCTCAGTGTACTGGCGCACCACTGTATATGGACCTTGAAACTTGGCATGAAAAGGAGAACCAACAATTGGCAGCAGAGCCAGAACCTGATCACCTGGACTAAAGTGACGAGGCTCAGCTCGGCGATCATATATGCTCTTCATCCTGTCCTGTGAAGATGATAGCTTCTCTTTAGCCATTTCACCAGCGGCATACAAGCGTCGCCGAAAATCACCCACATATGATAACAGGGACTGAGGAGGCTCGGGAGACTTCCAGTCATCCTGGAGAACAGATAAAAGCCCACGCACCCGATGTCCAAACACTAGGTCATTTGGGCTAAAACCTGTGCTCTCCTGTGAAACCTCCCTAGCAGCTAACAATAACCAAGGCAACCCCTCCTCCCAATCCTTTTCCATCTCAGTACAATAAGCTCTCAACAAAGACTTAAGTGTTTGATGGAACCGTTCCAGTGCTCCTTGACTTTGGGCATGATAGGCGCTAGACAAGTTGTGTTTAATATGGAGTTGTTGGAGAACCTGACCAAAGAGATTAGAGGTGAAATTAGATCCTTGATCACTTTGAATGACCTTAGGGATTCCAAACAGTGAGAGAAACTGAGTCAAAGCTTTTAACACAACCTTAGTCGTGATAGACCGGAGAGGATAGGCAGCAGGAAACCTAGTGGTCTGACACATCACAGTCAACAAATAATTACTACCCTTTCTAGAACGAGGCAGAGGACCAACACAATCAATAATCAAATACTCAAAAGGTTTACTGAGTACAGGAATAGGGAACAGTGGTACCGGCTTAATAGCTTGATTAGGTTTACCAGTTAATTGACAGGTGTGACAAGTTTTGATGAAATCAGAAACATCCCTCTTTAATCTTGGCCAAAAGAAATGTCGTAATATACGATTGTAGGTTTTTCTCACACCCATATGCCCAGCAACGTCATTGTGAGAAGTTGTTAGCACCAACTCACGAAGCTTAACTGGTACCACCACCTGACTAATCGCCTCCCCCAGAAAACAACTACCATGAGACATCCACTTTCTCATCAGGACCTCTTCTTGGAGAAAATAGCCCTGTGCGACATCTCCCAACTGTTCCACAGGCACAATTTGGTCCAGCAACTCTTCTAATGTAGGGTCAGTCCGTTGCGCCTCGATTAAATCGGAGTGGGATATAGATAACGGGATAACAGGGAAAACAGTAACAGACTTCTTTGTGGTATTCTCGTTAGCCAGCTCCGTGACCAGGTCGTCATGGATCATAGAACGCGTCACTGCACACGCAGAAAACACCTCTGGGAAATTCTGCGCACTCTCATCAGGAATCCCTACAATTGACGGCTTAGTGGAAACCACTACAGATGGAAACGCGATAGGCCACACACGCTCCCCAGCCAAGTTATTTCCAAGGATCACGTCAATACCCTCAATAGGCAATGAAGGACGCACCCCCACAACAACCTCACCTTTCACCAGTCCACAATCCAACATCAGTTTATGCAATGGAACTGACAGAGTGTTCAAACCTATTCCCCTAATTAGAACACTATTCCCCGAATCAGTCTCCGCAGAGAAGGGTAACACAGATTCCAACACAAATGATTCAGAGGCACCTGTGTCTCTTAGGATCTTTACTGGCACTAGGTTCTTACTTCCTACCATAGACACAAAACCCTCCGTAACGAAAGGTAAATAGTCGGGATCAATATAACCTTTCACCTGGCTCTGGGCATGAGACAATGCGTCAGGAGTGAACTGATGTGGAACAGGAGCTGCTAACGCTGCAGGCCTCGATTTACCATAAGCACCTGTACTGAATTTACCCCTAGACCTAAGAATCGGACATTCATTTTTCCAATGACCTAATTCTTGACAGTAGTGACACTCTTGACCAACGTCAGTTTTACCACGGGTATCAGGCTCAACCCTAGTTGAATGAAACTCTGCCCGGGAACCGAAGTATCTCGGCGAGCGCGGCCCAAATCTCTGCGAACGCCCCCACTCACTCCGAATACGGGGTTCTGCAAAAACATTTTTGTGAGTCAACACATATTCATCTGCCAAAACCGCAGCTTCAGCGACAGTCTTTATTTTTCGTTCGTTAATGTACGTCGCTATACGATCAGGGATTGTGTCCTTAAATTGTTCTAACATAATCAGATCACACAGCCCTTGGAAAGTCATAACTGCAGAGGCAGAACACCAGCGATTGAACTGTGAAGATAATATTCGCGCAAACTCAACATGAGTCTGCTGATCATCCCTTTTTAAAGTTCTAAATCGTTGGCGGTAAGCCTCAGGGACCAATTCATAACTCTGTAACACAGCCGTTTTAACCTTCTCATAACTAACACTGTCTGCTACACTAAGAGCTGAATATGCTTCTTGCGCTTTACCAGTCAGCACACACTGCAACATCAAAGTGCGATCAGAATCAGGCCAACTCCTAGCGTCAGCAACACGCTCAAACAACGAAAATAATGTCTCCGGGTCCTTTTCATTAAACTGGGGCAACAACCGTAAATTCCCTACAACATCAAATGTGTCTGGATTACGACCAAAAGAGGAACGACCCCTAGGTAACTCTGGGTCACCTTCCCAGAGCAAACTCTCCCCTGAGAGCTTTCCTTCCCTAACCAACTCTAGTCGCTCTTGTTGCAGCTTGATTTTAGCACGCTCCATATCCTGTTTAAATTCCAATTCCCTTTCATATTTTACACGATCATGCTCCATTTTAGCTCTTTGTCCATTTCGTTCATGCTCCATTTTAGCTTGTTCATGCTCCATTTTAGCTTGTTCATGCTCCATTTTAGCTCTTTGTCCATTTTGTTCATGCTCTAGCTGTAACAGAAGCAGTTCTTTCTGCTGTTCAAAAAGAAGACCACTATGACTAACCGATGGAGCGGTCATTGTAACATATCGGGGAGACAACGTGTCCTCAGCAGAGGCTGCCCCAGTGGTAACATCCAGAATACCACTCCATCAAATTGGCCTTCAATATTAACCTAATAGAATTTTTTAGGCGTTTATCACTAATTTCAACCTTGTAGTGTTCAGCAACCTTCAACAGCTGTTCTTTAGTACATAATTCTAACAGTTCTTCTGATGGAAAGCGAATGAACTCGTCTACATTAGACGCCATAATCAGGAGAAAAAAAAATTAGATATATATATATCATAATAATCTTGCTCAACCCCTCTGCTGAGCACACCAGACACAAGAGAAATGACAATCACACCGAGCACCACAGAAGAGAGATGGGATATGGAGCTTCCCCATAACCTACAATAACTCAACCCTAGTCTTCGTGTAGATTCGCGGTGGGTAATTACGCACTGTAGCCCGCTGGCAAGGAATTAAACCCCCCAGCACGCTGGTAGATTCCACCAAGCCACGGATGTGCCCCCGAGACAACTGCTCAGTCCACAGACACCACACAAAAATAACAAACATTTACCCATGCCCAACGTATCCCAAAACAAAACACGTCACTAAGCCTATCAGGGGAAAAAGCTATAGCTCCGGGTAGAAAATGTCACTACCCTACCCAATCTCCCACTGAGGTACACAGCCGATTGTACTCACCTCCTCAGACCGATGCCCCAACAGCGAGTAGAGCAAGAGTTTCCAGGCTGGGCAGGGACTGGAAACTAACCAATGTACTCTCTCCAACGCAGTACACAACCCAAAGGAAACCAATATTGGGCCTATCAAACTCAACCAAACTAACAAAATTTACACACAAAAAACCTACAGAATTGGACATTAACTCCACGTTCTCCCAAACACAACCAGTTCAAGATCCCGGACGAGCCCCCACTTGTCACGAACCGGCTCAAGTTCGTAACAAAAGGGAGACACGTGGAGACAAGGAATACTTAAAGTATATATTTATTAACTAAAGTAAACTAACTCAAATAACGATGGGGTGTGTAATCAGTAATCAGTAGTGTAAGTGAGTGTTTGCTTGCATAAATGTAATATGGAAAAGTGTTGAGAGGTGCCAAAGCAAACAACCAAAAAGGCCACAAAAAATACCACAACCAAAGTCAAAGTATCTGCCTGGAGAGAGTCTCTCTCATGAATGTGGAAGAGGTCCATTTATACTGGGACACACCCGGCCCAGGTGTTTCCCATGTAGCTGACGACCCTCCCAACTCCGCCCACCGGCATCCTAATAAGGAAACAAGAGCAAAGAGAGAATACGGCAGACAGAGTGGGAGGGTCGTCACAGCGTGTCACTGGTTCTTGCTGTTTAGATTTTATAAAACTCAATTTATGGAAAGAACAAGCTATTTGTAAACGCAGACAGCAAAATGATTATGAGATGTTCACTGTGAATCACCAATGCCATGCCAAATTCCTGTGGCACAAAACACTGTCTGGGGTGAGAGCTCTGATGTATAGACTGTGACCACCATTTGCCTCATGCAGCGAGACACATCTCCTTCGCATAGAGTTGATTTTGGCCTATGGAATGTTGTCCCACTCCTCTTCAATGGCTGTGCGAAGTTGTTGGATATTGGCGGGAACTGGAACATGCTGTCGTACTAGTCGATCCAGAGCATCCCAAACATGCTCAATGGGTGACATGTCTGGTGAGAATGCAGGCCACGGAAGAACTTGGAAATGTTCAGCTTCTAGGAATTGTGTACAGATCCTTGCGACATGGGGCCGTGCATTATCATGCTGAAACACGAGGTGATGGCGGCGGATGAATGGCACGACAATGGGCCTCAGGATCTCGTCACAGTATCTCTGTGCATTCAAATTACCATAGATAAAATGCAATTGTGTTCGTTGTCTGATAGCTTATGCCTGCCCATACCATAACCCCACCGCCACCATTGGGCACTCTGTTCACAACACTGACATCAGTAACCAGAAAAGTGTTAAACAAATCAAAATATATTTCAAAGTAGCCACCCTTTGCCTTGATGCCAGGGTTGTGGGTTCGTTTCCCACGGGGGGCCAGTATGAAAATGTATGCACTCACTAACTGTAAGTCGCTCTGGATAAGAGCGTCTGCTAAATGACTAAAATGTAAATATAAATGACAGCTTTGCACACTCTTGGCATTCTCTCAACCAGCTTCATGAGGTAATCACCTGGAATGCATTTCAATTAACAGGTGTGCCTTGTTAAAAGTTCATTAGTGGAATTTCTTTCCTTCTTGATGCATTTGAGCCAATCAGTTGTGTTGTGACAAGATAGGGGTGGTATAGAGAAGATAGCCCTATTTGGTAAAAGACCAAGTCCATATTATGGCAAGAACAGCTCAAATAAGCAAAGAGAAAAAACAGTCCCTCATTACTTTAAGACATGAAGGTCAGTCAATCTGGAAAATTTCAAGAATTTTGACATTTTCTTCAAGTGCAGTCGCAAAAACCAAGTGCTATGATGAAAGTGGCTCTCATGAGGACCGCCACAGGAAAGGAAGACCCAGAGTTACCTCTGCTGCAGAGGATAAGTTCATTAGAGTTACCAGCCTCAGAAATTGCAGCCCAAATAAATGCTTCACAGAGTTCAAGTAACAGACACATCTGTGAATCAGGCTTTCATGGTCGAATTGCTGCAAAGAAAGCACTACTAAAGGACACCAATAATAAGAAGAGACTTGCTAGGGCCAAGAAACACGAGCAATGGACATTAGACCGGTGGAAATCTGTCCTTTGGTCTGATGAGTCCAGATTTGAGATTTATGGTTCCAACCGACGTGTCTTTGTGAGACGCAGAGTAGGAGAACAGATTATCTCTGCATGTGAGGTTCCCACCGTGAAGCATGGAGGAGGAGGTGTGATGGTGTGGGGGTGCTTTGCTGGTGACACGGTCTGTGATTTATTTAGAATTCAAGGCACACTTAACCAACATGGCTACCACAGCATTCTGGAGCGATACGCCATCCCATCTGGTTTGCGCTTAGTGGTACTATAATTTGTTTTTCAACAGGACAATGACCCAAAACACACCTCCAAGCTGTGTAAGGGCTATTTGACCAATAAGGAGAGTGATTGAGTGCTGCATCAGATGACCTGGCCTCCACAATCACCCGAACTCAACCCAATTTTGATGGTTTGGGATGAGTTGGACCGCAGAGTGAAGGAAAAGCAGCCAACAAGTGCTCAGCATATGTGGAAACTCCTTCAAGACTGTTAGAAAAGCATTCCAGGTGAAGCTGGTTGAGAGAATGCTAAGAGTGTGCAAAGCTGTCATCAAGGCAAAGGGTGGCTATTTGAAGAATCTCAAATATAAAATATATTTTGATTTGTTTAACACTTTTTTTTGGTTACTACACGATTCCATATGTGTTATTTCATAGTTTTGATGTGTTCAATATTATTATACAATGTAGAAAATAGTAAAAATAAAGAAAAACCCTTGAATGAGTAGGTGTGTCCAAACTTTGACTGGTACTGTATATACAGTGAGGGAAAAAAGTATTTGATCCCCTGCTGATTTTGTACGTTTGCCCACTGACAAAGAAATGATCAGTCTATAATTTTAATGGTAGGTTTATTTGAACAGTGAGAGACAGAATAACAACAAAATAATCCAGAAAAACGCATGTCAAAAATGTTATAAATAGATTTGCATTTTAATGAGGGAAATAAGTATTTGACCCCTCTCAATCAGAAAGATTTCTGGCTCCCATGTGTCTTTTATACAGGTAACGAGCTGAGATTAGGAGCACACTCTTAAAGAGAGTGCTCCTAATCTCAGTTTGTTACCTGTATAAAAGACACCTGTCCACAGAAGCAATCAATCAATCAGATTCCAAACTCTCCACCATGGCCAAGAACAAAGAGCTCTCCAAAGATGTCAGGGACAAGATTGTAGACCTACACAAGGCTGGAATGGGCTACAAGACCATCGCCAAGCAGCTTGGTGAGAAGGTGACAACAGTTGGTGCGATTATTCGCAAATGGAAGAAACACAAAATAACTGTCAATCTCCCTCGGCCTGGGGCTCCATGCAAGATCTCACCTCGTGGAGTTGCAATGATCATGAGAACGGTGAGGAATCAGCTCAGAACTACACGGGAGGCTCTTGTCAATGATCTCAAGGCAGCTGGGACCATAGTCACCAAGAAAACAATTGGTAACACACTATGCCGTGAAGGACTGAAATCCTGCAGCGCCCGCAAGGTCCCCCTGCTCAAGAAAGCACATATACATGCCCGTCTGAAGTTTGCCAATGAACATCTGAATGATTCAGAGGAGAACTGGGTGAAAGTGTTGTGGTCAGATGAGACCAAAATCGAGCTCTTTGGCATCAACTCAACTCGCCGTGTTTGGAGGAGGAGGAATGTTGCCTATGACCCCAAGAACACCATCCCCACCGTCAAACATGGAGGTGGAAACATTATGCTTTGGGGGTGTTTTTCTGCTAAGGGGACAGGACAACTTCACTGCATCAAAGGGACGATGGACAGGGCCATGTACCATCAAATCTTGGGTGAGAACCTCCTTCCCTCAGCCAGGGCATTGGAAATGGGTCGTGGATGGGTATTCCAGCATGACAATGACCCAAAACACACGGCCAAGGCAACAAAGGAGTGGCTCAAGAAGAAGCACATTAAGGTCCTGGAGTGGCCTAGCCTGTCTCCAGACCTTAATCCCATAGAAAATCTGTGGAGGGAGCTGAAGGTTCGAGTTGCCAAACGTCAGCCTCGAACCTTAATGACTTGGAGAAGATCTGCAAAGAGGAATGGGACAAAATCCCTCCTGAGATGTGTGCAAACCTGGTGGCCAACTACAAGAAACATCTGACCTCTGTGATTGCCAACAAGGGTTTTGCCACCAAGTACTAAGTCATGTTTTGCAGAGGGGTCAAATACTTATTTCCCTCATTAAAATGCAAATCAATTTATAACATTTTTGACATGCGTTTTTCTGGATTTTTTTGTTGTTATTCTGTCTTTCACTGTTCAAATAAATCTACCATTAAAATTATTGACTGATCATGTCTTTGTCAGTGGGCAAATGTACAAAATCAGCAGGGGATCAAATACTTTTTTCCCTCACTGTACATAGCATTGGGAAAGTATACAGACACATTGACTTTTCTACATTTTGTTACTTTACAGCCTTATTCTAAAATGGATCAAATTAAAAATGTTCCTCATCAATCTACACACAATACCCCATAATGACAAAGCAAAAACAGGTTTCTAGAAATGTTTGAAAATGTATTAAAAAATAAAAACTGAAATACCTTATTTACATAAGTATTCAGACCCTTTGCTATGAGACTCGAAATTGAGCTCAGGTTCATCCTGTTTCCATTGATCATCCTTAAGATGTTTCTACAACTTGATTGGAGTCCACCTGTGGTAAATTCAATTGATTGGACATGATTTGGAAAGGCACACACCTGTCTATATAAGGACCCACAGTTGACAGTGCATGTCAGAGCAAAAACCAAGCCATGAGGGTGAAGGAATTGTCCGTAGAGCTACGAGACAGGATTGTGTCGAGGCACTGATCTGGGGAAGGGTACCAAAAAATGTCTGCAGCATTGGCCTCCATCGTTCTTAAATGGAAGAAGTTTGGAACCACCAAGACTCTTCCTAGTGCTGGCCGCCTGGCCAAACTGAGCAATCTGGGGAGAAGGGCCTTGGTCAGGGAGGTGACCAAGAACCCGATGGTCACTCTGACAGAGCTTCAGAAATTCCTCTGTGGAGATGGTTGTCCTTCTGGAAGGTTCTCCCATCTCTGCAGCACTCCACCAATCAGGCTTTTATTGTAGAGTGGGCAGACGGAATCCACTCCTCAGTAAAAGGCACATGACAGCCCGCTTGGAGTTTGCCAAGAGGCGCCTAAAGGACTCTCAGACCATGATAAACAAGATTCTCTGGTCTGATGAAACCAAGACTGAACTCTTTGGCCTGAATGCCAAGCGTCACGTCTGGAGGAAACCAGGCACCGCTCATCACCTGGCCAATACCATCCCTACGGTGAAGCATGGTGGTGGCAGCATCATGCTGTTGGGATGTTTTTCAGTGGCAGGGACTGGGAGACTAGTCAGGATCGAGGGAAAGATGAACGGAGCGAAGTACAGAGAGATCCTTGATGAAAACCTGCTCCAGAGCGCTCAGGACCTCAGACTGGGGCGAAGGTTCACCTTCCAACAGGACAACGACCCTAAGCACACAGCCAAGACTATGCAGGAGTGGCTTCGGGACAAGTCTCTGAATGTGCTTGAGTGGCCCAGCCAGAGCCGAGACTTGAACCCGATCGAACATCTCTGGAGAGACCTGAAAATAGCTGTGCAGCGACACTCCCCATCCAACCTGACAGAGCTTGAGAGGATCTGCAGAGAAGAATGGGAGAAACTCCCCAAATACAGGTGTGCCCAGCTTGTAGCGTCATACCCAAGAAGACTCGAGGCTGTAATCGCTGCCAAAGGTGTGTTAGGAGGAAAAATCCTGGATAACCTCTTTAAGCTTGTATAGCAGAGACAGTGTAATGAAGAATTACTTTAATAGTTCTTCATGCTAACCTTTGTTATGCACATGTGCTGTATGAGCCTTAAACCTGTAAATGTCCACTGTCTGTTTGAAGGTCTTGTAAGAAGAAACTGGTATTTTTCCCACTCTGCCTCTGTTCAACTTAGTCACACGGCCAAGACAAAGGGCCGTCTGAGAGTGACCAGTATTTGGTCCATCCTATTATTTTCTTATCTTTTAAGGGCACAGCTGTGTGGAGATATGAAGTGAACAGAGGCTGGCTTGAGCATCATTGACAATTCTATCAGCAGAAAGGAGTAACGTTATCACTTGTTTGTGCGCTATGATTTCACATACCCGGTACACATAACCACAAGATGAACGCAAGGTAGCTCATGATGCCCCGATCTGCCGGGGAGGGGTGGAACCAGCCAGGACTAGGCATTTTTAGGTGTACTATATAAGACCTCTGCACTTTTTGTATTGTTGGGCTCTCAATGAATCACCTACGGGTGGTTCGTTGACCAGCTCCATTATTGCAATAATTAATCGATATTAAAGTATGATTGTTTGAAGAATCTGCAGTCTCTTCCTTTTGATTTAAGAATTTCCACGACAGGTGCTTCAACAAAGTACTGAGTAAAGGGTCTGAATACTTATGTAAATATGATATTTAAGTTTTTATTTCTAAAAACCTGCTTTTTCTTTGTCCTTATGGGGTATTGTGTGTAGATTGATGAGGAAAAAAACAAATTTAATCAAATTTAGAATAAGGCTGTAACGTAACAAAATGTGGAAAAAGTAAAAGGGTCTGAATACTTTGCGAATGCACTGTATGTATTGGGGTAAGGTGACTAGGCATCAGGATGTATGATAAACAGAGTAGCAGCAGCGTAAATGAAGATCTGTGTGCGTGTGTACATGTTCTTTTTATTTATTTTTTATTTAACTAGGCAAGACAATTAAGAACAAATTCTTGTTTACAATGACGTCCTGCGGGGACGGGGGCTTGGATTAAAAATAAAAATGTAGGACAAAACACACATCACGACAAGAGAGACACCACAACACTACATACAGAGAGACCTAAGACAACACAGCATGGTAGCAACACAACATGACAACAACATGGTAGCGACACAACATGACAGCAGCACAACATGGTAGCAGCACAAACATGGTACAAACATTGTTAGGCACAGACAACAGCACAAAGGGCAAAAAGGTAGAGACAACAATACATCACGTGAAGCAGCCACAAGTGTCAGTAAGAGTGTCCATGATTGAGTCTATGAATGAAGAGATGGAGATAAAACTGTCCAGTTTGAGTGTTTTTTGCAGCTTGTTCCAGTCGCTAGCTGCAGTGAACTGAAAAGAGCGACCCAGGGATGTATGTGTTTTGGGGAACTTTAACAGAATGTGACTGGCAGAACGGGTGTTGTATGTGAAGGATGAGGGTTGCAGTAGGTATCTCAGATAGGGGGGAGTGAGCCCTAATAGGGTTTTATAAATAAGCATCAACCAGTGGGTCTTGTGTTGGGTATACAGAGATGGCCAGTTTACCAGTGATGTGTCCTATAAACAGCATTGGTAGCAAATCTGATGGCCGAATAGTAAAGAACATCTAGCCGCTTGAGAGCACCTTTACCTGCCGATCTATAAATTACGTCATCGTAATCTAGCATGGGTAGGATGGTCATCTGAATCAGGGTTAGTTTGGCAGCTGGGGTGAAAGAGGAGTGATTACGATAGAGGAAACCAAGTCTAGATTGAACCTTAGCCTGCAGCTTGGATATGTGCTGAGAGAAGGACAGTGTACTGTCTAGCCATACTCACAAGTACTTGTATGAGGTGACTACCTCAAGCTCTAAACCCTCAAAGGTAGTACATTTGACATTTTAGTCATTTAGCAGACGCTCTTATCCAGAGCGACTTACAGGAGCAATTAGCGTTAAGTGCCTTGCTCAAGGGCACATCGACAGATTTTTCACCTAGTCAGCTCGGGGATTAGAACCAGCGACCTTTCGGTTACTGGCACTACACTCTTAACCACAAAGCTACCTCCACACCGGTGGAGAGAGGGGGCATTCTTCTTACCGAACCACATTACCTTTGTTTTGGAGGTGTTCAGAACAAGGTTAAGGGCAGAGAAAGCTTGTTGGACACTCAGAAAGTGTTTAACACAAAATCCGGGGAGGTGCCTTCCGGATAGCCTGAGTGCACCTATTTCTCATTTGCCTGAACGACAGCCAGTCAGCCTGAGTATTTGTGTGCTGAGCCTTTCGCCAAATAGTGTTCTTGAGGTGGAGTAACTCTGCCAGATCACAGTTGAATCAGGGGCTGAACCTGATTTTAATTCTAATTTTCTTTATGGGGGTGTGCTTGTTAACAATACTGTTGAAAATATTAAAAAAATAAGATCCAAGCGTCTTCGACAGAGGGGATCAAGCTGATTCTATACCAATTTACAGAGGCCAGGTCATGAAGGTCATTTAGCAAGCGTCTATAACAAATCAGGACAGGTAATTTAACTGAGCAGCCATTACGAACACAGGCTGTAAAACTGATCACTAAGGTCATTACAGAAAACACCAGACTGATACTGATCAGGATTATTTGTGAGGATAACATCAAGGAGAGTAGCCTTTTCTGGGTGTTTGGAATCATACCTTGTGGGATTGGTAATAATCTGAGAGAGATTTAGGGAGTCCCATTGTTTTAAGTCTTGGTTAGGTGGTTTAAGCATGGCCCAGTTTAGGTCACCTAGCAAGACAAATTCAGACTTACTGTAAGGGGCCAGGAGATGTGTGTGTTGGAGCGTGAGTGTGTAGAGTCCTGTGAGTGAGCATAGAGACGATGCAAAAATAAATACAAGCGTCAACTCAGATAGTCCGTGTAGCCATTTTCTTAGCTATTTAGCAGTCTAATGGCTTGGGGATAGAAACTGTTCAGGAGCCTGTTGGTGTCAGACTTGATGCACTGGTACCACTTGCCATGTGGAAGCAGAGAGAACAGTCTATGGCTTGGGTGGCTGGAGTATTTAACGATTTTCCGGGCCTTCCTTTCACACCGCCGGATATAGAGGTCCTGGATGGAAGGGAGCTCAGCCCCAGTGATGTACTGAGCTGTCCGCAACACCCTTTGTAGCGCCATGCAATCGAGGGCGGTGATGTTGCCATACCAAGCGGTGATGCAGCCAGTCAAGATGCTCTCAATGGTGCAGCTGTAAAACTTTTTGAGGATTTAAGGGCCAATGCCAAACTTTTTCAACCTCCTGAGGGGGAAGAGGCGCTATCGCTGTGTGGGTGTGTGTGTGGACAATTTTTAGTTCTTAGTGATTTGGACCTCGAGGAACTTGAAGCTCTTGACCCGCTCCACTGCAGCCCCGTTGATGTGGATGGGGGCTTGTTTGCCCCCCCCCCCCCCGTTTCCTGTAGTCCACAATCAGCTCCTTGGTCTTACTGACGTTGAGGGAAAGGTTGTTGTCCTGGCACCACACTGCCAGGTCACTGACTTCCTCCCTGTAGGCTGTCTCATCGTCATCGGTGATCAAGCTTATCACCGTTGTGTTGTCAGCAAACGGGGGCCGAGCTCCCTGCCATCCAGGACCTCTATACCAGGCGGTGTCAGAGGAAGGCACAAAACAATGTCTGACTCCAGCCACCCAAGCTTCAGACTGTTCTCTCTGCTACAGCATGGCAAGAGGTTACCAATGCACCAAGTCTGGAACCAACAGGACCCTGAACAGCTTCTACCCCCAAGCCATGAAACCTCTAAACAGGACTGCTAAATAGCTAATCAAATGGCTATCTGCATTGAGCCTTTTTTGGACTAACTCTCTTGCACCGTGCACACACTGGACTCTACCCACACCCCAAAACACACACACTACATACGCCCACACACACATAACATGCACACACATGAATACTGAAGCCACACACACACTTTCACACTCACAACATACGATGCTGCTACTGTTTTATCTATCCTGTTGCCTAGTCACTTGACCCCTACCTATATGTACAGTACATAGCTACCTCAATTACCTCGTACCCTGCACATCAACTCGGTACTGGTACTCCCTGTATATAGCCATGTTATTTTCTACTCCCTATACACTGAGTGTACAAAACATTTAAGGACCCCTTCCTAATATTGAGTTGCACCCGCCCCTTTTGCCCTCACCTGATAACCAGGTGGCGAATCGCATCTCTGCATGTCTGGCAGACATATCAGTGTGGATGTAGGATCACCACCTCAAGCTGAACCTCGGCAAGACGGAGCTGCTCTTCCTCCCTGGGAAGGACTGCCCGCTCCATGATCTCGCCATCACGGTTGACGTGTCCTCCTCCCAGAGTGCAAAGAGCCTTGGCGTGACCCTGGACAACACCCTGTCATTCTCTGCTAACATCAAAGCGGTGACCCGATCCTGCAGGTTCATGCTCTACAACATTCGCAGAGTACGACCCTACCTTACACAGAAAGCGGCACAGGTCCTAATCCAGGCACTTGTCATCTCCCGTCTGGATTACTGCAACTCGCTGTTGGCTGGGCTCCCTGCCTGTACCATTAAACCCCTACAACTTATCCAGAACGCCGCAGCCCGTCTGGTGTTCGACCTTCCCAAGTTCTCTCATGTCACCCCGCTCCTCCGCACACTCCACTGGCTTCCAGTTGAGGCTCGCATCTACTACAAGACCATGGTGCTTGCCTACGGAGCTGTGAGGGGAACGGCACCTCCTTACCTTCAGGCTCTGATCAGACCCTACACCCAAACGAGGGCACTACGTTCATCCACCTCTGGCCTGCTAGCTCCCCTACCTCTGCGGAAGCACAGTTCCCGCTCAGCCCAGTCAAAGCTATTTGCAGCTCTGGCACCCCAATGGTGGAACAAGCTCCCCCACGACGCCAGGACAGGGGAGTCACTGACCACCTACCGGAGACACTTGAAACCCTACCTCTTTAAGGAATACCTGGAATAGTATAAAGTAATCCTTCTACCCCCCCCCCTCCCCCACCCCCCATGAAAAAAGAAGGAAAAAAGTGGTTGTTCCACTTGCTATCATAAGTTGAATGCACCCATTTGTAAGTCGCTCTGGATAAGAGCGTCTGCTAAATTATGTAAATGTAAAATGTAGAACAGCCTGAGTTTGTCGGGGCATGGACTACAAGTTGTCGAAAGCGTTCCACACGCTACACCTGTTATCTACAAAGCATGTGACAAATAAAATTTGATTTGCACAGAATTGTTGCTCCCAGCGGTTAAAGCATCTCCACTCCAGTTACTGAATGTCCCAGACACTGTGCATCTCTGCTTTCAAGTCAACACCAAGACCAGTTTGGCGGATGTTAAGATATGTGAGATTAGTTAATTATTACATTTCTCTAAAGAGGGATATGTATACAGACGAATGTAGGAGAGGATGTGCTGGAATCTTTTATTTCAGCTCATGAAACATGGGACCAACACTTTACATATTGCATTTATATTTTTGTTCAGTATAAATTGATCGTAAATGTTGTGATCTGACTAAAGAATAGTCATCTTCAAGTACTGTCTGTACGGGTCTATTAATTTGGCATTTGTACAAGCTTGTCAGAGTCTATATAACTTGTGACTTTTTTTTTAGGGTCAGTGCTAGTCTAGATACAAGATAGCCTACTGACCTATTTCCTGGGCTCATATCACCTGTATTTTAACCTAGATAACTATTTGTGGCTAGTACCTACCTCATGTACACACTTAGACTTTTGTTTACTCTGTAAAAGTTCAGATGTACTGTTACTGTACCACTCTGTTGTGTATCTTGTACAGTGAGTGAAGAGTTGAGCTGTTGCATATAGAGACCTGCTAGAATAACATTGCATTGCATCATATGTTGTGTTGCCATAAATGTTCATATTGTCTGAAGGTCAGACCTAAATCCACTGTACAAACTGTCTTCATACAAAATATGACACTGACCTAAATAGATAAGACATAGGTGAACTAGAACTAAACTAATCAGATTGAATTCACACAATGAATAAAGCCCTTAATTGGTTCCATGTATGTGCAGCATGGGCTACTATGTATTGTTACTATTTTTTGGAATGACTGATGTTTGTACTTTTCAAAAAAGAGCAGCGGTGGAATATGTTCAGTACATCATGTTCCTGTCTGAACATCCTGCAAAAAAAAAAAAACATACTGACGTTGGAGCCCCATTGGATGCGCGTGTGCGCGCGGAAATGTGAGAATATTCGCCTATTGGCATATCGGATTTTTATTGATATAACAATTTTATTTATGTGTTGTAAGGTGAAGGGATATGACTCATGTTCTTCACACATTTCCAATCCAATGGTAGAACGGTTGCGCTGGGTGTAAATAAATGATAGGGACACGCCAGCTGTTCAGTATAGTGCGAGCTCGTGCTTCATAGGCTACCGCGGCTGCCGCCGCCTTGCTTTTGCACGTGCCATAACCACGCCCCTCAACAGCTTGTCTCTGCACGTGAAGGAGAGAAAAGAACACACGTGTGTTGTTTGGCCAGGAGTGTGGATACAAATGTATCAATGTTTAATGTATCCTGTCATCATGTGTTGCAGAGGAGAAACTGGATACAATGCATCTTCATATAAAATGAAAGTAAGTATCCAACGTTGGAAACAGAGATAAAGCCTAAGACAGGGATCATCAACTAGATTCAGATTCAGCCACGGGCAAATGTTTTCTTGAACAGGTGGTCTGAGGGCCGGAACATAATAAACATATATTTTTTTAGACTGCAAATTTACTGCAAGAAGCCTAAACAGATATCATATTTATCTAAAACATAATTTCAAACCTTGATTACATTTGGGAACATTGTCCTGATTAGGGTGCCGTCTTTCGGATGGGACGTTAAAACGGTGTCCTGACTCTGTGGTCATTCAAAATCCCATGGCGCTTATTGTAAGAGTAGGGGCGTTCTCCCTGGTGTCATGGCTAAATTCCCAACCTGGCCACCTAATCATCCCCTATCATTCCTAATTGGCATATATCACTCCTCACCTCTCCAACTGATAGCTGAACCCTGGCCTACGATTTGATGTAGCCTAGTAGTTGACATTAAAGGGGCAACTTAAGTAGCCTATGTCGTGAAGCATCCTTGTCCTCCTCCAGTTCCCAGGGTCAGTGAATGTGCTGTAGCTGGCCATAGCTCTAGAGCTATATGCCTATCTGGTTTTGCTAAATGCAGCCTACAATAGGAGTCAGGAGACACTATGTTCACATTCTGAACGCAATGTACAGTTATTTCTGTACGAAGGATTGAAACGGAGTGTTCCTCCAGCCAATGAGCTCCGGGTGTGTTCTACTGCTTCTGTTTTGACTGGCTCACCAGCGAGTTTTCTATGTCAGCTACTTAATATTAAAAACTACATATGTGAGCAATCCGCGCCGAGTATTTTCTGAAGAGGCGTATAGCTCATGAATAACAAAACAGCGCTCGCAGTAGGCTACGACCGACAGGATCCGTGGTGTTGTTTTGACAACGTTATAATTTGTGAACCAGGTTTCAAAGCAACAGACTGAAACACTGCTTTGCCTTCATTTATATACGGATATTTCAAACAGTGCCTCTGCAGCCTACGTCGGGTCTACATAAATCGTTTCCTATTGTTTTGAAGAAGATTATGGACATTCCCCCACCTAATATTCTCGAAGGCGACGATGGTAAGACTAGCTTATTCGTGTCGTTTTGGATGAATTGAGAGATCCTTTCCAATGTACACATTTTTTATGTGAACTGCATAGATCTGACGCGGACATGTTGACTGGTGTATAGAGACGTATTAGTGCTTTTAATGAGCGTTTGTGTACCACTCAAACAACTGGACACATTGGTTGTTGTTTTGTTTTTTAATCAGCTGTGTTTGATCATTATATATGACTAGTTAAATAGTGGTTCAAATGTGTCAAGTATAGAGCAGTACTGGGGAAGTCAACCCTTCGTACATTGAGTGCTGTGCCAGTTTCCCCTGAGGCACTGAACTGAGGGGGGGAAAAGAACATAAAGTTCTCACACCTCCCTGCTTGTTCTTGGGCTCTGCAGTCAAACCATTTTTCACATACAATATGAGTACATCATTTTCTTACATTTGAAGGTGCAATTCATATTTTTTTCATGTTAGTTTTTGTGTTTAGGGGCTGTGTTGACAAGTCCAGATTTCCCTTCCCGTTGTTTATTGGTTCATGCCCCCCCCCCCCCCCCCCCCCCTTTCATTTCCCTCATTCTGTAATTTCACCACTTATTTTTTTCTACTTCTTTCCATCTTGTCTGGGTTCACATGGTCATGCCCCCTTCACTCATTATGCTCTTCACTGTTATCTCCACAGAAATAGAGAAGAAGAAGTTGTGCTCCGCCGATAACAGCGAGGCCGGTGTTGGAGGGGGCAGTGGTGGGACCGGAGGTACAGGCGTTGGAGGGGTGTCCGCCTCCCTCACCCCTGCCATCTGGGAGAAGACCATCCCCTATGATGGGGAGACCTTCCACTTGGAGTACATGGACCTGGATGAGTTCCTGCAGGAGAATGGCATCCCAGTCACCTTAGAGGAGGAGCTGCAGAAGAGCCTGGCCCAGGAGGAAACCAAGGGGACAAGACCCCCTACCGCCACAGTCACCTCTGACACAGAGACCGTCACACTCACCCTAGAGCCAGCTGAACAAGAGAAGGAAGAAGAAGATGGGGAGGAGGAAGATGCTGTGTCTGGGTTTGAAGCAGCAGAGGGTGAAGTGTCTAAAAATAAAAAAGGTTCATTGTTGGGGCCCATTGTTAAAGGCCCAGACAAATTCTACCTTTGAACTCAGCATACACATATACTGACACTGAAATAGACGCTTGCAACATGCTGACACTAGATACTTACATATTGTATTCAAATGTCAAATAGACGTACCCATAAACCACTGACTCTTGGACACATGGTGTTGCGCACTTGACTTTTCCACACACATGGACACACTTACATGTGAAACCTGAGCTACAGCATTGACAAATAGCAGTATTCATATAGGGCTGACCTTAGAGTGTCTTAAGGAAATAATCTAGCAAACAGCAGTGAATTTTCCATTAACTATAGCCTTCAAGATTATAAAAAACATACTTAACAGCCACCAAAATAAAATAAAAAAGTAAGGTTTCTCCATGGAAATATACTGCTCATTGATTTCAATTTGTCTCCCTCTAGAAGGTAAGTCTGCAGACCGACTCACGCCCACTCCCATCGACCCGGAGGACATTGAGGTGGACATCAACTTCCAGCCGGACCCTACAGACCTGGTGCTGTCCAGCGTGCCCGGGGGTGAGCTGTTCAACCCACGCAAACACAAGTTCTCTGACGAGGACCTCAAACCACAGCCCATGATCAAGAAGGCCAAGAAGGTCTTTGTGCCCACTGAGCAGAAGGTAAGATGATCTGTGAATATTCGTTTCAGGGAGGTGATGAACGATGGAACTGGTTGTTCTGTAGTAGGATAATGAGAATGTAGGCACTGCAATTGGGCACCAAATAATCATTGGTTGATGAAGATTGTAGTATCACTATGTTACACCAGCAAAATGAATGAGCGAGTAGTAAGTCATGAAATAAGGGGGCTTGTCTGGGATTAGGGATGTTTCCACAACACTGATTCTATTATTCTCTATTAAAATCCTCTGTTGATGTCTGGTTCTGTTGTTCAACTCTGTCTCTCACAGGACGATAAATACTGGTCGAGGAGGAAGAAGAACAACGTGGCAGCTAAACGTTCACGTGACGCCCGGCGGCTGAAGGAGAATCAGATCACAGTGCGCGCTTCGTTTCTGGAGAGGGAAAATGCGGTGTTGCGGCAACAAGTGGCTGAGTTGCGAAAGGACTGTGGTCGCTGCAAGAACATCATGTCCCGATATGAAGCCAAATACGGACCATTGTAAGGGACAAACTTTTTCTTTCAAGAAAATAACCGAAAAAGAAAACCGCCCCACAAAATGCAGACACAAACACAAAGGGAATCTGAAATGTACTGCTTTCATGGTGAACACCGGTCACTGCGTCAAGTTCTAGATCCTCTCCAACACGACAGTGGAGGCATGGATACACACTGTCAGTGAGCCAGCCAGCAACATGGCGAGAGGTGGACACGAAGGGTTGTGGAGAGCGACTGGCTCCTACACATACAGGGACTCAATTACGGACACAACATGTATATTGTCTACTGCTAGTCAGGTCTTATCACTGGCCAGAGAAGTCAGAGAAAGGTCTTATTACTGGAGAAAATCAGGCTTGTGAAAAGAAGCGCATTAAAAGTTACACACATTTATAGAGTGTATTAACGGGTTGTTTTGTGGACCAAAGCATGAACATCGTCAGTGATAAGTAGTGAATATTGAAAGTTGTCCCCCTGCCCTGCTCTCCCCCTGTTTGCAGTAACTGACTGTCTCTCTCCTCTGTTTCAAGTACTCGTGCAGAGGCTCTAAAGAAAGACGTGAACTCTTGATTTATTCATAATGGGGTAGGGGAGAAACCAATTAAAAACAGAACGGACAGATCGAGGGTTGCACCTCCGTGATCGTACACAGAGGAAATATTTGATATTGGTCAGAGAAAGGGCGAGATAATGGTGTTGTCCGGTCACAGCTCTTCCTTCTATGTCTGTCTTTGCTTGTATCACACACTGAGGTGTGTGTGTGTAGAGAACTCTTTGTACATAGTCTTCTCCCTGCACCACATAGATTGTGTTACCCCTGTTTTGCACTCAACCCTTCCAAAGCAACACCTTGTGTGTGAAGATTAGATATAGGGTTGGGCAGGTACTTTTTTCCTACTATGACATGACCCACTAATTTTAAGCAATTGTTTATACAAAAACCAACTCCGCTTCTAATATCTTTAACCCAAAATACTGTTTTTTGGGAAAGAGGAGTTTTAAAAAGTAGTAGGGAAAGGACTGTCTTTTCTCAGTATGTTTATTGCTCGTAGGTCAGGCATTTATAAGGGCCCTCACTGGTGGAGGGGTATTTACTATGTATGTTGGTTTATTTCACTGCACACTGCAAGTAGAGGGCACTATCTATTTGTGCCTCGTAGTTTGCCTGGGATTGTGAGACGGTTATTCTGTCAATAACTGTATTTTTATCTTAATTTACTGCTATTCCTTATGTTTGTTGAATAGCCATTATGATCAATGCTGTATTCTAACAATGCATCTATTGATTGATGTGCAGCAATATGTCAGATTATATTTCTTTAGAGAAAAAAAATACAATGAACCAATGACTAAGCAGGGATCTCAATGGACAAACTGTGTTTTTTGATTTTTTAAAACAGGTTTTCAACCAGAATTATACAGGAATATTTGTTTTTTCTAAAGACAATTTCATATTTACCTCATCCAACACTTTCATTATTTAATGCTCCTATCTTATTGGATACCAATAATTATGAATGTTGGGGTGCCTACGACAATGTTGACAGGAATTGTGAGCACAAGAAAGGTGGTTTTGGCAAAAGTTTGTCAAAGTGGCTGTGCCTCAATTAATTGTTGCAAATACTACATAGCAGACTGTTAAGTAAAGAGACTCAATCTCTTAAGTGTCTGATATGAATTTGTGTTCCTGTGCCGGTCTTCATTATGGTAACACATTAGAAACATACATGTGGCAATAATATTCATTTTACTCAATGCTTTGTTTCTGGTGTGTTTCTGTAAAATAACTATGATAGACTCCCGAGTGGCGCAGTGGTCTAAGGCACTGCATCCCAGTGCTAGCTGTGCCTCTAGAGATCCTGGTTCGAGTCCAGGCTCTGTCGCAGCCGGCCGCGACCAGGAGACCCATGGGCGGCGCACAATTGGTCCAGCGTCGTCCAAGGTAGGGGAGGGTTTGGCCGGCAGGGATGTGGGTTCGTTTCCCACGGGGGGCCAGTATGAAAAAAACAAAAAACATGTATGCATTCACTAACTGTAAGTCGCTCTGGATAAGAGTGTCTGCTAAATGACTAAAATGTAAAAATGTAATAGACAAAATGTTGCAATGGCCAAAAGTCATGTGTGCTTCCAATTAAGTTTCCCAGTAATCCTGCTGCACGAAAACGTGTTAATGGTGTAATGTTTGCATATGTTTTACACTAAGTGTATGTACTTATGTCTGTAAATTAAAGGATCAAAACAAATATTTACTGATTTTACTTCTATGGAAGGCATTGCATTGCACTGACATTCTTATCTTGTCTGCTTAGGCAAATAGTTGTTTAAACAGTGATTTTAAGCTTGGGCAGAATCTTGTCAGATCATAGACCAACATTTAGGTATGATAGTCATTTTTGTATGATATCAAGTTACAAACTGGCTTTGATCCAGCTTTATGTAGAAACAAAACTCCTCAAGTTGTCCGAAACTATGTTCATTTTCTTTGTAGAAATTCTTGATGTGCAACATTCTCTGTTGCATCATATCAAATTATGGTCCATTCACAGACACGGTGTATAACTGAAGAATCCATGTGTACTACTACTAGTCTACATACTCTATACAGTGCATTCAGAAAGTATTCAGACCCCTTGACCCTTTCCACATTTTGTTATGTTACAGCCTTGTTCTAAAATTGATTGAATAGTTTTTTCCCCTCTTCAATCTACACATAATACCCCTTAATAACAAAGCAAAAACAGGTTTTTAGTCATTTTTGCAAATGTATTAAAAAATATCATTTACATAAGTATTCAGACCCTTTACTTAGTACTTTGTTGAAGCACCTTTGTCAGCGATTACTGCCTCGCGTCTTCTTGGGTATGATGTTACAAGTTTGGCACACCTGTATTCTCCCATTCTTCTTTGCAGATCCTCTCAAGCTCTGTCAGGTTGGATGGGGAGCATCCCTGCACAGCTATTATCAGGTCTCT
Source organism: Coregonus lavaretus (assembly GCF_964263955.1). Classification (NCBI taxonomy): domain Eukaryota; kingdom Metazoa; phylum Chordata; class Actinopteri; order Salmoniformes; family Salmonidae; genus Coregonus; species Coregonus lavaretus. The sequence continues at coordinate 44,570,251 of NC_139989.1, forward strand.
CCAGAGATGTTCAAGTCCGGGCTCTGGCTGGGCCACTTAAGGACATTCAGAGACTTGTCCCGAAGCCACTCCTGCATTGTCTTGGCTGTGTGCTTAGGGTCAGTGTCCTGTTGGAAAGTAAACCTGAGCGCTCTGGAGCAGGTTTTCATCAAGGATCTCTCTGTACTTTGCTCCATTCATCTTTCCCTCGATCCTGACTAGTCTCTCAGTCCCTGCTGCTGAAAAACATCCCCACAGCATGATGCTGCCACCACCATGCTTCACCGTAGGGATGGTGCCAGGTTTCCTCCAGAAGGGAAGCTTGGCATTCAGGCCAAAGAGTTCAATCTTGTTTTCATCAGACCAGAGAATCTTGTTTCTCATGGTCTGAGAGTCCGTTAGTGCCTTTTGGCAAACTCTAAATGGGCTGTCATGTGCCTTTTACTGAGGAGTGGCTTCCATCTGGCCACTATCATAAAGGCCTGATTGGTGGAGTGCTGCAGAGATGGTTCTCCCATCTACGCAGAGGAACTCTGGAGCTCTGTCAGTGACCATCGGGTCCTTTTTTTTTTTTTTTTTTTTTAGGGGGTAGATCAGCTTTAATATTTCAGATTGTAACTTCCATCAATGTAATTGTCTGCATCACTTCCAATCCCCCATATGTTTTTTCCTTGCGAATATATATATATATATATATATATATATATACACAGTGGGGGGAAAAAAGTATTTAGTCAGCCACCAATTGTGCAAGTTCTCCCACTTAAAAAGATGAGAGAGGCCTGTAATTTTCATCATAGGTACACGTCAACTATGACAGACAAATTGAGGAAAAAAAATCCAGAAAATCACATTGTAGGATTTTTAATGAATTTATTTGCAAATTATGGTGCAAAATAAGTATTTGGTCACCTACAAACAAGCAAGATTTCTGGCTCTCACAGACCTGTAACTTCTTCTTTAAGAGGCTCCTCTGTCCTCCACTCGTTACCTGTATTAATAGCACCTGTTTGAACTTGTTATCAGTATAAAAGACACCTGTCCACAACCTCAAACAGTCACACTCCAAACTCCACTATGGCCAAGACCAAAGAGCTGTCAAAGGACACCAGAAACAAAATTGTAGACCTGCACCAGGCTGGGAAGACTGAATCTGCAATAGGTAAGCAGCTTGGTTTGAAGAAATCAACTGTGGGAGCAATTGTTAGGAAATGGAAGACATACAAGACCACTGATAATCTCCCTCGATCTGGGGCTCCATGCAAGATCTCACCCCGTGGGGTCAAAATGATCACAAGAACGGTGAGCAAAAATCCCAGAACCACACGGGGGGACCTAATGAATGACCTGCAGAGAGCTGGGACCAAAGTAACAAAGCCTACCATCAGTAACACACTACGCCGCCAGGGACTCAAATCCTGCAGTGCCAGACGTGTCCCCCTGCTTAAGCCAGTACATATCCAGGCCCGTCTGAAGTTTGCTAGAGTGCATTTGGATGATCCAGAAGAGGATTGGGAAAATGTAATATGGTCAGATGAAACCAAAATATAACTTTTTGGTAAAAACTCAACTCGTCGTGTTTGGAGGACAAAGAATGATGAGTTGCATCCAAATAACACCATACCTACTGTGAAGCATGGGGGTGGAAACAAGGGACCAGGACGACTGATCCGTGTAAAGGAAAGAATGAATGGGGCCATGTATCGTGAGATTTTGAGTGAAAACCTCCTTCCATCAGCAAGGGCATTGAAGATGAAACGTGGCTGGGTCTTTCAGCATGACAATGATCCCAAACACACCGCCCGGGCAACGAAGGAGTGGCTTCGTAAGAAACATTTCAAGGTCCTGGAGTGGCCTAGCCAGTCTCCAGATCTCAACCCCATAGAAAATCTTTGGAGGGAGTTGAAAGTCCATGTTGCCCAGTGACAGCCCCAAAACATCACTGCTCTAGAGGAGATCTGCATGGAGGAATGGGCCAAAATACCAGCAACAGTGTGTGAAAACCTTGTGAAGACTTACAGAAAACGTTTGACCTGTGTCATTGCCAACAAAGGGTATATAACAAAGTATTGAGAAACTTTTGTTATTGACCAAATACTTATTTTCCACCATAATTTGCAAATAAATTCATTAAAAATCCTACAATGTGATTTTCTGGATTTTTTTTCTTCTCATTTCAACTGTAAAATTTGGTAGAGGAGGAATAATGGTCTGGGGCTGTTTTTCATGGTTCGGGCTAGGCCCCTTAGTTACAGTGAAGGAAATCTTAACGCTACAGCATACAATGACATTGTAGACGATTCTGTGCTTCCAACTTTGTGGCAACAGTTTGGGGAAGGCCCTTTCCTGTTTCAGCATGACAATGTCCCCGTGCACAAAGCGAGGTCCATACAGAAATAGTTTGTCGAGATCGGTGTGGAAGAACTTGACTGGCCTGCACAGAGCCCTAACCTCAACCCCATCGAACACCTTTGGGATGAATTGGAGCACCGTCTGCGAGCCATGCCTAATCGCCCAACATCAGTGCCCGACCACACTAATGCTCGTGGCTGAATGGAAGCAAGTCCCCGCAGCAATGTTCCAACATCTAGTGGAAAGCCTTCCCAGAAGAGTGGAGGCTGTTATAGCAGCAAAGGGGGGACCAACTCCATATTAATGCCCAAGATCTTGGAATGAGATGATTGACGAGCTGGTGTGTCCACATACTTATGGTCATGTAGTGTACTTCCTATTTTTAGCGCCACCTTTACTGTTGTAGCATTTGACCTTGGGAAGTCACAAGGTTACAAATGATTATTTTTATTTTAGTGTGAAACATCTTGTTAAAATACTCTATTTATTTTGAAATTAACTGGACGTTAGCTTTTGTGATGTCAGATGTTTGTTTTTGGTTCCTTATGTTACACGTTTCAGGATAATGAAGTCTTCTCAGTGAGGTGGTGGAGACTGAATTATTCCTTTTTAAATGGTTCATGAATACAATTACAGTTACTTCCTACCAGAAATGCATAGAAAACCGTTATAAAAAGATACCAACTCCAGGCTGAAACGAATAGCCTAAAAGAATAGCCTATTTTTTACAATGGTCTCTTTTAATAGCTATAATATTCCTGATATGATAAACATTACATTGAGAATATTTCAAACTTTGCCTATCAAGTGCATTTTTTTCTTCTCTTTTATATAAAGATGCATTTCCTGTTGTAGTTTTTAAATCTGTATGTACCCATGTATAGGATACGTATCATGCATATTAATGAAGTGGAATTCAATGAAAGGTGAGCCCTTGCCTGAACAATTGACCAACAGCAGTGATTTTGACCAATGCTGACAGGATGCACATTGTGATGCTGGGAGACAAACAGGGAGCACATCACTCTTCTTGCCTCATGCACACAAACACATGCGCTCTCTATCACACATGCACACACAAAAACAATAGAGATTTGAGGTCCTCTGTTTCTGCTCTGCCTATCACCCTACCTCACCTTCATTAGTATTCCAATGGAGTATGAGATGTTGCGTAATGATCACATCCACACACAGGGGAGCAGTGTTGCATAAACACAGCCTCAAAGTCAAGGGGGGGAGGAGGATGGGCAATAGAGGGGAGGGAGGAGTGTGGAGGGATGAGAGGGGAGGGAGGAGTGTGGAGGGATGAGAGGGGAGGGAGGAGTGTGGAGGGATGAGAGGGGAGGGAGGAGTGTGGAGGGATGAGAGGGGAGGGAGGAGTGTGGAGATGGAGAGGGGAGGGAGGAGTGTGGAGATGGAGAGGGGAGGGAGGAGTGTGGAGGGATGAGAGGGGAGGGAGGAGTGTGGAGATGGAGAGGGGAGGGAGGAGTGTGGAGGGATGAGAGGGGAGGGAGGAGTGTGGAGGGAGGAGAGGGGAGGGAGGAGTGTGGAGGGATGAGAGGGGAGGGAGGAGTGTGGAGGGAGGAGAGGGGAGGGAGGAGTGTGGAGGGAGGAGTGTGGTGGGAGGAGTGTGGAGGGATGAAAGGGGAGGTAATATTAGGTAATATTTTTCTACGGTCTAAGTAGAAGAGTTTGAAATTAGCTATTTGAGATTTTCATATCTGGGTTGAATTATTAATTACACTTCAATTTATTTACATCAATATTAGAACATATTGCAATTATATGAAATACAGACAAAAATGACAAGAGAATTTGATTATTTTCCATGCTTATTTTTGCCATTCTGTTTTATTACAAACTTAAAAAAGAATCTGATACAATAAGAAACTGCAGTAGTAAGTCCCCATTCCCATGGGGGAACACAGAAAACAGGTCATTGCATTTCAGTAGTGAAAGGTTCATATACATCTACAGGCTGTACAGATCAGATACAAAATATGAAAATTATAACAAAATACAGGCAAAAAAGAAAGCACTATATTAATATCTCACTTTTTCAATTATATCCATTTAGTCTTAAAAGTTAAAATCTTAAATAGAAAATAAACGTCTTTATTACAACAAAATATTCCGAAGTGCTAAATAAAATACAAACGTAGATAGATAAGCAAAAAGACAATAAAAACTGTTTTCCCTCACTTTTATTAAATCCTGGTGGTAGAGCAGCCTGCTTTTAAAAAATAAATAAATAAAAACATTTATATGGAGAGGATAGTGTAATCTGTTACTCATTTTTAATGCAAGACGTAAACCAACGGCCAACCACTATACCGCAACAAACACTGTCCACCCAGTGACCAAAAAGCCAATGTTGTGAAACAATATTTATAGTCTTCCTATAATCCATCAGAAGTTCCAACTTCCCTCAAACGTCACAGTCCCCTGGCCTTCCCATTGGCAGACGGTCAGTGACCGCAACATGGCCTCCAAGCCACCACTCACAAACCTCCAGACCCACTTTGCAGGCCCAGGGAATTAAAACACAGCACACATCTGATTACCAAGAGTAATCTGACCAATGTTTTAGCAATGGGGGCTTGTAGGGATTTTGGAAACCAAAAATCTCACTGAATCAACAAAGAAATAAGAAATAAACAAAAAATAGCTCTATCCATTTCTAGGCTGTCCACCACCAGAACTGACCAGTCACTGATCATAATCACGGCACATTCAATGACTATCCTCCTCCTAAACCTGCTTGAAGCACTGTTGACTTATTGAAGAAATGTATTGGAATATTTGTGGTTGTAAAGGGCCAAGACCACCCCCCCCCCTCCCCTCAATTGTGGTCTAGAATATGGCGTTAGTTACACATTGCACTGGACCAGGGTCAGTGTCTGTGTGAGTAAAGACAGTCTAGTTATGGCTATAGTAGCGGGAGCAGGGGAATGTTACCACAATGGATGTGAGGTGAATACTCATCAAGGATTAGACTGCAGGAACGGGTTTTTTGCTTCCCTCAGTCTTTGTGTGAGAATGAAATTGGCAGCCATTTCAGTCACAGTGGGACTGTTCAGGCACACAAATAAGGTTAGTGGTATAGGTTGTGTAAAGTAAAGATGTATAGTCCCGTGTAGCTCAGTTGGTAGAGCATGGCGTTTGCAACGCCATGGTTGTGGGTTCGTTTCCCACGGGGGACCAGTATGAAAAAAAAAAAAAGAAGTATGAATTCACTACTGTAAGTCGCTCTGGTAAGAGCGTCTGCTAAATGACTAAAATGTCAAAATGTAATGGCACTGGAAAATATGTAGATGGAATATGAATAAGGGTCACAATTAGTACAATATTAGCACTACTAAGGGGATTTGGTTTAAACGTGGAGATTTTTGGTTTAAGTGTAAGAAATATGAAGGAACAGGAATCTTACAAGTTATCAGACTGCCCTTAGAAACACACATACTGAGAATGATGCTGTCAGACTTTCTCTCTCTATCCACCCATTGTAAACATTAATCGAAGTCTTCAAAAACCCAATTTAACAAATTACATTTACCCGTCTTTTATTGGACAGATTCTGTACAAGGTACAATACACATTCAATACTTTATTTTCTACATCTTTATTTTTAGTCCCAACTTGCATATATATTTATAGTTATTTTTTGGTAAAAATAACTTCAGCACATAACTAAACAAAGGAAACCTGAACATAAGAAATATATACATATTCCTATTGTTATAATATATATCTCTATCTCTTACCTTTACAAATGTACTTAATTACTTGTGAAAAACACAGGAAAAATATAGAAAATGTAAAATAAATTACAAATGTAAAAATGCACCCTTCCCTCACAACCATTACATTTATAAAAGAGATCTGACCCTCCCCTCCCAACCCCTGGAAGCAAAAAAAAAAAGAAACACCATTTTAATGACTGCATACATGCATATGACCGACTGTCACACAGCAATTACCAGTGTGAGCACAAGTCAAGGGTCCTTAGGTTAGGTTATACACAGATGTTTATGGGCACAATCTAGATAACATTCAGATGATGGCTAGGGACACGTTCCCCTTCCCATTTTATCCAAATACAAATCTCATCGTGACAGAACCAACATTTCCTAGCAGATGCAGCTGTAACATAATGGGCCAATATAAGAAAGACAAAGAAAATGAACGTTTAGCTCCTAACATGACTGGGGGGAATCACATGGCATCTATTGCCCAATAATATAAAGTGCTGGATGTCTCAAAAGGAAAGGTGAGGTTAGGGGGCTGCCTGAACCCTGGTGACATACCAGCCCCCTCTATTACCTATATGGAGCCAGGGTATCACCACCTTCAATATGAGAATGATCTGACATGGCATCATAAAGTGACAAAAACACAGGTTTAGGTAACATTCATAGTCCTGGAAATTGAAATGGAAAACAGCTTTCATTATATGATTCTGGTCTCCCACTGCAGCAGCAACTGGAACAGATAATTAAGGGAATAAAGATCAGGGGAGCTAGCATGAGCCATTGGCTGCAATGCCACTGAAGCTCTACAGAAACATGCTCCGGGTTTTAAAGTGTCAGTCTAAAGCCATTGCACCCAAGATGATAAAAGGTGGTAAAACGTAATCGATGCCCCTGCCTCGCCATCCCTTTTTTCCTCTCCCGTCCTCCTCCTTTCCCTGCAGAGTAAGACCTCTCCTTCATAGTCAAAGTCACGCTAAGCCATTTATCACAATCCCCATTGCTTAACTGCATCCCATCCCCTTCCAACAACGCCCGTTCACCTTCACACACTGCTGACAGATTCTATGGGCCTGTGTGTGTGTGTGTCTGTGTGGGAGTGTGCATGAGTGTGTGTGTTTGGGAGATTGGTACATCGGATATAATGAAGACAAAGATCAACTTCCCTCTCACGTTCACCAAGGTTTGCTGACCTCCCTGGCAGTAATTCTTCCTGTCATGACAGATACATTTCCTCATACCCTGCACATTCAACCCTCCCTATTCCCAAGACACTACACACAGGCTCCCTTTCTTAGCATGTTCCATGAACACATTTCAGAGCTGATGAATGGCAAATACTGATTCCTCACGCCAAACAGATTCCGACATGGTGTGTGATATGTTTCAAGGCTCTAGTAACAGGCCAACTATATTCACGATGACCATAAGCCACAGAAGAGCACATTTAACACTTGTTAGCATGAATAAGTCCTCACCAAAACAGCATAAACCCCACTGTGCATTTGTGGCAACTAAGGCCGAGCAGATTGCAAAGCGCTAAGCTTTCCAAAGCAATCTTACAGGACATTGGTCCATTTTCACAGCATGACAGTGAAGTGCAAAATACCTAACATGCTGCTGTCAATAGTCCAAAGCTGAAGGGCATTTTACTCAGTTGAACATTCAGTAAAAAAATAAAAATAAATGTCTGTGCAATAGGAGGCTGGTTACTCCTCTGGTTAGAGAGAAACTGAAATCAAAATCCTCAAAACAAAATCTGAACAGTAACGATGATATATTTAAATATATAGTGGAGGTTGTAGTAGTAATAAAACTAATTCTACGCTGTAGTATCACTAAGAACAATTTTCGAAAAAAAATACTTGAGCATTACTGCTCTACTGCTGCAACAGCAATACTCATCATAAAGGCTTAGTTGGCCAGCACCACAGGCTGGAAGGCCTGGCTGGGATATTGCAGGTTATACCCCCCTATACCCTCCACAAATGAGGGCTTCTCCATGTAAGAGATCCCACCGCTACCACCAATGATGCCAACAGCTGGACCAGGTGGGGGGCTAGAGAATGGGTCAAAGGAGGGGTGGGAGTGGGCGGGGTGAGGGTGCTGGAAGGGGCTCACGTGTGGTAGCATGGGTGGAGCATCATTGTCAAAGTAGAGGGGCCCTGGGGATGCTGGGTAAACAAACTCTTTGGCATTGGGGGAGAGCTGGCTGGGGATCTGACCCCCCAGGGAGTGCAGGGAGACAGAGAGGGGCTTGTGTTTCAGCAGCACTGGGGGAGAGATGTTAGTGGGGGAACGGGAGAGCATCCTCTGTGGCGGGGGCACGCCTATACCTGAGCTGCCAGCCGATCCGGAACCGCCACACTTCTTCATCTTGGTGGAGCCAAATTTAGTGGCAGCGAAACTGGCCGTGGTGAAGGTGATGGGCTGCAGCGGTGGACGGGTGCTGGGCAAGGCGGGCGTTGTCTGCTGAGAGGGGAGGTAAGGGAGTCCCCCACTTGGAGGGGAAGGTGTGGATGTGTTAGAGGAGTGGGCCGTTGGGTTCGTGGGTGTGCTGGAGCTGGGATAGCTGAAAAGCACTGGGCAGGATGAGGCCGAGAGAGGTGTGGGTGAGCTGGAGAGGGAAGGAAGGAGGACTGGAGATATCTGGCCTCCAATTGGAACAAACACCTGGGCCTCAGGGTTGAATCCTAAGATCTTTGCCTCCTCTACCTCCATGTCACCTTTACTCACTCCACTTACTACTTCCACCATTTCTCCTTCCCCACCTAAGCCGGGTGGATCCTCCAAGTACAGCACCTTAACGGCTCCCTTCTCCCCAATTTGGTAGGACACCTCATAGGGGTCGATCCACACACTCAGCTCTGGGGGGACATTGGCGCGCACTTCCTCTGTGTCCAGTCCGCTTCTCCTGGCAGCTAGCTCCACCACCGGGTCCCTGGGGGCCCCCAGGTGCAGGCAGCGGAAGGCAGAGCCCCGCAGAGGAGCTTCAGGGTACCAGTGGCCCTCATAGCGCGACACCAGTATCTGCTCCAACTCCTCCCCGAAGAGGTCAGCACGACGACGGGGCAGTTTGTTGTACAGGTAGGACACAATGAAATTGAGAGCTACCTTTACCTCTAGGTGCATGACTGTACCTGGCCAATGCAGTTTGGATAGCCAAGTTTTCAAATCAAGTCCAAGATGAGCCAATACTGGAACAGTTATCTCTGGCTTGTAGAAATCTGATGTTTTTTCTCCACTACATGTAATGCAGGTAAGTTGAAGTTCGGCAGAATCTTTAAACCCTTTCCTGTGTGGTCAACATGGACAGACTTGGTGGCCAGGAGGCCAAAAACTAGTCCAACCAGTTGTTTTCAGTTGCCAGGTAACAAGACTTGCCAGGTAACGTGATGAAGAGTCCAACTGGGGGAAAAATAAAAACATGGGGTTAGTCCTAGGGAGGTAAAAGGCAGACAAATAAACTCAGCAAAAAAAGAAACGTCCTCTCGCTGTCAACTGCGTTTATTTTCCACAAACGTAACATGTGTAAATATTTGTATGAACATAACAAGATTCAACAACAGACATAAACTGAACAAGTTCCACAGACATGTGACTAACAGAAACTGAATAATGTGTCCCTGAACAAAGGGGCGGGGGGCGGGGGGGGTGTGTCAAAATCAAAAGTAAGTGTCAGTATCTGGTATTGCCACCAGCTGCATTAAGTACTGCAGTGCATCTCCTCCTCATGGACTGCACCAGATTTGCCAGTTCTTGCTGTGAGATGTTATCCCACTCTTCCACCAAGGCATCTGCAAGTTCCCTGACATTTCTGGGGGGAATGGCCCTAGCCCTCACCCTCCGATCCAACAAGTCCCAGACGTGCTCAATGGGATGGAGATCCGGGCTCTTCGCTGGCCATGGCAGAACACTGACATTCCTGTCTTGCAGGAAATTATGCACAGAACAAGCAGTATGGCTGGTGGCATTGTCATGCTGGAGGGTCATGTCAGAATGAGCCTGCAGGAAGGGTACCACATGAGGGAGGAGGATGTCTTCCCTGTAATGCACAGCGTTGAGATTGCCTGCAATGACAACAAGCTCTGTCCGATGATGCTGTGACACACCGCCCCAGACCATGACGGACCCTCCAAATCGATCCCGCTCCAGATACAGGCCTTGTTGTAACGCTCATTCCTTCGACGATAAACGTGAATCCGACCATCATCCCTGGTGAGACAAAACCGCGACTCGTCAGTGAAGAGCACTTTTTGCCAGTCCTGTCTGCTCCAGCGACGGTGGGTTTGTGCCCATAGGCGACATTGTTGCTGGTGATGTCTGGTGAGGACCTGCCTTACAACAGGCCTACAAGCCCTCAGTCCAGCCTCTCTCAGCCTATTGCGGACAGTCTGCGCACTGATGGAGGGATTGTGCGTTCCTGGTGTAACTCGGGCAGTTGTTGTTGCCATCCTGTACCTGCCCCGCAGGTGAGATGTTCGGATGTACCGATCCTGTGCAGGTGTTGTTACACGTGGTCTGCCACTGCGAGGACGATCAGCTGTCCGCCCTGTCTCCCTGTTGTGCCGTCTTAGACGTCTCACAGTACGGACATTGCAATTTATTGCCCTGGCCACATCTGCAGTCCTCATGCCTCCTTGCAGCATGCGTAAAGCATGTTCACGCAGATGAGCAGGGACCCTGGGCATCTATCTTTTGGTGTTTTTCCAGAGCAGAAAGGCCTCTTTAGTGTCCTAGGTTTTCATAACTGTGACCTTAATTGCCTACCATCTGTAAGCTGTTAATGTCTTCACGACCGTTCCACAGGTGCATGTTTATTTATTGTTTATGGTTCATTGAACAAGCACGGGAAACAGTGTTTAAACCCTTTACAATGAAGATCTGTGAAGTTATTTGGATTTTTACGAATTATCTTTGAAATAATAATAATAATAATAATAATAATATGCCATTTAGCAGACGCTTTTATCCAAAGCGACTTACAGTCATGCGTGCATACATTTTTGTGTATGGGTGGTCCCGGGGATCGAACCCACTACCTTGGCGTTACAAGCGCCGTGCTCTACCAGCTGAGCTACAGAGGACCACAAAGACAGGGTCCTGAAAAGGGGACATTTATTTTTTTGCTGAGTTTAGGTTCAACAGAAGGGATAGTGAGAGAGTTAATTGGTTAGCCAGCCAACGTGGAGGGGGTGTAACAGATGCCGTGATCGAGGCAGAAATCCATGATAATCTGCAATCCCTCAGCTGTCACTTCTGCCAGATGCTCAACTACTCAGGATTACACAATTAGAGAAAGTTCCAAATCAAACAGTGTAAGTGCGAGAGTAGGCTGTGGGTGTACAGTTCACATGTAGGCATGTATTGCATACTGTGAATGGCAGGGTACTGGCTACAGTGCATGAAGGACACCATTTCCCACCATGCAGCATTATTAACGTCATCACAACATGTGCAATACATAGTCCACCTACGCATCATAAACATTGCACTCAGTCACAACCAGCACAAGGAGGGTTTCAGCAGCCAGGATTACCCAGAAAGCTACATTTTTATCTACGAGAACATGGGTATAATGTATGCATCAAGGACGATGAATGCTATATTGTGAATCAGATTAGGTTGACCAAGAAAATATCATTATTGATATGAGATATAGCTACTCTGTTTGCATGCAGAACATTGCATAGATGGCTACCAGATGGGCAAGAACAAGACACAATCGGACTTGTCTTGTTATTTAAGACAGTGTTTCACTTGTGTTAAATCTATGAAGAAACTAATTTGGAGAAGTGTGAAACTGTTCAATAGGAGATGTTTGGAAGATAGCAAACAAACCTCCAAAGATGTTCACTAACATTAGGTGGCAAAACCAGACTTTTGACTCTTACCTTTGACTAAATTTAAACCAATGATAATAAAGTTTACAGTATATCTTCGAAAAGCATTAACCACCATAGTCATTTCCAATATCCAATGTCATTCAATGTCAACCCTACAAATCTGTTCTTTCATGCCAAATGCAGCTGGGACTTTATGTACAGTACACAGTAAAACCTGTCATGGATCAAAATGGATCCTAGTTGTTAATTTTTACAATTGACCTATAGTGCATATACTGTATTATTTAATGCAACATTATTCAACCATGAACATGTTTGTTTATCATGGTTGTGACCTACTACTAAGTAGACTACACAATCCAACAGTAGGTTACATGGCCTAATCTGATTAAATAGTTATTGACATATTGTTTACAGTGCATCATCATCACCACAATAAAGCACACCTTTGTCCACTCATTGTAACAATGTAGCTTATTCAAGTGAATACTATACTTGCATATAGTAACAGAACACATTTCCTTAATTGATTTATGGGCAGGTAGCCTAATAATAAAGAATTTTAAAAAGAGAAAAAGTAGCAACCATGGATGTTGATGATAAGGGGTGTGAAAACAATATGTAGGCCAACTTCGTTAACTCAAGCAAAACAATAGGCTACAGTAAAGCAATAGAGTGATGTGCAATGTGAAGACAGAGTAGCCTATATGGTTTTGAAGTGCCGTGGTGAAGCCTATCCCAAAGGTCCAATAATTACTTATCTCCATGATGGCAATTCCACCTTTAAGCAATAAGGACACATATGATACTCTTATTCTAACAAACTGGAATCCCTTACAAATTGGCACTGTAAATAAATTATAAGGAGACTAATAAAGTGGTAAATGTTGCAGTCTCATGTCATTATATCGACTGATGAGCAGGACTACAACAGCTCAAGAATAAATTGGTCCTGCCCGAAAACAGGAAGAAATGATTAGCTGTATATGAGAAGAATAAATACAACTTGACTCTCAGATACGAGTTTGATGGGTTTTCCGTCTAAAAAACAAACAGAATCTAAAATGGATGACAGAACCAATTACAGATTCAGTTTCTCAAAAGGCAGGGCATCTTTGGAGAGTCGTAAAGCCTCTTAGATTAAATCATGAGGATCCACAATCTAGCCAAATGTACCGTTATGGCTGATATATAAAAATGTATGTCAATGCCATACATGTTTATATGCGGACGCTGTGAATACTTACTAATGCAGCTTGTGTTCAGTTCAGGCGCTTTTAATTCCCGTATTTTACATTGAATTTGAAGGTGATGTGGCTTTTCAAAGTAGTTGTTTAGAAGCAGATATAATGTCGTGTGTTAAATGGGTCTTGAACTGTATGTTCTTCAGAGGGTCTCCATTCCCACAACTGACAGGTTGACTAAAACTGCCCTAGCAAACTTTACTGTTTGACAACCTTGCGCATTTATACAGGACCAATTCGCCAACACCCCCTGTTCTGTGACGTTGGTCTGAATAGGGACTACTTTCTTACATTTTACATTTACATTTTTAGTCATTTAGCAGACTTCTTGATACTATTGTAATGTATATTATCAAATAAACTCATACACACCAAGGAGAGAATAGTCGACCCTCATTAATAAGCCTATAGTTTCAAAAATAAGTAAATAATATGAAATAGGCTACGGTTTATTGAGGATTGCAAATGCTGGTAGATATGATTGAACATATTGGTATGAACAATGGTGGTAAATAATCAAATGCATTTTCCAACTTATGACCGACACAATTACATCCATGGTTCTGCAAAACCAGAACGCGACATCCTAGTTCAGTTGGCGAACGGATATTTGTAACTCCAAGTAAGTACTGTGCCATTGCTAAAAATACAAGCGGTGATAGCAACAGAGTCCCTATTGGCTGAGAAGGGGGAGGACCCGTATTTTACTGGGCTGCAAGGGTGTCCAGTCAGCAAGTAAGTGATATGACGTTTTGCATGAGTTGTGGGTAATGTCGTTCCAACCAGATAGAGTACTGAAAGACAAGTTATTTACAATATTTACGTGAACTTCCTGCTGAGATATATATATATATATTTTTTGTTCTTTTCATTTTAGCAGACGCTCTTATCCAGAGCCTTGTTTTGGAAAATTATCCTGCAGGTGAAATTACATTAGGCTGTAAAGTTACCATATAATATTAGATATTTAGCAGACGCTTTTATCCAGAGCAACTTACAGTTTGTGAGTGCATACATTTTCATATTGGCCCCCCTTGGGAATCAAACCTACAACCCTGGCGTTGCAAACGCCATGCTCTACCAACTGAGCTACATGGTTTCTACTTTTTTCTACTTTCTCCCCCAGAGTGTACCCTACTTTTCAAACATCAATAATTGTTTTCTGACTGTTTATATAATTGTGTAGTTATTTAAATTTGATTTTGTATACTATATCTTTGAATATGCAACAACAATCTATAGCCACATTTCACATAAGGAGAGTGATTAAAAAGGAAAATATTTGGACACATCATTGGTCCAGAACCAGGACAGGTGCTGGAAGAAATATACTGAGTAATGAGTATTCTTGAAAGTAATTCATGAATTTTAAAAAATGGATTCCAAGTTCTCTGTCAAAATATCTTCTTCAGGACCTTCATCATATTACTGCTGTGCCACATCACAGTCATTGTCTTCAGTGGTTTTGTCAGAATATACATACGCTATTATGTAAATATGTCCAATTAATTTGCATCAGTAAAACTCACAGACCCTTTTAAACAGTAAAGGTGCATAAACTGTATGCTAACTATGTGCAGAGTTTATTATAGGGAGCCCACGAGTTCATTATGGGGTGCTGATTTGACAACAACCTTACAGATAAGTACCAAACAAAAACATAAACTCAGTCATTGTGTATATCTTACACTATTGCAACCACTTTGACAATTGTATTCAAATATTATATTTGGACTTTGTCTTATTAGATTCGGTCAAATGATTCACAGAGGTATACACTTGTACACAGTTTTAATACACCTGTCAGGATAAAAATAATAAAGGCATTTAAATTAGGGTTCCTGACGTCACCTGACAGAAACACATCTTAGTCAGTGAACAAAATGGCGTCTTACTGTAGGACTGTCACTCGGCTTCGGGTAAGTAAAACGTTATTTTATATTAGTAAATATATTCAACACTAAACATCAAGTATAGATTTTCAGTAAAAAATGAATTACAAGATATTACTGTCCACAACGAACTTAAAAAAAAAAAAATATATATATATATATATATATATATATATATATATATATATATATATAGTAAACAATCCATCTCAGCGGCTGTCGTTTGGTCACTGTGTCCCAGTCGAGACTGTTACTAACTAGTACTCCATGCAACGGCTACAAGTTAGTCTGGGAAGTGCACAATAACGCTTTATCTATAATGCTGGTTTACAGTACAATGTGTTGTCGAAATGCACTAAATTGAATGCTTTATATTGCACCAACTGTCCAGCTGTTTGCAAGGTGATTCAAGGTTACTGAAGTTTTTAAGTGCGCACTTGTCTGGTTTCCACACTTAATAACAGATTTAGTCAAATCACGGTGTCAGACAATGCGGCACCAAATTAAGCAATTAATCGAACATGAGATGGTCTTATAGAAACCTCATGAAATTATCTGAATGGACACTGTCCAATACTGTTTTGCTACGTCTATAAAAGATATGTGACCAAGGGCCTGCTAATATGAGGTAGATTTTATATTTGATTCGGCAAATTAACATTACAGATTTTTGGTACATTCTCAGTTGGTTGTGATATTCCATTTGTTTACATCTTTCCACTCTAAATAATCAGGCCTATAGGTTGATTCAAATTAAGCCTGTCTGTCTAACATGAGTTAACATGTTGAGGACGATTGGCTGTGTTGATGCAATATTGAAAATCATAGCTAGATTAGACTACTTGAGCTGTCACAAAATTAGCTGTTCTAATGTGTAGGGAGTAGGTGTCTCTTTTAGGGCTAAATACAAACACTAACTTACCCAACACTTAGGCTACTCATTCTAAACTTTAGGTGATGTGTGTTTTGGGGAAATGAGAGCCTGACAAGTAGCTGGCTGACATATTGTTTACTTAGTTAGTGTAATGCAATACTATTCTCTTTACTTGATTAATATTGCTGTCAGTCTCCATTGTGTGAGGTGATGGAACATGAAAGTCACATGGAGATCACGCAGATTGTAGATAAGTCATTTTATGGTGGCCTTTTTTAACTGTCTCTTTGATTGGGCTTTGAGATTCTTTAACCACCATGTTAAAAAAAAACGCAGTGGAACTGGCTTTGAGGTCCAGAGTTGAGTTTGAGGGGACTAGGTCCTATGTTTGCAATGATTAGGAACTTTAAAGCCCCTGTATCCTCTTCCATGATGATGATGTTTCCAAGTTTGATGTATCATTACTAAAAATGTCCTTTAGCTTGTCCTTGGAGAAGGGGCAAGACGTCTCCATGTCTCGGCAGCCTTCAACGCCAAGGCCAAGGTGGCCATGAGCCGATTTGAGCCTGGCACCAACATCAACTATGAGAAGCTGCATGAGAACATCGACATTGTGCGCAAGAGGTCAGTAACTGCCTTTCCAACCTCACACCCAGCGTTCCTCTGTTTACAACCACTACTACTGACATTGCAACTGCTCACTAAATCCTTTGACATTTAGCGTGTTGACTTCTTATGGTCAGCAACACTGGCCACACCGAGCTAACTTTAGATTAGAAAGCATTCCTCCTAGTGAGTTAACCTTTTACTGTATTTTAAGAGTTGAATCCTAACCACACTGTCCTCCCATCCCCGCCCTCATCTCACCTCAGGCTCAATCGCCCCCTCACTTTGTCAGAGAAGATCGTGTACGGTCACCTGGATGACCCCGTGGGCCAGGACATCGCCAGGGGGCGCACTTACCTGCGGCTGCGTCCGGACCGTGTGGCCATGCAGGACGCCACGGCCCAGATGGCCATGCTACAGTTCATCAGCAGCGGCCTGCCCAAGGTGGCCGTGCCCTCAACCATCCACTGTGACCACCTGATTGAGGCACAGATCGGAGGGGTCGAGGACCTAAAGAGGGCGAAGGTCAGTAGGGAGCAGAGGAAACTCAAGGGGCTGTCCAGTTGTTTTTGGGCTGTCCAGCTGATTTCTGTTGGTTGAGATCTAGGGTGTTCTACAGAGGGATACTCTTTTCCATGGTATCAGGAGTTCCTAGGGGTAACCGAAAGTATTGCGTTGGGGCCAAGATGAGCCATATGAGAGGGAATGTTGGTTAACTGCTACACACACATGACATATTTTTAGACAAAGAGAAGCCCTGAGGAATATTTAGCATGGGTGACACTTACTACATCCAATTGCACAGAGGTCAAATTGAGTAACAGGGATTAAAGGGGGAATTAAGGTCTGCAGCCAAATATGTGCTGTGACAGTTACATAAAGGGGACTACCAGCTGAAAATATATTCTCCTCAACTCAACTGACACCCCAACCCCTTCCCACTTGTCCTTTTTAATCCAGGAAGTGAATCAGGAGGTTTACAATTTCCTGGCGACAGCTGGAGCCAGGTATGGAGTTGGCTTCTGGAAACCAGGCTCTGGAATCATTCACCAGGTACCGGTACAATAAATGGTAACTGGTCAGATTGAGCTGCCATGAGACTAATTTGTATTTGGACAATATCCACTTCTGAAATTAGACTAACAACTAGATTAGAGTTCAGGAATACTGCTGTGAAACGAGTAGCAGAATACATTGTTACAGGACTGTTTTGCTAGCACAGACTGGAACATGTTCCGGGATTCTTCAGACAGCATTGAGGAGTACACCACATCAGTCACTGGCTTCATCAATAAGTGCATCGATGATGTCGTCCCCACAGTGACCGTACGTACATACCCCAACCAGAAGCCATGGATTACAGGAAACATCCGCACTGAGCTAAAGAGTAGAGCTGCCGCTTTCAAGGAACGGGACTCTAACCCGGACGCTTATAAGAAATCCCGCTATGCCCTCCGACGAACCATCAAACAGGCAAAGAGTCAATACAGGATTAAGATTGAATCGTACTACACTGGCTCTGACGCTCGTCGGATGTGGCAGGGCTTGAAAACTATTACAGACTACAAAGGGAAGCACAGCCGCGAGCTGCCCAGTGACACAAGCCTACCAGACGAGCTAAACCACTTCTATGCTCGCTTCGAGGCAAGCAACACTGAAGCATGCATGAGAGCACCAGCTGTTCCGGATGACTATTTGATCACGCTCTCCGTAGCCGATGTGAGTAAGACTTTTAAGCAGGTCAACATTCATAAGGCCGCAGGGCCAGACGGATTACCAGGACGTGTACTCCGAGCATGTGCTGACCAACTGGCAAGTGTCTTCACTGACATTTTCAACATGTCCCTGACTGAGTCTGTAATACCAACATGTTTCAAGCAGACCACCATAGTCCCCATGCCCAAGGACTCTAAGATAACCTGCCTAAATGACTACCGACCCGTAGCACTGACGTCTGTAGCCATGAAGTGCTTTGAAAGGCTGGTCATGGCTCACATCAACAGCATTATCCCAGAAACCCTAGACCCACTCCAATTTGCATACCGCCCCAACAGATCCACAGATGATGCAATCTCTATTGCATTCCACACTGCCCTTTCCCACCTGGACAAGAGGAACACCTACGTGAGAATGCTATTCATTGACTACAGCTCAACATTCAACACCATAGTGCCCTCTAAGCTCATCACTAAGCTAAGGATCCTGGGACTAAACACCTCCCTCTGCAACTGGATCCTGGACTTCCTGACGGGCCGCCCCCAGGTGGTAAGGGTAGGTAACAACACATCTGCCACACTGATCCTCAACACGGGGGCCCCTCAGGGGTGCGTGCTCAGTCCCCTCCTGTACTCTCTGTTCACCCATGACTGCATGGCCAGGCACGACTCCAACACCATCATTAAGTTTGCCGACGACACAACAGTGGTAGGCCTGATCACCGACAACGATGAGACAGCCTATAGGGAGGAGGTCAGAGACCTGGCCGTGTGGTGCCAGGACAACAACCTCTCCCTCAACGTGACCAAGACAAAGGAGATGATTGTGGACTACAGGAAAAAAAAGAGGACTGAGCACGCCCCCATTCTCATCGACGGGGCTGTAGTGGAACAGGTTGAGAGCTTCAAGTTCCTTGGTGTCCACATCACCAACGAACTATCATGGTCCAAACACACCAAGACAGTCGTGAAGAGGGCACGACAAAGCCTATTTCCCCTCAGGAGACTGAGAAGATTTGGCATGGGTCCTCAGATCCTCAAAAAATTCTACAGCTGCACCATCGAGAGCATCCTGACTGGTTGCATCACCGCCTGGTATGGCAACTGCTTGGCCTCCGACCGCAAGGCACTACAGAGGGTAGTGCGTACGGCCCAGTACATCACTGGGGCCAAGCTTCCTGCCATCCAGGACCTCTATACCAGGCGGTGTCAGAGGAAGGCCCTCAAAATTGTCAAAGACTCCAGCCACCCTAGCCATAGACTGTTTTTCTCTGCTACCGCACGGCAAGCGGTACCGGAGTGCCAAGTCTAGGTCCAAAAGACTTCTCAACAGCTTCTACCCCCAAGCCATAAGACTCCTGAACAGCTAATCATGGCTACCCGGACTATTTTCACTGCCCCCCCCACCCCATCCCTTTTACGCTGCTGCTACTCTGTTAATTATTTATGCATAGTCACTTTAACTCTACCCACATGTACATATTACTTCAACTACCTCAACTAGCCGGTGCCCCCGCACATTGACTCTGCACCGGTACCCCCTGTATATATAGCCTCCCTACTGTTATTTTATTTTACTTCTGCTCTTTTTTTCTCAACACTTTTTTTGTTGTTTTATTTTTACTTTTTTTGTTAAAAATAAATGCACTGTTGGTTAAGGGCTGTAAGTAAGCATTTCACTGTAATGTCTGCACCTGTTGTATTCGGCGCATGTGACCAATACAATTTGATTTGATTGTTCACTCATGATATCAAACCTGTTATACATTCAGATCTTGACGTTATTGAGCTCAATATGTCAAATGATTGTTGTGCATTGGCTAACAGAGATGTCACTCACCCTTGACAGATAATTCTAGAGAACTATGCCTACCCAGGAGTCCTGCTGATTGGCACAGACTCCCACACACCTAATGGGGGCGGCCTGGGCTCCATCTGCATTGGAGTGGGTGGCGCTGACGCTGTGGACGTCATGGCTGGTATCCCATGGGAGCTCAAGTGTCCCAATGTGAGCTGCTATGACAGTGAACCAACTCACTACATTCTCTTCACCCACTCATTTATCTCTCTTTCTGTATCTATCTCCTTCATACATGTATAAAAATACGGACCTTTCACAAATGTAGTAATAACTCCCTCTCCATCAGGTGATTGGAGTGAAGCTGACTGGTAGTCTATCGGGCTGGACCTCTCCCAAGGATGTTATCCTGAAGGTGGCTGGGATCCTGACAGTGAAGGGGGGCACAGGAGCCATTGTGGAGTACCATGGCCCAGGCGTCAACTCCATTTCCTGCACCGGTGAGGCCAAAAGATAGTAAGGTTTACCTGAACTAGTGAGTAAACTAATCTACGCTATTTGTTTTAACAATCTGCTTGTTTCAGTTGAGTTCGTCCAGTGGTTTGGTCTTGATTTGGTGCTAGTTTGCTTAGAAACTTGATGTGACTTTTCCCACCTCCTGGCTACAGGTATGGCAACTATCTGCAACATGGGAGCTGAAATTGGTGCCACCACCTCTGTTTTCCCCTTCAACCACCGCATGAAGACTTACCTGAATAAGACTGGACGTGCAGGTTAGAACGCACAATAAGACATTCTGGAATATTCTTAAAGCCCTTTATTTCACAATCCATTCAGTGTCAGTCTCACAGCCACTGTTACACATACAGCATAGCCCCTTAGCATTTTTGTATTCTCTTTCGGACTTTTTCCATCTACTCTCAGACATCGCTGCCCTGGCTGACGAGTATAAGGATGACTTGGTCCCTGACACGGGCTGCAAGTACGACCAGGTCATTGAGATCAACCTGAGTGAGGTGAGTCCACTCTGTTATTAGGCTGACATCCATTACATATTTATAGAATATATTCTCAAGGAATAACACACATTGTCAATGCTAACTGTGTGTCTGTCTTCTGTCCCTGGCAGCTGAAGCCCCATATCAACGGGCCCTTCACTCCTGACCTGGCCCACCCAGTGTCTGAGATCGGTGCTGTGGCTGAGAAGAACGGCTGGCCCCTGGAGGTCAAAGTGGGTCAGTATCACACGTTATCTTTAACACTCCCTTGAAAAGTATACATTTAGCTTTCTGTTAATATTCAAGAAAAGCCCTTTAAGAGAAAAGTACAGTAACATTTAATTATCATATATTTTCAGGCTTATTTACATGACTGTTAAAATCACCTGCGCTTCTCCGTTCTTACTCTGTTATTAACCTGATTCCCGGGGGTCCCACTAGGTCTGATTGGCAGCTGCACCAACTCCAGCTATGAGGACATGGGCCGCGCTGCTTCCCTGGCCAAGCAGGCCCTAGACAAAGGCCTGAAGTGCAAGGCCGCGTTCACCGTCACCCCCGGCTCTGAGCAGATCCGCGCCACCATCGAGAGGGATGGCTTTGTGAGTTCAAACCTTTTGGAAAAAGGTCCATTGCCAAACTAGTTGCCCTTTACTTGATTTGTAGGTACATTCTTATATTTGTTTTTCTCCTTTAGTCTAAGATCCTGAGGGATGTGGGTGGGGTGGTCCTGGCTAACGCTTGTGGACCCTGCATTGGCCAGTGGGACAGGAAGGATGTGAAGAAGGGGGAGAAGAACACTATCGTCACCTCCTACAACAGGAACTTCACTTCCAGGAATGATGCCAACCCTGCCACTCATGCTTTCGTCACATCCCCTGAAGTACCAATAATCACAACACACACACACACTTCTTATATTATGATGTCCACATTATGTCCCCTTGTAACTAGCTGCCCTAATAACCCTCCCTCTTCCTATACAGATTGTCACAGCCATGGCCATCGCTGGTACCCTGAAGTTCGATCCTGAGACTGACTACCTCACCGCGGCCAATGGTGAGAAATTCAAGCTGGAGCCACCCAATGGCGACGAGCTGCCTGCCCGTGACTTTGACCCCGGCCAGGACACCTACCAACACCCCCCTGCCGAGAGCGGCTCCGTTATGGTGGACGTCAGCCCCACCAGCACCCGCCTGCAGCTGCTGGAGCCCTTTGACAAGTGGAACGGCAAGGACCTTGACGACCTGCAAGTGCTGATCAAGGTGAGGGAGGTGGAGAGGTGGATGACAAGACCGCTATATGATGAGGAAGGCCTCTTCTCACTGTTTGGCTGAGTTCTATCCTCCACCAAGGACCATGGTTGGAATTGAGATGCCTTCGATGGTGGCATTACTTTCTAATTATTAGAGACTTAGAAACCACTGAGTTGGCAGACAGTTGTTCAGGCATGTGGTGCTGCATTTAGATGGTCATTTACCCTACTGTCTCTTTTCTTCCTTCCTCTTCCGCAGGTGAAAGGCAAGTGCACCACAGACCACATCAGCGCCGCCGGCCCCTGGCTCAAGTTTCGCGGTCACCTCGACAACATCTCCAACAACATGCTCATCGGAGCAATCAACATCGAGAACGACGCAGTCAATAAGATCAAGAACCAGCTGACAGGAGAGTACGGGGGCGTGCCTGATGTGGCTCGCCACTACAAGGTGTGTCAGACATAGTAACTGACAGGAGAGGACCGAAAGAGGCTGTGGACTGTTGGGCTGTCCCAGAATCACAATATTTACATTAGAATCTGGGCGGCAGGTAGCTTAGTGGTTAAGAGCATTGTGCTAGTAACCGAAAGGTCGCTGGTTCTAATCCCTGATCCGACTAGGTGAAAAATCTGTCTGTGCCCTTGAGCAAGGCACTTAACCCTAATTGCTCCTGTAAGTCGCTCTGGATAAGAGCGTCTGCTAAATGACTAAAAAAGAATGACTAAGAAATTCGTGGTCCTCTGTAGCTCAGCTGGTAGAGCACGGCGCTT
The DNA here is from genome assembly GCF_964263955.1 of Coregonus lavaretus. Lineage (NCBI taxonomy): Eukaryota > Metazoa > Chordata > Actinopteri > Salmoniformes > Salmonidae > Coregonus > Coregonus lavaretus. The sequence goes on from NC_139989.1 coordinate 44,593,327, forward strand.
GTAACGCCAAGGTAGTGGGTTCGATCCCCGGGACCACCCATACACAAAAAAAATGTATGCATGCATGACTGTAAGTCGCTTTGGATAAAAGCGTCTGCTAAATGGCATATTATTATTATTATTATTATTATTATTATTATTATTATTATTATTATTATTAAATTCCCTCTCTGCTCCCTCCAGGCTAACGGTCTGTCGTGGGTGGTTGTGGGGGATGACAACTACGGGGAGGGCTCGAGCAGAGAGCACGCAGCCCTGGAGCCCAGACACCTGGGAGGCAGGGTCATCCTCGTCAAGAGCTTCGCCAGGATCCACGGTACGCTTACAGGTTACATGTGGAGTCACCGAGAGAGAGGGGAGGGTATATGGGTGTGGTGGGGCAAGTGGGTGGGTAGTATGAGAGGAAAAGCTTTTGGTGGGAACCTGCTCAATCTGAGACTATTTGTGTTGAGAGGGAGCTCATGTAGCTATCTTGAGACCCATTGCAAAAGAAGGGAAATATGGTTAGAAACAAGATCACCCACACACTTTGAATGTGCACATTGTTCTCTGACCTTGACTTGGCATGTAATGGATCTGCCCCGCTGTGGTAGAGGGCCTCTCTATTTACACAATGGAGCTCGATACGAGCCAATTCCCCAAGCTCCCTCTTGTTCCCCACTTTCTGTTTTTTCTTTCAGTCTTGCTTTCTTTTCTCCTCATTGCCATTCTGTCCTCTTTTCTCAGAGACCAACCTGAAGAAGCAGGGCATGCTGCCCTTGACCTTCGCCGACCCCACCGACTACGACAAAATCCGCCCCGACGACAAGATCTCCATCACAGGCCTCGCAACCTTTGCCCCCGGCAAGGTGAGCTTCATTGATCATTCAGCCTCCAAAATTACCGCCCTCCATATAATGGGGATGGGACTTGGTAGTATGTGTATTTTACACGGATGCCTTATAGGCCAGCTCTCTTTCTCCTCTAGCCCCTGAAGGGAGTGGTGAAGCACGGTGACGGCAGCCAGGACATCATCACCCTGAACCACACCTTCAACGAGAACCAGGTCGAGTGGTTCCACGCCGGCAGCGCCCTCAACAGGATGAAGGAGCTGCAGTAACTGAAGAGGGTGAAGGGGTCCGGAGGAGCACAGAGAGAGGCGGGCCTGGATATATTGAGGGGGAGGGGCTGCACAGAGGTGGGAAATGGGCGATAGCAGCCTGCCTATCGTAAACATACACACACACCCCATGTCGCTGTACAGATAAAATGCACACGCACACATGCATACAGGATTACTGTGAAAGCACTTTCCACACAGGTAGAGCTGTATACGCACACACGCTCTCACATAACACAGTCACAAGAACCCATGTCTTTGTTTCAGCATAGCATTTAAGTGTTCTCGTTCTAGGCAGCACTGCTCTTGTTGGCATTACTCCCTGTTTGTGTAGAAATCACATTTGTCATGCTTCTTGCCATTGACTGTAGTGCTGCAGTATTCAATTCACTCCTACCTCACAAACACACAGCTAGCTCTCCATATCAGGTCTGTAGCTTGAATCCTGCTCACATTCCTTTACCTGTCATAGTTGATGTGTTAAACTGTTTACTTGGACCTCCACTTGTTCCCTCCAACACAGACAGCTGGTTAACCCAGTTGTACATTTAATTCACTGAATGTATCCCTTTCATTCCCAGGATTTGGAACTCTTCTTAGTTCAATATTACTGCTAGTGAAGATGAAAGTTAATATTTGTTTAGTTAGGTCCATCTATTGTCCACCATGGTTCTAGTGGGCCTCAGGATCTGCCGATTGTGACTGACCTGAATTGATACGTTTTAGTAATTGATTAGAGAGCAAGTCGCCTAACCTGGTTACCCAGGCCTAATAACTGTTCAGATAGTAGATTAAAGGCATCAATGGAACCATTAGATTCCGTGGCCCCAGGACCAGGTTGTAGTGCATAACTTTTTCTTTTTTTTGTAGGGTTTTCCTTTTCCGGCGTTTCTCTTGACCCGTAATCTATTTGAACCCACGGAATTTGGTATACTGTTTGTCACTCCTTTGCATTCTGCACTAACTCTCTACTGCTGCTTTCTCCACATGCTCCATTTGTTTCTACTTGAGGGCTATTGCATGAAATGATATCAGATCCTAGCAGCCCTTTTCTGTGTGTCTCTGTAGGTGGGAGTAAAATGCTACATACTGCTGTGTTGTACTAGTTTTTCCATTAATTTCCATGTGCGTGTCCATATGTGTTAGCTAGCTAATCAGACCATTGCCTGTCCATATCCCTGTCTGGTTTGGTGCTGCCCCTCTGTTCTTGCTAATTCCAGGGCTCCACGCACAGCTTGAGGAGACCTCTTCTTACAAAATGAACGCACAATCTAGTGTCCAGACACCTGTACACTAACACTATATGTAGTAGTATTGTAGACACTCAGCCACACTTTCATTAATACATCGCAAACACTGCACTCCATAGCATCTTAAAGGAAGGGTGTGATTTAATTTGAAAGATGTTCAAGTTCCATAACAAAATAACTGAATACAATGACAAATGTATACCATTATCTGATTTAGGTTATTACATTTGGCTAAAACTCTTGCCATGTATCTACATTTTGCCACTTAAATGGTACATTGTGTGTTTGAGGATGTTGCAGCTAAGTCTTATAAAGTGTGACTGTTTTAAGTTGGCTTTGGGGGGGCCATGACCACCTATTCATTGCATTCGTTGTCTTCTCGTCACTAATTTACTTTAAAGTAATTTAGTGAGTTATAATCAAAGTATTCATGGGATTACTGTGGAGATTTGATTGGCTACTTCCATTAAATCCATTGGTCATGGTGCCAAGATTATTGTAATGTTGCTATCAAAGTTTATTTTCATGTCAGCTTATTTAGCTTGTCAGTGATGAACTGAAGATCTAACTGTCTGTTTTTGTAGTTGCAGTAGGGTGTGATGAAAGTAGAAATGCTATGCCTATTTTGTCCACGAGCATATGGTCTTCATTGACAATATATTCATAGATGAATGGCCATAGCTCCCAAAGTCAAACCCAAATATATTTAAAGGAACTTGGTTTGGGCCTATGTGTAAATTGTGATATAGTGGCACAATGTATAGAGGTGTTCATATGCACTATATTATACAATAGAGAGAGTGTGGGCAGGAGCTGCCTGGTTGAATGCAGAGCCTTTCGTTCTCTGAAACCCACTGTAACAAACAAATAATTTAATCTCCCATCAATTGTCTTTATTAAACTGAAGCCTAAAAGTGTTTTATATCTATTCCCCCTTCCCAATCTAAGGGTTTCACAACTAGTCAAACCACTAAACGAGTGGTTGGAGGTTTTAAATGAAAGGTAAATTATTGATGAAGCACTAAAGTAGGGTTGTCCTGTACGTCTCAATGTTTTGGAGCTCTTGGACCTGTGCTGTACAGTGGTCCGTCTTTGTATGTTGCTCCCAGGTGAAGGTTGGAGTTCTTTACAATGTAAAGGGAGAGACTAGTCAGGTGAGACATGTCTAGGTTTTGTTTTTAAATGATTTGAGAGATGCAGATGAAGGAACCCCTGATTTGAAACAGGATTTGCTCCAGATCGTTGCAACTTTAACCCATAGTTTATGTGATTTAGAGAACATTAACCAATTTATTATACACTGTCATAATTTATACTAATTCGTCATTTCCTCAACCTTAGCTAAGTTAACATGTTGCTGATCAATTCTCTCTGATCTGTCTACTGCAGTTAATCGCCAAAGATGCCTCATGAAAATGCTCCATTACATACTAAAACATAAGTGTTGTTACAGAAAGGTTTGCCATTGGTTTTGTTAGCAGAACTATGTTTCTTCATGTCAATGAACCCCATGTTTGAGTATGAAGAAGAACAGTGTAATGCCAGCAGCGTTCAAGTTTGTCAATTGTATTACTAAAGTAATTCATACATTCTTAACAAATTCACAAAAGTATTTAATGCATTCTCTAAATGGAACCATTCTGTGTACATTCATTCACAAATAACAGCCACCCATGAAGCAGTTTGCTTATACTGTGATGTAATATACAATATGTTGATCCCTGGTTCAGATCTGTGAGTTTCTGAAATGCTACTGTAACATGACAAAGCAAATACTTAATTGTACGCATTTTGTCCTCAGCAAAACCCAAACCTGCGTTTTGTAAACTGCTTTGTTTAATTGGCCTGGCTATTTATTTTCCATTTTGAAACACTGTCAATGTCATACTTCATAAAAATGCTTATTTTGTTCAGACACTGCAAACAATTAAATGCATAAACCCATTGACAGGCATTATTAATTTTCATGTAATCTCAAGTGGTGAATTCCGCTTCACTGATTCCATATATTTGTTTGATTTTAAAGTTGGTTTTGTATTAGGTGATTTGAATGCTTGCAGTTTCATAGCGTGCAAGAGTAAAAGAGATTTTAGGATATTTCCTGTGGTAAATGAATATTTAATAAAGATAAATGTTTGATCTAATTTCTTTTATTTTAAGTTTGTTAAATAATTCAGCAGTTTATAGTTACTATACCAGTAATACAGTTAAAATACTACAATATTCAGAACTGTGAATATAGAATCCCTTAGCTGTAATAGGGGCGGTTTCCCGGACACAGATTGACTAAGAAGTACTTCTATGGAGATTTTCAGTCGAATGACTAGGCTTAACCTACGTCTGGTTTTTCCATTACAGCACCAGGGTGTTGCCAGTGATTATGTTAATGTAGGCTCTAGTCTTGTGTTAATTGTTTGGAGCAGGGCTGTGGAATTGGAAACACAAAAGTGAGCCTTTTTGGTAAAACACTGAGGTAAGTCCCTAGTGGAAATTTGCCATTTTGGTGCTTTTCGAATGAGACTTACCCCCACACTAGAGGTCTTCACGGGTCCAAAAGGTTGGACCCTGACCCGAGGTCAATCAGACGAACACCTTTTTTTGAAGGGTGACCCGAGAACAATTAGACCTGGACCCGATTACAACCAGACCTAGACCCGAACCCATGAACCCATGAAGCCCTCTGAGTGTAAAGACAAATACTGTGTATCGCAATAGTCTGAAGTGGCTTCCTTTCTCTGTGTCCTTTCTTACACTAACGTAGAAGAACTGGGCAGGTGAGAACAAACGTATGAGTTCTCAGATGAGTAGACCAGATAAGGAAAGGAGACCAGAGGAGGAAGCCAAGAACTTTGAGGAACGAGATACTAAAATAAAATTGCTGCTCAAATTAACTGGCAAGTATGAAAAAGCGTTCTGTGCCTTTAACATTGCGATCTGCCGTAAACCGTAATGATAATGTCGTAAATCAACACGTGTAAACATTATTTTTTGATTTTATGAAGCTAGCGACACGAAGATGGGGATTTTGGTGTCAATTTATCTATGATACCAGTATTTATTCAAACTAATAAGATGTTGATCCTTACAGTTGAAGATATATTGTCAGAATGTTAATTTTAGTAGTTTAAAAGATTCAAAGGAAAGGTAGGTAACAGTTTCAGGACAGTTGTTGCTGTGTTAGCTAGCTAGCTAGGGAGATAACATGTTCCTTGATTTAAATTGTTATACACTGGCTATATTGTTTCATTACACTGTAACAATGGAATGGAATATTATAAGGTAGCTGGTAAATGTACCTGTGCTATAGCACTTTACCATATGGTTGACAGGCAGACTTACTGGCATACCAGTATGAAAATGTATGGATAAGAGCGTCTGCTAAATGACTAAAATGTAAATACCACCCTGTCTGAAAGGTATTTTTCTGTGATTCATAGCTACTTTAAATATTGTTTCTTGTTTTTCCACGGACCAGAATCATGTTCGTGGCGGTCGAGATGGTTGACACTGTCAGAATCCCCCCATGGAATTTCCAGCGGCAGTTCAATGAGGCCATAGCCGAAGAACTCAACAAGAAATTGGCCAATAAGGTGAGAGGATGCAGTAACAAAAATACTGTAACCAACTCCCCTATTCATCTGTGGTAGTACAGGGGTTCTGTATATTGTCAGCTCAGTTCATCTTTTAATGTTTGCTTGGCTTAGCCTAACACAATTGTGACATTGTAGTCTTGTTAACTTATCTGTGCTTTATTTATTTATGTTAGGCTGTTTTTACTTGCATGTCCACAGGTGGTTTACCAGGTTGGCCTCTGTATCTGTCTGTATGACATCACAAAATTGGAGGATTCCTACATATTCCCAGGTGATGGAGCTTCCCACACCAAAGGTAAGGAAATTAAAATTTGCGACAGATTTTCATGCGAATATTCAAAAATCAGCATAAAAATATTATGCACCTTATGCACAAACTCACTTATTGCAGATAAAAATCTGTGTGATGACATAGTGCACATAAAAAGCGCTTTTGTGCTTACATTTCCATGTACCGAATAAAAAATGGAAGTTCAATGTTTCCATTGCATTTTCAATTCGACCGATGGTTTTGTCACAAACTGTTACAATAAATAGCAAACTTGCCCAATGTAGTTTTGGCGCATGCTCTCTAGACAACAGTTTGCTGATAAAGTTGACAGAGTAGGTTATATGATGAGATATGGATAAGCGCAAGATCAAATAGCAATCAAATAATACCACCCTCGATATTTATTGGACAAGCTTACTGTGCACTTAAAGGCCCAATACAGCCATTTGTATAATAATATAATATGATATGCCATTTAGCAGACGCTTTTATCCAAAGTGACTTACAGTCATGCGTGCATAATTTTTTTGTGTATGGGTGGTCCCGAGGATCGAACCCACTACCTTGGCGTTACAAGCGCCGTGCTCTACCAGCTGAGCTACAGAGGACCATGTATCTTAATATCAAGTCATTTCACCAGGCAGGCCAAAACTCCATCCCACAAAAACAGGCTGAAATTTCAGGCGGTCTTTTCAAACAGCGCTTACACTAAAAGGGCATTATCATTATTTTCACAGAATATTCCAACCTCATAGTGTGGATATATATATATATATATATATATATATATATATATATATATATATATATATATACAGTGGGGAAAAAAAGTATTTAGTCAGCCACCAATTGTGCAAGTTCTCCCACTTAAAAAGATGAGAGAGGCCTGTAATTTTCATCATAGGTATACGTCAACTATGACAGACAAAATGAGAAAAAAAGATCCAGAAAATCACATTGTAGGATTTTTAATGAATTTATTTGCAAATTATGGTGGAAAATAAGTATTTGGTCACCTACAAACAAGCAAGATTTCTGGCTCTCACAGACCTGTAACTTCTTCTTTAAGAGGCTCCTCTGTCCTCCACTCGTTACCTGTATTAATGGCACCTGTTTGAACTTGTTATCAGTATAAAAGACACCTGTCCACAACCTCAAACAGTCACACTCCAAACTCCACTATGGCCAAGACCAAAGAGCTGTCAAAGGACACCAGAAACAAAATTGTAGACCTGCACCAGGCTGGGAAGACTGAATCTGCAATAGGTAAGCAGCTTGGTTTGAAGAAATCAACTGTGGGAGCAATTATTAGGAAATGGAAGACATACAAGACCACTGATAATCTCCCTCGATCTGGGGCTCCACGCAAGATCTCACCCCGTGGGGTCAAAATGATCACAAGAACGGTGAGCAAAAATCCCAGAACCACACGGGGGGACCTAGTGAATGACCTGCAGAGAGCTGGGACCAAAGTAACAAAGCCTACCATCAGTAACACACTACGCCGCCAGGGACTCAAATCCTGCAGTGCAAGACGTGTCTTCCTGCTTAAGCCAGTACATGTCCAGGCCCGTCTGAAGTTTGCTAGAGTGCATTTGGATGATCCAGAAGAGGATTGGGAGACTGTCATATGGTCAGATGAAACCAAAATAGAACTTTTTGGTAAAAACTCAACTCGTCGTGTTTGGAGGACAAAGAATGCTGAGTTGCATCCAAAGAACACCATACCTACTGTGAAGCATGGGGGTGGAAACATCATGCTTTGGGGCTGTTTTTCTGCAAAGGGACCAGGACGACTGATCCGTGTAAAGGAAAGAATGAATGGGGCCATGTATCGTGAGATTTTGAGTGAAAACCTCCTTCCATCAGCAAGGGCATTGAAGATGAAACGTGGCTGGGTCTTTCAGCATGACAATGATCCCAAACACACCGCCCGGGCAACGAAGGAGTGGCTTCGTAAGAAGCATTTCAAGGTCCTGGAGTGGCCTAGCCAGTCTCCAGATCTCAACCCCATAGAAAATCTTTGGAGGGAGTTGAAAGTCCGTGTTGCCCAGCGACAGCCCCAAAACATCACTGCTCTAGAGGAGATCTGCATGGAGGAATGGGCCAAAATACCAGCAACAGTGTGTGAAAACCTTGTGAAGACTTACAGAAAACGTTTGACCTGTGTCATTGCCAACAAAGGGTATATAACAAAGTATTGAGAAACTTTTGTTATTGACCAAATACTTATTTTCCACCATAATTTGCAAATAAATTCATAAAAAATCCTACAATGTGATTTTCTGGATTTATTTTTCTCATTTTGTCTGTCATAGTTGATGTTTACCTATGATGAAAATTACAGGCCTCTCTCATCTTTTTAAGTGGGAGAACTTGCACAATTTGTGGCTGACTAAATACTTTTTTTCCCCACTGTATATATATATATATATATATATATATATATATATATATATATATATATATATATATATATATATATATATATATATATATATACACACACACACAGTGGGGAGAACAATTGATACACTGCCGATTTTGCAGGTTTTCCTACTTACAAAGCATGTAGAGGTCTGTAATTTTTATCATAGGTACACTTCAACTGTGAGAGACGGAATCTAAAACAAAAATCCAGAAAATCACATTGTATGATTTTTAAGTAATTCATTTGCATTTTATTGCATGACATAAGTATTTGATACATCAGAAAAGCAGAACTTAATATTTGGTACAGAAACCTTTGTTTGCAATTACAGAGATCATACGTTTCCTGTAGGTCTTGACCAGGTTTGCACACACTGCAGCAGGGATTTTGGCCCACTCCTCCATACAGACCTTCAGGTTTCGGGGCTGTCGCTGGGCAATACGGACTTTCAGCTCCCTCCAAAGATTTTCTATTGGGTTCAGGTCTGGAGACTGGCTAGGCCACTCCAGGACCTTGAGATGCTTCTTACGGAGCCACTCCTTAGTTGCCCTGGCTGTGTGTTTCGGGTCGTTGTCATGCTGGAAGACCCAGCCACGACCCATCTTCAATGCTCTTACTGAGGGAAGGTGGTTGTTGGCCAAGATCTCGCGATACATGGCCCCATCCATCCTCCCCTCAATACGGTGCAGTCGTCCTGTCCCCTTTGCAGAAAAGCATCCCCAAAGAATGATGTTTCCACCTCCATGCTTCACGGTTGGGATGGTGTTCTTGGGGTTGTACTCATCCTTCTTCTTCCTCCAAACACAGCGAGTGGAGTTTAGACCAAAAAGCTCTATTTTTGTCTCATCAGACCACATGACCTTCTCCCATTCCTCCTCTGGATCATCCAGATGGTCATTGGCAAACTTCAGACGAGCCTGGACATGCGCTGGCTTGAGCAGGGGGACCTTGCGTGCACTGCAGGATTTTAATCCATGACGGCGTAGTGTGTTACTAATGGTTTTCTTTGAGACTGTGGTCCCAGCTCTCTTCAGGTCATTGACCAGGTCCTGCCGTGTAGTTCTGGGCTGATCCCTCACCTTCCTCATGATCATTGATGCCCCACAAGGTGAGATCTTGCATGGAGCCCCAGACCGAGGGTCATTGACCATCATCTTGAACTTCTTCCATTTTCTAATAATTGTGCCAACAGTTGTTGCCTTCTCACCAGGCTGCTTGCCTATTGTCCTGTAGCCCATCCCAGCCTTGTGCATGTCTACAATTTTATCCCTGATGTCCTTACACAGCTCTCTGGTCTTGGCCATTGTGGAGAGGTTGGAGTCTGTTTGATTGAGTGTGTGGACAGGTGTCTTTTATACAGGTAACGAGTTCAAACAGGTGCAGTTAATACAGGTAATGAGTGGAGAACAGGAGGGCTTCTTAAAGAAAAACTAACAGGTCTGTGAGAGACGGAATTCTTACTGGTTGGTAGGTGATCAAATACTTATGTCATGCAATAAAATGCAAATTAATTACTTAAAAATTATACAATGTGATTTTCTGGATTTTTGTTTTAGATTCCGTCTCTCACAGTTGAAGTGTACCTATGATAAGAATTACAGACCTCTACATGCTTTGTAAGTAGGAAAACCTGCAAAATCGGCAGTGTATCAAATACTTGTTCTCCCCACTGTATACACACAACACAGGAAAATCAGTTTTCACTGCACTGGGCCTTTAACCACCATCATCATTTATTTAATCTGCCTATAAACTCTTCATGCTTTTCCACGGCATGGTGGTAGTAGGCTACAACGTAACATATCATTGCATGACTCCAAGTTTACTTCGACATGATGATTATTATATCAATAGTTGCGGCGTTTCGACCACGATTATCTATTTCACATGGGAAAAATTATCCACCGTTGTCTAGTGTATTTTGTGTTGTTGACATTTTGCCCTCAAATGTGTTTCAATCAGGCCTGTTGTGAGTTAATTTTTTTTATGCGTAATTCATCCGCATGAAATGGTTGGATGGAAACCTGTTTAATGTTGCTGATAGGCCTACATGTTTCATATGAATATTGATTTGGAGGTAACAAGTGAATACATTTGTGGGCTCAATCCTAAAACAACCCTTGACCCTTACCTAAGGTAGAAAAAATACAGGTTAAGACAATGTAATAATTCCATGCGGAGCGTTCGCAAATAAACACATTCATTGGACCAGCGCCGTTGCTGATTCTACAAGATTAGCATTGAAAATGTGACCACTGTCGGGAACTCAAGTAATAAAGAGGCTGTAGATAATTTGAAAAACATTTTAAATTGATATAGTGACAGTAAAACGGGTATGTTATGTGTTTGTTGAGTAGTTAGCTGGCATTCCCAACCATTCTGTTTATTTTCCACATTGATGACGAACTTTCTTTACTGCTAACATTCACTTTGTCATTTTCGCTCCAGTGCTGGTTCAATCAATTTGTTTATTTTTGAATGCTTCTGCATGGAATTATGTTGTTTTAACCATTGTTATCTTCAACCTAGCCTAAGGCACTTCGTGTAGATCTGGAAGAATTGAAATATGCAAAGTTATTATAGGACGCCGATTGGGTCTTTGCTTGTCAAAGAAGATACACTTCAGATAACTATTTGACGCGTCGAATAAGCTTGTTGACAAAACAGGACTTGAATATAATTTAACACGTTCATAAACAAATGTACTGTACTTAGTGTAATCAATGTGTAATAACTATCACTCGTATTTCATATGTCACAGTGATTTACCGATACGTATGCTATGATTCTGGTGAAGTTTTTGTCTCGCGCACCTGCCGCAGCCACACAAGGCAGACACACACTTCCCCAAGCTCTGAGACATTGCTGGTCAGAAGAAAAGCTAGGTAGCTGATGGATGCAAACAATGTTCTCCCCCAAAAACATAGCAAAACAACAATCTGTTTCCGTAGCTATAGTTAGCAAGCTAACTATCTAGCTAGGTGTCATCATCTAAAATACCCCTAATGTATGTAATGCTGGCTGGCTGGCAGGCAGAAGCAGCAGGATCACCATCCTTTCTCCCCTGCCTCTGGGATGGTTGCATGTCGGGGAGAATGTTGGACTACCTAGCTAACATTTTTGATCCTGCTCGTTTGATCCTGATCTTATTTCAAATGCTCACACTGACGTTTTCCCATTCAGTCGAACAAATAATGGCTTATTACCAAAGCAGTATTGTAAACACATTGTGGCCGGTGTGTGTGCTTGTTTGCAGACTTTGATTGTTTTTTACAGCTTTGACGGTGCTACTGACTGTAGTGGTGGCACTTGGCTTGCGCATACAAATTTAGCGCACACAACATTCTATAATAGAATAGTGTCATTTGGCACGTCAAATGAAAAGCTTATTTGACGCGTCAAATAGTGTTATTTGACGTATCTTTTTTGACACGCAAAGACCCAAATGGCGTTCTATAAAGACCCATATTGCACCTTATTCCTATCCAATCCTATCAGATCTACACAAGTGCCTGGAGGGCAGGGCCTAAGGGTTGTTTCTGAGCAGGGACTTTCTCTTAGGACTGTGTCCATTTTGGTGTGACCCTATCTTTTCCCTACTCTGTTTGTTAGTACACTTCAGGTATGTTGTGTTCCACCCTTTCTTGGATGAGATTCTTGTTGGAAAGATCAAGTACTGCAGTCAAGAAGGAGTACATGGTGAGAGAAAGTCCTAATCTTTTCCCTCGCCTTCCAGTTTTCTCACCACCCATCTGAATGTTAAGTCCTAATCGTCCTAATAGCGTGAAGGTGAAATTACAGAGGAGGAACTTCTGGATGCAATTATAGACTTTAAGTCCGGGAAAACTCCAGGGTTGGATGGCATACCAGTCGAGGTATACCAAACCTTTTTGATATACTCAGAGGACCGTTATTAGCATGTTTTAACCACTCCTATGTAAATGGTAGATTATCAGACACTCAAGAAGGTCTGATTTCATTATTACTGAAACAGGATATAAGTGGAAAATATAAAGATCCAGTCCATAAAAAAAATTGGAGGCCCCTTACACTTCAGTGTTGTGATGCAAAATGTATAGCGCATAGAATTAAAAAGGTATTGTCGGACATTATTCATTCTAATCAGACAGGTCTTTTACATGGACGATACATTGGAGATAATATAAGGCAAGTACTGGAAACAATAGAACACTATGAAACATTTGGGAAACCAGGCCTGCTATTCATAGCAGACTTCGAAAAGGTATTTGATAAAGTACGACTGGGGTTTATACACTGCTCAAAAAAATAAAGGGAACACTAAAATAACTCATCCTAGATCTGAATGAATGAAATAATCTTATTAAATACTTTTTTCTTTACATAGTTGAATGTGCTGACAACAAAATCATCGCCAAACCGGTCATGCTGGAGGATGTTGCAGGCAGCAGAACGTTCTCCACGGCGTCTCCAGACTCTGTCACGTGCTCAGTGTGAACCTGCTTTCATCTGTGAAGAGCACAGGGCACCAGTGGCGAATTTGCCAATCTTGGTGTTCTCTGGCAAATGCCAAACGTCCTGCACGGTGTTGGGCTGTAAGCACAACCCCCACCTGTGGACGTCGGGCCCTCATACCACCCTCATGGAGTCTGTTTCTGACCGTTTGAGCAGACACATGCACATTTGTGGCCTGCTGGAGGTCATTTTGCAGGGCTCTGGCAGTGCTCCTCCTTGCACAAAGGCGGAGGTAGCAGTCCTGCTGCTGGGTTGTTGCCCTCCTACGGCCTCCTCCACGTCTCCTGATGTACTGGCCTGTCTCCTGGTAGCGCCTCCATGCTCTGGACACTACGCTGACAGACACAGCAAACCTTCTTGCCACAGCTCGCATTGATGTGCCATCCTGGATGAGCTGCACTACCTGAGCCACTTGTGTGGGTTGTAGACTCCGTCTCATGCTACCACTAGAGTGAAAGCACCGCCAGCATTCAAAAGTGACCAAAACATCAGCCAGGAAGCATAGGAACTGAGAAGTGGTCTGTGGTCACGACCTGCAAAACCAGTCCTTTATTGGGGGTGTCTTGCTAATTGCCTATAATTTCCACCTGTTGTCTATTCCATTTGCACAACAGCATGTGAAATGTATTGTCAATCAGTGTTGCTTCCTAAGTGGACAGTTTGATTTCACAGAAGTGTGATTGACTTGGAGTTACATTGTGTTGTTTAAGTGTTCCCTTTATTTTTTTGAGCAGTGTATATCAATGCCTGGAGCATTTCAATTTAGGAGAATCTCTTATAAATTGGATTAAAATCATGTATAGTAACCCTAGGTGTAAAATAGTAAATAATGGCTATTTCTCCAAAAGTTTTAAACTGTCGAGGAGTGAAACAAGGTTGTCCACTATCGGCATATCTATTTATTATGGCCATCGAGATGCTAGCTATTAAAATCATATCCAACAATTAGGGGTGGGCGATATGAGCTAAAATTCATATCACGATATTTTCCACTGTCCAGACGATATCGATATGATATCACGATATATGACGTAAAAAAATATGAATCACATTTTAATATCCCTTCTTGGTTAAATTATATTAGTTAAGGAAAAATATGTATTTGAACCTTATATAACCAGAAAGAGTGAGGCATTGGACCGTATGGACCTGAAAAGTTTTTATTTGTATTGTGCAAACATGCATTCCGTAAACATGAGGTAGGTAGGCCTATATATATATATATATATATATAAATTAGATATTAAGTAAAATTAAATAAAAAATAACAGGAGATAAAGAAAATAAGGTAATTACAAATTCAAATACGTGTGTTTGTTTTGGCTACGGTCCGTAGATATGTAAAAAACTAACCGTTTGAAACTAAACCTTTCAAGCCTCAACCATCAATTATCAACAATATCAACAAATCTTCACTAGAACTTTCTTCACAAGTTCCGTGCCAGGAATACCAGCATGTTGACTGTTTCTGGCTTTAGTGCTGCCCTGTGACATGTCACCACATTGCCCCCAGTGCTGAATGCCCTCTCAGAGGGGGCACTTGTGGCAGGGATGCATAAGTATTTCTTTGCCAGACAACTCACACGTGGAAAATTAGATCCGTGAAATCGCCACCACTCCAAAGGATCAGACTCGCTGTCTGCTGCCGTTGCCAGAATGTAGCTATTCAGCTCTTGCTCAATGATCTGCCTCTCTGAACATGAGGCAGGTGCACTGCTGGTCTGCTTAAAGAAGCTCCCAAGGCTCTTCTTGGGCTTCTTGCCTGATTGATGAGCAGTGGAAGCTTCTTTCTCCCTGTCAGTGTGATCCTCTGCAAGAGACGATTTTCCCAGGGCTGTGTTCTCCACCAGGAGGGCTTCGGTCTCTGAGGCAGCTCTCACCTTAAAAAATGAAAATAATTAAACTTTATTTGTATAGCACCTTTCATACATAAAATGCAGCCCAAAGTGCTTTACATTTGAAGCAATAAAACAAGAACAAATGAATAAATACCTTAATGTCCTCCAGTTTCTCAGCGGACATGTACCTGGTCTTGAACCTTGGATCTAGAAAGGTAGCCATGGAGAGCAGCTCATCTGTTGCAGGGTCAGTGTACTTGTTATTCAAGTAATCAAGAACCTTGATCTTGATCTCTTTGGTCAGTTCTGTATCGTCCTTGCTCAGATTTAGAACCTCTGCATTTAACAGATTGATGACAGGCTTCAAATAGGACACGCTCACATACGCTTCTCCTGACAGGGCATCTGTAAAGTCCTGGAGTGGCTTCAGTGCTGCTGTGACTGATTCCAAGACCTGGATGTCTTGCCAGGTAGGTACAAGGTGCCGTGTCTTTTTGTCCCCTGCCAGGACCTGTGTAATGGCCTTTTCCTGCTCCAGGACTCTTTCCATCATTTTCAGACGAGATCCCCACCTTGTCGGAGATTCTGTGATGAGCTTGTGCAGGGGCAGGCTTAGTTCATTCTGTGCTGTCATCAGGGCCTTCTGCTTTTTCCAGCTGTATGAGAACGTGCTAACCACCTTTTTGCAAACCCCTGTGGCCCGGGAAATCGCACACCCCTGTGGCCCGGGAGCGTTTTGGACACTCCTCTCTGGAAATTGGGAATAAGAAATCAAAATAATAGGGTGAAAAATAATCGAATCACAATACAATAATAATTAATAATAATGCATTTTTATATAGAAATCACAATACAATATAACTTTTAATCTTTGTTTGAGGATTTACGGCATTTACATTAAACTGTTACACATTTTACAAATCTGATGTGCTTAGATTTAGCCTACGGTACATGGCTGATGTGAGCTGTATTTTTTCTTAATAATAAGCATCATACAGGGTAGGCCTAGGCTACAGTCCTGAAACTTACCAATAGCATTGTGCAGCCTGTGTCCGAAACATCCAAGGTTTGCCCACTTGTTCAGCTGCAATGCCTTGATCATGTTCGATCCGCTGTCGGTCGTCATACAAACTTGACGCGACTCTTTTAATCCCCAGGACGACAGTATGTCCCTCAGCCCACCTGCAATTATTTCCCCGGTGTGGTCGTCTGGGAAATAAGACGTCTGTAGGCACTTACTTTTCAGTTTCCAGTCACCGTCTATGTAATGGATTGTGAGGCTTATATAAGGTTCTGTGGTACGACTTGACCATAGATCGGCAGTAGTGGAGAAGAATGGAATGTTATTTATCTCACTGTAAACTCTGTCCCAGCATTCTGTGTAAAGCTGTGGCAGGCATTTTTGGCTAAAATATTTGCGGCTCGGGATCTCATATCTTGGGTCCAGAGTTTGAATCAACTTTCTGAACCCCTCTTTCTCCACAGTTTGAATCGGTACCATGTCCTTCGCTATGTGATTTGTAATCGCAGCTGTGATGTCTATCCATTTTTTGCTCGTCTTCTCATAGCAAGTACCGGCAGCAAATGATGATATAATTGATTGTTGAGTGCGAGTCTGGCTTGTCTTCGGGCGAGCTCCTGGGCTTACTGTCTCACGCATTCTGGTGCATTGTTCATACTCACGGACATGTATGTTTTTTAAGTGATTGAACAGGTTGGTCGTGTTTCCACCTTTTGCTAAGACAACACGACGACACAACTTGCATAGGGTAGTGTTTTGGTCGGGGTCGGAGATTTTAAAGCCAAACCAGTTCCAAACAACAGAGGTGCCCCCTTTCTTCTTAACCAATTTATCCTCCTGCTCTTGAGCAACATCAATTTCTGTGTTTTCGCTCATCCTGGATTGTAAAGTTTTCCCCCAATAGTTAACCTGCCTCCTAACTGCAGCTGCCTGCACACTTCTTTGTTGCTAGCACTACATGCGTGCAACAAGTGCATGCGACGTGCGCTCATAAAAATAGGTCAACATATTAACATACATTCTTTTATTCGTAAGAACCAAGAAAGGTTGGATAAAAAAAATAAAAAAAAGATGTAGCTACTTAGTACTATCACTCAGTTGAAATTTGGAACAAAAAAATATTGATGCAAAATTCGAATTTATGAATTCTGAATAAATCGCGGTATCCATGATATTGCTAAATCCATATCATGGCGCGGCACAATACCGGTTTTTACTATCAAACCGGTATATCGCCCACTCCTACCAACAATAATATCAAGGGATTAGAAATCCAGAGCTTAAAAATAAAGGTGTCATTGTACACTGATGATTCATGTTTTCTTTTAAATCCACAACTTGAATCCCTCCACAGCCTAATAGAGGATCTAGATATATGTTCTAACCTCTCTGGATTACAACCAAATTATGATAAATATACTATATTACTTATTGGATCACTAAAACATAAAAAATGTACATTACCATGTAGTTTACCAATAAAATGGTCTGATGGTGATGTGGATATACTCGGAATACATACCCCAAATGAAATAAATGATCTCACTTCAATACATTTTGATAGAAAGTTAGCAAAAATAGATAAAATCTTGCTACCATGGAAAGGTACAGTGAGGGGAAAAAAGTATTTGATCCCCTGCTGATATTGTACGTTTGCCCACTGACAAAGACATGATCAGTCTATAATTTTAATGGTAGGTTTGTTTGAACAGTGAGAGACAGAATAACAACAACAAAAATCCAGAAAAACGCATGTCAAAAATGTTATAAATTGATTTGCATTTTAATGAGGGAAATAAGTATTTGATCCCTCAGCAAAACATGACTTAGTACTTGGTGGCAAAACCCTTGTTGGCAATCACAGAGGTCAGACGTTTCTTGTAGTTGGCCACCAGGTTTGCACACATCTCAGGAGGGATTTTGTTCCACTCCTCTTTGCAGATCTTCTCCAAGTCATTAAGGTTTCGAGGCTGACGTTTGACAACTCTAACCTTCAGCTCCCTCCACAGATTTTCTATGGGATTAAGGTCTGGAGACTGGCTCGGCCACTCCAGGACCTTAATGTGCTTCTTCTTGAGCCACTCCTTTGTTGCCTTGGCCGTGTGTTTTGGGTCATTGTCATGCTGGAATACCCATCCACAACCCATTTTCAATGCCCTGGCTGAGGGAAGGAGGTTCTCACCCAAGATTTGACGGTACATGGCGCCGTCCATCGTCCCTTTGATGCGGTGAAGTTGTCCTGTCCCCTTTGCAGAAAAACACTCCCAAAGCATAATGTTTCCACCTCCATGTTTGACGGTGGGGATGGTGTTCTTGGGGTCATAGGCAGCATTCCTCCTCCTCCAAACACGACGAGTTGAGTTGATGCCAAAGAGCTCGATTTTGGTCTCATCTGAATCATTCAGATGTTCATTGGCAAACTTCAGACGGCCCTGTATATGTGCTTTCTTGAGCAGGGGGACCTTGCGGGCGCTGCAGGATTTCAGTCCTTCACGGTGTAGTGTGTTACCAATTGTTTTCTTGGTGACTATGGTCCCAGCTGCCTTGAGATCATTGACAAGATCCTCCCGTGTAGTTCTGGACTGATTCCTCACCGTTCTCATGATCATTGCAACTCCACGAGGTGAGATCTTGCATGGAGCCCCAGGCTGAGGGAGATTGACAGTTATTTTGTGTTTCTTCCATTTGCGAATAATCGCACCAACTGTTGTCACCTTCTTACCAAGCTGCTTGGCGATGATCTTGTAGCCCATTCCAGCCTTGTGTAGGTCTACAATCTTGTCCCTGACATCCTTGGAGAGCTCTTTGGTCTTGGCCATGGTGGAGAGTTTGGAATCTGATTGATTGATTGCTTCTGTGGACAGGTGTCTTTTATACAGGTAACAAACTGAGATTAGGAGCACTCCCTTTAAGAGTGTGCTCCTAATCTCAGCTCCTTACCTGTATAAAAGACACCTGGCAGCCAGAAATCTTTCTGATTGAGAGGGGGTCAAATACTTATATCCCACATTAAAATGCAAATCAATTTATAACATTTTTGACATGCGTTTTTCTGGATTCTTTTGTTGTTATTCTGTCTCACTGTTCAAATAAACCTACCATTAATATTATAGACTGATAATTTCTTTGTCAGTGGGCAAACGTACAAAATCAGCAGGGGATGAAATACTTTTTTCCCTCACTGTATATGTGTATGTATGAGAGAGAAAAAAAACATATGGGGGATTGGAAGTGATGCAGACAATTACATTGATGGAAGTTACAATCGATCTGCAATATTAAAGCTGATCTACCCCCTAGGGAAAAAAAGAAAAAAAAAGAGCCTATATGACTCAGTGCAACAGCATTGTCCATAACGCATAGACCTATGTCTATTCTGGACTAATAGGCCTCATCATGTGAAAATAGGAACACTTGAAAATGCTGTGATTTGCTGATACACTAATCTGGGTCAGCTGCTTTTTATACACCGCCGTCACAGCCCCAGAGGAGTCAGTACACACTGCAATGGGATTCCTACCGACCCTGTCTCTCTCTCAATGTATAAAGTGGATCAACAGGGAGAATGTCTCAGTATGAAGTATAACATTGATGTGGCAGTCTGTCCGTATAGATTTGTTCACACTACCATGTTTTGTTTTACAGTCAGCCTAGGATTCTTTGATGACATCGTCATTCCCCCAGAGTCCCTACAGCAGCCTGCAAAATTGTATCCTACTCAGTGATGTGTGTTTGTGTATTTCTTACCAATGTGTACATTTTACAATTTGTTGCTTGAAAGCTGAGTTGCAGTAGATGGCTCAGGAATACGATAGTGTAAATGTTAATTAACCTCATGTTGATAGCTATCCGATAGACATTTTAGTTTACCTGTAAAAGCGACTGAAAATAAATCCATCCAGCATGCGCTCCTTGACTGCTGCCCCAGCGATGAAACGGAGCAGGTGTGGGTGTGGGAGTATGAGACGGACGAAGGGGCCCATGACCTCTACATGGACCAAGGTGAGGAGATCCGCTTCCGGGTCACAGATGAAGTCTTCCTGGACACGTCGCCTACGGGCCCTTCTGCCGCAGTAACTGACACCCCTTCAGCCCCAGGAGCAGAGGACGGTGGCCAGAAGAAAGAGGCCCCTTACACACTGCTAGTAAGAAAGCGCTCACTGATATAAGACTTATTTCACACTACAAAATATTTAATTACTATTGTTGTGAATTGAATAATTTCAAGTATCCATATACAGTATATGTAACTGAGTTAAATGGTACTGGTAAGCTCACTCAAAACGTCCAGTGAGCAGGTATGGAATGTTTGCTCAGGAGTATAATTCATTGGCTGATCCCTCCTGATGACTTGGAAGGAATTATGTGATCTTAGGTAGCTGATGGATGCAAACAATGTTCTCCCCCAGTCCCACCCAGTTGACTACTTCAAAATTGTGAAAGTCCTCAAGGGCGCTGCCCATGCTAAAACAGGCTTTGGGGCGCTGGAGCTGTATATCTAAGTCTATGGCGATGGTGCTGCCGAATTGGTACCTTTTGGGTAGTGCAACTGGTTAGTACTTTGTCAAGCAGGGTGGTCACTTGTGCTTGCGAAGCAAAGGACCACTCGTTCGAGGAGGCAAAACTGTTAACAGCACAGTGACGTCCGTCACATAGGTGTACTTTTGGTTTTACATCATACATCCTTTTTACAAATGACTATTTTAAGGTATTTTTCAATGCTATGTCAGTTTTCTCTAATAATGGCCATAATTCATCCCCCCCCCCACGCCTTTCTTGTGTTCTAGGGTACCATTAGCGAGCCAGGCTTGGGCCTCCTGTCCTGGTGGAACAGCTAGCGAAAGGGAGAGACCATTACAGTAGAGAAAACAGGGGAGACAGCTGTCAAGTATTCATCCCAGCTGCTTGGACATACACCTTCTTTTTGGACTCTTCTCAGAGTCCCTCCTCCCAGGTGTGCCACGAGGCTCATGGACACAGAACTGCGAGCTCAAGTGGAGGAGCCAGGATTCCCATAATAGGAACTGCCCTATCTGCCTTCATAATGGCAGACCCAAGGACAAGGGATCAGTAGCAAGGATTACTAATAGAGCACACAGACTGGGGACATGGAGAACTGTCTCCCTTGCAAAGGTGTAGATCCACTTCCCTCTGTATATTGTAAATACTACCACCATAACTGTTAACGTACCAGCATTTACACCCGGTGCACATGACAGTAAGAAAGACTGAGTAAAAGGCCCCAATTGGCCTCTTTAGTGTCACCATGTAAGTCTGAGTGAGTGTGCCTAAATATACAATTGTGTGTTGTCTTTGTGACCAGTATAGTGTTTCATCAGTGATCATTTTTGTTTGCATGATTTTGAGTTGGGTTATTTAAGCAATAAGGCCCAAAGGGATGTGGTAAATGGCCAACATACCATGGCTAATGGATGTTCTTAGGCACGAGTGCCTGGATACAGCCCTTAGCCATGGTATATTGGCCATTTATAAACTGGTTACCAATGTAATTAGAGCAGTAAAAATAAATGTTTTGTCATACCAGTGGTATATGGTCTCATATACCACGGCTGTCATCCAATCAACATTCAGGGTTCGACCCACCCAGTTTATAATTGTGAATAGGACATGTATCCCAAAAAGATCATACAAAAATTATAGTTCTTGGGAAGGACTGTCATGAACCCACAAGCACTATACCTCAATGTAATTTGTGTATTTTAGTGGGTGGGAAGTCTGGCTTCTGAAGCACCTAACAACATTTTTTATAAACCATAGAAGCCAGATTCTTCCAGGCCAAATGAATGTATCATATTCTGATCTTGATTTAGGTTATTTTTACTTATACCGTTACATGAAGGAATACATCAGTATAGTTTACAATACGAATACCTCATTGTTTAATGTAATAACTGCTTTGACGTGTATGAGCATAGCAGTCTTGTTATGACAACAAATCTGTCGGCATCACAAACATCACGCCCATTCTCTCGACTCTACAGTGGACAATCAGCCAGCGGCAGCTGCGCAGCCTCAGCAACACCCCGCAGATCAGGGTATTCCGCGGCACTACGCGGATTTATTGGAGTTATTTATTTAATTAATGTTATATAATAGTAACTGCCAAGGCGCACACACCCGTCCTCTACCGACAAACGGACTCTAGCAATGCAGTAAGTAGGCCCATGTTTTTTTAATTTTTTATAATTGTAGAAATATTAAAGTATGCGTGTGCCATCTATTGTTTGGATTGTAGAAAATATGTCGCCTATTCATTACGTGTGACAGCCTTTTTGACCAAAGAATAGGCTATAGGAAATGGGTTGATGAGAATGACGACAACTGTTGGCTATAGAATACCTTTGACTAGGCTACTCATCCTCTCATGCCTATACGGTGTCTGTTCGCGCGCGCCGCCTTTTCGACTGTTCTGGAAATTTGAAAAAATCGGATGATATGCTTGTTTTTGACAGAATCATCTGGGAATGCAGACTGGTCATTCACTTAACCGAAATGCACGCCTCCGCAACATGACGAATCATACAATGTTATGAATATCTCACGTAGAGGGATTTTTCTTGTGATATTAAGACACGTTGAGCCGAGTCAACTGACTATTTCAGATATTTAATTCTGATTTAGCCCAGAGAAAGTCTCCAGAGAAATAGCCTTCACTGTTTCTCTCTTTTTACATTGTCATTTTTACTTCATAAAAACGGATTCCTATCCTTCTTTACACAGTCAATTTGCATTCGTGTGAAAGGATCATCTACTTCTCTAATTTGACAATTTTGGTGTTACAATGTAGCAGCCCTACTGTTTTGGTTTGCAGTCATTATCCAACGCTTTCCCGTATTGCATGCTGACGTCACAAACACACCGCTTGCGTTTTGCCAGCAGCTCTGTCGTCGGCGGTCTATACATGCGCGCTGTCAGAGAACTCTGTTTTACTGTAACCTTGACGATGCAGGCAGAGCGAAAGAATTTAACAATCTTAAACCATGCAAAGCCATCTTGGCCTTGGAGAGTGTGCTGTGTCCTATCTTATTGTGTGCACATGCCATCGATATGCACCACCATGTCTTTGCACCAGTGGCGGTCAGTGCCGTTTATAATGAGGGAGGATAATATTGTTTTTCATGAGCATGGCCTTATTTCTATTACAGCATGTTGGATGACAGTCATTCATATTCCATTCACCCAGTTCAATGGAACATCGATAGGTTTAGGCTACTTCATGATACTCGAATTTTCCCTATACCCATCGTGAGGTTGCTACAACCTAGCCTATGAATGAAAGTTTACAACGTAGGTGCACACAGGTCGAGAGAAACATTTGAGTTGACAGACAGTGACACATTCAATACCGCCTTGCGCACTCTTGCCTGCATCTAGCTTATCTAGGGTGTAATCATTAGTCCAACAGTTGTAAACAAGAGTTTCTATCGGACCAATTCAGATATTTTTATCCCCGTTTCGTTTGCTTCCGTTTAAGAAAAGTTTTTCAACAGAATTGGCGGAATGAATACACCCCTGATCACGCATCAACACAGTTCACATTCATAGCAGCCACTTTGTATTCCTTCTCGCCTCTGTACTCTCCTCCTCTCACCTTTTTCCTTCGTTTGTGGACTTCAATTATCAACACATCAGCTGTATGTGACCTGGCGAAAAAAAACGTTCCAAGCCAAACCATGTCATAACCGCTACACACAGCCTACATCGTTGTCCCCATATTAGCTAAAGTAACATCCTAGTCAACATAGCTAATAGAACTAATGTGTTAGTAAACCCGCTACAATCATGCAGTAACGTTACAGTGTATAGTGGGTTCGATCCCCGGGACCACCCATACACAAAAATGTATGCACGCATGACTGTAAGTCGCTTTGGATAAAAGTGTCTGCTAAATGGCATATTATATTATTATTATATTATAGTCAGTAAGCAGTTACACCGGTGGGCCCTGGTGGCAATAAACTAATCAAATCAAAAGCTTACCTTGACTTGGAAGAGTTCTAGTGTTGTGTTGGATAGTCATAGCCAGCTAGCTAACATAGCATCCCTCTATTTGAGCTGGGTG
This sequence comes from Coregonus lavaretus, assembly GCF_964263955.1. NCBI lineage: Eukaryota > Metazoa > Chordata > Actinopteri > Salmoniformes > Salmonidae > Coregonus > Coregonus lavaretus. The sequence goes on from NC_139989.1 coordinate 44,617,407, forward strand.
TTTGAGTAACTAAACTAGCCAGCTTCATTTGCTAAGTAAGTGAAACTGAAAAAAAATGACACTCTCTCTCTCTTGCTTCTCCTTCATTTTTGAAGAAATGTATTTGTTGAAAACTGTTCAACTATTGTCTTCTCTCTCTTTGAGTCAACTACTCACCACATTTTATGCACTGCAGTGCTGGCTAGCTGTAGCTTATGCTTTCAGTGCTAGATTCATTCTCTGATCCTTTGATTGGGTGGACAACATGTCAGTTCATGCTGCAAGAGCTCTGATAGGTTGAGAGGACGTCCTGCGGAAGTTGTCATAATTACTGTGTAAGTCTATTGAAGGGGGTGAGAACCAAGAGCCTCCTAGGTTTTCTATTGAATTCGATGTACCAAGAGGAGGACGGAAGCTAGCTGTCCTCCGGTTACACCATGGTGCTACCCTACAGAGTGCTGTTGAGGCTACTGTAGACCTTCATTGCAAAACAGTGTGTTTTAATCAAGTATTTGGTGACGTGAATATATTTAGTATAGTTTTATCTAAAAAGGATAACTTTTTCAATGTTTTACTGTTTTTATTTTTATGAAATTCACTGAGGAGGATTGTCCTCCCCTTCCTCTACATGTTCTCTGCAGTAGCGATGAACTTCATGAAATCTGTCTTTGTCTCAGTTGTTCCTTCTGGTGTTTATTTTCTTCAATCCACTTTTCGTCAATGTCTTAACACAAACGTACATTTTAGTTTAGTTTGTTTTCTTCTCCTTCCTTCTTCACAGCAGGCCCGTTAAGAAACCTGCTGAAACAAACTGACCTGTGTACCTGATAGCAAGAGATATTAAAACAGAGACAGTGAGCAGACTAACACATAACTGGAGTGTCAGCATCAGGCCAAGTGGTGAAGAACCAGAAGAGTGGTAAGAAGAGCGACCTGGCCCGTGCCTCAGCCATGGCAGACCCCAGCATGACGTCCCCCTCAGAGGCCCCTCTGCGCTCCCCCCGGGCTGCGCCCCTTTCCCTCTCCTTCCCCTTCTTGAGGGAGGGCAGCCGTGTGTGGGAAAGGGGAGCGCCACCCCAGCCCCGGTCACTGCCCAGCCCACTGCCCACCAAACGCACCCGCACCTACTCAGCGTAAGCAACCAGATATGCTGCTCATGAATGCATTTCTGTATTAGAATTTGTTTGATAGTGCATGTTCATTATCGTTCACTTATATGACGTTTATATATAGACTACCTTTCAAAAATGTGGGGTCACTTAGAAATGTCCTTGTTTTTGAAAGGAAAAGCAATATTTTTGTCATTAAAATAACATCAAATTGATCAGAAATACAGTGTAGACATTGTTAATGTTGTAAATGGCTATTGTAGCTGGAAACGGCAGATTTTTTATGGAATATCTACATAGGCATACAGAGGCCCATTATCAGCAACCATCAGTTCTGTGTTCCAATGGCACGTTGTGTTTGCTAATCCAAGTTTATCATTTTAAAAGGCTAATTGATCATTAGAAAACCCTTTTGCAATTATGTTAGCACAGCTGAAAATTGTTGTGCTGATTAAAGAAGCAATAAATCTGGCCTTCTTGAGACTAGTTGAGCATCAGCAATTATGGGTTAGATTACAGGCTTAAAATGGCCAGAAACAAATAACTTTCTTCTGAAACACGTCAGTCTATTCTTGTTCTGAGAAATGAAGGCTATTCCATGTGAGAAATTACCAAGAAACTTAAGATCTCTTACAACGCAAACTGGCTATAACCAGAATAGAAAGAGGAGTGGGAGGCCCCGGTGCACATCTGAGCAAGAGGACAAATGCATTAGAGTGTCTAGTTTGAGAAACAGATGCCTCACAGGTCCTCAACTGGCAGCTTCATTAAATAGTACCCGCAAAACACCAGTCTCAACATCAACAGTGAAGAGGCGACTCCGGGATGCTGACCTTCTAGCAGAGTTGCAAAGAAAAAGCCATATCTCAGACTGCCCATCTTAATCTTTTCTTTTTATTGGCCAGTCTGAGATATGGCTTTTTCTTTGCAACTCTGCCTAGAAGTACATTCCTTAACTTCTTAGAGAATAACTTGTTTTCACAAGCAGTAGCAGAAGGGATATGGTGTGTTGATGTAATGTTTTGTTTAGAGGGGACATGATTCTCTCTCCCCTGTCTCTCCCTCTTCAGCACGGTGCGGGCCACCTCAGGGCCAGCATTTAAGGGCGTGTGCAAGAGCTTCTGCAGGTCACAAGGTCATGGCTTCATCCGCCCCACCAATGGCGGAGATGACATCTTTGTTCACATCTCGGAGTGAGTGGCCATCATCACTACAACAACCTTCTTTAGCTTGGCAAATTGCTAAAATGAACAAAATGCCCAGTTTTTAAGATTCTGTTCACAGCTTTCTATCTCAGAGCAACAATGTAACATCAGTGTTCAGTGTCAGTTCAGAGCAGGAACTGACTGCATATTCATATTGTACAGTAAATGAACATCTAAATCATTAATTCAATCTATTTCAGTATCGAGGGCGAGTATGTCCCAGTAGAAGGAGATGAGGTCACATACAAAGTCTCCCGGATCCCACCCAAAAACCTGAAGGTCCAGGCCGTGGAGGTGAAGATCGTTCATCTGAACCCAGGGACGAAGCATGAGACCTGGTCTGGCCAGATCATCAGCCAGCTAGAGGAGAGCTAGGCTTCAGCGCTGACCTGTTTGTCTACACTTGGGTACAGGGAGGGCTAGGGTGGGAAGGGTGAGGGGTCTGGCTAGGGCAGGCAGGGACAGCCAACTGGTGCTGGAGAGTCTGTCTAAATCAGGTGTACTACAGCTGGGCTGGAACAAAACCATAGATACACTGACTGGCTCCTCAGGACACAAGTTGGCCATTCGTGAACTAGGATGTGGTTGGTACAGACTGGATTGATAAGTCATAAAAGCAAGTAAGGGAGGAGAATATGTTAAATCTGAAGGTACTGGAAGTGGGTGAGGGGACAGAGCGGAGTGGTAGAGGAAATAGAATGAGAAATCCGACACCATTTTGAGGAGAAGCATTACTATTGGTGTGAAATCAAAATGAGGTTGGAGAGAAAAGAACTGATGAGGGTTTAGAGTTACAGAATCGGAAACGTCTGATTGAGAGAGCAAGCGAGAAGAAGGGAGGGAGAGAGATGGGCGTAATGGGAGACAAAAAAAAAATGCAAGCATGGACATTGGAAGAATGATTTATATTTTACTGTGAATGGAAAAGCCACTATTAATAATTTCTCGAGGTACACAACCATCTTTGTATGTTTGCCTTTTATTTATATATATATTTATTTGATAATTTTGTTTAGATTTTTTTGTATCCATTAGTTTTGAGGTTACTGGATTTAAGTTTTGGACATTGTAGTTAAAAGATTGCACTTAAAAACTTGAACTTCCATTCCGAAATACTGCCAAACCGACTACAACTCCCATTAGGCTTTATCATGTAGCAATTTGTAGTCCTGTTTGCAAATTCTAACTCACCATGATGGTATGAGCAAATTACTATAAGGTTTTTGAAACTCTTTCTGAATCTCTTTTCTATTGTCTGAGAGACACTGTAACACACTGTCAATGGAATTGAAATACATTTAAATGTATTTGTTAAAATTCTGATATGGTCATTTGATTTTTACTGAACTGTTATTTGAATTTGTTTCATGTCTGCCCATTATGTTTAGCATTTCTCCATATCTATGCTATTTCTATGCATTTTTCTATCCTTCATTCTTACTCTTCTGGGGTATTTTATTTCATATTTTAGTTTCAGTTAAAATGCCAGATTTTCCATTGGTCACAGTTCAGAGCATTTTCTGTTAGACAAGCCACTGTGGCTATAGTTTACCGTCATTTCTATGTGAGCCTTGAAAGCACACTAAAAACATTTTATGATTCACAATTATGGTGGCTGTTATCCTTATTTAGTATTTATCCATTTATCTTTGGAGTTAAGGGTGTACAAAGTCTGTGACATTAGAATGACATGCCTATGTCTTAGTTATACTTTCCATCTGTTGTACAAAAAACAATGAGTCGCAATTGTCGCAATGATTTTAAAAAATGTATTACAATGAACGTACATATACATAGTTCAAATGAATACAGTACTCAACAATCACATGATGATTTCACAATTAGTGTATGTTGATCAAACTGTACAAGTGAGTCCTCTTGACCTTTATCACAGACGGTTGTGGGAGTGTTACATTTACTAAGGAGGTCATCTGATCCCACAAACATCCGCAGACTTGGGCAATAGCATAATAATCAGGTCAAGAAGGCACCAATTCATAACCACAACACATGGTTTATGAAGGTGACATCAAATGCTAAATATTTAATTTCAGTTTATCTGTTAGGTCACTTAAAATGTGTGAATATTTGGGACAAAGACTGTTATAAAGAATAGTCTATGTAAAATCCAGAATTACATTATAACTTTCAAATTAACCCTGATAAGCCAAAAACATGGCCTATGCTTTATATCATACTGTGACCAGGTCACACCTTCATTGGTTCATTAATAAAGTCACAATCAATCACTCATGGGCCTTATCTGAAATAAATAAATTATAGAATAAAACATAATTGCTTAGATTTGTCATTCAGGAAGGTCTAATGGCCTTTGGCAGAAGGGTCAAGACATCCAGATGATTGGATTTGTAGCAGACGTCATTAACCTTTTAAGATCCAACTAAAGGATGTGTGCCTGTGAATATACTGGGTAGGAATTGAAGAGGGTGTTTAAACCATCTGTGAGATCCAGTTCTTATAGCGGTGCAGACTGAAGTAGCCAGAATCATTTATATGCAATTGCATAGATGAGGCAAGACATCTCTCTACAGTGCCTATACTCTTATAAAAAAGGTGCTATCTAGAACCTAAAATGGTTATTTGGCTGTCCCCATAGGAGAAACCTTTGAAGAACCCTTTTGAGTTCCATGTAGAACCCTTTCCACAGAGGGTTCTACATGGAACCCAAAATAGTTCTACCTGTAACAAAAAAGGGTTCTACCTGGAACCCAAAAAGGGTTCTCCTATGGGGGCAGCTGATGAACCCTTTTGGAACCATTTTTTCTAAGAGTGTAGAAAGTCTACACCCCCCTTGGATATCTTCACATTTTATTGTGTTTAAAAGTAGGATTAAAATTGCTTTAAATGTCTTATTCTTTTTATTTTTTTTTATTTTTTACGATCTACACAAAATGCTCTGTCAAAGGGGAAGACAAAATTCTAACATTTATTTTTTATTTTTTATACAGTACCTTGATTAGATAAGTATTTACCCCCGTGATTCAATACATGTTAGAAACACCTTTGGCAGCAATTACAGCTTTGAGCCATCTTGGGTAAATCTCATAAGAGCTTTGCACACCTGTATTGTGCAAGATTTGCCCATTATTCTTTAAAATATTCTTCAAGCTCTGTCAAGGTGTTGGAGATCATGGCTAGACAGCAATTTTCAAGTCTTGCCATAGATTTTCAAGCAGATTTAAGTCAAAACTGTAACTTGGCCACTCAGGAACATTCACTGTATTCTTGGTAAGCATCTCCAGTGTAGATTTGGCTTTGTGTTCTAGGTTATTGTCCTGCTGAAAGGTGAATTCATCTCACAGTGTCTGGTGTAAAGCAGACTGAAGCAGGATTTAGCCTGTGCTTAGCTCCTTCCCGTTACTTTTCATCCTGAAAAACTCCCCAGTCTTTGCAGATATCAAGCATACCCATACCATGATGCAGCCACCACCATACTTGAAAATAAGGAGGCAATTGCTCAGTGATGTGTTGTGTTGGATTTGCCCCAAACATAAGACTTTGCATTTACGCCAAAAAGTTTATTCATTTGCCGTTTTTTTTTGTTGCAGTATTACTTTAGTGCCTTGTTGCATGTTTTGGAATATTTTTATTCTTCTTTTCACTCTGTCATTTAGGTCATTATTGTGGAGTCACTACAATGTTGTTGATCCATCCTCAGTTTTCTCCCATCACAGCCATTGAACTCTGTAGTTGTTTTAAAATCACCAATTGCCTCATGGTGACATCCCTAAGCAGTTTCCTTCCTTCCTGTCCTGCAGCTCAGTTCAGTTCAGAAGGACGACTGCATCTTTGATGTGTCTGGGTGGTTTAATACATCATCCACAGCATAATTATTAACTTGACCATGCTTAAAGATATATTCAGTGTCTGATTTGTTATGGCGGCAGGTAGCTTAGTGGTTAAGAGCGTTGTGCCAGTAACCGAAAGGTCGCTGGTTCTAATCCCCGAGCCGACTAGGTGAAAAATCTGTCGATGTGCCCTTGAGCAAGGCACTTAACCCTAATTGCTCCTGTAAGTCGCTCTGGATAAGAGCGTCTGCTAAATGACTAAAATGTAAATGTTACCCATCTACCAATCACTGCCCTTCTTTATGAGGCTTTCGAAAAAGCCTATTATTTCACACAGAGTGAGTCCATATAACTTATTATGGGATTTGTTAAGCCAAATATTACTTCTGAACTAACTTAGGCTTGCCTAAACAAAGGGGGTGAATACCTAGGCAACAACAATATTTTAGTTATTTAATTTGTATTAATTTGTAAAAATCGTAGAATTTTATTTTCACTTTGACATTATGGAGCATTTTGTGTAGATCAATGACAAAAAATTACAATTAAATCTATTTCAATCCCACTTTGTAACGCAACAAAATTTGAAAAGAGTTCTAGGGGGTGTAGACTTTCTATACGCACTGTATGTGTCATTAATCTCATATCTCAGTGGACAGGCACAGAGCAAAAAAACACTCTCTCTCTTCTCTCTCTTCATTTCATTGTGCAGTGTTCAGAGACAACACTAATCACTCACTACATTCATAAAGAAAACAAATTATTCAAAACCCAGTTTGTCAGATCAATATCAGATCAGATATCAATATTAGTGCAAAACATAAGTGGGTATTTACATTATATACTCAAAATGTATATACATCTTCACATGATATAAGACATTTTGGTTAATTTGATGTTACATACAAATACAGGGACATGCTACAAAAACCATTGGCTTGATAGATTAAAACCTTTTGAGAAACACTTAGTCATGATAAAAACTGAAAACATTAGTACACTTCCTCACATTGTTTGAGTTACCATCCTTTAAAAAACCCCAGATCTGTTGATTAGTAACTGGCGCTGCCTCTGTCCACATCTCATAGTAATTTCCATGGGAGTCCAGCCAATGTGAATTACTAATGATCCCTTTATGTGTCCAGTGCTAGTTAGAATAATATCATACAACAACAATGAATTGATTACTTTAAAAAGTCTGTAGTGGTTTGACTCCCATCTCCACCTCTTCTCCTCCAGGTGCTCTTAGTACCTGCCCTGAACAACAGGGGGAGCCCAAGGGAAGCTGACTGGGAGAGTTCCTTCTGCACGACTCATCACGACTCATTAGCGGGAGCTTTGAAGAAAATTTCTCGACAGTGCCTGGCTGTGTCCTCTGGTGAGTACACTGTGAAACCAATGGTGCGCGGGTCATTGAAGATCTCATAGTCGTTGCCCCCCTGAACAGAGAGGAGTGTAGATACGGCTTTAGAATCTGCTTGTTCGCAAATAGGTTTGCACTGACTGCCCTTTTCACCCTTGTCGACCTCTTTCCTTGTTTCCTCACTCACTCTTTATCTCTCTCTATGTCTCAGTAAAAGAGGTTGAATAAACACACAACCATCACAAAGCTCATGCAACATAGCAACATTCTTTCAGGCAGGGGTCAACTCCACTTATATTGACAACAACAATGATCTCTGAACTTTAACCTTTGACATTCAAGCCACAGCACAATCCTACTCTCATTGCTATCTTTAGCCTCAGAGCATTCCCCACCATCACTGACACGTCCACAAGGTCCTCCCCTTCACTTACAGACGACGTCTCGTTGCCAAAGAAATAGATAGCGTCCAGGCCCTCCCCCTCCAGCACGTCCAGACAGAGCCTCTTGTCCCAGCCTTCAGGGAACACGTCAAAACTGATGAGACCGCCTGAATAGAGGCACATGAAGGGGAATAATTCAGTCAACTTCAATTTATACATTACAATTTAACATCATGTTACTGAACATAATATTAGTCCCTCCAATAAAATAAACCCTCAGTCATGTTTTAGTGATGATTATTAACGCATTACAACCAGCTATCCCATGCCATGTATGGGATATTTGTTTAGGTTGGTCAATGCACTGATGAGTGAGGATGCCCAATGCATGTAAAATAGGTATGATATTTTCCCCATTATAGGAACAGCAGCTTTGAGATATTTTTAAGACTGCACCTTCAACTGGTCAATGTTGCACATTTCTCTGCAACAGACTTGGAGCCCAACACATTCTCACCTCAAAAAGCATGAAAGGATATTAAAAGCCGCAATCACTGTGCTCAGTTCAGCAGAACAGACTTATTTATGCCCTGTGCATCGACTGTGTGGCGATGGCCTTGACATACAGTCTGTGTCCAGGGATGACAGTCTTACCATGAGGTCACTAACAGTATGTGACAGCCATCAGGCTGCCATGAGGTGGTCTCAGTTCCACAAACACAGCCTGTGGCTGGCTCCTTTCTTTTAATCGCTCTTTCCTTTTCATTCTACAACCAGAGCAGTTCATCTTTGATTTAAATGAGCGGTGAATGTGCATGAAAATCCCTCAGCAAAGTAAGTTTAAATTCTGCGTCTCGCCCATCCCCCCTGCCTTCAGATTCTACTTCATTACCCTCATAATGCTGAAGTGTTTAAAGCGGCAATCAGCAGTTGAAGCAATAACAAAGCGCCCCACCACTGTTTCAGTAAAAATTGTGGGGATGGACTGAAGAAATGTAAGCACTCTCAAATTCAAAGACAGAGCTATGGATGCAAGGACTGACCATCCATGATATCAAAATGATAGTTTTAACCATGTTTTGAGGCTATACAGTGTTTGTTTACATTTACTTTGTTTACAAACTTTGGAGTAAAACTAGCTTATATTTTGGGTTCTGATGGGGTATGACAATTGAACTAAGCTCACTAAGTTATATCCTTCAAGAATCAATGGGTACATATAATTAATTTATTTGTCCAAAAATGGATGTAGCAACTGCTGCTTGACCCTTTAAAGGGAAAGCTCAAAAAGGCAACAGCTAGGGAGGTTTCAGACAATCAGAGGGTGTTTTGGCCACAAACACCCACATCCTCAGCCCATCCCCACCCACTCCCTTCCCCACCCCTGGCCATATACCATAAAGGTAAAAGAAAACAGAGACAGGACAAAGGTGCCTGTATTTGAAGGGACGCTGCAATGTCACTTTTTGAGCTGAGTGACACAGGCAAAAACCTATGGCGTAAGAACAGACAGTGCTGCATAGACATAAACAGCATTGCATTTATTATGTGAAATGTGAACAAACCGAGGCAGGGTAGACGTGCAGATACAGACCATAATGAGCAAACACATAAATCTTATGCCCTAGCCTTCTCATTGGCTCATTTTATCAGGCTCTGCGGGCGGCTGCAGTGCAAACAGCCCTCCAACTGGCTCTGCTGCCAGTGCAATGAGCATCAGCTTCCACATCAGCAACCAGAAGGATTCTCAGTTAACATCAGCAATCAGAAGGATTCCCAGGGCAGTCACTCCGTTAGAGTGAAGTAAGGATGAATGTGTGTGTTTGTAACTACTGCTGCTACTGGCCCAGGGCTTTAACAGAGTGCCTTATGAAGACAACAGCCTTATTTCCAGCAGTTTTTTGCAGCTGCCTGAATTGTGTACAGTTTCACAGGCCATTAAGTAAGTCCCACACCTCGTTACACAGTGAGCAAACACCTAGTCTGACTAAACCTCAGAGAGTGGAGCAGGGGAGAGTAATGTTTATTGAAGTTGCCCCAATGTTGGGCACAATGTGTCCAGTAGATTGACTACGCATGGCAGACAGTCTTTGTGAACTGGCATATAGGAAACAACAGCAAGGAAAAGACAGCAAAGGAGTAAGTACGTTCAAGTCATAACAGGGTTCTATCTGAGAGATAAATGGTTGTAAATTAGTCTTGAAATGTAGATATCACACCATGCACAGGTGGCATACAAAAAAATACTGAAATACAAGACTAGAGGTGTTAATAGTTACACTGATATTAATTCCCAGCTCACATCCTGTGCCAGTTGGCTTACCTCTGGTAAATCGTAGACCCTTCCCAGCAAACTCCTCCTGCAGGGCCGCAACAAACTTCTCCCTGATTTTCTCTCTCTGTGAAGAGGTTAAGGAAAGCGTTCAGACTTCAGACAACCAAGGGTTAAGCCTCTCCGCATCACCCATCAGACCACTAGACCCTCCATAATGTGTGGCTGTGAAACATCAATGGGCTGTCTGTTCAGCCATCTTGAAGGCTCAGCATTGTTTTGACTTGTTTACTCTCTTCTCCTTTTAATAGGAGCCAACATAACAGAATATAAGAGAAAATCATGCCTGCTTGCACTGTGCAGTGATTTGAGGTTATACGAGGTTGAAACATGACTCAATCAATAACACGGGCTTTGTTTGTTTACTCTTCATTTCACACGTTTATACGTTTAGGCGTTTTCCTTAGAAGATAACGATTGGTGTTTGGATCATTATTTAGGCACTCTTATACTGTGTAATACCTTGTCGATTTCAGAGAATTCGATTCGCTCCTCAAGTGTGCAGCTCCGGCCAATGGGGGAGATGTTCAGCATTCCATTGCGGAATTCGATAAAGGTGCCCCTGAGGGCAGAATAAGGCATTAATCTGTAAGAAGAGACTTTAGTGTGGCTTTGTTACAAACCATCATACTAAAATTCTAGAGATTCTAGCGTTAGATTCAGAATTGCTTTGTTTCTCAAGCAAATATGTATTTCCACCCAGATACATATCAATCCTTCTGTCTTAGTCTCTCTGTGATTTCAGCTTGTCAAACTGGAGAACACCCTTAGGAATACGGACAGAGCCAGCATTCCTTTCTCCAATGCCTGCAGCTTTGATGGACAAGTTGTAGTGGCCCTGGGGCCTCTGAATGACTAGACACATGGAAAAGGAGCTGAAAGTAGGTCAGAGTCTCACCTTTTCTTGGGCAGCTTGATCAGCCCCATGTAGCTGAGACAGAAGTTAATGAGGTCCTGTAGTAGTTCCTCTCCTATCTGGTTCTGGATGGCCTGTAGGAGAAAGGACATAGTTCAAATATTTGAACTGTCTTTTATTATTAACACAGTGCAGTTCTCTTAAAGGCATGATCATAACTTTCCCTTCCAGTCTTCATAGCTGAGTACAGTGTACAAGAAAAAAGGTTATCCCTGCATGTTGTTTACATGGAATCAGGTTTAAATGGCTTGTTGGTGAGCCAAAATATATGTTATTCCTTCCCTCACCTCAGTCACACCCACCTGTTTGGAAAGGAGCTTCCCATCTTTGTACTGCACCGTGCCATTCTCAGCAAACACATAGTCAAACTTCCGTATCACTGTAAGAGAGAAAGGGGGCAAATTAGGTAAAAGTGTGTTACTGAGGAGCACTGTGAGAACATTCATAGTAAATAGACAACACAAGCTACCAGCACGTAGCCTAAAAAAACTCCCCCAACTGGAACACAGGCATGTTGTACCTCGTGCAGCGGGATTATTGGTCATTGCAGATTACCACCTATGTAACACTACCTGGAATAGTGCAGTTTAATCTCTGTCCTGTCCATTCACTGTACACATATCTCACATGGCTAGAGTATCAAAGTACTGAGCATCTCAATCAGTCTTGCATAATGTAGTCTGGGGATGATCAGGATAGAGAACTGCTGCTGCAAAAATGAAAACCTTGAATGCACTAGTAGCACTCCCCCTTAAATGTACTCTATTGTTCGTTGCTTTACTTTTGTTGCTGCTCTGAGTGATAACGGTCAGTTGTCAGTGTGTTGGTGGCCAGTCTCCACTGCTGTGTGTAAACTCCACCACAGGGTCAGTGTGTCAAGGTCTCTGGTGGTGGGTGGGAAGGAAGGGAATGTAACACAGGTACATGAGCAAACATGTAACTCCATCTGGGTCCATTTATGGACTGATGTCAAATGAGAGTGGGCTGCCAACATGAAAGCCCCTAAACTGTCTCTCTGCTGAATGTCCCTGAAATAATTTCATGAACATGAAAGCGACAGCCTTTTGGGGTTTGCAAAGCCCTGTGAGACAAAGGCAGTAAGATGGGTTTGAGGGTGAATATGTGAGACTGAAATGAGACCAAAGTGAGAATGAGGAGCGCTCACCTTCATCTCCCTCCCCCAGCTGCTCTGCGATCTTTGAGTAGTCTGATCCGCCCACTATGCCGATCTTCACTTTCCTGCGCAGTGACTGGAAAAACTCATCCAGCTGTGGGTCGATTTTCTGCAGGGTGTAAGCACACACGCACAACGCGTACACACAACGAGTGCACGCACGCACCCACGCACACACACACAGTCTGTACCTGTTTGTGTTGTCTATCATTGAAAACACCGTTTTAGGGACTCATAATATAAACTGTGACAAGATAGGCATTCACAGTCCTGAAAATTGCTTTTCTTGTCTGACCACAAAGCAGGAGAATGCTTTTGTTTGTGAGGTTAGGTAGCATAGACAGAGTGAGATTACCATCTGTCTCTGAAGGAGGAGCAGCTTTGATAGTGTTATATTGACCCTCTGCAGAAATAATCATATTAAACAAGCTTTCCCTCTTGCCAGAGAGACTTTGGCAGACGGATCAGGCAGGGACTGCCTCATACTCACATGAGGAAACTGCATTACATAATACAAGGGCAGTGGGTTTATTCTGCACACTTATGTCTCTGTGACCGACCAACAGCTGTTGAACTGGACACAGCCTACACATGACGGTCATTGACCATTTCTTTACATCACCAGTCCAGACACTGAGACAAGAACGCAGATAGACAAAAAAATATCATATTGTAGGCTGTTACAACAAAGACATAATCTTGTGATGATGGGCAGAGATAAGAGAGATCATCTCAATTTTTATCCTCCTGTTTAATTGAATTATTTGAAGACATGGAGAACTGCCTGTTTTCACACATGACAATTTCAAAGACATTCATTGATGCAGCGTTGTGTAACAGAGAGTTAACTATTTATCATCAAATTCATTAGTAATTTTTTGTTAAACTACTGAAATCATTATGAAAAGCACTAGGGAGCTGTTTCACTGATTATTCATTGCTTATCTGGCATTTCAAATCTGAGGGTCAAAAGAGGCTGAGGACATGACTAATAGGCTAACCCCATTATGAATGTCAACATCCTTGATCAACGTAGTCATAGAGGAAAGAGTATTTAGGGAAGGAACTCCATGTGACTCTTCTTCCCATATACCTAATTTAAGTTGTTTACTATCAGTTATCTGTCCATTAAAGGTCCAATGCAGCTGTTCTTATCTCAATATTAAATCATTTCTGAGTAACAATTAAGTACCTTAATTGTCAAAAAGAAACAAAAATAGCTTCAGAGCTAAGAGCAATTTCTCAAGCAAGAATTTTGCTAGGACTGTCTGAGAGTGGTCTGACTGGGGAGGGGGAAACTAAAAATTAGCTGTTATTGGCTGAGAGGTTTGGAACTCTCTTTCCCATTGGTCTATTAACAGGCATGCCAAAACGCCATCCCTCCAAAACAGGCTGAAATTTAAACAGCTGTCTTTTCAAACAGCAAACAGCTCTTACACTAAAAGGGCATTATTATAATTTTCACCATTTCACAGTATTATTCCAACCTCATAGTGTGACAATATATATAAAACACAGGGTAATCACGTTTTTGACTGCACTGAGCCTTTAAGGATTGGCGCGAACAGCTGCAAGGTAATTGATACTTCACATGGACGGACTTGAAACTTTCAGGAAACAGCAGGGTATTTTGAATAGGCGTAAGCAGTGTCACCGTGGTCTAGGGTTGACCACCACCGGTATGCTATATGAAACTTGACATCATGAGTGTTGTGCAAGTAGGCAACAGTAGCCTACAGTCGTCTTCTCGTACGGACGGACGGAGGACATAACGTTCTTCCAAATTAATTATATCTCTGCTCCATGGGGCGCGCGCGACTTTCAGTGAAATACAAGTTTCAGGTGCAAACGAAGACATTTCATTTTCATTCGGAAGAGTTGGCAGACGGCTGCATTTGAGAACAGTAGGCTACAACCACGGGATTAAATAATATACGAAAACAAGAACTTGGAAGGACAGAAAATAATGGTGTTTGCCTACATTATCAGGAAGTATATCGACAGAAAATAGTAAATCATTACATAACATGCAGGAACATTGCAGACTTTGCAGCAGATAAGACATTGACATTATGCCAACCGTTTTGTGCTATCAAGATGGCAAGGCAATTGGCTAAGCGCCCTATAATTCCTTAAAAAATTGAAAGGCTTAACAAGTTGGAAAGCAACATTAGAAGAAAGAAAATGACAAACAAAACACAATTAATACAATGGGATAATAAAAAACTTTATTTAGCATACCTCTCTCGGTGGGGTAAGAGTTCCGTCCACGTCAAATAAACACAGAATAGTTCTTTTTGAAGAACCCTTTGATTCATCCATTTCTTCTTTTGCAATGATAGTGTTACTAATGTGTAAGTAATCTTCTGGGTAAGAGTGACACTTTTCTGATCTTGCCTCTAATGCAAAACAAAGACTACAGTATATGCTACTGTAAAATGTTTAGCCTACCACTGGTTGGATAAATAATTTATAATTTATGCCATGCGGTATAGTAGATAACGACAAACCATATCCAATAGTTGTTGAACTGTAGCTTATCCTCAGACTGAATAGTTCTGCCACCGTTTTCGATCGAATTCAAACAATCATCACAGCAGCGCGACACGTCTCAGGTTTATTTTGCAACAGTGTCTCGACTCTCGTAGGCTACATACAAACAGCCAATCGCAGCTTCTATGTTTGATGACGCGGAGTGGGCGATGGCAAGATGTTTATACATAGCCCCCTCCCATGTAAAATCAAGACTGATTTAAGACCCATCTCAACAGTGCTCAGACTGTGCCTAAATCTGTACAATGTAGCCTGTCATATAATAAATTCACAGCCCAAGCAATGGAATGATTCCTTACTGCATGTCAGGCCAGCCAGGGCATTAATCAGGCCAGGCAGTGAGAATAGTATGATGAATAACGTTTAGCTGATACATCCATCAAGTGTTGCTTTAATTACCTGTGTAAATGGTGACAGATCTAACTTCCAAGATACACACTCACACTTGGCTCTGTCTGGAGACAGACTGTCTGGATACAGTTGTTGTGCAGGATTACCAGGACATTTGTGTGATCACTTTTATTATCAGTAAGTTAGTTGTCCACAAGAGGGCAGGCTTAAACAATATACATGCCGGTGCCCTATGCAAGCCAAATGGCATAGTGCAGAACAGGTATATCCCGAAGGAGGCTCTGAGGGCTGTTCGATGGATTTGTCTGTTAAGGGTATCTGCAAATAGTCTGTTAAGGGTGGCAATGCAAATAGTCTGGGTAGCCATTTGATTTGATGTTCAGGAGTCTTATGGCTTGGGGGTAGGAGCTGTTTAGAACCATCTTGTCCATTTGTTTTGCATCACTCCTTAGTAAATAGTCCATATTTGAATATTCGAACATCATGAATGGACATGAAAACCACGCATTTTAAATATATAAAAAAATATATTTCTTATTGTTGTTGCATTGTTAAGAAGGAACCTGCAAGTAAGCATTTCGTTGGACCATGTCTATCCTGTACATATGACTAATACAACTTCAAATTCAATTGATTAAAGCTCCTACTGTGTGTCTTTTATCCTGCTACCAGTTATCTTGGTATACCCTTGCTCTATATTTAGCTGATACACACAATGCACCTTAATCTAGGAATCAATATCAGAGGAGCAAATTTGATAGTATTCGATGGTTGTCTATAACCTCATTCACCACTCTCAGGAGAATGGCTACATAGTCATGAGTACAATAAGACTAACAGCATCTGTTGGGATTGTGTTTTTTAAAAATTAAATAGGCCTATCACTAGACTATGCTAAGGAGATACTAGGTATAAGGGCCATCTGGTCAATTCACAAAGGGTTGTCCATTGAGCAACATTTAAGACTAGGTTAGGTAGACTTTGAACTTCTGTTGGCTTTTTTAGTCAAAAAGATTGTTGTAATGTGATTAATGGACAATAAACTGTGGGCAGAAATGCAGACCATACCTCTCACATTTCACAACAGCAATACATGACATCACTGACTTGGCCTGGAATCTATTAGTGTCCTTAATATGTAACAAGATAGTCTTTCTGTGCGTATATATACGTATAGGGAATATAAGACATGTTTTAATATAAAGACACGCTTCAGTTGGCCTTAGTAACATATAATTGATGACATGATGAATATTGAGGCCAGTCACTTAGTCTGTATTTTAAAAGGCCCCATTAATATCAAAGCCATGAATAGATAAGGGTCAGCCCTATGAGGAAGGAGATAACAGAGCAGATACTATGAAGCAGAGACAGGATTACTCACAGTCACAAGTCACAACACACAACTTACAACATGCCTCAATTACTTTACCATTACTCAACTCTCACTTTCCCCTTTATTAAAAATGTGTCAGGGTCCTAGTCGGGGTGCCAGCCTGCTTCTGCAGTATCCAGAGCTTTGTATTATCTGTGTTTTTGCTAAACATTTTATTTACAGGACGGACAGAGATAAATAGGGCTGGCTAAAGGAGACAGACGGTCACTCAGGCCATAGGGATCCCATTATGAGCCTCAGTCACTGAGAAAAAACACTGAGACCCTACAGCGAACAGGAAATACTCTGCTCGGACGTGTGGTCGTTTATTGCCCATAAACACTGTGTGATACACAACAGATCACTCTATGCAGTACGCAATATTTAACTTATTACACAATGTCTTTATGATTTGTATGTGAAAATGTTTGCATGTTTTAAGTAGTAGTACTTCTATTCAAAATTACATTTCTTATCTATAGTATGCCTACAAGTTTTGTCTGTGTTTGTGTGTGAGTGTGTGTGTATGTGAGGAAGCATTTACATAGACATAGCCTTCCTATCTTTTTATCGATGCACTGAAGTGTTCAGTAAAGTCCATATTTCTGAAGGAAACAAAAACATCACCCATAACAGGCACGCGTCATGCCACTCTGTCCAGTGGCAATCAGAGAGCTTTACAGTCACTATAAAAACAATCTTGTTCCTTTAACACATTATTACTCCATTTGCTAATCAACTGGGGTGTTTGTAGACGGAAGCATTCTCAGCTCTCTCTCTCTGTGTGTGTTAATGTGGCAAAATGACTGGGTTTCCCAAACCAACCCAGTCATTACACTCAGATACGTTCAATGTACTGTTTATATACGTTTTTACAGCCCCGGTGCCCAGTTCTCCTTCCTGAACACATCGTAAGAGTGTGTGCAGAGTATTTGACTTGAGTAAACAGAACTAACAGCCCATTGCCTCAGAACAAGATAGAGATACTGTCAGTGTTCAAGGTATTGGGGTGAAGATGTTTTTATGCCAGAAAGAGATGCACACTCAGAGTAAATACCCAAAGGAGTTGATTTGCATAATGGAAACCCAAACAATAAACACACACTGCAAGAGCTTCAGTCATCATTTTCTGTTCAATGAGGAGCAAAACAACAGCAATGTGAGAACATGAGCACTAACAAGCGTGATAATGAATGATACACGTAGAGACTGGGCACAATCTTGGGAGGAGGGCAGTGAGGAGGATAGGAATACAACAACTTAAACACAAATGCCAGCCTGTAAAATGTATTATAGTCTACACACAGGTTCTGCCACAGAGAAGGCATATGTGTTTCTGCAACCCGTTCTCATGATTTTACGTGAACTATACATCTTTTGGATAACTGAAAATAAAACTGGGTAATAGCCTATGAATATCTGAAATGTTTTAGTTGATACAGTTGAAGTCACCTTAGCCAAATACATTTAAACTCAGTTTTTCACAATTCCTGACATTTAATCCTAGTAAAAATTCCCTGTCTTAGGTCAGTTAGGATCACCACTTTATTTTAAGAATGTGAAATGTCAGAATAATAGTAGAGAGAATTATTTATTTCAGCTTTTATTTCTTTCATCACGTTCCCAGTGGGTCAGAAGTTTACATACACTCAATTATTATTTGGTAGCATTGCCTTTAAATTGTTTAACTTGTGTCAAACGTTTCGGGTAGCCTTCCACAAGCTTCCCACAATAAGTTGGGTGAATTTTGGCCCATTCCTCCTGACAGAGCTGGTGTAACTGAGTCAGGTTTGTAGGCCTCCTTGCTCGCACACGCTTTTTCAGTTCTGCCTTTCTTTCAATTTCCTATAGGGTTGAGGTCAGGGCTTTGTGATGGCCACTCCAATACCTTGACTTTGTTGTCCTTAAGGCATTTTGCCACAAATTTGGAAGTATGCTTGGGGTCATTGTCCATTTGGAAGACCCATTTGCGACCAAGCTTTAACTTCCTGACTGATGTCTTGAGATGTTGCTTCAATATATCCACATAATTTCCCTTCCTCATGATGCCATCTATTTTGTGAAGTGCACCAGTCCCTCCTGCAGCAAATTACCCCCACAGCATGATGCTGCCACCCCCGTGCTTCATGGTTGGGATGGTGTTCTTCGGTTTGCAAGCCCCCCCCCCTTTTTCCTCCAAACATAACGATGGTCATTATGGCCAAACAGTTCTATTTTTGTTTCATCAGACCAGAGGACATTTCTCCAAAAAGTAAGATCTTTGTCCCCATGTGCAGTTGCAAACTGTAGTCTGGCTTTTTTATGGTGGTTTTGGAGCAGTGGTTTCTTCCTTGCTGAGCGGCCTTTCAGGTTATGTCGATATAAGACTTGTTTTACTGTGGATATAGATACCTTCATACCTGTTTCCTCCAGCATCTTCACAAGGTCCTTTGCTGTTGTTCTGGGATTGATTTGGACTTTTCGCACCAAAGTACGTTCATCTCTAGGAGACAGAACGCGTCTCCTTCCTGAGCGGTATGACGGCTGCATGGTCCCATGGTGTTTATACTTGCATACTATTGTTTGTACAGATGAATGTGGTACATTCAGGCATTTGGAAATTGCTCCCAAGGATGAACTAGACTTGTGGTGGTCTACAATTGTTTTTCGGAGGTCTTGGCTGATTATTTTAGATTTTTCCA
The DNA here is from genome assembly GCF_964263955.1 of Coregonus lavaretus. Lineage (NCBI taxonomy): Eukaryota > Metazoa > Chordata > Actinopteri > Salmoniformes > Salmonidae > Coregonus > Coregonus lavaretus. Next base: position 44,636,637 of record NC_139989.1, read on the forward strand.
TGATGTCAAGCAAAGGCACTGAGTTTGAAGGTAGGCCTTGAAATACATCCACAGGTACACCTCCAATTGACTCAAATGATGTAAATTAGCCTATCAGAAGCTTCTAAAGCCATGACATCATTTTCTGGAATTGTCCAAGCTGTTTAAAGGCACAGTCAACTTAGTGTATGTAAACTTCTGACCCACTGGAATTGTGATACAGTGAATTATAAGTGAAATAATGTCTGTAAACAATTGTTGGAAAAATTACTTGTATCATGCATAAAGTAGATGTCCTAACCAACTTGCCAAAACTATAGTTTGTTAACAAGAAATTTGTGGAGTGGTTGAAAAACGAGTTTTAATGACTCCAACCTAAGTGTATGTAAACATCCGACTTCAACTGTATGTCTCTCCTAAATGTGTATATTTCACAAAATGTTGTAGTGTGTATGCTTTAAAGGGGCAATCCGCAGTTACTACATCAATTTTTGGACTTATAAATGAGTGATATGTACCCATTGATTCTTGAAGAATATAACCCATAAATATCTCATGAGCTTAGTTCAACTGTCGTACCCCATCAGAACCATAAAATATATGCTTGTTTTACTCCAATATTCTAAACAGTGTAAATGTAAACAAAAATTGCATAGCCTCAAAACATGGTTAACGCTATCGTTTTGATATAATAGATGGTCAGACCTTGCATCCATAGCTCTATCTATGAATTTGAGAGTGGTTACATTTCTGCAGCCCCATTAATCAGCTTTTTACCGAAACAGTGGTGGGGAATACACGTTGTTATTGTTTCAACTGCGGATTGCCCCTTTAAATGGCTAGAAAACAGTTTTATAGGCTTGCAATCTACCTGCTTTTATAACCGACAAATTTATCAGCAACACACAAGGCATCCATTTTATGGCCTTTGTGACCTTTGCCCCTCTCTCGGCAAAAGCTCTCCCTTCTACTGAACATGGAGTTTCTGGGACATTCTAGACTGTGTTACTGTGTAATAATTATATGATTTCCATTGATTTCACATCACTGTTTGTCCTCAATACGATTTCACATCTACCTGTTTGATTTTCACATGCCTCCTTGTGAACTGGTCAACATTCCTTTGTCTTTGTTTTCATCTCTTGTATTTTCGTTTCTCTTAATTTTCATTAGGAGAAACACATTGTTTCCTCCAATTCCTTCTACTAGTCAGTTGAAAGTTGGATATAGGCCTACTCACCTGTGTCCTATACAAGGAAACAATAGAGACTCAATGAAGGCCATGCTTAAAGAGATCAACTCTCAGAGGCAAGAGATTATTGCAGGGCCTACAAGAAGCTAATAAGGGCAATTACAATGTTTCTATAGGGTGTTCTGCATACTACAGGATTCTTCCCATAAGTTGACAGGGTGAACAAATAGCATGTTTATAAACATGATTAAATCATTCAGTTTCATATAGAGATATATAAATAAAGGAACTGTAGGTGTCAGGCATAGCTGCCCACCCTCTTCTGTGTGCACAATCTGTCACCTGGTGGTTGTTCATTAACGCGTGGGACAGAGTGGCTGACGTGCTATCTCACTGACATTGAAGCGCTCAATGGTGGATCTATTGCCTTCGCTACTGCTTCAAACCTTTCTACCTTTCTAGTAATATCAGAGGGTTGTCTATTTTTTTTAAAATGTACCCTTACTTTAATCCACAGAGTTGGTTGAGCTGACATAACGTTATTTTTATCCCGTTTTTTCTTGTTTTACCTCAGCTCTGGTAGGAGTGTCTCCTGTGATTGCAACTAACTTAGAGTGTTCATTCGTTTTTAGTTTTTGAAGGTCTAACCATTGTTTTTCATTTTATATTTAGCCTATCTAAGAATTGAAGTAGGTTACTCATAAAAATAAAATAATAATTACATTCTGATTTTTTAAACAATATTTTTTCTTTTTACTAGTTCTAACTTTCTACCTTTTTGGTTTGGAGTGGCCTGCAGCCCTTAAGGGGGTGTCTTCAAAGATGTTAAGAATTTCTACATCTGGATTTAGATAGTGGAGTCTTTTTTACAGTCTTTTTTACAGTCCTGTTCTATACAGCATCAAAATGCTGCATTCACATTGTTTTCTGTGCGTTGGAGTCTTATTTGTGGCACTTGTTGAGAGCCGAATGCTGGACAAATGCATAAAATCAAAACCCAAATACACCATGAACGTTGTACTTTTGGAGGATGACACCTCATACTGGAGCCTAGGGTTTGTAATGGGTGCAGTGTTGAAAGCAATTAAAGCGGACAGGCAACTGAACATTGCAGCAGGTACAGAAACATGTATTTATTTTTTAATTTGAACTTACTTTAATTTCAACATTAAACGAATGTGTCAGTGATAAACAAAATTCAGCTGTAACCTATCACACAAATCTATTGGACATTTCATTATGCTTGATAACAGTTATTATCTCATCCTCCTACAACACTCTCTCCCTTGTCAAGGTTTGAACATCACATTAACGGCTAATTTCAATGGGTTCAACACCACGCTGTACAAACGCAGGGGCTGTGGGAGCAGCACCTGTGAGGGAGTGGAGATACTCAAGTCCCTGCATGTGAGCCAGTCTTTTTTAGACTGTAATGTCCATTCCCATCTTGATACCATCTCTTCCAGGAGACCATTGCTACTTGAATATATTATATGTTGACTGACAGACTGATTTAGATACAGCTTCATGAGCACTTGGCATTCTCTCAACCAGCTTCATGAGGAATGCTTTTCCAACAGTCTTGAAGGAGTTTCCACATATGCTGAGCACTTGTTGGCTTCTTTTCCTTCACTTTGTGGTCCAACTCATCCCAAACCATCTCAATTGGGTTGAGGTCAGGTGATTGTGGAGGTCAGGTCATCTGATGCAACACTCCATCACTCTCCTTGGTCAAATAGCCCTTACACAGCCTGGAGGTGTGTTTTGGGTCATTGTCCTGTTGAAAAACAAATTATAGTCCCACTAAGCGCAAACCAGATGGGATAGCGTATCACTGCAGAATGCTGTGGTAGCCATGCTGGTTAAGTGTGCCTTGAATTCTAAATAAATCACAGACAGTGTCACCAGCAAAGCACCCCCACACCATTACACCTCCTCCTCCATGCTTCACGGTGGGAACCACACATGCAGAGATCATCCGTTCACCTACTCTGCGTCTCACAAAGACACAGTGATTGGAACCAAAAATCTCAAATTTGGACTCATCAGACCAAAGGACAGATTTCCACCGGTCTAATGTCCATTGCTCGTGTTTCTTGGCCCAAGCAAGTCTCTTCTTCTTATTGGTGTCCTTTAGTAGTGGTTTCTTTGTAGCAATTCGACCATGAAGGCCTGATTCATGCAGTCTCTGTCAGAAGAACCGATGTGGATGTGGTGGAGGAGTCAGGCGCAGGACACAGAGGCTTCGTCCAAACAGACTTTACTAGTCCAAAGTGCAACAATACAATACACAACCTCGAAAACAAACAGAGGCGAAGGAATTACGCAAACATGCGTAACACATTAAACAAAACAAACAGAGCGCAAAACACGCAGCTCAGAACGACAGGCAGCCAACAACACACAATCTAACCAATACAAAACAGGGAACTTATAGGACACGTAATCAGCACACAAACAGACACAGGTGTACACGACAGACCAAAGCAATCACACCAAGAAACATTCAACGGTGGCAGCTAGTACTCCGGGGACGGCGAACGCCGAAGCCTGCCCGAACCAGGAGGAGGAGCAGTCTCGGCCGAAACCGTGACAGTACCCCCCCCGGCCTCGGGGACGGCCAGGAGGACGCGGACCCGGGCGCGTGGGATGCCCACGGTGGAACTCAGTCAGGAGGGATGGATCGAGGATGTCCCTCCTAGGCACCCAGCACCGTTCCTCCGGACCGTACCCCTCCCACTCCACGAGATACTGGAGACCACTCATCCGGCGCCTCGAGTCCAAGATGGTCCGGACCCTGTACGCCGGGGCCCCCTCGATGTCCAAAGGGGGCGGAGGGGTCTCTCCTATCTCATCTTCTTGGAGTGGGCCAGCTACCACCGGCCTGAGAAGAGACACATGGAACGAGGGGTTAATATTTTTGTACTCAATAGGCAGTTGTAACCTGTAACACACCTCGTTCAATCTTCTCAGGACTTTGAAGGGCCCCACAAACCGCCGACCCAGCTTCCGGCAGGGCAGGCGGAGGGGCAGGTTTCGAGTCGAGAGCCAGACTCGATCTCCCGGTGCGTACACCGGTCCCTCACTGCGGTGGCGATCGGCGCTCGCCTTTTGTTGACGGATGGCCCGCTGCAGATGGACATGGGCAGCGTCCCACGTCTCCTCCGAGCGCCGAATCCACTCGTCCACCGCATGGGCCTCGATCTGGCTCTCGTGCCACGGTGCCAGGACCGGCTGATACCCTAAAACACACTGGAAAGGTGTTAAATTGGTGGAGGAGTGGCGGAGAGAGTTCTGGGCCATCTCTGCCCAGGGGATATACCTAGACCACTCCTCCGGCCGGTCCCGGCAATAGGACCTCAGAAACCTACCCACATCCTGGTTGACTCGTTCAACCTGCCCATTGCTCTCTGGGTGGTACCCCGAGGTAAGGCTCACCGAGACCCCCAAGCGTTCCATGAACGCCCCCCAGACTCTGGAGGTGAACTGGGGACCTCGGTCAGACACAATATCCTCGGGGACCCCATAGTGCCGGAACACGTGGGTAAATAGGGCCTCGGCGGTCTGTAGGGCAGTAGGGAGACCCGGCATTGGGAGGAGACGACAGGCCTTGGAAAACCGATCCACAACGACCAAAATGGTGGTATTCCCCTGGGAAGGGGATAGGTCGGTCACAAAATCCACCGAGAGGTGGGACCATGGTCGTTGTGGAACGGGCAGGGGATGTAACTTACCCCTGGGCAAATGTCTAGGCGCCTTACACTGGGCGCACACCGAGCAGGAGGAGACATAAACCCTCACATCCTTAGCTAACGTTGGCCACCAGTATTTCACGCTAAGGCAGTGCACTGTCCGGCCAATACCTGGATGTCCAGAGGAGGGTGATATATGAGCCCAATAAATAAGACGATCACAAACCTCGAGCGGAACGTACGTCCGCCCCACAGGACACTCGGGGGGAGTAGGGTCGGTACGCAGTGCCCGCTCGATTTCCGTATCGACCTCCCATACCACCGGAGCCACCAGACAAGACTCCGGCAGTATGGAAGTAGGCTCAATGGACCTCTCCTCTGTGTCATACCGCCGGGACAGGGCGTCTGCCTTACCGTTCTGGGACCCTGGGATGTATGTGATCTTAAAAACAAACCGGGTCAGGAACATGTTCCACCTAGCCTGATGAGGGTTCAATCTCCTAGCTGCCCGGATGTACTCCAGGTTACGGTGATCAGTCAGAATGAGGAAAGGGTGTTGAGCCCCCTCAAGCCAATGCCTCCACACCTTTAGGGCCTGGACTACAGCTAACAGCTCCCTGTCCCCAACGTCATAATTGCGCTCCGCCGAGCTGAGCTTCTTGGAGTAGAACGCACAGGGGCGGAGCTTAGGTGGCGTGCCGGACCGTTGTGACAGGACTGCCCCAATACCGGTCTCGGACGCGTCTACCTCAACTTGGAATGGTAAAGAGGGATCCGGATGCGCCAGCACCGGGGCCGAGGTGAACAGGTTCTTCAGTTTGACAAATGCCCTGTCCGCCTCAGCTGACCACTGCAAACGAACCGGACCCCCCTTTAGTAGGGACGTAATGGGAGCTGCAACCTGTCCAAAGCCCCGGATAAACCTCCGGTAGTAATTAGCAAAACCCAAGAACTGCTGCACCTCTTTTACAGTGGTTGGAGTTTGCCAATTACGCACGGCCGACACACGGTCTACCTCTATCTCCACACCAGACGCGGACAACCGATAACCCAAAAAGGAGACGGACTCCTGGAAGAACAGGCATTTCTCTGCCTTGACATACAAGTCATGCTCCAACAGTCTTCTCAACACTCGGCGCACCAGGGCTACATGCTCGGCTCATGTAGAAGAGTACACTAGGATGTCGTCGATGTACACTACCACACCCTGCCCATGCATGTCCCGGAAAATCTCGTCAACAAAGGATTGGAAGACTGAAGGAGCATTCATTAGCCCGTATGGCATGACGAGATACTCGTAATGACCCGAGGTGGTGCTAAATGCTGTTTTCCATTCATCCCCCTCCCTAATGCGCACCAGATTGTACGCGCTCCTGAGATCCAACTTTGTGAAGAACTGCGCTCCGCGTAATGATTCCGTCATAGTCGCAATCAGTGGAAGAGGGTAACTGTACTTAACCGTGATCTGATTGAGACTACGGTAATCAATACACGGGCGCAAACCCCCGTCCTTCTTCTTCACAAAGAAGAAACTCGAGGAAACCGGGGAAGTGGAGGACCGTATGTATCCCTGTTCCAAGGACTCGGCTATGTAAGTCTCCATAGCCGCTGTCTCCTCTTGAGACAAGGGATACACACGGCTCCGCGGAAGAGCCGCTCCTGTTTGGAGATTTATCGCACAGTCCCCCTGTCTATGAGGTGGTAGCCGTGTTGCCCTCGTTTTGCTGAACACAAGTGCTAAGTCCTCATACTCGGGGGGAATGCGCATTGCGGGCACTTGGTTCGGACTCTCTACCGAGGTCGCCCCTAAGGAAACACCTAGACATCTCCCTACACACTGGGCAGACCACTCCATAAGAGCCCTCTGTTGCCACGCAATAGTAGGATCATGGGCGCTTAACCAGGGAAGCCCCAGCACCACGGGGTACGCAGGAGAGTCAATCAGATAAAACTGAATGATCTCCTCATGACCCCCCTGCGTCGTCACCTTAAGTGGTGCTGTGACTTCTCTGATCAGCCCCGACCCCAACGGCCGGCTGTCTAAGGCGTGGACAGGAAAGGGGGCTTCTGCCGGCCGAAGGGGAATTCCTAACCTATAACAAAATGCCCGATCAATAAAATTCCCAGCTGCGCCTGAATCTACTAGCGCCTTATGCTGGGAATGAGGTGCCACCTGTGGAAATCTCACAGGAATACTCATGTGACCAACAGAGAGCTCTGGGTAAGTGGGGCGCCTACTCACCTGAAATGACTCCCCAGTGCGTGACCTGTTGTCCCCTCTCCCAGGAGACCCTCCCCAGCACCTGGCCGCGGTGTGTCCTCCACGGCCACAGTTGGTGCAGGGGGTGGCCCCCCTCGGGTTCTCTCTCCTCCTCTCTCTAGCGCCAGCACCCCCGAGCTCCATGGGAATCGGCTCGGAGGTGCTGGAGGGTGGAATGGACGACCCCCACTCGGGACGTCCGTGGGTAGCCAGCAGGGTGTCGAGACGGATGGAGATGTCCACCAACTGGTCGAAGGATAGGTTGGTGTCCCTGCAGGCCAGCTCACGACGAACAACCTCTCGTAGGCTACACCGGTAATGGTCGATGAGGGCCCTCTCATTCCACCCCGCATCCGCCGCTAGCGTCCGGAACTCCAGTGCGAACTCCTGTGCGCTCCTCTTCCCCTGTCGGAGGTGGAACAGACGCTCCCCCGCTGCCTTCCCTTCAGGTGGGTGATCGAAGACAGCCCTGAAGCGGCGGGAGAACTCCGCGTAGGTGATGGTAGCGGCGTCTATTCCCCTCCATTCGGCGTTGGCCCACTCCAATGCCTTGCCGGATAGACAGGAGATGAGGGCGGAGACGCTCTCGTATCCCGAGGGCGCTGGGTGTATGGTAGCCAGGTAGAGTTCCACCTGCAGGAGGAACCCCTGACACCCGGCTGCAGAACCGTCATATGCCCTCGGGAGCGAGAGCCGAATGCCACTGGGTTCCGGTGCTGAGAGAGGAGGACTGGCCGTTGGTGATGGGATGGTGTAAGAAGGCGTGGGCACCTCTCCAGTAACCAACCGGCGCAGAGTGTTGGACACCTCGTCCATGGCGGCCCCAAGTTGCCGGATCATGGTGTCCTGATAGCTGATCCGTTCTTCCAGCGACTTGGGTGCCGCCACTGCTCCTGCTGACTCCATAGTTGGTGTGTTGTTCTGTCAGAAGAACCGATGTGGATGTGGTGGAGGAGTCAGGCGCAGGACACAGAGGCTTCGTCCAAACAGACTTTACTAGTCCAAAGTGCAACAATACAATACACGACCTCGAAAACAAACAGAGGCGAAGGAATTACGCAAACATGCGTAACACATTAAACAAAACAAACAGAGCGCAAAACACGCAGCTCAGAACGACAGGCAGCCAACAACACACAATCTAACCAATACAAAACAGGGAACTTATAGGACACGTAATCAGCACACAAACAGACACAGGTGTACACGACAGACCAAAGCAATCACACCAAGAAACATTCAACGGTGGCAGCTAGTACTCCGGGGACGGCGAACGCCGAAGCCTGCCCGAACCAGGAGGAGGAGCAGTCTCGGCCGAAACCGTGACAGTCTCCTCCGAACAGTTGATGTTGAGATGTGTCTGTTACTTGAACTCTGTGAAGCATTTATTTGGGCTGCAATCTGAGGTGCAGTTAACTCTAATGAACTTATCCTCTGCAGCAGAGGTAACTCTGGGTCTTCCTTTCCTGTGGCGGTCCTCATGAGAGCCAGTTTCATCATAGCGCTTGATGGTTTTTGCGACTGCACTTGAAGAAACTTTCAAAGTTCTTGACGTTTTCCGTATTGACTGACCTTCATGTCTTAAAGTAATGATGGATTGTCGTTTCTCTTTGCTTATTTGAGCTGTTCTTGCCATATTATGGACTTGGTCTTTTACCAAATATGGCTATCTTCTGTATACCAACCGTACTTTGTCACATTACAACTGATTGGCTCAAACGCATTAAGAAGGAAATACATTCCACAAATTAACTTTTAACAAGGCACACCTGTTAATTGAAATGCATTCCAGGTGACTACCTCATGAAGCTGGTTGAGAGAATGCTAAGAGTGTGCAAAGCTGTCATCAAGGCAAAGGGTGGCTAATTTGAAGAATCTCAAATATAAAATGTATTTTGATTTGTTTAACACTTTTTGGGTGACTACATGATTCCATATGTGTTATTTCATAGTTTTGATGTTTTCACTATTATTCTACAATGTAGAAAATAGTACAAATAAAGAAAAAGCCTTGAATGAGTAGGTGTGTCCAAACTTTTGACTGGTACTGTATACCGTCAATGACTATACTGAAACTAAACTGTAATTTCGGTCCATTGGGCAGATCAGGAGGACCTATAAGATTAATAAAGATGACATTATTTTAGAAAGAGAAATGAGACAGGGACGAGCCCTTCCCCATTACTCAACAACATGAGTGCCTATGTTTATATACGGATTTGTTTGTGCTCCAGGCTAAAGGTGAGGTGGGATGTGCCATGCTGGGACCCTCCTGTACATTTGCCACTTTCTTTATGGTGGAGTAAGTTCTCTCTCTGTCTTGTACGCACGCACACACGCATGTTAATGATCCCTGTCTCTGTCATCCCCATTGAAAAAGTATTTGTTTTGCCTGATTATTAGTAGTTGATGATGTGTACGTGTGGTAAATGACCCACTTGGTGATTATGATAATAGCGTTTATTGTTATGCTGGTTTATAATATCCTGTCCTGTAAGATAAGGACAGATTGACCTGCAGGTCATGATCCCTCTATTTGGAGAACTGTGTGACCCCTGGTCTGTGTGTGTCTCAGTGTGGAGATAGGCCTGACCCTGACTATCCCCATCATCTCTGCTGGGAGCTTCGGTCTGTCCTGTGACTACAAGGCCAACCTGACCCGCCTGCTGCCCCCGGCACGCAAGATCTCCAACTTCTTTGTCCACTTCTGGAACTTCACCAGACATGGTCTGAAGATGCACTGGAAGAGGGCTTATGTCTACAAGAAGGCAGACCAAACTGAAGATTGTTTTTGGTGAGAGGGAACACCTGTGCATTTGAAAGGGAATTTCCGCCATGTACACACATACAGACAGTACAGAGATGCTCATTGCATGTGTATGGTAGACTGTAACACTGTAACATACATATCTAGAGTAAGTTTGATGCCAGGGAGAGAAGCGTTTATTGTTGGGTGCTCCATGGTGCACCGTTACATCACTTCCCTTTTGCCATCTTCATAGGTACATCAATGCTCTGGAGGCACCCTCGGTCCAGTTTGCTATGTCAATCTCAAGAAAGATGCTACGCAGCAAGACAGAGCTAAAGAAAGCTCTTCAGTCTGAAAACAGACACAGCAACGGTGTGTGCCTCCCTCTGTCTTCTTCAATACCTTCTCAAGTCTTATCCATGCTTTACACACCAGCCACTGGTTCCACCCCGAATAGGAAGTAAATCAATGGTTACTTAAAACAAAACTTTTGTAACCTATCTACATGCTTTTAGGTGTTATTTCATCATACAGCTTTATCACCCCTGCACAATGTTTTTCAGTATTCATTCTCTGTGGAACCCCAGATGACATCACCACTATAAAGAATGAAACAACGATTCCCCCAGAAATTGTCTTCATCCTCATCGATATCTATAAGTGAGACTGGTTTTGGTAGTTTGTTACATTGCATTGCATTGTTTTTTAGGGGACCATGATTGAAAGTTGAAACCATGTAATTTTTCTATCTCCTAGCCACAGGTATCACACTAACATGACTGCCAGCCCAAGCATGGACAATGTTCTGGTGCTCACCTTGCCTGAGAGACAATACAACAACACAATAGTTTACAACAGCACGGTTAGTCCCTGCTCCACTCATCTGTCTTCATTCCTCAGTTCTTCTGACTTCCTAATGTCTGAACAGAGATACCATCTCTCTCTGTCTCTCTCTCTCTCTCTCTCTCTCTCTCTCTCTCTCTCAATTCAATTTCAATTTAAGGGCTTTATTGGTATGGGAAATGTATGTTAACATTGCCAAAGCAAGTGAAGTAGATAGTAAACAAAAGTGAAATAAACAATAAATATTAACAGTAAACATTACACTCAGAAGTTCCAAAATAATAAAGACATTTCAAATGTCCTATTATGTATATATATACAGTGTTGTAACAATGTGCAAATAGTTAAAGTACAAATGGGAAAATAAATAAACATAAATATGGGTTGTATTTACAATGGTGTTTGTTCTTCACTGGTTGCCCTTTTCTTGTGGCAACGGGTCACAAATCTTGCTGCTGTGATGGCACACTGTGGTTTGTCACCCAGTAGATAAGGGAGTTTATCAAAATTGGGTTTGTTTTCTAATTCTTTGTGGATCTCTGTAATCTGAGGAAAATATGTGTCTCTAATATGGTCATACATTTGGCAGGAGGTTAGGAAGTGCAGCTCAGTTTCCACCTCATTTTGTGGGCAGTGTGGACATAGTGTCACGCCCTGGCTCTGGGGACTCTAATATGTTGAGCCAGGGTGTGTAAAGTCTATGTGTTTTGTTCTAGGTTTCACATTCTAGTATTGTTGTTCTATGTTGGCCAGTGTGGTTCTCAATCAGAGGCAACGTGATTCAGCTGTTGCTTGTTGTCTCTGATTGAGAACCATACTTTAGCAGCCTGTTTCCCCACAGAGTTTGTGGGATCTTGTTTGTAGTCTGTTGTGTTAGACCGTGAACTGTCACGTTATCGTTTTGTTGTTTTTGATCGTGTCTCTAATAAAGAGTATGTTTGCCTGCAACGCTGCGCCTTGGTCCTCATCTCTGTTAGACGATCGTGACAGAAGATCCCACCAGAACTGGACCAAGCAGCCTAGTGAGGAGCAGAGAGGGTGGACTTGGGAACAGTGGAGGAAGAGCTTCGACTGGGTCAAGCCGAATGAGGAGCTGAATGGCGGGAATTGGAAGCAGAAGAGCGAGAGTTGGGCGAGAACTATAGAGGCCTGGCCCACGGGGAAGAGAGACTCCCAGAAATTTTTTAGGGGGGGGCTCACGACGTCGGGGCAGCAGGAGGCCGCGATAGAGCGGCCCAGCGGGTTGGCAGAGGAGGCCGCCAGGTTACGGGGGCCACTGGTCGAAGAGGGGATGGAAGGTGTAGAGGCACGGCGAGAGGTACTGGGGTGTGTTGCCAGTCCGGTCCGGCCTGTTCCTGATCCCCACGTAGGGCCAGTGGTGTGTGTTCCCAGTACGGTCCGGCCTGTTCCTGCCACTCGCACCAAGTCTACGGTGCGCGTCGCCAGCTCGGCCCGGCCTGTTCCTGCTCCCCGCACCAAGCCTGTGGTGCGCGTCGCCAGCCCAGTTCGGCCCATTCCTGCTCCCCGCACCAAGTCAGTGGTGCGTTTCGTCAGCCCAGCTCGGCCCGTTCCTGCTCCCCGCACCAAGTCAGTGGTGCGCTTCGTCAGCCCGGCTCGGCCCGTTCCTGCTCCCCGCACCAAGTCAGTGGTGTGCTTCGTCAGCCCGGCTCGGCCCGTTCCTGCTCCCCGCACCAAGTCAGTGGTGCGCTTCGTCAGCCCGGCACGGCCCGTTCCTGCTCCCCGCACCAAATCAGTGGTGCGCTTCGTCAGCCCGGTCCGGCCCGCTCCTGCTCCCCGCACCAAGTCAGTGGTGCGTTTCGTCAGCCCGGCTCGGCCCGCTCCTGCTCCCCACACCAAGCCAGTGGTGTGCGTCATCAGTCCGGCACGGCCCGTGCCTGTTCCACCGGTGGCTGGTCCGGCACCGGTCAGATGCTTCACGCCGGAGCTAGAGCAATCCGCTCCACCAGTGTGCAGTCCAGCTCCGGCCAGCGGGGCCAGACCGGACCAGGGGTACTTTGGGGGGTTGGAGAGGGAGCGGGGATCGGAGCCGGATCCGCCGCCTAAGCGGAGTGCCCACCCGGTCCCTCCCCTGTGGTATTTGGTGGGCGCGGTCGGAGTCCGCGCCTTTAGGGGGGGGTACTGTCACGCCCTGGCTCTGGGGACTCTAATATGTTGAGCCAGGGTGTGTAAAGTCTATGTGTTTTGTTCTAGGTTTCACATTCTAGTATTGTTGTTCTATGTTGGCCAGTGTGGTTCTCAATCAGAGGCAACGTGATTCAGCTGTTGCTTGTTGTCTCTGATTGAGAACCATACTTTAGCAGCCTGTTTCCCCACAGAGTTTGTGGGATCTTGTTTGTAGTCTGTTGTGTTAGACCGTGAACTGTCACGTTATCGTTTTGTTGTTTTTGATCGTGTCTCTAATAAAGAGTATGTTTGCCTGCAACGCTGCGCCTTGGTCCTCATCTCTGTTAGACGATCGTGACACATAGCCTGTCTTCTCTTGAGAGCCAGGTCTGCTGACGGCAGCCTTTCTCAATAGCAAGGCTATGCTCACTGAGTCTATACATAGTCAAAGCTTTCCTTAAGTTTGGGTCAGTCACGGTGGTCAGGTATTCTGCCACTGTGTACTCTGTTTAGATCCAAATAGCATTCTAGTTTGCGCTGTTTTTTTGTTAATTCTTTCCAATTTGTCAAGTAATTCTCTTTTTGTTTTCTCATGATTTGGTTGGGTCTAATTATCTCTCTCTCTCTCTCTCTCTCTCTCTCTCTCTCTCTCTCTCTCTCTCTCTCTCTCTTCCTGACTGCTCCCCCTCTCTCTTCCTGACTGCTCCCCCTCTCCTGTTGCAGGAGTTAAATGACTATGTGGCGGGGTACCATGACAGTGTGTTGCTCTTTGGCCATGTGCTGAGGCAGAGGTTGACCAGTGAGCTGAGAGGCAGAGCGACACAGCCCCCTGCCACGGATCTCCCCGATGTAAACCCCTTCAGGAATGTCTCCTTTCAAGGTATAGGAGGGCCTAATGACCAGAGCCATGGTCCATCCTGTCCTCAGTCCTCCATTTAAACACTATAACAATTTAAGTCAGGCAATGGTGAGAACCTATACTTGTTAGACTTGGCAAAGCTGCTCGGCGGCAACCTTTAGCATCTGATCTTTGACTCTCGTCCAACGGGAACTTGCACAAACCAGAACAGTAAATGTTTCATTTTTGTCACACCACCGTCATTCTCCACACAGGAACGAAAGGCCACACATTATGCAGGAACCCATTCACTTTGATTTATTTTACAGTTCAGTACATGGCTAATTAGTGTGTTCTCTCTTGGCTGACCTTTATGGGCAATGTTTCAAATTTTGTCCATTTACAGCTGAGGACCATAGTAATTCAGGTGGTTATATGTCTTCCGCAACCTCTTGTATTAGATAACATTTCCCAACCTGAACCTTGAATATAGCACTAGGTCGTAGCCTCAATTTCTTTGGAATTATTACTCACAGTGGTGTGATTATTGATGCTATAATGAGGGAGCAAATGGTTGTTAAGGGCAGATGTTCCGGTCAAGAGTTTTCTGCTCAGGAGGATAAATGGTGATACTCTTAAAGGGTTAGAGATAATAGTGTGTGTCTGTGTGCAGGTATGGGGGGACACTACGTGCTGGATGAGAATGGGGACAGGGACGTGAACTTCTCTGTGATTTATACCTCCACCATCGATAAACAGGTACTCTTCATCCAATGTAACTGTTGGAATGGTCACCATCTCAGTCCCCTATTAAACAGTAGCAGGACATCGTTTAATGATCACTTAATAATGCTGTCATTGCACCTCTCCTCCAGTACAAAACCCTGTTTGTGTTTGATACGTCCATAAATGAGACCAGAGTGGAGGACAGCACCCCCTCACTGCCCTGGCCTGGGTCCCAACTGCCAGATGACAAGCCAATCAATCGTAACGGTAATGACATCTACGCTCTAGTAACAGGCCAGTAGCAGCTTCTACCCCCAAGCCATAAGACTGCTGAACAGTTAATCAAATGGCTACCCGGAGTATTTGCATTGACCCCCTTATTCTATTCTTATTTGTTCTTATTTTTGCACTGACTCTCTTGCACAGGCTCGATGTACACTCACTGGACTTTAACCACACACTCACACATACTACACTGACACTCCAACACACACACACATGCCTATTGATGCCAGACACACACACACACACACACACACACATTCCTTCACACTCCTCACATACGCTGCTGCTACTCTCTGTTTATTATCTATGCATAGTCACTTTACCCCTACCTACATGTACATATTACCTCAATTACCTCGACTAACCCGTACCCCTGTACATTGATTCGGGTACCGTTTACCCTTGTATATAGCCTCTTTATTGTAATTTTATTGTTACTATTTTTCCTTTAGTTTATTTTTTAAAAAATCGTACTTTTTTAAAACTCTGCATTGTTGGTTAAGGGCTCTTAAGTAAGCATTTCACGGTAAGGTCTACATTTGTTGTATTTGGCGCAAGTGACAAATACTATTTTATTTATAAACACTAGTGCTACTAGTAACAGTACAAAGTTTATTCTAGTACACAAGCTCTTTTGAAGTTTGTGTTACGTCTTGATACGAAGATACAGTATTGGTGGGGGGAATACTTATTTTATGTTTGTGATTCCAGATCTGAATATCATTGTGATCGTCCTGAGTGTCAGTGTTGTGGTGGTGACTGCCATCGCTCTGATCTTCTACAGGTAAAATATGCACCACACCAACCTCTGTCTTCTCACTTCTGTCCAATCACATTGTTACTTGACAACATGTCTCACTCACCTCTGTCTTTGTCTATTTATTATTATTATTATTATTGTTATTATATTTACCCTTCTGTTCAGTCACTTTAAACCTGATTACACAACTGTCACCAGTATCCCTGACATTGATTGGTACTGATATTGACCTTGTAAATAATGTATATTTTCGTGTGAATTTCTTTTATTCACAAGTGTATATGACTTAGTATTACTGCATTGTTGAGGAAGAGCTTGCAAGCAAGCGTTTCACTGCACTGTTTACACTTGCTGTATCCTGTGCACGTGACAAATAAACTGATTTGATTTGATTTATGGCCAATAGGCAGAACATGAAGGAACGTCAGAACCAAAAGAAGTGGTCCCACATCAGCCCAGACCTGATTGATCCGCTGGATGGGAAAGAGTTAAGCCTGGTCTCACTGAAGGTGAGCTCCTTCACCTCCTTCTTGTCATGATGTTTCTGCCTGTCTGTTTCTATTTATAGTATGTCATCTTTCAAACTTCCATAATGCATGGTCAATACAAGCTGGTGTTACGCTGATGTTGGTTTCAATTATTTCATTTACACTCTGATACTCCCTGTTTTCATTAATACCCAGGGATCTAATTGGATGCCTATAGTCTTGTGATATTTTATTATTGTTGACAGTTTATTCCACATTATTTATCCCTTTTTCTTTCTATATATCAGATTGATGAAGACAACAGGAAGGACAGCTGTTACCAGATTCGCAGGGGTCGCTATGACAAAAAGGTGCCATTACTCTCTTTGGTCCATAAACTGACTTAAACACATGGGTTGAGTTGTCATATCAGGGTCGTTCCACTAAAAGATTGCCTTTTGCGTCTCTTTGATATTTTCAGTAGAAATTGTGCACCAATATTGCATTTTAAAAACCTGATATATTAAATGAAGTGCCCTTTAATATAAACCACATGGAGAATTCAATACATTAATAAATACTTTCTAAAGTGCAAAAATTCTGCATTTTGACATGTCCTTTCGTGCACCCTCTGTGACCTCTAGGAAGGTTTTAACCCACTTAACCCCAAATTTCTCCATGTTTTCACTATTATTGTAAAGCCCTAGTTATTTTGCTGCTTTGACAAAGTCATTTCTGAAGATTATTATTTATTTCATGTGATTAGAGATTCATTGAACATCTGTCCCTCATTTTAAGGTCAACCCTGTTACTTGAACTGAACTCTCGTTAATATGGTATAACTATTATTTTTTCAATATTTATTTCAAAAGAAACATCATTGATTCAGAGCGGTTGGGTTAAATGCGGAAGACACATTTCAGTTGAATGCATTCAGTTGTGCAACTGACTAGCTATCCCTTTTCCCTTTCCCTTAATAGTCAAATCATAGTGTTAAAGCAGGTGTGCTGGTTCTACTCTTTTTGGCAATTTTCTGGTGTTTTGTGGTGGAAAACTGAGTGGGTCGAGCATAACACGTTAACCCTGTTACCCATAGATAGACCGGCTAGAAATGTTTGAACAATTACAAAAATATTGTGAAGCTTGCGATCAATTGCAACCCCCTGTTGCACACAACAAGCTTCCATTTCGCCTGTCACAAGGGGATTATGGCTGATTTAAGATTAAATCGTCAACCCTGTAACTTTATTTGGCACTTACTATAGTAATATTTTTATTTAATCTCTTGAGATGGGGGAAGGTGTTTTTCATGAAGTTGAATATGTGCTCTTTGTGACAGAATGTTAAAATGAGGTGAAATCATTTTATTTTTTACCAAGTTAAACTTCTTGAAAGGCACTGAATTGGTGGAACGACTAACCAGTAACTACTCTCAAAGGCTGATATGGGCATAACTTCTACTCTATTATTATCTATCTATTATTTTCAGCCCGTGATCCTGAAGGAGCTGCAACACACAGACGGCAACTTCAGTGAGATCCAGAGGATCGAGCTCAACACTGTAAGGTTCTTGCTAGTGATGTCACTTCCTCTCCCCCTCGTAGTTCCTCCTAACCTGCCGATTCAAACATTAGTCCAGTCAGCTGTCCACTGATCTAGTGTCCATTTTGAGTGTCTATATGGCCCGAACTCAGGGTCAACCCTATATTTGCTTATCTTGATGTGGTGTGAACAACAGAGGTTTGCGGATTCGTGTATGTGTGTTTTATGGCTTTGTGGCCCTATGGAGGAATATTTTATCTACTTGTCAATCAGAGGAGATAGCCTATGTGACCTTATGTGAGCAACTAGGTGATAAAAGTAGAGTGTGTAAATGAGTGTGAGGAAGTCGAGATCACCCATGATATGATGTCTTTCACAGTGACACCTTCTCTCTCTCTCTCTCTCTCTCTCTCTCTCTCCTGCTTCCTCTCTCTCTTTCTGCCTCTCTCAGCTCCTGCGTATTGACTACTATAACCTGACCAAGTTCTATGGCACGGTGAAGTTTGAGTATGGCCTGTTTGGAGTGTTTGAATTCTGTGAGAGGGGATCCCTGAGGGTAAGAGAGTATTACTTTATGTTGGGAATCAGTGGCCTGCTTTCCACCCACATATCTTTTATTGTGCAATAAGCCATTGACATTTACACACATATTGTTTACAGGACTCCTTTACAGACAGGGCTTGGGTCACAATCACAGTTACATTCACTCAGTTTTCAAATACCCTACCAGGCAGAAACAAAAACACTCAAGCATAAACGGAACTGCAGTAAACTCTGTCATTCACTGTCTTTACAGTATGTCCTTAATGACACAATCTCCTATCCTGAAAACACCTTCATGGACTTGGAATTCAAGATATCAGTCATGTATGACATAGCTAAGGTATGTTTATGTAGTTTGGTTGTACTATGTGTTTACTGTGGGTAAATGCACTCAAATTGTAATATGGTGTAGTCCAGTGGTTCCCAACCTTTATCGCTTACTGTACCACCAACTGAATTTTGCTCTGCCCAGAGTACCCCTGAAGTACCCCCTCATGTGCATTTTACCAGTCTATGGTCTCATGAGTCTTCTCAAGTACCCCCTGTGGATAGGCCAAGTACTCCCAGGGGTCCTAGTACCCCTGGTTGGGAACCACTGGTGTAGCATGCTGTAGCTGTGTGTGGCTCACCCTGGTGGCGGTTTCAGGGCATGTCCTACCTCCACTCCAGCAACATTGAGGTCCATGGCCGACTGAAGTCCTCTAACTGTGTGGTGGACAACCGCATGGTGGTCAAAATCACAGACTTTGGCTGCAACACCATCCTCAGCCCCTGCAAAGGTGAAGCCCACTGCCCATTTTTTCCCTTAAAGCAAATGATTCAACCTGAAAGTATTATGCCATGAAGTTAGTAAAAAACCCAACCAGGGGAGTAATTTGATATCCCACTCTGGTCCCTCTCCTTTCTGTCAGACTTGTGGACGGCTCCAGAACACCTCCGGAAGCAGGGGATCTCCCAGAAGGGGGATGTCTACAGCTTTGCCATCATCGCTCAGGAGATCATACTGAGGAAGAAACCCTTCTTCACCCAGGCCTGCTCCGACATTGCAGGTAACAACGGTCTGGTGGCTAGAGTCAGAGTCATGCAGAACACTTTTTAGCCATGGTAAAAGTTATCAAGTTTTTTATGTCTATGCATCTCACACTGGTAATTTAACAGCGTCTCCTGCTGGCCATTACATGTAAATACAACGTCTGCTCACTAGGGATCACTGTCATCAATTACCATTCTAGGGATTTTGCAAAAGGAGAGTGAAATTCTTATTTTTTTTACTGTAAATGAGAAAATGGCTGTGTTGAGATTTGTCAATTGAATTCCCCTTTCCTTCCTCCCCCAGAGAAGCTGTACATGTTGCAGTACCCAAGTGGGACTGGCTTCTTCAGGCCAGATCTAAACTTTGAGACAGCAGCAGTAAACGAGGCAGAGGTACAAGGCCCCTCATAGCATTTCTCACATACGCATGCATATCTGTGTTAGTTTGTATGTATGGTTGTCATTGTACGTGTCTCCTGCAGCTTTACATGCTGATAAAGAACTGCTGGGAAGAGGACCCGGAGAGGAGGCCAGACTTCAAGAAGATAGAGGGATCTCTGGGTAAGATATTCAGGTAAGCCTCCCCCCAAGAACAGCCTCAAAACCACCCATCCTTAGGACATGGAATCTACAAGGTGTTGAAAGCGTTCCACAGGGATGCTGGCCAATGTTTACTCCAATGCTTCCCACAGTTGTGTCAAGTTGGCTGGATGTCCTTTGAGTGGTGGACCATTCTTGATACACACGGGAAACTGTTGAGCATAAGATACCAAGCAGCGTTGCAGTTCTTGACACTAACCAGTGCGCCTGGCACCTACTACCATACCCCATTCAATGGCACTTAAATATTTTGTCTTACCCATTCACCCTCTGAATGGCACACATATACAATCCATCTCAATTGTCTCAATGCTTAAAAATCCTTCTTTAACATGTCTTCTCCCCTTCATCTACACTGATTGAAGTGGATTTAACAGGTGACATCAATAAGGGATCATAGCTTTCACCTGGATTCACTTGTTCAGTCTATGTCATGGAAAGAGCAGGTGTTATTAATGTTTTGTACACTCAGTGTACATTCAGTCAATCAAAACCCTTTTTACATACCAAAAGCCATGGCATGTTGACAGCTGCTTTGTGTTCAACATACAAACGTTTTAGAATTTTAGAGTTCTATCAATTCTTTATTCATACAAAAGTTGGAGTGATAAGCAATCTCCAATTTGGATTTTTCCCTGGTTAAAGAAATGTTCTGAGCTATTGGGCCCTTTTAACATCCAAAAGTGGTATGTACTATGCAAAGTTTTATACAACTTAGCATCATAGAGATATGGTTATTTGTTTCCATGTTCCACAATCGTTCAGCAACCTGCACAACCAGGCTAATGAGAGCTACATGGACAACCTGATCCGCCGGCTGCAGATGTACTCCAGGAACCTGGAGCACCTGGTGGAGGAGAGGACCTCTCTGTACAAGGCTGAGAGGGACAGGGCTGACAGACTCAACTTCCTGCTCCTGCCAGCGTATGTCATGCATCCCAGCTCAACCTTAACCCTAACTCTAACACTAGCTTCATGTCCACATCCTGGTTCAACCCTCACAACCCTAACAACCCTAATCCTAGCCTTAACGCTGAACCCTAACACACCTGCCAGCCTATTTAGCCTTTGGAAGCCAACAGAACGATAAGGAGTCGCTCAGCTTAACCTCCCGTCCCCCTGCTTCTCTCCTCAGCCCAGTGGTGCGTTCCCTGAAGGAGACGGGCAGTGTGGAGCCAGAGCTGTTTGATGAGGTGACGGTCTACTTCAGCGACATTGTGGGCTTCACCACCCTGTGCCAGTACAGCACGCCCATGGAGGTGGTGGACATGCTCAACGACATCTACAAGAACTTTGACAGGATCCTCGACCACCACGATGTATACAAGGTAGTTGGGACTGAGGCTTGACATGTTCACATACTAAAACAGAATCAATAGTACTGTTGTTAATGTAGTATTATGCAACTGAATGCATTCAGGGTCATCGTCTCTTCCTCTCTCTCTGCCAGGTGGAGACGATCGGTGATGCGTACATGGTGGCGTCGGGGTTGCCACGGCGGAATGGCAACCGGCACGCAGTGGACATCGCCCACATGGCCCTGGACATCCTGGCTTTCGTAAGGACCTTCCAGCTCCAACACCTACCGGGCATACCCCTGTGGATCCGCATCGGGGTGCACTCAGGTACCCCATCTCAGCACAGTACAACTGGCCCAAACACAGTAGTTTGTATAGAGCTGAACCTTTCCCACAATTTAGTTTTATTATAAGTACATAATATTGGGCCAATACAGTCCTGTTAGCAACACTTTCATTGCCTGCAGTGTGTTTAGCTGTGTCACTGTGTCTGGTGTGTTTACAGGGCCGTGTGCGGCGGGCGTGGTGGGGAACAAGATGCCACGTTACTGTCTGTTTGGAGACACAGTCAACACTGCCTCACGCATGGAGTCCACAGGCCTGCGTAAGAGACAGCACACACAGACACCGACACATCAAACATAACCACTGGGATGAACACTTACATACATTCTCCTCAGCTATCACAGGCACAGCTCCATTCTAGCAGTGTATATTCAGCATAGTTCGCCATAGGATGACACCTCTCATGCTTCCTCTCCAGCACTAAGAATCCATGTCAGCCAGCCCACCATAAACATCCTCCAACGGACAGACTGCAAGTTTGAGTATGAGCAGAGAGGAGAGACCTTCCTGAAGGTAAGCTGGGTTCATAAAGCTATGAGAAGGTTTTGTGAGAATAGAGTTCAGATCATGACAACAATGTGTGTGTGTGTTTGTGTATGTGTTACAGGGTAAAGGCAATGAGATGACATACTGGTTAACAGGGGTGACAGGGACAGAATACAACCTGCCAACGCCCCCGACAGTGTGAGTAGAAACCACCCATCCTAAACTTACACTGTATCTATCACCCATATCTATAGCATTATGTATGTCAAATAATCCAAACATATTGTCCCTGGTTGTCTCCTCAGGGAGAACTTCCAGAGGCTACAGCAGGACCTGTCTGAAATGATCGTGTCCAGCCTGGAGAACAGAGGGCCGGGGACCAACAGCATGGAGAAGAGGAAGACCCTCTCCACCAGAGTCAGGAGGAGGGAGACCAACGGGAGCCGGGAGGACGGCCTGCCAGAGTACCTGCACCTGGCCATCACAGACATTCCCAGCACCTACCTGTAGTCACCCAGGACCAGACTGCTTCCTGTGGAGATACAGGGCCCCTACACTCTGTCAAATGGTGACAGTGGAGTCAAGTAGCCTTATATTCACTTGATACAATAGCTAAAGTATAGCCTTATACTTAGGAAACCTGACTATTTCCGAATGACTTCCTGGGTAAAAGACGTGGCTTTCTGATTTGAGCTAAAGGTTATTTTGGGTCACATGAGCAAAATGTGTGGTGACGTTCCATAAATAGTTTGTAATGGAGATGCTTTAGGCAAAACCAAAACCAGTAAACCAAGGAACTGGATGGTACTCCTCTATTTTAAGAAGCCCCTGAAGAAAATACAAATATGAGTGTTGCTGCATTTTCTCAGCAATCAACAATGAACAATTGTTCAAAACAATATCACTGATTATCACTGAAGCGTAATAATAATAATAATAATAATACTAAAGCTTAATATTGGCATCAATAACATGATGATTACATCTTATAAATGATGTATACACAGTGTTAGGTTATAGTTTCTCATTGTAATCTCTGTGTATTTTATTGGGTCATAGTTTCTCATTGTAATCTCAGTTCATTTTATTGGTTCATAGTTTCTCATTGTAATTTCAGTGCATTTTATTGGGTCATAGTTTCTCATTGTAATCTCAGTGCATTTTATTGGGTCATAGTTTCTCATTGTAATCTCAGTGCATTTTATTGGGTTATAGTTTCTCATTGTAATCTCAGTGCATTTTATTGGGTCATAGTTTCTCATTGTAATCTCAGTGCATTTTATTGGGTTATAGTTTCTCATTGTAATCTCAGTGCATTTTATTGGGTCATAGTTTCTCATTGTAATCTCAGTGCATTTTATTGGGTTATAGTTTCTCATTGTAATCTCAGTGCATTTTATTGGGTTATAGTTTCTCATTGTAATCTCAGTGCATTTTATTGGGTCATAGTTTCTCATTGTAATCTCAGTGCATTTTATTGGGTTATAGTTTCTCATTGTAATCTCAGTGCATTTTATTGGTTCATAGTTTCTCATTGTAATCTCAGCGCATTTTATTGGGTTATAGTTTCTCATTGTAATCTCAGTGCATTTTATTGGGTTATAGTTTCTCATTGTAATCTCAGTGCATTTTATTGGGTTATAGTTTCTCATTGTAATCTCAGTGCATTTTATTGGTTCATAGTTTCTCATTGTAATCTCAGCGCATTTTATTGGGTTATAGTTTCTCATTGTAATCTCAGTGCATTTTATTGTGTTATAGTTTCTCATTGTAATCTCAGTGCATTTTATTGGGTTATAGTACGCAATGTGTTTTAATCCTCAAATTTGATAGTCTGAAATGCTAATACATCTTAATTTTAAAGCCCCACTATCTTTATAGGGTTTCCAACCTTCATTAGTAAAGTGTGTGCCCTGAATTGAAACCAAATAACTTTCTGTAAATAGTTGAGTATACTTTTGTTTAACCAAAAACCTCAGAGAACGTCTTTCTTATCAAAATGTACTATATTGTACAGTGGGGAAAAAATGTATTTAGTCAGCCACCAATTGTGCAAGTTCTCCCACTTAAAAAGATGCGAGAGGCCTGTAATTTTCATCATATGTACACGTCAACTATGACAGACAAAATGAGAAAAAAATTCCAGAAAATCACATTGTAGGATTTTTTATTAATTTATTTGCAAATTATGGTGGAAAATAAGTATTTGGTCAATAACAAAAGTTTCTCAATACTTTGTTATATACCCTTTGTTGGCAATGACACAGGTCAAACGTTTTCTGTAAGTCTTCACAAGGTTTTCACACACTGTTGCTGGTATTTTGGCCCATTCCTCCATGCAGATCTCCTCTAGAGCAGTGATGTTTTGGGGCTGTCGCTGGGCAACACGGACTTTCAACTCCCTCCAAAGATTTTCTATGGGGTTGAGATCTGGAGACTGGCTAGGCCACTCCAGGACCTTGAAATGCTTCTTACGAAGCCACTCCTTCGTTGCCCGGGCGGTGTGTTTGGGATCATTGTCATGCTGAAAGATCCAGCCACGTTTCATCTTCAATGCCCTTGCTGATGGAAGGAGGTTTTCACTCAAAATCTCACGATACATGGCCCCATTCATTTTTTCCTTTACACGGATCAGTCGTCCTGGTCCCTTTGCAGAAAAACAGCCCCAAAGCATGATGTTTCCACCCCCATGCTTCACAGTAGGTATGGTGTTCTTTGGATGCAACTCAGCATTCTTTGTCCTCCAAACACGACGAGTTGAGTTTTTACCAAAAAGTTTTCAACTGACCATATGACATTCTCCCAATCCTCTTCTGGATCATCCAAATGCACTCTAGCAAACTTCAGACGGGCCTGGACATGTACTGGCTTAAGCAGGGGGACACGTCTGGCACTGCAGGATTTGAGTCCCTGGCGGCGTAGTGTGTTACTGATGGTAGGCTTTGTTACTTTGGTCCCAGCTCTCTGCAGGTCATTCACTAGGTCTCCCCGTGTGGTTCTGGGATTTTTGCTCACCGTTCTTGTGATCATTTTGACCCCACGGGGTGAGATCTTGCGTGGAGCCCCAGATCGAGGGAGATTATCAGTATCTTGTATGTCTTCCATTTCCTAATAATTGCTCCCACAGTTGATTTCTTCAAACCAAGCTGCTTACCTATTGCAGATGCAGTCTTCCCAGCCTGGTGCAGGTCTACAATTTTGTTTCTGGTGTCCTTTGACAGCTCTTTGGTCTTGGCCATTGTGGAGTTTGGAGTGTGACTGTTTGAGGTTGTGGACAGGTGTCTTTTATACTGATAACAAGTTCAAACAGGTGCCATTAATACAGGTAACGAGTGGAGGACAGAGGAGCCTCTTAAAGAAGAAGTTACAGGTCTGTGAGAGCCAGAAATCTTGCTTGTTTGTAGGTGACCAAATACTTATTTTCCACCATAATTTGCAAATAAATTCATTAAAAATCCTACAATGTGATTTTCTGGAGAAAAAAAATCTCAATTTGTCTGTCATAGTTGATGTGTACCTATGATGACAATTACAGGCATCTCTCATCTTTTTAAGTGGGAGAACTTGCACAATTGGTGGCTGACTAAATACTTTTTTCCCCCACTGTATATGAGTGGGGGTAACATTTCCACATAATAAGTTTGTGTTTTGTTAACTGTGATGTGTCAAATATATCCCCAATTTAATAGCAGTTGTCACCTTTACTTCTACAGTATCTAGAAGTGAGTTATAAAGTTAATGTAAATGTTATTCCTTGTTTTTGCTCATTTTAAAGTAATATTTACAACTGGTTTTACATTGACATATCGCCAAATTGCATAATTTTGCTGCATTTTATGAATTCCATGTCAATGTTTTTCCACATCATACACAAATGTACAGCACAATAAATAGCCATAAAATTGGCCAGATAATACCTTCGTTCTAAAACTACCAGCAAAATCTACACAAGAGTTAAAATATAAATATCCTATAACAGCCATGTTATTATTGGAGTTAACCCAATCTACTCAGATTTGTCTTATTGTCTTAGACAATATTTAAGTATAGAAACACAAGTACATAGTCGCCTCCCACAGTATAGGCTTACAGGTTTGTCATTACACCTTTTACAAATGTAAAAAAGTACATCTAAATGACTATATTGTACCAACAATACTGCAAAGAACAAGTCCTTTTGCTTGACAATGGCCATGTGGTTTTATATGTCAAAACGATGTCCTCTCAGTCGGAGCATTGCACAGTCTTGGTGGTCACCAAAGCAGCATCCCCCAGCTCAGTGGCAGGAAGTGGGATCCAATGCTCCCTCAGACCGTTGCACATGAACACGCCGGTGACCTCCCCAAGAGCGCCACACCCCGAGGCCCCGCTGTAGGTGGACGCCTCCTGCCTGAAGCATGTTTGGGGCCCACCGTTCAGCTGAGGACAGGTTGTAGGTACCTCCTCTTCTCTCTCTACCACGGCTGCTGTACAGTCTCTCTCCACAGGCGGCAGGGCTTTAGCTGGAGGGTTAAGTCCTGCCTCTGGTTCACCTGGAGCAGAAACAAGCATTACCCAGCATTATTCCTCCTAAAGAGAAATCTACATCAACATGATAAAGAAGACCTATACCTCTAATCTGAATCATTGAATAATTGGCAGCAATTGGATAGAGTTAAGAAGAACGTTCTCTCGGAAAAGCAAAATTAAGAAATGTGTATACAACAATGCCGGCCCTCTACCCATGACCCAATTCCAAACATTGTTAAGTTAAATGGTTGTTCTATGTCTTCTAGCTAGCTCAACACAGTGAACTGTGAGCAGGAGGGGTGTAAATGAGGGCTGGTATTCAGGGCATGTATCCCCATATGTTATGGAGCTAACCTAGTAATCTCATTACCGTTCAGTGGTGTACTCACATGTAGTAGCAACTGTTGCCATTTGGGTGTTTTATTTGTGTGTGTGTGTAAGTATGAGTGTGTGAGGTCATTGGGTGTGAAGAATAAATTTTTTGTCCTCAAAAACCAACGGATGTGTGTTAAGAGTAAAATAAACAGTAGGGTAGTCCCCAGAGAGCCTATCAGAGAGGGGAAATGAAACTAGAGGAGCTTCATGCTTCATTTGTCTTCAACCCCACTTCACTCAAATGAAAGCACTGAACAAGACACTTGCTGTGAAACACAGATAAAAATACACATTCTCCATTAGCCTCAATGGCATTCCTTACCTGCAGTGTGATTGCGCCTTGCCTGCATTTTGTATATGATGAACCATAGAAACAGTGCCAGGATGGAGCCGTTCACTGCAACTACCACTGATGTCCACACAGCTGGACTCACTGCCGGGTCGTACTGGGGAGGAGCATCGCTACTCCATTTTACAGGTGGGGATTCTGGTGGAAAGAGATGACAACAATGTCCCCATAATACTGTATCAATGTCACTTATCAATGACTATGCTGCATCCATCGCATAGCCAATGGGGAGGATATACAGTTTAGCTCCATATCAATGCCATACCATAGAGAAGCCAGTGAAATTAATATTTTTCCAAAAGAAGCACTTGCAGACAATAAGTGAGGATAACAAAGATTAGCACTCTATTCAATCTGTATCGCTTTAGAAATGTAAAGGTAATTTCCTATTGCGCCGACATCTGCAGCGTTTACCGTGAATGCAGTCTCTGCTAACGTGGGAACATTGCCTTTCAATTCCAATCATGTTGTAATGTTGAATTTCCGTGATACGGATTGAATAGAACCCTTAGGCAAACCAGAGCACTGAAACTCACCTGTGGCTGGCTTTGGCTGAGGCCTTGGCCAGGGGACACAGGTGATGAGCAGTTTGTCCCACGTTGTGCCCGGATTACAGGTCTTCTTTGCCATGGCGATGCCTGGTCATGTAATTAATGCCCACACTAGAGAAACCTGCTGCCTCACTCTGTCCTCATGGAGCGGTGTGTGTGTGTGAGCCAGAGAATAACATTCAGTGAAACCATTTGGACCAGACAGAAAGAGACAGGGTAAAAGAAAGGGCAACGGAGGGGAGGAGTCCCTCAACAGACGTTTCAGTTCTTCCTTTTGTAGGAAAGGATGAATCACCAAATGTGTCCCCAGAGAGCGAGAGAGATAGAGAGAGAAAGAGAGAGAGACAGAGAAAGAGATCAAACTTAAACCAGAAAAATTTATATTTGACTGGATAAGATGTGTTCATCTGAGGGTGCACATAAAAGTGAATAAAGATATGAAAGTTAGGGGCACTGTTCTAATTTATTTAATTATATACATTTCTGAAGTGCAGCTTTGCAAGACATCATTCATGAAAATAAGTTCAAAGATATTCTTCCATGTATAAAAATAGAAACACCCACCGTAGCAGCAGGCCATGCAACAAACATGAAACCCTGGGAATTGCATTGATATTATCATTTAGTGAATTCAACATATGACAACATGATTGTAATTAGTTTCACAGTCAGGATTTGATTATAATACAAAAGGTACTGAATTTTAATCTAGGTTTAGGTCATTGACCTGAATTTTAAAAGATGGCACCGAACAAACTAGGCTTCAGTCATTTTCTACATTGATTCAGAGTGTTTCAAAATATGTCTAAATGACAGCAGTACAGCAGCAACTCGTAGTCAATGTCCAAGACATAGGTAAACTGAGTGCATGAAGAAAAAAGCAGGTAGGCTATTGACAAAACACACATAAAATAAGAATTCCTTGAAGCTTGATCATTATTGCAGTAATTCCCCCCTGAGGCTGAGTTACTATATCGGACTATAAATAAAGATGATGGTGTTAAAGTCTATCTGCATTAACCTCCCTCCTCCATTACCCTAACCCCATAGGCAACTCTTCCAACCTTTTCCCTCCTACCCTATGGCACCTCTCTTAGGGCATGAAGAGTGCAGGCTGCACGCTGATGAAGGGGAAGTCGTAGTGGTCTGGCAGACCCTGGTGAACCGTACTGTTAAAGTCCTCCCAGGAGAAGGGAGGGAGGTCGCCCTGCGTCGTGGGCCCGTTCACCGCCTCCGCTCTGAACTCCTGCGCCATGTGGAAATCAGTCACCTACAGGGAGAGAGAGAGAGAGAGAGAGAGAGAGGGACAGAGAGAGAGAGAAGAGATGTTTATATATTACATGATCTTAAAATATTTAGAGATTGAACTGAATGAACGCTAGTAAAGGTTCTGCCTTGGTGTCATAGCATCCTCCGGGTCTGGAGTCTTTCTCCCTCAGGTCATTACGGCAACAGATGGACTTGCATGGGTCACCCTTGGAGTAGGGGTCATTTTTGTAGTCTGAAAGAGAAAGGAACAATTAACAGCTACTCAAATTGAGAGCTGAGAGAACATGGGGAGGAAATTAACTAAAGGAACTAACTAAAAGCTAACAAAAGTAAAAACAAATGGCCACAGGTAAGGACAACAGCAAGGAACGTATGGTGCACCGTTGTATCTCATGATGTGTTTGAGGGAGTCTAGGTCCTTAACCTCAGCCTGGTCCCGGCGAAAGATCTTTGCTCGGGGGCAGAGGTCATAGGAGAAGTCCTCCCCGTACTCCTCCCACATCTTCCCATAGCCACTCAGGGTGTATATCTTTGGGTGGAAAGGCACATTATAGGAGGCCAGTAACCTGGGGGGGAGGAAGATCTTGCTCAATTACTATCTCCTCAAGGGATTTTATCTCTGCTAAGTTTATGGTTAAGATGTGCATCTATTGGCAGTACTATATCCATATCCGTGTGACTCACCCCTGCGCAGGGCCTGAGTTTGGTCAGAGAACTCCACCAGGCCAGGAATCTGCTCCACCACTATCAGAGCCCCGTCCTCTATACTGTGGCCCAGGGTCACTTTTCTCATGTCCACTATCATGTACTGGTTGTTATAGGTGCCTAGAGAGGGAGGGAGAGTGAAGAAATTTGTGAAAAAAATGCATTGGAAAGATGTACAACAACTGTAGACCATTATCAGTCTCCCGAGTCGCGCAGTGGTCTGAGGCTGTGCCATCCTGGTTCGAATCCAGGCTCTGTCGTAGCCGGCCGCGACCAGGAGACCCATGGGGCGGCGCACAATTGGTCCAGGGTAGGGGAGGGAATGGCCGGCAGGGATGTAGCTCAGTTGGTAGAGCATGGCGTTTGCAACGGCAGGGTTGTGGGTTCGATTCCCACGGGGGGCCAGTATGAAAAAAATTATGTATGCACTAACTGTAAGTCGCTCTGGATAAATGTCTGCTAAATGACTAAAATGGATAAATCAGGATAAGATTGAATGTGTCATCCTCCTTCCCTCACCAGAGTTGTATCTGGAGAAGGTCTTGGCCCACTGCTCCCCAGTGTGTGACAGGGCGTGGGCCAGAGGCACCCTCTGCCAGGCCAGCAGGCTGTGGGGCGTGACCTGGGAGAAGAGGGACGTGTTGAAGACGTTGTTGGTGGTCTGGGTCATCATCAGGCCACTGCCCAGGAGGTAGAAGTCATCCAGAGACACCAGGAAGCCTGGGGGGAGGGGGCGGGGCTCACAGTGTGTGTTTCTGTACTGATTAATTCTGAAGCTTGTTAATAACATTGACAGTTTTCATACAGGCTCGAAAGATACACATTTATATGAAAATGTAGAGTGGCTACACCTAGCGCTTCCAAAATATTGAAGTATCTCTTCAGCCACAGGTAGCGCTTATACTGTCACAGTGGCCATTATACGGTGCTGTACCTACCTGGGTAGCTGCTGAAGGACAGCTTGCCCGTGGCAGTGTGGGGTTCACTGAGGTAGAAGTCCCAGTGCTTGTAGATGCGCATGGTGGCAGCGTATGTGTACCAGCTAGAGTGGGCAAACAGCAGGTTCTCAAACCCAGGGAGCATCTAGATGGGGGAGAGAGAGTCTGGTGTTGAGTACTATAGAAACATTGATTGTAATGGATAGAGGGAAAACCATATTGAGTTCTACACAAGACTGATGTAAGTCAATAACTAACAGATCCACACTATTTGATATAACTAATGATCTGTCCAGAAGAAATCTCTCAACAGCAAGAAAATAATGACCTCTAACCTTAATGAGGGCAGAGCAGTGGCCCATTCCTGGTAATTTAAAATGTCAGAGAGGAGGCTCAGTGCCAGGAACCAGGGCTGGAATCAGGTCCAGCAGATCTCCCACCGCATTCAGGAACTGGACAGCAAACAGGGACAGAGGCTAAGGTGGGGGAGACACCATGCAGAAAGAGGTTAGAGATCACATTGTGCCACTGAATGATGATCCATGAATCTATTTATCCATGCCTAGACATATCAGCACACCTCTTTCCCTTGTTTTTTGGCCCAGTGTGCGACCCCTGCCTGAAGTCCATCCATCTGGGCCACTATGAAGCCGGTGTGGTGCCACAGAGGATCAGTGCTCCTGTTCAGTTTCACCTGCTCCCTGGTCCAGGAGTCCTGCTTCCTGATAGAGCCACAGAGCAGAGCACATTTAACAACTCTCAAAGGACAGGATGTGGATCTGACCTGGCTTTTCACTATGGTTATTGGCTATCATGCCTGAGGAGAAAAAACACTCACGCCATGAAGTGCTCCACCGGACCTAACACTTTGGGGTCCTTGATCAGCTGGGGATACATGTTGGCATAGTGACTAATCATTTGCCTGATGGAGAACAAAATAAGATTAAACATGACAATGTCGATCAGAAATTGAATTGACATGCAACAATGTCCGAGGCACTTACGGTGCAGTGAGGAAGCCCTTTAGGTATCCTGCAAGGAAGTAGGTGACCTCGTCATGCTCAAGGGTCTCCCCATACCCTGCACGGATCTCCAGTACACTCCAGCCCATTTGAGAGAGGCTGTCATTGAGGTATCCATATGCATCCCCCTCTTTTTCCATTACTCCTTCTTTCAGTAGGAGTAATGTGCCAGTAACCGAAAGGTCGCTGGTTCTAATCCCTGAGCCGACTAGGTGAAAAATCTGTCGATGTGCCCTTGAGCAAGGCACTTAACCCTAATTGCTCCTGTAAGTCGCTCTGGATAAGAGCGTCTGCTAAATGACAAAAACATTTTTTATAATGTGTAGCATCCCAGTACACAGTGGCTGCTTTCATCTCTGTAAAGCAGTTGACAGAGATGTCAACTTTCAACATAAACATTACAGTGCTTATTGTTTCTATTGACATTATCAAATCAAAATGTATTGGTCGTGTACACAGACTTGCAGATGGTATGGCAGGTGCAGCGAAATGCTTATGTTTCTGGCTCCATTAGTGCAGTATAGCCAAATGTTTAAAAAAACATTAAATTAATAAATATCAGAACAAAAACAAACTCATTGGGGGGAAAAACACAACTAAGCTTTGGAATTCCCTGGTTTATCATTGGTTTAAATTGATTCATTTCTGCATTTAATGGAACAAATTGTCTCGACCACAGTACAACCCTGTAAGTTTCACTGAGTTTCACTATCTGAGATGTCAGTCAGCCTACTGTGTGTGTTTGTGTGTGTAAGGGAAATTCTCATAGACTTAGCTAAGAATAAAAACGGGCAGTCAAAGAGTCTCTTGCAGTACATGTTGTAAAAGGTAATCTAATAGAAATATCTGCATAGACGCCTACAGAAAACCTCAGAATAACCTAATGGCAAAAGGATACTACACTGAACAAAAATATAAATGCAACATGTAAAGTGTTGGTCCCATGTTTTATGAGCTGAAATAAAAGATCCCAGAAATGTTCCATACGCACAAAAGGTTTCTCTCTCAAATGTTGTGCACAAATTTGTTTACATCCCTGCTAGTGAGCGTTACTCCTTTGCCAAGATAATCCATCCACCTGACAGGTGTGGCATATCAAGAAGCTGATTAAACAGCATGATTATTACACAGGTGCATCTTGTGCTGGGGACAATAAAAAGCCACTCTAAAATGTGCAGTTTTGTCACAATGCCACAGATGTCTCAAGTTTTGAGGGAGCATGCAATTGGCATGCTGACTACAGGAATGTCCACCAGAGCTGTTGCCAGAGAATAAATGTTCATTTCTCTACCATAAGCTGCCTCCAATGTCGTTGTAGAGAATGTGGCAGTATGTCTAACCGGCCTCACAACTGCAGACCACGTGTAACCACGCCAGCCCAGGACCTCCATATCTGGCTTCTTCACCTGCGAGACCAGCCACCCGGACAGCTGATGAAACTGAGGAGTATTTATGTCTGTAATAAAGGCCTTTTGTGGGGAAAAACTAATTCTGATTGGCTGGGCCTGGCTCCAAAGTGGGTGGGCCTATGCGCCCCTGGCCAGTCATGTGAAATCCATAGATTAGGGCCTAATTTATTTATTTCAATTGACTGATTTCCTTATATGAACTGTAACTCAGTACAATCGTTGAAATAGTTGCATGTTGCGTTCATACTTTTGTTCAGTATATTTTGCAGGCACGTGAATCCATGGTCGTCTCTGTATACAAATGCAGTTCACGAAATAACTTCGGCTACAATGTTTCACTTACTGTCAGTACTGGCGAAGGTCGCAACAACATTGAAAAAAACTAAAAGATACAGCCTCTTCATTTCTGTTCGATGTACATAAAGCTCTTGATGCGTGATTTACAGATAGGAAAATTAAGTGAATGCTACCTGAATAAGTCACACTATTCACAAAATAGAAACAGGGAAGAGCTGAGAGTCTGGATCAAGTTTACGGTTTCCTTATTGGTGGAGCTGGTGCGGAATTTATCACCAGTGTGTTGTGAACAACAGCATGAGCAGCAATAGTGGAATCGGCGTTTCGCCTTCAAAATAAAACTCCCAAATTGAAACTGATGCAAACGGATACAAATAGTGGAATCATACCACAATTGCACTAAATAATGCTAAACAAGGTTGGAATGTTGTTATATAAATTCAACAAAAGACAATTATTTGTTAAGTTGACAAAAAAAAGTCAGTTGAAATTGCACTGTGGATCGGTGGCGGTCGGTGTCGTTTAAGAGGAAGTATTTTATTTTTTCATGAGCACGGCCTTATTTCTATTACAGCATATTGGATAACTCATTCATATTCCATTCACCCAGTTCAATGTAACATCAATAGGTTTAGGCTACTACATGATACTCAAATTTTCCCTATACCCATCGTGAGGTTGCTACAACTTAGCCTATGAATTAAAGTTTACAACATAGGTGCCCACAGGTCGAAAGAAAAATTTGAGGTGACAGACAGTGACACATTCAATACCGCCTTGCACACTCTTGCCTGCATCTAGCTGATTTAGGGTGTAATCATTAGTCCACTTGCAAACAAGAGTTTCTATTGGACAAATCCAGGTATGTTTATCCCCGTTTCGTTCCGTTTGCTTCTGTTTAAGAAACGTTTTACAACAGAATCGGCGGAATGAATACACCCCTGATCACACGTAAACACAGTTCACTGTCATAGCAGCCACGTTGTATTCCTTCTCGCATCTATGCGCTCTCCTCCTCTCACCTTTTCCCTTCGCTTGTGGACTTCAATGCACAACACATCAGCTGTATGTGACCAGACGAAAAAAAAACTTTCCAAGCCAAACCATATCATAACCACTACACACAGCCTACAAACTCCTCCCATTTCATGGGTGCACAATTCATAGGTTAGGCTGTACAGTGCATATAAGTATTCCCCCAATGAAATTCTGAATTAAAATACATCCACAGTGCGATTTCAACAGATTTTTTCTTTTTTCTTATTCAAATTAACTAATAATTGTATTTTGTTTAATTTATATAACAACATTCCAACGTTGTTTAGCATTATCTAGTCCAAATCGTGCATGTTTTCACTATTTTTATCCGTTTGCATCCGTTTCAATGGGTGACTTTTATTTCGAAGGCGAACCTGCCGATTCCACTATTGCTGCTCTTGCGAATGTTGTTCATGACACACACGTGAATTTATCTCGATTAGTTAACCTCTGTCTGGATTTCGCACCAGAAGAAAGATCCCCTTGTATCAGCCTACAAAGTGAAACAACAATACCCTACTAAAGTCATTACACAATATTTGCATACATTACCAAATACATAATCCAGAATGCGATTAATGATCCAATCATAACGCCAATGAATTAAAAGGAAATTTGAAGCTAAAATTAGTCCACCCCAGATGGGACTCGAACCCACAATCCCTGGCTTAGGAGGCCAGTGCCTTATCCATTAGGCCACTGGGGCGCGTGCGAGCAGGATTTGCTCATTCCCTTAAAATGGACAACATAGCTTAAATCACACGTAAACATGACTGAGATAAAAACAGATTGAGGTTGGATATTCGACGGATATTCGCCTGTAGTTTTCCTTACATCCACCAACAGCAGTTAGGGACCGTCAACATAGTGACAAATCTAATTTTTCAAATGTCAATAGCTCTTTAACCATTACTCCTAAAACGTTCAAAACTGTTTCTAGCTAACCCGATGGCAGAGACACATATTGCACACACTTTCTTGTGGATTTACATCTCGCACTATTTTAAATTATTTATTTTAATTTTGAAATTCAATAGCGCCTTGGTCATGTGATCCACACACCTCAAACAATGTTCATAATGTAAACACAGTGTGCCTACACATTGCACACCCTTTTGTTTGTCCATTTGCATCTCATGAGATTTTACAAGAATTTTAAAACGTTTCAAATTTCAATAGCTTCTTAGTCATATGACCTAAAACCCTCAAACTACATTCAGAATATCCACTCAGTAGCCTTATATGTAACACAACCTTTTGTTTGTCCATTTTCATCTCACACGATTTTACATATATATTTTTTCAAATGTTCAAATGTCGATAGCTCCTTGGTCATGTGACTTACAACCCTCAAACTACTTTCAGAACATCCACTCACTAGTCTTATATATTGTACACCCTTTCATTCGTCCATTTTAATCTCAGGTGATTTTATATTAATTGTTCTATGTTTTTCATTGTTTCGAATTTCAATAGCTCTCTGGTCATGTGACCTACTGACCACAAACAAGGTTCAGAATGTCCACTGACTACCCTTCTATTTTGCACACCCTTTAGTTTGTCCATTGTCATCTCACACGTTTTTACATTTTTCAAACTTTAGAATTTCAATAGCTCCTTGATCATGTGACCTATTGGACTCAAACAAGGTTCAGAATGTCCACTGACTACCCTTCTATATTGCACACTCTTGTTTGTACTGTAATCTCACGTGGTGTTATGTAAATTGTTCATAGTTTTGAATTTCAATAGTTCCTTGGTCATGTCAATTACACAGTGTGTGCAGTGGATATATACCCATATTGCATAACCTCTAGTTATGTATCTTCTATATTGTTGTACATAATATTAGTTTGACAATTAGGGGGTTCAGTCCAGTGTTGTGTTTACCCTTTTCTTTACTGTTTATCTATAATAATTGGTAGTTCTGACAACTTATTTTCTTTTTTTCTTTTTTCTTTATTTTGCCACAGTATTTAACAGCGGTACACAATAGGAGAGAGAAAGAGAATATCTCCTTTCATCGTTAATATCAACCATAAAGGAAAAGGGCAAAGTACAAGAGTCATGTTATTAATTGTCCAAAGCAGGGATGGAGAGTGAACTGCACGGTCAGTAAGGTAGGCTGCAGTGGGTTTGCTGGTCAATACATACAGTGGGGAAAAAAAGTATTTGGTCAGCCACCAATTGTGCAAGTTCTCCCACTTAAAAATATGAGAGAGGCCTGTAATTTTCATCATAGGTACACGTCAACTATGACAGACAAAATGAGAAAAAAAATTCCAGAAAATCACATTGTAGGATTTTTTATGAATTTATTTGCAAATGATGGTGGAAAATAAGTATTTGGTCAATAACAAAAGTTTTGTCAATCCTTTGTTATATACCCTTTGTTGGCAATGACACAGGTCAAACGTTTTCTGTAAGTCTTCACAAGGTTTTCACACACTGTTGCTGGTATTTTGGCCCATTCCTCCATGCAGATCTCCTCTAGAGCAGTGATGTTTTGGGGCTGTCGCTGGGCAACACGGACTTTCAACTCCCTCCAAAGATTTTCTATGGGGTTGAGATCTGGACATTGGCTAGGCCACTCCAGGACCTTGAAATGCTTCTTACGAAGCCACTCCTTCGTTGCCCGGGCGGTGTGTTTGGGATCATTGTCATGCTGAAAGACCCAGCCACGTTTCATCTTCAATGCCCTTGCTGATGGAAGGAGGTTTTCACTCAAAATCTCACGATACATGGCCCCATTCATTCTTTCCTTTACACGGATCAGTCGTCCTGGTCCCTTTGCAGAAAAACAGCCCCAAAGCATGATGTTTCCACCCCCATGCTTCACAGTAGGTATGGTGTTCTTTGGATGCAACTCAGCATTCTTTGTCCTCCAAACACGACGAGTTGAGTTTTTACCAAAAATTTATATTTTGGTTTCATCTGACCATATGACATTCTCCCAATCCTCTTCTGGATCATCCAAATGCACTCTAGCAAACTTCAGACGGGCCTGGACATGTACTGGCTTAAGCAGGGGGACACGTCTTGCACTGCAGGATTTGAGTCCCTGGCGGCGTAGTGTGTTACTGATGGTAGGCTTTGTTACTTTGGTCCCAGCTCTCTGCAGGTCATTCACTAGGTCCCCCCGTGTGGTTCTGGGATTTTTGCTAACCGTTCTTGTGATCATTTTGACCCCACGGGGTGAGATCTTGCGTGGAGCCCCAGATCGAGGGAGATTATCAGTGGTCTTGTATGTCTTCCATTTCCTAATAATTGCTCCCACAGTTGATTTCTTCAAACCAAGCTGCTTACCTATTGCAGATTCAGTCTTCCCAGCCTGGTGCAGGTCTACAATTTTGTTTCTGGTGTCCTTTGACAGCTCTTTGGTCTTGGCCATAGTGGAGTTTGGAGTGTGACTGTTTGAGGTTGTGGACAGGTGTCTTTTATACTGATAACAAGTTCAAACAGGTGCCATTAATACAGGTAACGAGTGGAGGACAGAGGAGCCTCTTAAAGAAGAAGTTACAGGTCTGTGAGAGCCAGAAATCTTGCTTGTTTGTAGGTGACCAAATATTTATTTTCCACCATCATTTGCAAATAAATTCATTAAAAATCCTACAATGTGATTTTCTGGATTTTTTTTTCTCAATTTGTCTGTCATAATTGACTTGTACCTATGATGAAAATTACAGGCCTCTCTCATCTTTTTAAGTGGGAGAACTTGCACAATTGGTGGCTGACTAAATACTTTTTTTCCCCACTGTATACTGAACATGTAACTACAATAATGGTGGCCAGATAATCAATGAATTACAATTTTATATTGACAAATTACACAGAAATTGTAGACCTTTAATCTTTTCCAACATGCCAACAGACACTTTACTTAAAATAAGTACAAAACATTTCACAGTGTTAACTTTCTCTTTATCCCTGGTTGATGTACATTTCAGAGCCTCTTCAGTGTGGAAGGGGTATAGCATAAATTTTCAACAACAAAGACAGCACTTCCAGTTTGTGTTCTTCACTCTGTTGAACACCTTTGTATTCATCCCTAGGCACAGCACATGGAACCACCATTAGCATGCAAAACATTCAATCTAAAACAGAACGAAGCGTAACACGTTATAAATAATATGAAATATCAATGCAGTATGACAAATTAGCCATCCATTGTGTTATATCATAAATTGTCTTACATGCCGTCACTGTTGTCAAAATATTATAAACATGTTAAATGAAGTTACTAATCCAGTCAGTCTTTGGGCCAGGTTCTTTATCAGTAGCACACATGAAGCAGTTGTTGGCTTTGTTGAACTCTGAAATTATAGGCATGAACTGAACATATGGTTGTCCCACACAACTACATAAAAATAAAGAATGTACATTTACTTTGAATAAAATGTCATTACATACCAGACATTTTTAGTATATCCTCAGCCATTTCTTTTCGTAGTTGCTCCATATGTTTTTGTGAAGGTTCTATATGCATTTGGGAGGGGATATTGGGGAAGTTCGTACAACTTCCTTGGCGATCTACACCAAAAAAGAAAATAGAGTTTTTGACCTAATTGTCACATAACAGCTAACCATTCATTATTGAAAATATAACTATCAAACCTGCATTACAAAGACCCCGCAGCTGAAGGTGTCCTGCTGCATGGTGTGAGTTATTTCCCCTCCTTTCCACTTTATGTCAACCCAGTCGTCTTTTCCATGGCGGGATCTTCTCATTTTGAAGTATTCTCTTTTTTTATGTGAACATAATGGAATTCTGATTAGTTATAGGCAAATGAATACACAAGCCAAAACTGTATGCTGTTTTCCTTATCAGTATAATCTAGTAGAGGTAATTTCCTTTATGCCTCATTCTACACACAGCCTAAATTATAGGCACTAAACCATTTACAGGAGAATAATAAAAGTAGCATATAGGATCCAACCCTATCACAGAGTGAATAAATGTAGAGCGTTTGTAGACTTTAAGAAAAAAATATTAAGTGACAGTTTCATCAGAACGTGCTTAAAGAAAGTCATATCACAAAGATCACAGATGACAGTGCCCACCAAGTCTATGATAATAGATAATTAATTGTAAGCACATATTTAAAGTGTGTTTTGTCAAAATGCGATCTGAAAATGTCAGTTGTTGAACATAATACTTATATTTGCCATAGCAATTTATAAAATATGCAGTTGATGAATATTCCATTTACCAACACGAAATGTCGAATGGACATTCCCACATACAGTATACACATACATAGATGCACTTTTCAGCTACGTTTTTACCACTCAGAATCCAGAATGGATATGACAATGGGGCCAGCACAGGACCTAATAAACCCTTACAACAATCTACTTTTTGATCTTCTTGACTTCTTATCTGGTAAACTGCTACTGTGTGTCAAGAAAGGAGCCCCAATTAGCGGTTAGTGTACTCCAGTAAAAAAAGTATGGTTTAGATTAGAAACTATTGCCCCGGGTCCCCGTTCATAGGGACTAGTCAGTGGTAGAATTGAGTTGGCACTTTATTGGCACAAACACACACAGACCCACAAGGTTGAGGTCACTCATGGACAGTAATTAGTGAACAATGTTTTTTTTTTTTTCCCGCATTGACGCATTGTGTCTTCTAACTGTCCAAGAATAGGATCCAAAGTGTTAGGAAATATTTGTTCCCATAGATACAAAGGAGGATGTCTCGCATACCTCTGGCACTTTAGTCAGACTGCCAGACTGTGTAAAAACGTTATGATGGGGCCGGCAACGGAGTTCCCATTGGCCAAGCACCACGGAAACCAATCAGGAGAGAAAGTAAAACCACAAATGCTTTGAATGTGAAGAACATTATACAAATAATTAAGCATAAACTAAAATATATAGACATTTCAGAGAATATTGGCTAGTTAGAAGGATTGTTTATCGATATTTAAAACAAACGTAATTACATTTGCCTTTGTTTTTATCTTTCTAATATATTCTGGCTACATGCAATTTAATGGGTCATTGTCACAAAAATGCCTTGTTAGGGAGATTAAGTATCATACATAAGGTGTTATTTAGTCAAAAAAGTGTATTATTGCTGACAATACTGTGTTTACGTGATGACACATCTTCACCATTTATTTTAAAGTGACAGAATATTTAAGTGTATGTCATCAGAAACATTCAACTCCAATTCCAGTTAACTACATAATGATATTACATGTCCTTAGACTTGGTTAGGTGCACATCTAATGTACTTCTATGTTCATCCTTCATACTGTATGACATTTTTTTTCTCCACGATATGTTTAGAATTGTGATTGAAAAAATGCTTATTGTCATGTTATGACTAGTCTTTATTACCTTACCCACAAGCCATTTGTGGGGTTGCAGAGTTTTAAACTCTGAATGATGGAGAAGGAAAGAGGACGTTTTGTCTGTAGACCTCACAACAGCAACCACCACCTCGCAATTCTTTCTCCGCCACAGAGCTGTGACCTGCAATACGCAAATGAAACACATTTAGAAGAGGTATTGTCCACTTAAACATGAACTGAAAACAATCTATCACAATCCTTTAACATTTGAAAAAAATAACATACCTGGCCTGCAGCCTCGTTGTCTTGGAATGATGTTGCCTCATCCATTCTTTCATCTTTCTTGTGGTGTGCCTTCCCTGCTGGTTTCTTTTTACCCTTCTTCTTTGGCTCAGGTAATTGTCTGGGAGGCTGGAAATATTTTAACCTGGACTTGTCAGGTGAGTATTTTCTTGTCTCTTGGCCCACTGCTCCTCTTCCTGGTCCAATGACTTCTTGTTGTAGGGGTATTTAGTGAACAGTGATTCTGGCAGATCATATTTTATTATGCACTCCCTATACCATCCTTGGAGGGAGGCATGCATGTTCAAAAATGAATTCAGCTGGACGGAGGAATTTCTTATTTTTCTTCTTTTGCAAAATTGAACGCTTCAGGATCCAGAACCACTGTTCCACGTAGCAGTTGGTGTTCCGTGATTTCACTGATTGCAATGTTGTGTTGGTCACATTACAATATCTTGTAAGGTCACCCAGCAGTATCCCACTCCATAGCGGGACAATGGCCATGTAAGTGTCCATTAAACAATTGATTATCCCAGGGCAGAAAAACATTTTCAGGCCCTGTCTGTGTCTCCTCCAGAAAACTCTGTGAATGTTTAAGAACTGACATGAATTCACGTGTGAAGGGAGATTGTCCACATATTGTTTAGTTTTTTGCTGACATTGCACTTTCTTCATAACTGTTATCTCTCATCACGTCCTCCACTTTCACCTTCTCTGACTTCATAATACTCTCATCTAAATGCTTTTCTGATTCATCCACAAGATGACTTTTATGTTGTGATTTGAAAAGCACACACGTGTCTAAAGACATCTTTGAGCCCATTGTCATTTGTTTTCTTCCAAAATCCCTGGGCGACAGCCTTAAGGATGTGGTCAGAGCACAGATGGAGCACTGTGAAGTCTTCGCAATCTTCTGTTTCCTCCAAGGAAACTATGCTGTGGACTCTGTTTAGATAAGAAGTGATGCTCTCTTTGTTAAATGAGAGCAATACACTTCCAATCAGCACCCAGCTGAAATCAGCCTCCACCTGTCTCACCTTGCAGCTTGTCATTTGTGAGACCTTGCGTACTGTCTCCATTAACCAAAAGGTTATTGTTGGGATGGAGTGCTGAACACTAATCATCTCGGATTCAGGGAGGGGTGGTTTATCCTTGCCCATTCCGGGCAGAACCAGAGCATAGTACAGAACTTTTACTTTGATTGCTAATCTTAGACACAACCCCACCAGTGGCATCAAGATGAAGAGTCACTGGACTGCGCTTTCTCAGATGTTCATATAGGATATTCAAACCCTCTTCTGTGTACAAGTGAACACCAAAGCCAAGGAGCTATTGAAATTAGAAAGTTTGAGAAATTAATGTAAAAACGTGTGAGATGGAAATGGACAAACTAAAGGGTGTGCAATATAGAAGGGTAGTCAGTGTACATTCTGAACCTTG
The DNA here is from genome assembly GCF_964263955.1 of Coregonus lavaretus. Taxonomy (NCBI): domain Eukaryota; kingdom Metazoa; phylum Chordata; class Actinopteri; order Salmoniformes; family Salmonidae; genus Coregonus; species Coregonus lavaretus. The sequence goes on from NC_139989.1 coordinate 44,678,881, forward strand.
TTTGAGGTCAGTAGGTCACATGACCAAGGAGCTATTGAAATTTGAATGTAAAATAAGTTTGTACTTTGTTTACGCTCCCTAACTAGCTCACCTAGGAATACAGAATGCTGCTCAACATCATGACACTTATTTGGAGTCTGTGGCTCAAGTGGTTTGAAAGCTATTTAGGTTTGAAAGCGCAAATATCTGACGAATATCCAACCCGAAACTGTCTTTACCTCGGTGTAAACGTGATCCAAACAATCCAATTATATTTTGTATCTTGATAACACACAGAATGGCTACCAACCTTTTTTTTCAGAAACAACTTTATTAATTACATCTGAATAATTCATGTATCCTTCTTTTATCTACACGACATGTAACATAAACAAAGACAAACACAGAAGAGCCCAACACAAGATTAAAACCCCCATAAGAAATAAAAAGATTCAGTATCTTCATAAAATAAGTCATTCTGGAAGCTCCAGCAATGTAAATTCCGGTATATTCTTTATATTGTAAATCCCTTATGAGCCCATGGTTTTCACAATGGATCCATACTGTTTATGAATAATACATTAAGCATAGCGCAAAATAAAAACAATTTACACAAAAATATCAAATTGGTATGTTCTTCAAGGTTCACTTGGTTTGTGGAACTGAGCAAGAGTAGCAATGTAACCAGATTACAGCTTCACCACAAAATCAATACAGTTCAGTTTTTGACAAATCAAAACATAATAAATAAGAGAACAAAGGTCCCTTTGATTAAACACATCCCTCTACTGCACTTGTTTTATGCTTATTGTACTGTAGTGGAGCTGAGAATCTAGTCTTGGGTGCAGCAGCGAGACAGAGAAATGCTTAACAATGATGGAAAAAGACAAGTGTAACAAACACACTGTGCAATTATAACATTTCATTTGACAGAGGTTCCTTCAAAATGGTCATACAGTTTAAAATGCTGGTTGGGCCGAACCTAGCCATGATACACTCATCCTTTACAAGTGATTTGTACATCACTACTATGTTCAGCTCCCCCATTAAAATGTAATGTGGCTAAGTGCAATTCACAGTAGTATTTTCCAGTGTGATGAATTTGCTGACCATTTAAACATATTTAACTAATCATTGCTAAATAAATGCAGAGTGAGTGGCAGTTGGTAGATGTAGAAGGTGGACTGATGCTCCAGAAAACAATCACATAAACTCTCAATAATCATCAATCAGTTTTTCAGCACCGTTCTCAGCCTGCTTGCCAGCACCCCCATCCTGTTCTTCACTTCCTCCTCCTCCCTCCTCCTCCTCTTCTGTGAAGGAGTGTGACTGGCTGCCGTAGTTCATCATTGTGCGGGAGAGGTCCACCTCGATGGGGAAGACGTCAGCCTCCTTCAGCACGGCGTAGCACTCGTCGTAGTAGCGCGACATGCCCGACACAAAACGCTGCAGCTGGAACACGATGTCCTGGACTGAAGGGAAGCAGGGATGGAGACGGATGTTAACACACACCCTTCCTTTATACCACACTTTAGATTGATCACTGCAGAAAAACAGATCTGGTATTTCCTAGCAGTGCAGAGGTAAAATACTGTCTACAATTAGTAGAGAAACGCTCAGTCTGATACATTAGTAGAACGTGAAGCAGAGAGTGAGGGACTGATCGTACATTGGATAAAAGTAACCCACTGGACACAGATGTCAGTTCAACGTCTAGTTTTGATTTACATTTGGTTGAGTTGTCAACTAACTTGAATTCAACGTAAAATAAAAAAGAATTATAATACAAATTTGGGTGAACTAAAAAAGACAAAATTCCCTTACGTTGATGACTTTGCAAATCCAATAATTTTTCCACATTGATTCAATGTCCTCACATTGCATTTTTTTGTTGAAATGACGTGGAAACAACGTTGATTCAACCAACTTTTGCCCAGTGGGAAGGCTTTTTCTTTAGATCCATTAGTAATGGGCAAACAGAGAGAGACTGTTTGGAGAGATACTCTGTCCACTTATTAAAGGTAGCCGGACAGAGCGTTAATGGAGAGGATGATTCTCATAGGTAGACAGACACAGAGAGAGAACAAACCATGTTTCTGGTCCAGTAGCTCAATCTTCTCTAGCACATCCTTCCTCATCTTGGCGAACCGAGCACGGGCCTCCTGTCGACACCGCAGCACAAGCCGGTACTCATAGTTACCGGTGCCGACGCGATACATGGGCTCTCCCATCGCCTAAGGAAACACACAGGTATTTAAGAAAAACAAAATCACAAACACGCTACAGAGATCCACTTTGTTACTCAATGATCTCAGTGTTTATGTATGGACTACAGGCATAAGTAGTTAGGTAAGGTACTCACAATGCAGCTGTACTCTTCATCGTCCATCTCCTTCACTTTCAGACAGTAAGACTGGAACACAAAATGGATTCACTTTTACTCCAATGACTAACACATTAGAAAGAAATGCTTCGCTACAGTTTAGACCCTGCTTTTAGTTGATCAATGTTGACATTTTGAATAAGGGGTCTGCTCTCACCAAGTACTCAAATTTGACATCCAGGTATTTGCGGATGGTGAGCTTGGTGTCTGGTATAGCCTTATGAAGGTAGGTGTTCAGGTCATGGAGCATCTACAAAACAGGAGACAGAGAGAGGAACATGATTAGTCCACATGTAGGAGTTGATTCACTATATATACACATGTAAGGATGTGTGGGGATGTACGTTATCTAATCAAGGTATATGCAGGAGTGAATGCAAGCTTGTTGGAGTGTTCACATATGAATCCTGTTAATGGTTTGTGTATTGATTTGACTGTTTGTTAATGTCTTCTACTACTCACTGGCTTGATGGTCTTTAGCAGCTGGATGCCATACTTCTCCATGTTGCGATGGGCCTCAGCAAACTTCACAAAGGCCTCACATGCTGCAGCCTGAGGCTCCCGTACCCCGATCACAGAGAACACATCCCCAAACGCTGAGGGTCATCAAGGCAGAGGGAGAGAGTGGAACAATCAAACATCTAGTCTCATCGCATGCAACTCATTACAATAAATACAAACCTGTTCACTTTCAGTGTGAGGGAGCTTGAGTATGATCATTATACACTGTGTCTATATCTGTAGTTTAATATAATGTTTGTGTAGTTTCAAGGCATGGTAACTCACCTCTGTGAGTCTGAGAGAGTTCAAAGAAGGCTCTGAGCAGTCTTTTTGTGTGCTCCATCAGGCCTGTAAGGAGACAAACAAGGACAGTGGTGCATGAAGAGGGGAGAGAGCATGGAGAATGTCACACATAATAACATTACAATCGAGGTCAAATGTTTGTGTGAACTTGTATGACACCTTTTAAAATATACCTTTGTACAGCTCTGCGGTTTTCTCCAACTCCTCCAGTCTCTTCACCAGCCCATCTGAAAAAGAAAAGGACCTAGTATAAGGACACTTACAGTAGTGGCATAGTGCCCCTCCCCAGTCCAGAAGATATCAGTAATCATGAGATGGAACAGAGCTTATACAGCGGCCGTGGCCGAATTCCCATACTAGCGTACTAGATAGTATCCGAAAAAATGACATTTTATAGTATGTGCATTTTTTAAAAATAGTACTCCGAATGAGTCATCTAATGCGTGATTGCATTGACTCATGCCATTCGTTCATTTTGTTACAGCGCGTTAATTTATCTGATTATCAGCTGTTGTCAAACACGTGAGTTGGAAAAGACAAGTGAATTCTACTAGATCAAATGGCGAAATGAGTATGCAGTTTAAGTATGTAGTACGCTAGTATGGGTATTCGGACACGGTCAGTGTCTTAGGGGTGATGTCAACAGAATTGGCTTCTATTGACTGTTTTCAATGTATGGAACGAGGAAAGAAAAGTTGGAAAAAAATAAGAGAAATCTATAACATGGACAGCGTGTTTTGTCCCAGTCTCACCATTGCAGAGTATGGCTCTGCTGAGCCCCAGGGCGTCGGCTGTACCAGAGCTCATGTTCTCCACCAGGCGGTGCTTCACCTTCTTCAGCACTAAAACACACCAGATAACACACAACACAATGTAAAAACATACTATGATGGGTAGCATCTGTCTGTCTGGTGAGTAAGGACAGTACTCTATCCATATACAGGTAACTGCCAACATAAAGGAAACACTTCAGTAAATGAGGAATACTGTATAATGAAAGCAGGTGCTTCCACACAGGTATGGAATTAACATCCTGTCATGCTTAGCGTCATGTATACAAATGCTGGGCAGGCCCAGTTGCCCATTATTTTGGCTACCATGGCTAGAAGAAGAGATCTTAGTGACTTTGAAAGAGGGGTGATTGTTGGGGCACGTTTGGCAAGCGCTTCAGTGACGAAGACTGCTCAATTGGCTGATGTTTGACGATATGCCATGGCCGTGTCAGTCACCCGATCTCAACCCAATTGAACACTTATGGGAGATTCTGGAGCGGCGCCTGAGACAGCGTTTTCCACCACCATCAACAAAACACCAAATGATGGAATTTCTTGTGGAAGAATGGTGTCGCATCCCTCCAACAGAGTTTCAGACACTTGTAGAATCTATGCCAAGGCGCATTGAAGCTGTTCTGGCTCGTGGTGGCCCAACACCCTATTAAGACACTATGTTGGTGTTTCCCTTATTTTGTCAATTACCTGTATATTTTAGAGATATTTATTCTGCGACTGTTACCTATGTCCAGTGACTTCCCCTGTTTGGGGTCAGCCTGCAGCTTGTTGTAGTGGATCGTTGCTTCTCCCTGCAAAGACAAGAGGAATGCATGGAAGAGATAAGGAAGTCAGTAACTCAAACACCACCTCAATATAATAAAAAACCATGATGCAAATCCACATAGATACTTCCACCAGGGGTCATATTACTCAAACTAAAATATATAGCCTACGGGTTCCCCCAGACAATACAGTATTGATAGATCTACCTAACCTGACATTGGCTCCCTCCCCTGGTTAGTCTGGGGACTCGAGTGACAGAAAGGTCATGGGTCAACCAGATATTGCCAAACCATCCATGTGTACTAAGTGTGTCTGCAACTAATTTAAACTGAAAATCATGAAGGACAAGACTGCACAATATAGCAGTTATTTATGCCAAACAAAGGTGCTTCTGCAAGTGTAGAAACATAAGAATTACAGATCCTCTGATAAAACTGCACAAAGTTTGCAAGTAATATCAATAAATACCACTGTGGCGATTAACTCAGTGGGCATAGCAGGCAAAAAAATGAAAGAGTCAGCAAAGCCTAAGGGCAACAATGGCACATTCTAATCCTTTAATACAGACAGTGGAGCATCTCTCCCCATCTCTCTAATCCTGAGCACAGACCATGGTGGGGTAGTCATTGAACTCACATAGCTTCCTGTGTCGTCACAATGGATTCAAAAACAACATTGCCACTCCACACTGGTGACGTGAGGGCCCAAACTCCTGGCTATTGTCCTGTTCTCACTAAATGCGCTGAGCGATCTGAGGTGTCCCTCTTATTCAACGTCTAATAGTGACCGCAGCCCTTTTCAGACTGACTGGTCATTTACTGGTAAAAAACACAGAATCCAGGATAAAATACAGTGGCTTTGGACTTTTAATTTGTATCTACTGGTAAGTGCTAGTCTTGTCAGTGTTGGTATATGGTTTGCCTTATGGTTTGGGTTGTGTGGCTATCAAAAAAATAACTATAACTGGTTTGTAGCATTTTGTAGTATCAAACCAAAATTGATTGAAAAGTTGATTCGAAGCCCTCTTATTGTACCTGGACAGCCTGAATCATCTTTGCCACCTCCACCTTTGTCTTGCCCTTCACAGGTTTGCCGTTCACTCCTGTGATCTCGTCGCCAGCCGCCAGAGTCCCCTCCAGAGCAGCAGGGGTGTTGTCAAAGACCTGACAGAGATCCCAGTTACAGGTAAAGAATATATCCAATAATTACAAAAACCAAGCCATAAGAGCTTAGAGCCTTAAAACAAAATGCTTTAAGAAAGTTCAAGATAATGGGTTATACAATGCATCCATAATCTAATGTTTCTGACTTAGTTAACACTCTGGATACATACACTTAACTCGTTTTTCAACCACTTCACACATTTCTTGTTAACAAACTATAGTTTTGGCAAGTCGGTTAAGACATCTACTTTGTGCAAGTAATATTTCCAACAATTGTTTACAGACAGATTATTTCACTTATAATTCACTGTATCACAATTCCAGTGGGTCATAAGTTTACATAGACTAAGTTGACTTTACCTTTAAACAGCTTGGAAAATTCCAGAAAATGATGTCATGGCTTTAGAAGCTTCTAATAGGCTAATTGACATCATTTGAGAATTGGAGGTGTACCTGTGGATGTATTTCAAGGCCTACAGTGGGGAGAACAAGTATTTGATACACTGCCGATTTTGCAGGTTTTCCTACTTACAAAGCATGTAGAGGTCTGTAATTTTTATCATAGGTACACTTCAACTGTGAGAGACGGAATCCAGAAAATCATATTGTATGATTTGTAAGTAATTAATTTGCATTTTATTGCATGACATAAGTATTTGATCACCTACCAACCAGTAACAATTCTGGCTCTCACAGACCTGTTAGTTTTTCTTTAAGAAGCCCTCCTGTTCTCCACTCATTACCTGTATTAACTGCACCTGTTTGAACTCATTACCTGTATAAAAGACACCTGTCCACACACTCAATCAAACAGACTCCAACCTCTCCATTGTCCTGTAGCCCATCCCAGCCTTGTGCAGGTCTACAATTTTAGCCCTGATGTCCTTACACAGCTCTCTGGTCTTGGCCATTGTGGAGAGGTTGGAGTCTGTTTGATTGAGTGTGTGGACAGGTGTCTTTTATACAGGTAATGAGTAAGTTAAAGCTTGGTCGCAAATGGGTCTTCCAAATGGACAAGGACGCCAAGCATACTTCCAAAGTTGTGGCAAAATGGCTAAAGGACAACAAAGTCAAGGTATTGGAGTGGCCATCATAAAGCCCTAACCTCAATCCTATAGAAAATGTGTGGGTAGAACTGAAAAAGCGTGTGCGAGCAAGGAGGCCTACAAACCTGACTCAGTTACACCAGCTCTGTCAGGAGGAATGGGCCAAAATTCACCCAACTTATTGTGGGAAGCTTGTGGAAGGCTACCCGAAACATTTGACCCAAGTTAAACAATTTAAAAGGCAATGCTACCAAATACTAATTGAGTGTATGTAAACTTCTGACCCACTGGGAATGTGATGAAATAAATAAAAGCTGAAATAAATCATTCTCTCTACTAGTATTCTGACATTTCACATTCTTAAAATAAAGTGGTGATCCTAACTGACCTAAGACATGGAATTTTTACTAGGATTAAATGTCAGGAATTGTGAAAAACTGAGTTTAAATGTATTTGGCTAAGGTGTGTGTAAACTTCTGACTTCAACTGTAGCTACTGAATCAAGAACCAAACACAACCGCTCTAATGGTCTGAGGTACAGTATAGAGGTACATAATACCTGGACAATGTAGAGACAGGGACAGTACTGTGCCCCACCCCCGATGCTGATCCCTATCAGGTTCTGAGCATCCTTCTTCAGGGATACAGTCCCAGGGACTGTAGGGATCCCCCTGTTGAAGAAGAATCGGAGATCCTTTTAATACATTGTCTGTCTAGTGTCTACAATATGATTTGGGAAAGCAAGCGCTGTCAAAGCCAATTAGATGAGATGTACACTGCATTTGGAAAGTATTCAGACCCCTTCACTTTTTCCACATTGTTACGTTACAGCCTTCTTCTAAAATTGATTAAATAGTTTTTTCCCCTCAGTAATCTACACACAATACTCCATAATGACAAAGCAAAAATAGGTTTTTAGAAATTTTTGCACATTTATAATAAACCCCCCCCCCCCCCCCGGAAATATCACATTTACATAAGTATTCAGACCCTTTGCTCAGTACTTTGTTGCACCTTTGGCAGCGATTACAGCCTCGAGTCTTCTTGGGTTTGACGCTACAAGCTTGGCACACCTGTATTTGGGGAGTTTCTCCCATTCTTCTCTGCAGATCCTCTCAAGCTTTGTCAGGTTGGATGGGGAGCATCGCTGCACAGCTATTTTCAGGTCTCTCCAGAGATGTTAGATCGGGTTCAAGTCCGGCCTCTGGCTGGGCCACTCAAGGACATTCAGAGACTTGTCCCGAAGCCACTCCTGTGTTGTCTTGGCTGTGTGCTTAGGGTCATTGTCCTGTTGAAAGGTGAACCTTCGCCCCAGTCTGATGTCCTGAGCGCTCTAGAGCAGGCTTTCATCAAGGATCTCTCTGTACTTTGCTCCGTTCATCTTTCCCTCGATCCTGACTAGTCTCCCAGTCCCTGCTACTGAAAAACATCCCCACAGCATGATGCTTCCACCACCATTCTTCACCGTAGGGATAGTATTGGCCAGGTGAGCAGTGCCTGGTTTCCTCCAGATGTGACGCTTGGCATTCAGGCCAAAGATTTAAATCTTGGTTTCATCAGACCAGAGAATCTTGTTTCTCATGGTCTGAGAGTCCTTTAGGTGCCTTTTGGCAAACTCCAAACGGGCTGTCATGTGCCTTTTACTGGAGGAGGGGCTTCAGTCAGGCCACTCTACTATAAAAGCCTGATTGGTGGAGAGCTGCAGAGATGGTTGTCCTTCTGGAAGGTTCTCCCATCTCCACAGAGGAACTCTAGAGCTCTGTCTGAGTGACCATCGGGTTCTTGGTCACCTCCCTGACCAAGGCCCTTCTCCCCGGATTGGCCAGGTGGCCGGCTCTAGGAAGAGTCTTGGTGGTTCCAAACTTCTTCCATTTAAGAATGATGGAGGCCACTGTGTTCTTGGGGGCCTTCAATACTGCAAAAACATTTTTGTAACCTTCCCCAGATCTGTGCCTTGACACAATCCTGTCTCGGCGCTCTACGGACAATTCCTTCGACCTCATGGCTTGGTTTTTGCTCTGACATGCACTGTCAATTGTGGGACCTTATATAGACAGGTGTGTGCCTTTCCAAATAATGTCAAATCAATTGAATTTACCACAGGTGGACTCCAATCAAGTTGTAGAAACATCTCAAGGATGATCAATGGAAACAGGATGCACCGGAGCTCAATTTCGAGTCTCATAGCAAAGGGTCTGAATACTTATTTGTATTTTGTATACATTTGCAAACATTTATAAAACCTGTTTTTGCTTTGTCATTATTGGGTATTGTGTGTAGATTGAGGAAAACATTTTATTTAATCGATTTTAGAATAAGGCTGTTACGTAACAAAATGTGGAAAAAGGGAAGGGGTCTGAATACTTTCTGATAGCACTGTACTTGTAGAACAAGAAAAGGATGCAAATCATATTTACTTACAGTTTGTCCTCCTCCAACTCATAGTCCATGTCTGTGAACATTCCAGGACTGTTTATCCTGTATAATCTGGATACGAGGAAAACAAGAATGGCATTGATTAATCTATAAATATATATATATTTAAAAGTTAACTAGTTAACTCACACAAAATGCCATCTCAGGTTAAGTTTGATGCCACAGTAACTGTAACAGAATGTGTGGGCAACAAATATAAGTAGAAAACGTTCCTTTATTTGCTGGCAAGAAAAGTGACTTAGCTAGCTGCTGTCAGTTAATGATGAAGCCAACACAACTGGTAGATAGCTGAGCCTAGCTTGAACCAGTACCTGGGCTTGAGTAGATGACGAATATGACGAGATCGTTGTCTCCTCAAGCCCAGCTAGTAGTTACTGGTTCAAGCCTAGCTAGACTATGTTGTCGCAAAAGTCAACATGTACTTTTGTAATGAAAGCAACAACAACAAAACTGGCAACGTTAGTAGCAAGCTACCTCCCTAAATAATGCTTAGCTTACTTGCTAGCTAGGCTACCTAACGTTGGCAGCTATGGCAGCAGCAGGTGCATTGCAAATGAGCATGATACAAATGAAAGGTGGCCATTGGCCAGCTATTTACCTCCGACACAGTTGATAACACGCGCGTTGTTATCTTCACACAAACGTTTATCTCATGCCTCTGGGGAATGTTTCTTTAAATGTACATTTTATTTGAGATTATTTTGTATTTGTTCGAACCACTTCACTGGTTACTCATCTGTCAAAAATATGATTCTGTTTACTTGTCCTCGTCACATCCGAGAATTTGGCGGAAACTGTCTTCTTCTTCTTCGTGTTCTTCTTTGGGGTTTATCGGCGGTTGGCATCCAACGTTATCGTGCATTACCGCCTCCTACCGTACTGGAGTGTGGGCCAGAGACAGGGAGAAACTAAATCCTACCTGCCAACCCCGTTTCTCTTAAAAAATATAACAAAATATTTTAGACTATATCTAATGACGTTCTACTCAATATACTCTTTAAACGAATTTCCTGTATCCCCTTCTCCCTCATACTAGATCTCATCCTCTCTCTTTCCCTCTGATACTGCCCACACCGTAGCAATACATGCTCCACAGTCTCTATTTCCTTACAATAATCACACCTCCCGATGGATGCTTTCCTATCACATGTAATGTCTTATTCAACTGGCTGTGTCCCAACCCTTAATCTTGTAAAAATAGCCTCCTCTCTTCTGTCCCTTCCTGCCGTCCTCCCCTCCCCTTCCCTTCTTATCTCTATTCCACTGCTCCTGCCATCTCTGCACCATCACTGTATATATCATTATTTTTGCCTCTGCCTTGCTCATTGACACTTCAACATCAACATCCCCACTACTAAGTGCTTGTTTAGCCTGTTCATCTACTGCCTCGTTCCCCTCCACCCTCACATGGGCTGGGACCCAAGTAAATCTTATCTGAATACCCATCTGTTTAATCCTGCCATGGGTTTGTAGCACCTCATAAAGCAGGTCTTGTCTGCTACGTGAGCTAAAGGACTGGAGACTCATTAACACTGCACATGAATCAGAGCAAACAACTACTCTGTCTGGCTTAACTTCCTCCACCCACTGCAAGGCCAACAGTATGGCCAAGCAGAAACTGTCAATGATTATTTTTCCTTTTCCCCCATAGAGATGGTCAGTGCTATCTGGGATCCTTGGGACGTCCCCACCCTAACCTTAACCCGTACCCTAACCATAATCCTTACCTTAACCATTTAACATTTCTACTTCAATGGGGTAGGGACGTCCCAAGGATTCCGGATTGCAAGGACCATACTGCTTTTGACTGGATTTCAATATAATATAATCAAATTCATGAAAACGCTGTCATTTAAGATATGTTTAAAATTGTATTTGTGGATTCATCTTGTAGTTGGCCACCAGGTTTGCACATCTCAGGAGGGATTTTGTTCCACTCCTCTTTGCAGATCTTCTCCAAGTCATTAAGATTTCGAGCCTGACGTTTGGCAACTCGAACCTTCAGCTCCCTCCACAGATTTTCTATGGGATTAAGGTCTGGAGACTGGCTAGGCCACTCCAGGACCTTGATGTGCTTCTTCTTGAGCCACTCCTTTGTTGCCTTGGCCGTGTGTTTTGGGTCATTGTCATGCTGGAATACCCATCCACGACCCATTTTCAATGCCCTGGCTGAGGGAAGGAGGTTCTCACCCAAGATTTGACGGTACATGGCCCCGTCCATTGTCCCTTTGATGCAGTGAAGTTGTCCTGTCCCCTTGGCAGAAAAACACCCCCAAAGCATAATGTTTCCACCTCCATGTTTGACGGTGGGGATGGTGTTCTTGGGTTCATAGGCAGCATTCCTCCTCCTCCAAACACGGAGAGTTGAGTTGATGCCAAAGAGCTCGATTTTGGTCTCATCTGACCACAACACTTTCACTCAGTTATCCTCTAAATCATTCAGATGTTAATTGCCAAACTTCAGAAGGGCCTGTATATGTGCTTTCTTGAGCAGGGGGACCTTGCGGGCGCTGCAGGATTTCAGTCCTTCACGGCGTAGTGTGTTACCAATTGTTTTCTTGGTGACTATGGTCCCAGCTGCCTTGAGATCATTGACAAGATCCTCCCATGTAGTTCTGGGTGGATTCCTCACCGTTCTCATGATCATTGCAACTCCACGAGGTGAGATCTTGCATGGAGCCCCAGGCCGAGGGAGATTGACAGTACTTTTGTGTTTCTTCCATTTGCAAATAAAAACTGTTGTCACCTTCTCACCAAGCTGCTTGGCGATGGTCTTGTAGCCCATTCCAGCCTTGTGTAGGTCTACAATCTTGTCCCTGACATCCTTGGAGAGCTCTTTGGTCTTGGCCATGGTGGAGAGTTTGGAATCTGATTGATTGATTGCTTCTGTGGACAGATGTCTTTTATACAGGTAACAAACTGAGATTAGGAGCACTCCCTTTAAGAGTGTGCTCCTAATCTCAGCTCGTTACCTGTATAAAAGACACCTGGTAGCTAGAAATCTTTCTCATTGAGAGGGGGTCAAATACTTATTTCTCTCATTAAAATGCAAATCAATTTATAACATTTTTGACATGCGTTTTTCTGGATTTTTTGTTGTTATTCTGTCTCTCACTGTTCAAATAAACCTACCATTAAAATTATAGGCTGATCATTTCTTTGTCAGTGGGCAAACGTACAAAATCAGCAGGGGATCAAATACTTTTATCCCTCACTGTATCTGAATATACTGTTGATTCATAAAATCTATTCATTGTTGTATTTGTCAAGGGCAGATCGTGCACTTTAAAGTAACTGTCCAGTGTTTCCAGATTTCTATGAAATATGATCTATAATTCATTAAATATTAGTGAAATAGTTTTTTCCTTCAATTTTTTATGTTATGTTAAAAAGCTGCTTTTCTGTGTTTGAATGGTGTGGGCGTACCCAACAACAGAATGGTGTGGGCGTACCCAACAACAGAATGGTGTGGGCGTACCCAACAACAGAATGCTGTGGGCGTACCCAACAACAGAATGGTGTGGGCGTACCCAACAACAGAATGGTGTGGGCGTACCCAACAACAGAATGCTGTGGGCGTACCCAACAACAGAATGGTGTGGGCGTACCCCAACAACAGAATGCTGTGGGCGTATACCGGTCATTAAAAATATTAATGACAAGTAAACAACTTAATGGCCAGCTCAGCCAATGAGCCAATGAGAAGTCTCGGCCAAAATTGTGTCATCACATTATACGAGGAAATAGCAAGCATTTTTTAAACGGTCTGTTTGAGATACAAGTTTAAGGTGGGGTTTGAAGTGTGTTTTCTTTCTCTCAAATTTATGCTTTGGCCACAAAATATAAGGAAAGGATGAGTTGATAACATTATTTGGGTATGAGTTAACACAACATGAGCTTTTAAAAGTGAGATTTTTCACTGGACAGTCAGTTACTTTAAACACTGTCATTACAGCACCACTAGCACTACACCTTGTCTTCTAGGTAGATACAGTAACCTATTGTAGTTTAGTGTGTGACGAAGAGATTATCTCACTCATTATAATATACAGTGCAGCACTACACAGTTGATTACTGATCGGAGTGACTTTGATCAAAGATCAGGCTTTTCAGTGTGAGTAAAAGCATCAGTTTAGTAGGCAACTATCTTCACTGCCAGTCTGCCACCAAGCTTCTTGTCATAACCTAGTATCAGGGTGTGAGTGAGATAATGTTTATTTTTTTATTTTTTATCATCATTAAGCACGCCTCATATTAACATGTTAATCAGTGAGTGACCTGTGTGAGGAGGGTTGCGCACATAAAAGGATAGTTCAAACTTGCAACTAACCTTTTACTCTCTGTATCTCAGGAAATAAGGTTATCTTGTCCGATCCCAGTCCGTCTTGCAACTCAAACAACATTCAGGGCCGCTTTCACCACTAGTGAAAACATGGCAATGCCAATGGTAAGTCTCATTAACTTTCATGCTTGTGCTGATACTTTTATTCCACACAGTTACTTACTGAAGAGGCTTAGGCTGTGTTTATATAGACAGCCCAAATCTTATCAGCCCAAAGCCCACATGCTTACTGCACTCAGATATGTGTTGCTTAGTGAATTAATTTAAACGGTCAGGCCCTTGAGTCTTGATTATGTTTCGACAACATGGTAATTGTTGAAAAAGTAATCTATGCATGCACTGTACATTGTGATTCCAGTGATTATTAAAAGCCAGTCATTAAATATTTTATAACCCAACATGACATATTAAAATACCAAATCCCTTTTACCTTATGTTCAAAAACACTCAATTTAATTATATGGTTTTTAATAGGAACTTGAGCTGAAGCATGTGGAGCTGAGAGCTGGAGACCAGTTCAAAGTGCAGGGAAGGATTATGGATGAGGCTGAGAGGTACATTTAACTGTTTTTTGTGTTTATATCACACAGAGGGACCCATAAGATTAATTTGTGCATAAAAAAATTGAAATAACTACCAGTTTCACAAATTATTGCTCAAAAGATTAGAGGACAGACCAGAGAATGGTTTAGTTTTGGTATACTGTATGTGTGAAATCAATTAATGTTAGACAGACATGTATTAGGGATTCTGGAATGATGTGATTTCCTATTTCCCATTTCCAGGTTCCAGATCGACCTGGGCTGTGATGAAGACGACCTGGCACTGCACTTTAATCCACGCTTCAACGATGACACTGATGGGACTGTGCTCGTATGCAACTCAAAGATTGCTGGCTGCTGGGGTGATGAGAAGAGAGAGATCCACAATCCACTCCAAAGGGGTTCTACATTCAAGGTGTGAAAATGGAGGTTGGAAAGATGGAGGGAGGGAGGGGGGTTTGGTCCTGACTAGACAAATGGAGAATCTTGGGCATAGTGTTTCAGGTGTTCAATATAACAGAAACAATTAGGGCCTATATGCATGTATTCTCCCGCTAGTATTGTTTTAAGGAAACCAGCGCTAATACACTGCACAGTGCAAGTCCAGCTTGTACGTTGCAATTGACCATGTGGGTGTAAGGGGGAATGTGCTACAACACTAATGATATAAACAAATGTTGTTTCTGTCCGTTCCCTCTCAAGATTGTGCTGAAGCTGACGGGCGACATGTTTGAAGTGGAGATGCCTGATGGACAGGAGATCCAGTTCCCCAATCGTGAAGGCCTAGACGTCATTACCTACATTCGTATCAAAGGAGACCTCAAACTTACTTCTTTCAAAATCTACTAGACCCCAATATATGAGGGGTGAATTAGTTAGATCAATGGGTTAGGACAGGATCAATGACATTTATCAAATCATTGTTCTAATATATGAATTAGCGAACTGTTGGACATATTAAATATGTATCTGGGTTGACCACAGTCTGTCATTGTTTATCTTTTTTCCCAATGGTATGGTATATTTGTTGCAATAATATTCACAATCGCACGTACACTAAACACAAGGGTAAAATGAGGATAAGGTTATAGTACCATTGGTCAATCACTTTGATTCCTTTACTACTACTACTACAAAAAGTGTTGCACCCACATCTTGGCCAGGTGAAATATTGGAGTCAATATGGAATTATATTGGTGAGAAAGAGCAAACAATATGTTTAATTCATAATTTCAGAGCATTTATTGAGTATTTGCTTACGGTAATACAATACAAATAGTACAAAGGCTTTATCACTTGACAGGAAATGTGATAAATTGTTCACACTCAAAACATTGCATATACATTTTTTATCCCAAAATGAGGCCAATAACTAGGCTTTTTCCTGTTAGTCTATCAGATTGAGTTAAATGATTGTATCAAAATAAGATGTGTAATAGGCCTAGCTGATTAGAATAATACAAGAGGTGCATTATTGTACATTGCTCAAGGGCACACTGCCAAGAGGTTTTTCAGTTTCTGACTATGTTCATGTTTACAATGTCAACATGTTTACAATATCATGCTTGTGCCATCATGTCTGTATGTTTTTACTATTTGAGCTCCCTTAGATTTTCTTTAAGCTTTCAATAGCTTGCTGTTTTGTGAACTTCCTCCATTCAATTGGAATTTCACCTTCACTCTGAAATTCTTTTTCATAAACCCTTTCCAGGTCTTTTTGAAATCGACAAACAAACCACTTCCAGTATGGAAGTTCAGAGAGGTCTGGGGTGATGCTCCAATCAGCAAATCTTGGGACAGCTTTTCTGTATTCTTTCAAAAGATATTTATCCTCTGATTCATGGGATGGGTAAAACCAGCCCATTACTTGTTACTGAAGTTGTACAAACATCAATACAAAATTCTACTTTGTCTTTGAAGTGCCATCCATTGATTGCTTTAGGGCGATGAAAAGGGACATTGTGATCCTTCGGTGGGTGTCCCTCCATGTTGTTTGTGCAGATGGCTTTACAGAAGGGACACTGTGCCCAGCAGCAATCACAAAAGTGTTTGATTAGAATCTCATCTGGCCTCTCCCTGAACTGCTTCATGTGCAGGAGTGACACATTGCTGAGGCTTCTGTTGATCTCCATGATTCTTTTGGTAAGACCTTGCCTTACCTCTTCTTCGAGGAAGTCAAAGTCGGTTATGTCACAGAAATCACTGAAATGCTTTTCAGCAAATTTCAGCTCATCTTTTAGAGCACTGGAAAGCTCTCTAAGCCACATGTTGGTGTCTCCATTCCTGTTTTTGACCGTGTTTGTTGCTGTATGCACTGCATGTCTCACACGCTGCTCTTTACCTTTTATGTTCCCTTCAATCATGGTGAGGACTTTGGACTTTTTTTCTTTCAGGATATATTTCTCTACCTCCTCTCTAATAAATCTCTCAAAGTGTTTCCTTGGGTTGTGAATGTAGGTCATGAATTTGTCAAAGTTCTCCTCCTCCGCCAGTGATGTCAGGATGTGTTTTTCTATGTTAGACCTATTTCCACTGAATGGTGGGTGACTTACTTGCATTTCTCCAGCCAAGTCAATGGCCGTCTGGTCATAGGCCGCCTGTACAATCGATTCTTTCAGTGTGTTGCAAATTAACTCCCCAAGCACAGCTGCAGATGAGGAACCTTTGCAGTAGCTCTTGAAAATCTTGTTGTACTGTGGTCTCTTCTTCTCCAGGTAAGTAAGGGCATCATTGTTGCTTCTGAATTTGCTATGGGAATCTGCTAACTTACTTCCTGCAAGCTCACACACATGAAGTGAAAGATCCACCGTAAACTCCATTTTGAATGCATATTCAAATTCATTCACGCTTTCTTTGACATTAGTTGCTATTTCTTGCATGTAACTGTCATTGTATCCCATATTTTCTATGGGCTTTGTCTCGATTATCTTCTGGCTTTGTTTGACAATATCATTGGTGAAAGCTCTTATCAATTCCTGATCTGTGTATGTTAGAATGTTGCTTGGACCAATGTGGTCAATTGTCATGTTCTCTGGAGACTTAAACCAAAGAAAACTCTTAAAAGCATCCCACACATTCTTTAGCTTCATTTGAGCATCTTTTGAGTGTTGATCATTGTTATGAAGATCTTGGTGCTTAGATACAATTACATACAGTGAGGGAAAAAAGTATTTGATCCCCTGCTGATTTTGTACATTTGCCCACTGACAAAGAAATTATCAGTCTATAATTTTAATGGTAGGTTTATTTGAACAGTGAGAGACAGAATAAAAACAAAAAAATCCAGAAACACACATGTCAAAAATGTTATAAATTGATTTGCATTTTAATGAGGGAAATAAGTATTTGACCCCTCTGCAAAACATGACTTAGTACTTGGTGGCAAAACCCTTGTTGGCAATCACAGAGGTCAGACGTTTCTTGTAGTTGGCCACCAGGTTTGCACACATCTCAGGAGGGATTTTGTCCCACTCCTCTTTGCAGATCTTCTCCAAGTCATTAAGGTTTCGAGGCTGACGTTTGGCAACTCGAACCTTCTGCTCCCTCCACAGATTTTCTATGGGATTAAGGTCTGGAGACTGGCTAGGCCACTCCAGGACCTTAATGTGCTTCTTCTTGAGCCACTCCTTTGTTGCCTTGGCCGTGTGTTTTGGGTCATTGTCATGCTGGAATACCCATCCACGACCCATTTTCAATGCCCTGGCTGAGGGAAGGAGGTTCTCACCCAAGATTTGACGGTACATGGCCCTGTCCATCGTCCCTTTGATGCAGTGAAGTTGTCCTGTCCCCTTAGCAGAAAAACACCCCCAAAGCATAATGTTTCCACCTCCATGTTTGATGGTGGGGATGGTGTTCTTGGGGTCATAGGCACCATTCCTCCTCCTCCAAACACGGCGAGTTGAGTTGATGCCAAAGAGCTCAATTTTGGTCTCATCTGACCACAACACTTTCACCCAGTTCTCCTCTGAATCATTCAGATGTTCATTGGCAAACTTCAGACGGGCATGTATATGTGCTTTCTTGAGCAGGGGGACCTTGCGGGCGCTGCAGGATTTCAGTCCTTCACGGCGTAGTGTGTTACCAATTGTTTTCTTGGTGACTATGGTCCCAGCTGCCTTGAGATCATTGACAAGATCCTCCCGTGTAGTTCTGGGCTGATTCCTCACCATTCTCATGATCATTGCAACTCCACGAGGTGAGATTTTGCATGGAGCCCCAGGCCGAGGGAGATTGACAGTTAATTTGTGTTTCTTCCATTTGCGAATAATCACACCAACTGTTGTCACCTTCTCACCAAGCTGCTTGGCGATGGTCTTGTAGCCCATTCCAGCCTTGTGTAGGTCTACAATCTTGTCCCTGACATCCTTGGAGAGCTCTTTGGTCTTGGCCATGGTGGAGAGTTTGGAATCTGATTGATTGATTGCTTCTGTGGACAGGTGTCTTTTATACAGGTAACAAGATGAGATTAGGAGCACTCCCTTTAAGAGTGTGCTCCAAATCTCAGCTCGTTACCTGTATAAAAGACACCTGGAAGCCAGAAATCTTTCTGATTGCGAGGGGGTCAAATACTTATTTCCCTCATTAAATGAAAATCAATTTATAACATTTTTGACATGCATTTTTCTGAATTTCTTTGTTGTTATTCTGTCTCTCACTGTTCAAATAAATCTACCATTAAAATGATAGACTGATCATTTCTTTGTCAGTGGGCAAACGTACAAAATCAGCAGGGGATCAAATACTTTTTTCCCTCACTGTAGTTCGAATAACTCCCCAAGGTACAAATCTGTCGGTATATTCCGCAACTTTTCCGATCATGTACAAGAGACAATTCATTACCGATCTCTCCAAGGATACAAGTCACATCATCCGATATGTTTATGTCCTTAATGGAAGGTGTATCTTCTGTCAACTCACCAACCCACACTCCCCAAAGAGTATTGAATTCATGCTCAAGTTCTTTTTCATCCTTTGCCTTGTCCTTCAGTTTTGAGGCAAGTTCTTTGCTCTTTTGGAAGAGCTTGTTTTCATACTGTGTCTTCTTGTCATCCAGCTTTTTGCATGCATCCCTCTGCTGAATAACCTCCTCTAACTTTCTTTTTGCTCCCTTCACAAGTTCATCGTGAAGCTCACAAATTTTAGTTTGAAATCTCCCTCGCCACTGAATCAAAATTTTTTAATCTCTGTCTTCATCAAAGTACTTCTCCATTGATTTGTCCACTTCTTCACGAGTCTTTTTCATTTCTTCAACAAGGTAATGTCTCTCAACCTTGTGAAGTTTTCCATTTTCGATTCGGTTTTGTAGTTGATTTTCAATGGTTAGCATGGCACTCCTGAGAGCCCAGATCCATTTTCCATACTGAATCTCAAGCTTTCTGTAAACTGCAATTTCAAGTGTGTTTTTGAAGCTGAACACAAAGTTTTCATTCAGCAGTGCATTCCAAAGGTATTGGATACTGCTTTTGAACTGTGATAGTGTCATGCCAGAAGACTTTGATGTTTTAGAGAGGATCGTTTTCTTTAGCTCCTGGACATTCTCACTGTAGCATGGGTTTGGAGGGGCCATGGGTGGGCTGCCCTCCCACAGCTGGGAAAAGTATTTCACATCTCTTTGTATGTCAAATGCAATGACATCGCTGAAACACTCTGCATTACTGTCCTCTTCTTTGGCAGCTAACTGGGTCATCTCGTCTAGTTTGTCCTGTAAGCGCCTCTTTCCCTCCATGTTTTTCTCTCCAGCCGTGATGTCGCCAACATTCTGGTGCACAAACACACAACTTGGAGACAGATTAACTTTCTTCATCCTCATGAAGGCCTGAACAGCTATCTGAATGATGTCCTGCATCTCAGCAGGATTCTCTCCAAATATGTTGATCAAAGTCATGTTTCCAAGGCCAATGACAAAAGTTGCAAGTTCATTGTCATGGTGCACTGTTGCCTTTCCTGCCAACTCTAAAGCTTGAAGTCCCTCAGTGTCAACAACGAGAACGTAGTCAAACCTAAAGTAATCTTTCATCTCCTCGGTCACTTTCACCAGCTGCATGAAAGCCCCTCTGGTACACCTTCCAGCACTTACTGCGAATTGCAGTCCAAACATTGCAATCAGCATTGTAGATTTCCCAGTGCTCTGGATTCCCAAAATGGACAAAACAAAGACTCTCTGATCTCCTAGTTTCTTGATAACTTCATCTAAAACCCCATTAATTCACGTCAGTGGCACATGAGCTGCATCACCATCCATTAGTTCCATTGGGTGTCCCGATATCATAAGTTCTGCCGCGAGCTCTGGAAGGTTAAACATGGTCACCTCACTTTCTCCTTTGCTTTCCCTGGCTAGAGATGCACGGGCTTCATAGATCTGTCCCATTTCCCTAAGGATGTGCTCAAATCCAAAGGTTGCTGCTTGCAGCTTTTCTGATATTTCTTCCAGCTCCATTTGTCTCATTTTCAGTTGCTCTGATTTATCATGCTTCTTTTTCAAAGCCAGGACCTCGGACCACTTTTCATCATATTTGTGATGAAGGTCTGAGAGCTCATCCGACGACAGGTCATCCAGTAGTATCCCTACCCACTTGAGGAAATATGATTTTTCTTTTTCTCCCAGAGATTGTAGATTTGTGATGAACATCTGCATGAGTTCTGTAAAGGCAACTTGTTGTTGATGGTGTCGAATTTGCATCATTTCACGTTGTATTTTACTTCTTTCCATCTCTAGGTTCCTTTGAAGACGATAAAGGTCTTTATTTTTTTGACACCAGTCATGCCACAGCCTTCCTTGACATGGAAGAAATGTTTCTTTGATCTTGGACAGTTCCATTTCCTGAAGCAGATCCTTTATCTGCAGAGCATTAGTCTTCCCTAGTTGGCAATCTTCATCATCCTCATCTACCCTAACCCCTGAGTCCTCTGCCATGTCCTCAAGTTTGAAGGAGCGACATGGTCTTGACAAATTATTTATAATGATCCCTTTTAGTTCCTCGGACACATCTGACTGATTTCTGTCTCTCAAACCCATTTTGTACTTTCCCGTTTTTTTTTCAGTTGCAACAGAATCCTCTTCAGTGAGCAGACATATCAGAGGTTTAGAAGACTTGAACAGCTCCTGCACGATTGCCATACTTTTGTCGCCTTTTCCAAGACTTGGTAAAAGGATAACATTGACTGAGGCTTTTTCAATCAGTATGTCCCGCTGAATTTCATTCGCTATGGCGTCACCATGGAGATTACAGAATGCAACACAGTCAGTGAAAATATCATTGGGCTTCCCAGCAGGACAATACCATGCAATCTCTACCACCCCATCCATTAGGAGGCAGGTTTTACTGCTTCCTGGACAGTGTCTGTGGAAGAATGTGCTGTGATGTTGGTTGATCAAGTTGTTCATCAGCTGAGATTTTGATGAGGACACAGAACCAAGCCTAAAGAACGACACCATTGGTGTTTCTGCCTTGTAAATAGGCATACTTTGGCTGGTGACCATATTAGAGCCATTAGTGGACTTCCAGGTTTTTCTGATTTGTCGAAATGTCCACAAAGGGCATTCAATCTCTTTGGTGAAGGGATTTGGCACAAGCAAAGGCAAGGCATACTGACACAAGGACAGCTTTGTGACCATGAACTGCCGAAGGAAACTGTCTGAACAGTGAAACACTGCCATCTGGACGTCCATTGGGTGAACATGCGTGTTCCTCTTTATATCACCAGAGACTGTGTTCTTGTTGAAAAGGGCATCAAAGGCACTTTCTTCTGTTTCTGCATTATCACTTCTGTTGTCATTTGTGTCATGCATCTCACTATTCTCCTCTCTTACAGGAATGTACCTGGCTCTGTAGTCCAGCATCAACAACCTTTGTAGGAAAGTAAGAGCTAGTTTGTTCTCTGTTTGGGGTTCATGTTGATGTTGAGCAGAAGAGCCAATGTTCAGGAAGTCTTCAGTTGTCAACTTATCTTGATATTTATCTTGAAGGTGAAGTCTACACATGAGCTCTTCTACTTTTGCTAGTTGTATATTTTCCGGGATGTTATTTTCATTTAAACTCCCGTCGATTTCCTCAAGTCTCATTTCTTCTCCCTTTAACGTTAACCAAACACATTTTAATAGCTTAGTAAGTCAAAACATCTGCCATACTATGAACAGACATACTTAAGAGGGACACAGAGTGATATTTAGGAGATACAGTCTCTAGTGAAATTTTACACACCCCTTGCACAGTCTTCCCTTTTTGCAGCCTTAAAATTAAAGAAAAATTGAAAAAAGGGATTAAATTAGATTTTTTTCCTACCGATCTACACAATCTACTCCACATTTTTAAAATGAACGAAAAATTATATGAATTGTCAATTTATTACAAATAAGAAAACGAAGATGTCTTGATTGTGTATGTCTTCACACCCCAGAGTAATAATTGGTGGAAGCACTTTTGGCAGCCATTACAAATCTTTACCTGGGCTTTGGTCCATTCATTTTTCTTTTGATCCTGACAAACACCCCAGTCCCTGCCAGTGACAAGCATACCCATAACATAAAGCTGCCACCACAATAGTTGAAAATACAGGAGGGTTTCACTCTGTGTTGTATTGGACTTGACCCAAGCCTGTAGATTTTAATCTAGGCAAAAAAGTTATTTAATTTTCTGTATTATCTTGCAGGATTACTTAACGGCGTTGTTGCAAACAATGGATGATTTGGAGTGAAAAAAAAAAAAAAGGATTCCTTCTTTTCACTTTGTCATACAGGCCAGTGATGTGGAGTGAATGCAATGTTGTTGATCCTATGTCTGTCCTGTGGTAGCATCATTTTATGGTTATGGTTGTCACCGGCACGGACTGGGGAGAATTTAATTTTTCAGCGAGACAATTACACACATTTTAATGCCAAAGACACCAGAATGGCTTTCCAATAGGTGTTGAGTGTTCCTGAATGGTCCAGTCTCAGTCCTGACATAGATATGCTTGAAATCAGACATAAGGTTTGAATATTGCTATCAATGATTCCCAACCAAAATAATATTGACAAAAACAATGGATATATGTTGTGCAAAGTTGGTAGAATCTTATTCAAAATTATTCACAGCTGCCAAAGATGCTTCCACCATGTGTGAAGACATACGCAATCAAGATACCTTGGTTTTCATTTTTTATTAATTTGGAAAATATTCTATAATATTTCTTTCACTTTGAAAATGTGGAGTAGGTTCTGTACATGAGTAGGAAAAAAATCGAATTTAATGAATGTTTTGATAGAATTTTAAGGCAGCAAAATGTGAAGACTGTGCAAGGGGTGTGTAGAATTTCACAAGGCACTGTATGTGAGCTTAACAGAGGTTGTGTGAGGTTATTTCAAATTTACCTTTTCTTTGTTTGCAACAGCATCTTCAGGCAAGTTACCTGGAACTGTAAGTAAGAAGGACAGGAAAAAGTAAAGTGTATATTAGACATACAGTATGATAAGCAGAAGTGTTCTCCTAATGTCTCAATCTTTGTGGCATTGATCCCTTTTTTACAGGACAAGTTACCATTGTTAACCAAGCTTTTCCCCCTATCTTCACATGTGAATCCGTTTACACACTTATCCCACTGTTGTCAATACCAAGTCTCGTAAATCCCAGAAAAAAAATGTGGGAATATTCCTTATTTAAGTTCATATACAGTGGGGAGAACAAGTATTTGATACACTGCCGATTTTGCAGGTTTTCCTACTTACAAAGCATGTAGAGGTCTGTCATTTTTATCATAGGTACACTTCAACTGTGAGAGACGGAATCTAAAACAAAAATCCAGAAAATCACATTGTATGATTTTTAAGTAATTAATTTGCATTTTATTGCATGACATAAGTATTTGATCACCTACCAACCAGTAAGAATTCCGGCTCTCACAGACCTGTTAGTTTTTCTTTAAGAAGCCCTCCTGTTCTCCACTCATTACCTGTATTAACTGCACCTGTTTGAACTCGTTACCTGTATAAAAGACACCTGTCCACACACTCAATCAAACAGACTCCAACCTCTCCACAATGGCCAAGACCAGAGAGCTGTGTAAGGACATCAGGGATAAAATTGTAGACCTGCACAAGGCTGGGATGGGTTACAGGACAATAGGCAAGCAGCTTGGTGAGAAGGCAACAACTGTTGGCGCAATTATTAGAAAATGGAAGAAGTTCAAGATGACGGTCAATCACCCTCGGTCTGGGGCTCCATGCAAGATCTCACCTCGTGGGCCATCAATGATCATGAGGAAGGTGAGGGATCAGCCCAGAACTACACGGCAGGACCTGGTCAAAGACCTGAAGAGAGCTGGGACCACAGTCTCAAAGAAAACCATTAGTAACACACTACGCCGTCATGGATTAAAATCCTGCAGCGCACGCAAGGTCCCCCTGCTCAAGCCAGCGCATGTCCAGGCCCGTCTGAAGTTTGCCAATGACCATCTGGATGATCCAGAGGAGGAATGGGAGAAGGTCATGTGGTCTGATGAGACAAAAATAGAGCTTTTTGGTCTAAACTCCACTCGCCGTGTTTGGAGGAAGAAGAAGGATGAGTACAACCCCAAGAACACCATCCCAACCGTGAAGCATGGAGGTGGAAACATCATTCTTTGGGGATGCTTTTCTGCAAAGGGGACAGGACGACTGCACCGTATTGAGGGGAGAATGGATGGGGCCATGTATCGCGAGATCTTGGCCAACAACCTCCTTCCCTCCGTAAGAGCATTGAAGATGGGTCGTGGCTGGGTCTTCCAGCATGACAATGACCCAAAACACACAGCCAGGGCAACTAAGGAGTGGCTCTGTAAGAAGCATCTCAAGGTCCTGGAGTGGCCTAGCCAGTCTCCACACCTGAACCCAATAGAAAATCTTTGGAGGGAGCTGAAAGTCTGTATTGCCCAGCGACAGCCCCGAAACCTGAAGGTCTGTATGGAGGAATGGGCCAAAATCCCTGCTGCAGTGTGTGCAAACCTGGTCAAGACCTACAGGAAACATATGATCTCTGTAATTGCAAACAAAGGTTTCTGTACCAAATATTAAGTTCTGCTTTTCTGATGTATCAAATACTTATGTCATGCAATACAATTTTAATTTATTATTTTAAAATCATACAATGTGATTTTCTGGATTCCGTCTCTCACAGTTGAAGT
This sequence comes from Coregonus lavaretus, assembly GCF_964263955.1. Lineage (NCBI taxonomy): Eukaryota > Metazoa > Chordata > Actinopteri > Salmoniformes > Salmonidae > Coregonus > Coregonus lavaretus. Next base: position 44,704,265 of record NC_139989.1, read on the forward strand.
GTACCTATGATAAAAATTACAGACCTCTACATGCTTTGTAAGTAGGAAAACCTGCAAAATCGGCAGTGTATCAAATACTTGTTCTCCCCACTGTAGGTTAAATGGAATAGTAACTGCAATATTGACACTGACAGTAGGCCTATAACCTTTCACATGTAGTGTAATATAATATTAACTACTGCAGAATTATGCATTTATTGCAGTAAAATCATACAACAAATGTTAATTTTCTTGGGAACAGGAGTGGAGAAATATTATTTATTTATTTCAGCATCTTTTAAGAAAATGCAAATGCACGTGTAATGTGTTATCTGTGACTCTGTTATGCAAGCAGACAGTATTTCAACCACATAAAATATGCACCCAAGACCAACTGAAGTCTTATCAGAAATGGGTTTCATCCTTTTCTCAGCTTTTCATTTCCTTAAAACCGGTCAAACTGATGACATATGGACATTTTGCACAGGACCTATCTTGCCACTGTTTTGGAGTTATTGCGTTTTCTCCCCGGTCCCTAAATGAAACTGACAACTTTACTGGTGTTAACTACATAGATTACCAATGCATTCATTCTCCTGATGTAAGACATTATTCTGGTGAGCACTACTTTATTTAGTCTTATGGGCCAACAAGTTATGACAGAAGAGAAGCTGCATTTGTCTAAATAGTTGACAAACAAATGGCCTACCAAATGTCAGAAATTATAAGCAGAAACTTGTCTGAATTAGGGGTGAAAGTAGCCAGCAGGCTATACGGTCCAGTGTGAGTATCAGCAAACTAAATTATTATGGAATTATTATGGTGGATCAAACCTACTTTTTGAAGTGATTTGTTTGACAATCAGATGAAAACATAACACAACACCCATGATATGTGAAACTGAGCCTGTACAGACCGCGAAAAACAAGATGTTTACATGCCACAGTATCCTGTCGAAGACCAGCATATCCCAGGAATCTTATCCAGGTTTCTCATAACCGGTATACAAGCTTTTGGGGTTATTGTAAACGGGATATGATGTTTATATGCCTCAGCTCAAAAACAGAATACTTAAGTATCCCAAATAATAATGGGATATTGGTGTGCACTAAAAACTGCTATGGTGAAAGCATTTCTGAAGAAAAGTAATCTAGATTCTTCAGCTCTTAGCAATATTTTGGCCAATCTCCAACCTTCCATTCATAAGCAAAATTCTTGAGAAATTGGTCTTCAAACACCTAAATGATTTTGTAGGTGCCAACTGTATTTCTGAAAAATTCCAATGTGGTTTCCATGCCCACCACAGCACAAAGACAGCCTTAGTTAAAGTGGTAAATTATCTTAGAGCCAACACAGATTCCAAACAGCTCTCTGTCCTTGTACTCTTAGATTTAAGTGCTGCATTCGACACTGTTGACCATGATGTCCTTCTGGACAGACTGGAGAGGTGGGTTGGGCTCTCCAGTCCTGTTCTAAATGGGTTCAGGACCTATTTAACCGGCCAATAGTTTTTTTGTGACCCTTGGAGAACATAACTCAGAGAAAATAGATATCACATGTGGCGTTCCACAAGGTTCGATTTTGGGTCCGGTACTGCTGAGTTTATATATGTTACCCCTTGGCAGCATTATCAGAAAGCACAGCATTGATTTTCACTGCTACACAGATAAAACATACTTTACATTTCTGTGTCACCAGAGGAATTTAGCTCCACGGATAAATTATTAGACTGTATTAGTGATTTAAATACTTGGATGGCTCACAACTTCCTCCAGCTAAATCAAGACAAGACCGAGGGAGTTATTGTTGGAGCCAAAGCACAGAGAGAGAATCTAGCTGCACATTTAAATTCACGGGCAATAAAGATAAAACACCAGGTAAAATCCCTAGGTGTTATTTTAGATTCTGAACCCCGAGGAACATTGCCAAGGTGTGGACGTTTCTCTCTCAGGCTGATACAGAGAGACTCATCCATGCTTTTATTACAAGCAGGCTTGACTACTGTAATGCTCTCCTGTCTGGTCTACCCTAGAAAGCCATTGGTCAACTGCAAAACATACTAGTATGCTGCACGGGTACTGACCAAGACCAGATGGAGAGCACACATTACACCGGTTTTAAGGTCTCTGCACTAGCTGCCTGTGAGTTTTATAATACATTTTTAGATTCTTCTATTGGTTTTTAAATCAATCCACGATTGTGCACCCCAATACATGTCAGACATGCTTTTAAGTTATGTACCCAGTAGGTCCCTCAGGTCCTCTGGTAATGGCCTTTTAACTATCCCAGAGCCTAGGACCAAGAGGCATGCAGAGGCAGCCTTTAGTTATTAAGCCTCCAGCCTCTGGAATAGTCTGCCAGAGAACCTAAGGGGGGCTGAAACTGTGGAAATATTTAAAAGAGAGTGTAAAACACATATTTTTATCTTTGCTTTTCCTCAGGGTGCTTTTTAATTGTTCAGTTTGTGTCATTCTTTAGTTTTTATCTTATGTTCGTTGTGTAGTTAATATTTCATCTTTTATTTTCATTGTAATTCATTAGTTTTTTCCTGTAAAGCACATTGCGTTGCATTCCATGTCTGAAATGTGCTGTATAAATGAAGCTTGATTTGATTTGATTTGCATGCAAACATGGTCAATGACAATCGCTGAATGTCATTACACTTTTTGGTGCTTTGTAACGGATGTCTCTTTCCATTCATCAAATGGTGCGAGTGCACAGTGCACTGTTTGGATCTGGAATTCTTTTGGAGTGGATGAACATGTGCAGGTAGCCTACTTTTTGAAGTTATTTGTTTGACAATAAGATGAAAACATCATGACTGGTTGTGTTCATGCCAAATGAAAAGGTAATAAAAAATGTTTTACCCTTAAATGACATGCCTTTACTATTAGGCCCATAAAAAGCAGGCCCATGCAAGCGCGTGCACACATATGAGGTCTATTGAAAAAAATTGATTTCACGTTATAATTCGAACTCTGCCTATCTTAATATGCGAGATATAGACCGAAAAACAGTTTTGGGGTATCGTCGACGATCGGGGTAAGTGTGTGTAGAGGGAAACACATGTCAAGATGGGGAAAATCCTCCTACGGCTTCTGCATCAAATGGATTGAGGACATACCTGATAAAGTTTTCTCCTCGCTTTGTGATCGGTCACCCCAATCTGTTTCCAGTTGCCGTTTCCTGATCTCTTCATCATACATTTCTCCTGTGTAGCAGCACGGATCATTTGTATACACCATGAGGTCTATCTGTTCAAGTACTCTTGAAATCTCGGTTGGATCATTCATACTCCTTTTGCAAGTGAGATACCTATTTCCACACATTTCAATGAGATTCATCAGATCATTGTTCTCCTTTAGATCACCCAATCCAAAGTCTTGCTCATTCTTGTGGGTAAAGACGATTATTGTAACGGCAAGGGCTCTCTCTCCAAGCATTCTTTCCAGCCACCCCACTCCCATTTTGAATTAATCAATATGCTGACCCAATGGTAGAAGTAAGAGGACAGCATTGATACCCTGCTTATGCACAAGTGGACCTATGTGATTCTCCTGGGTAAGTTCAGAACTCTGCAAGCCCAGCATGTTGATGACAGAGATGCAACGACCGAACAAATCATACATCCTGGGTGCTATCTGTGAAAGTTCTGCTGCTGGTAGATCATTTTGATCAAGAAGGAGATTTCCAGATTCAATCTCCATTGAATCAGTGCCACCAATCAATGCAATTGTCAGAACAGGTGTCACTGAAAAATAATTATAAGAACAATTAAATGTACATACTGTTAAGTTAGTAGCTGTAAATCTCTTACAATACTATGACATTATGGTTGACTAAAACAATCCCACCTGTCTTATTTCTATTTGTATGTTGCTCTGGATAAGAGCATCTGCTAAATGAATAAAATGTAAATGTCTTACCACTTTGTGGGAAATTAGAAGACGTTGTGATTTCTTTATTTTCTTCATCAGTCTTGGTTGTCTTGTTATCCTGTTGGTCGCTGTGTTGACTCTCAATGTCTGTGATGCCTCTGTAGAAATAGTTGCAGTGGATGTATCATTATCATGGGAGTATCAAAATACATATCTGGATTACATCATTTGAGTACAAACATTTATACAAGTATTTTGTTGTAGTTACTGTGTGAATTAAAAGGTAGTGATCAGATGACATTTACTTCAGACCCAAGGTTTGGAAAAAATGGGTACGCACTTGTCATGCAAATTCTGCATAGGTCTGCACAAATATTAATATCATATTGAAAGGATGAGTAAGTTATTTCAGAAGCTAGCAGATTCATTAACTACCAACAGCTGCAAATCCCAATTAAACGACATAATGTTTTTAAGTTTACTTTCCATGCTTTGTCTAACAACACTATCATGAATCTAGCAAAGAGGTTTTGTGGATCAGAGTGCAGTACTTATTTAGTTTCATAGCAAAAATGTTTTCTAGCAAGTTTCTCATACTGTCTTAAGCTGGGGCCTGCCAGGGCAAATCCAGGAGGGTTGCCTAGCAACACATTCCTCGGAGGGAGGCAACGGGTGTGTTTGAGCAGTAAGGGCTAACGAAGCCGACTGTAGACGAAAGTCGGCGAGTAAAGTCGAAGGGAGGTGCATCTGCGACAGCCGAAAGTCGGACTCTGTAGTGGCTCAGATCAACATGGCAGTGCCAACATAACTGCTATTGTTTATAAAAAATGTCTTTGTACATTTTGAAAATAAAACGTTTCTATACCCCCATATCACACACTCCCAAACTTTAAATGTGCGTACAATTAATTGGTTAGAAACAGGCCTCAAATATAACTTTTATTTGTATCCGCTGTAGCTTTAGAATCGCGGAAAAGTTGGTTCCTGTTTTAGGGTCACGTTTGTGTGGGTCAACCAAAAACACAGTAATGATTGGTTGACAAATAATGCCTTCCACAATGCAGGTGATGGCTGCATGGTGCAGTTGGTGAGAAGCAACTGCAGTGACTTGAAGGCGACTTCATAAAAAACTGCATGACCTTTGATCACATGGTTTTTGTAAAGTTCATGCAGTCGACATGTAGACGCAAGTCAGAAAATGTTTATCCCAATAATGCAACACACTTTAAAAGGCGGTGACCAACAATGGTCACTGACATGACAAAATTGATCTGCTCGAACGTGCCCAACAGCTGCATCACTTGACAAATTCCCATGATTCAATGCTAGGTTCGGACCAAACAGCTACACTCTAAACATCATTAGGGGTTCAACAAGGGTTCTTCTAAGGTCCTCGAAGTTCTTCAAAGAACCTTAGGATTCTTGGCACTGAAAATGGCACCCAAAAGGTTCTTCCAAGAATCCCATAGGAGTTGGGGTTCATCAAGGAACCTCCTTAGTTGGTGGGGGTTCTTGCAGAAACCTAACTGCCCAACTGAAACATTTTGATTTAAATTTGAAAGGACAGCAGGTGCAGGCACTTAACTTAAATATTTTAAGAGCTCTTCAATTTAAGGTAAGGTTTGTTCCTTGTATGATCTAAATTGATATTGTTTTATGATGATACCATCTATCTTTTCATATTTGTGCAGATCTTTCTAAAACAGAAAATGGACACAATTCAATGGATATCAATCAACAAAGAGGTAAGAATATGTAGGCTATAAGAATATGTTGAAGGCTAGCTGTATTGGGCGCAGATGACTGAACTGATACACAGACAAGGAGGCATACAAAGGTATGTCAATTGGTATTGGTATGTTTTGCAGATCACATGTACCATCCTCCTCCCTTACCTCTTCAATGAAAATCCCATAGGCCTCTACATTATGGACAAGATATGTGTATGAAAACCATTATCAAAACAATTTTTTGTCATTAACATTTACCACAAAAACCAAGGTATGAATACTGTCGTGTGCTTGTTTTGTAAAAAATCTGTATAATTACTATTTTGGGGATTCACAGACTTTACCCTCCCTACACCTCTATTGAATATAACAGGAAACCTGTTCGTTCACCATGCACTGCAAAATCATTTTGGCTATGGATACGGAGAACATCAACACACCAGAGGATTCGGAAAGTAATCAGACCCCTTCCCTTCCTCCACATTTTGTTACATTACAGCCTCTAAAATTGATTAAATAACAGCAATCAGGGGAGAAGGGCCTTGGTCAGGGAGGTGACCAAGAACCCAATGGTCACTCTGACAGAGCTCCAGAGTTCCTCTGTGGCGATGGGAGAACCTTCCAAAAGGACAACCATCTCTGCAGCACCATTTCTGCAGACCTTTATGGTAGACTGGCCAGACGGAAGCCACTCCTCAGTAAAAGGCACATGACAGCCCTCTTGGCCTGAAAACCAAGCGTCACGTCTGGAAGAAACCTGACACCATCCCTACGGTGAAGCATGGTGATGGCAGCATCATGCTGTGGGGATGTTTTTCAGCGGCAGGGACTGGGAGACTAGTCAGGATCGAGGGAAAGATGAACGGAGCAAAGTACAGAGAGATCCTTGATGAAAACCTGCTCCAGAGCGCTCAGGACCTCAGACTGGGGCGAAGGTTCAACTTCCAACAGGACCACGACCCTAAGCACACAGCCAAGACAATGCAGGAGTGGCTTCGGGACAAGTCTCTGAATGTCCTTGAGTGGCCCAGCCAGAGCCCGGACTTGAAACCCGATCTAACATCTCTGGAGAGACCTGAAAATAGCTGCGCAGCAATGCTCCCCATCCAATCTGACAGAGCTTGAGAGGATCTGCAGAGAAGAATGGGAGAAACTCCTCAAATACAGGTGTGCCAAGCTTGTAGCATCATACCCAAGAAGACTCGAGGCTGTAATTGCTGCCAAAGGTGCTTCAATAAAGTACTTAGGAAAGGGTCTGAATACTTATGTAAATGTCTTATTTACGTTTATTTTTTATTTTTATAAATCTTCAAAAATTTATGAAAAGCTGTTTTTGCCTTGTCATTATGGGTATTGTGTGTAGATTGAAGAGGGCAAAAAACATTTAACCCATTTTAGAATAAGGCAGTAACATAACAAAATGTGGAAAAAGTCAAGGGGTCTGAATACCTTCCGAATGCACTGTAACCATTGGACTTGGGGCTCTGTTTGCCTCATATTTTGATTTTTGTATTCTGCTTTGCCACTAAAATCATAATAAACACTGACAACTAAAATAGTGTGTTATTGTTGTTATTGTTATGTGTATTGTTATTAATAATAATAGGGGGGGTGGGGGGGTAGTAAAAATGTTTACCCCAAAAGGTTCTTCAAAAGTTTTTGGAAATGGGGATCTTTAAAGAACCCTTTTAAAAGGTTATTTGAAGAATTTATAGGGGTTCCCCCACAGTTTCAATTTTAAGAACCCCTAAAGGATACTCCAGGAACCTTTTATTTTTAGAGTGCACTCCACAAAGCAAGTCCTGCAGGCTCTAGTTTGATCTTATCTTGATTATTGTCCAGTCATATGGTCGATTGCTGCAAAGAAAGAGCTAGTTAAACTGCAGCTGGCCCAGAACAGAGCGGCACATCTTGCTCTTCATTGTAATCAGAGGGCTGATATTAATACTATGCATGCCAGTCTCTCTTGGCTAAGAGTTGAGGAAAGACTGACTGCGGTCACTTCTTGTTTTTATAAGAAACATTAATGTGTTGGAAATTCCAAATTGTTTGCTTTGTCAACTTACACACAGCACTGACACACACCCTGACCCCACCAGACATGCCACCAGTGGTCTTTTCAAAGTCCCCAGGTCCAGAACAAATTCAAGGAAACGTACAGTATTATACAGAGCCATGATTGCATGGAACTCCTTTCCATCTTATATAGTGCAAGTGAACAGCCAACCTGGTTTAAAAAAAATTATAAAGCACCTCAAGGCACAACGCCTCTCCTCCATGTGACCTACTTGTTGTTTGTATGTATTGCATGTATGTGTAACTGATAGATGCACACACACTACATTTTTATGTTCTTAAATGTATGTCAATTGAAAAGGCTTTTGTCTGTAATGTCTTTTTCGTTATGTGTCGGACCCCAGTAAGACTAGCTGTCGCCATTGGCGTTGGCTAATGGGGGATCCTAATAAATCAAATGAACTGTTTTTCAGACATTGTGAAATTCAGATAGGCCTAATCTGTATAACCTTGTGAAGGGTGGTGTGATTTAGAAACATCCTTCCATTGCAAATCTTTTCAGTTTATTTTACTTAAAGAGTGACTGAATCAACAAACAAACTTATCTGGTTTAAAATGGCCTATGTGGCATCGATATGAGTCAGAAACATTTATTCTAGTGTCAAAATTGACTACAAAGTGTAAATAGGATAATTTTGGACATAAAGTCAGTCTTGTCCAAAACTGAGATTTTCGAGATTATTAGGAAAAAAGTGTATGTCACGGAATGAAGGGTACATAACCGTTTTCCTTGGGTTGGGTTTTGTTTCAATCCTGCCCACAGCTGGCAGCACCCAAGTAATCAACAATTCGGAGTGCAGCTGCACGCGACCCAATCTAATGCCCAGCACACTAACCATGGTAAATTTGGTTTGACTTCGGATATCCCTACGGGGCTAGTTAAGGACCATCAGTAAATTACACAACGTACATGGGACAATAATCAAATATTTCAGTAGCTCCATATTTCAATGACATAAACACCTCAAACCAACTATAAATTGTAGAAATTCATATACAAAAATTTAAAGCATTTAATGAAAACTAAAAGGTGTGTAACATGAAAGTATTGTCCCATTTACATTGTGTAATATATTGACAGCTATTTGGCGAAAGTAGTTGGCTAGCTTGCTAGCTAGCCTAGACACATACCTGGTTAGACTGTTTCAAGTTATCTGGAAGAGTGAGTGACTATAACTGTGTACTGTTTTGTCAGAGTGAATGTACAAACGCTTCGCACGTGCGAACACACACAATAGACACCCACATTAAAGCACGCCTCCGAGACCCAAATCTTGTTACATTTCCTAATGAGGACCATTGAAACTGAGGCTAAATCAGTATGTTCAGCGTCCCTTTAAATAAAATTAATTTAGGTTGTTTCTCAATGTTTTCAATCAGAGGTAGGGGAGAGTGGGGTATGTTGAGCCATGTTTTACATTCAGCATCACTATGTCAAGGGAAATACAGTTTTCTTTCCAACAAAGATATCTACATATATGTCAGGATGTTGTGTATCCCTGGAAATAATCATAATTAATGTAAACATAACAGTTTTGAAAACATAGCTTATTCTAAAAAAGTGGTCTCTTTGCACAATTTACCCCGGGTATGGGTTAAATTGAGCATAGGGCAATGACTGTATATATGAATGGACAAAGCCATTGATCACGTGACACCATTCATTCCTATAGACAGCTTAGCTGACAAAGTCACAAATTAGATGCAGCACAGTGATAACACATTCTGCTGTTCTATAAACAAAATATCAGACATTGTTTTCCCATTGGAACTTTGTTGTGCTTTTAAATAGTTGGAAGCGCAGTGATAACCCATTTAGGTGACAACTAAATAAAAAAATCTGACATTGTTTTTAGATGGTTGAAAGCATAGTGATAACACATTGGGAATTCAACAAACTTTTGGCTGTCTTTTTGAGTGGGTGATTATAGGTTGTAATTACATTTTACACATTTAGCAGATACTCTTATCCAGAGCCACTTAGAGGCGCAATTAGGGTTAAGTGTCTTGCTCAAGGGCACATTGACAGATTTTTCATCTAGTCGGCTCGGGGATTCGGACCTGCAACCTTTCGGTTACTGGCCCAATGCTCTGAACTGCTAGGCTACCCTGTCGTCCCCCTCTCATTGATCAACATCAAACCTCTCATTGATCAACATCAAACCTCTCATTGATCAACATCTAAGCCAAATATTACCCAATTGTCCACATTGAAATTATGTGATGTGCCTAGTAGGATGCTTGTCTCTTTGTCTCTGTTTAAATTATAATTTTCCAGATTTATTTGTGAGTCAATTCCTGACACTCTCTGCCTTGCTGTTCCTAACATGAAGTTCCTCAGTTCCTCACATGTTCTTCTCCTGACAATTGACATGTACTCTCAGACGACGGGTCCAGTGTGTCTTCAGTCTTTGTCTCCATTTCCTTATTTTCTCCAGTCTCCATATTAATATAACTTCCTGGTTGAAAATCACTGTTGCTTGTTTCTGTATATTTTCTTTATCCACTCAATGTGTCAAAAAGGACAGAACCATGCTTATTAAAAAACTGTATTTATTGTTAACAATATGATTGCTATGACAGCTACTGGTAAATAGATCATATTATAAAATCGTATTTTACTCCGTATACATACTGAATTCATATGTGACATCACATACAAGTCTGTACTGGTCATTTTAAGTAGAGTGCCATGCATCTTATGAACATAGCTAATATTCAACTTAATTTGATTACCTTCATGTATGACAATGCATTTGTTTCCTTGTTATTTAAAAAAAGGTATACTCACATGTATGAACATAACACTGAGAACAAACATACTTGGAAAAAGTACTTGACAATAACTATCACTGAAAGGCAGCTATAGGTTTAAACGATTATAGGGCTGTGTATCCCAAATGAGTTTTATACATTTTACAGGGCACACCCTTCATTTCACCCTTAGCATGCAGTGCAATCTCAGATATTATTCCAGATATTAGTGAGAAAAGCTTTATTCCTTTCACACTTTTCTCAGGAAATAATAATTTATGAAACTGGCTTTGTATTAGGCCTAACTGATAATAAAAACTGCGACCTTTGAACACAGATTATTTTGTCACTGAAGATATGTCAATTTAGGTCAGGTGGATAGAAACAAAATCAAACCAAACGTAATGTATTGTCCCTTTAGTATCCACATACTGTTATAAATTGTTTTGCAGACAGTCATGTTTTATTTCCCTTTTTAATCCTTTTCACAGAAGTAGTGTGCCATTAGGCTGGAAATCCTACCCTTTGTCTTCTAAAAATAAAACATATTATGTTCCTTACATCCATGTAGCATGTCTGTGAATGACCACTATGAGTGGTTTTGACAGACACAGCCTTGGTTCATGATCACTGTGCCCTTCCTTCTGGTCTTTGTACGCCTTGTGACTGTTGCACTGCAGCTGCTATAGCACAGAGTTGCGTGATTTCCATGGAATCTGCTTAGTATAAGGTATATTTATTATGAAGATATAATGAAACCTGTCATGTTTTTAAGGTTGTTTTTTTAAATATACCCTGTCCAATGTTGCTGTCAGCTCATGTCTGATAAACTCTACACAAGCTTCTCTAAAGCTGAACAAGAGTATTGATCCAGTTGTTAGATGGTAGATAAGAAAGCTCTTATCATTATGAGGAGGAGCTTTCCAATTCAAATTAGTAATGTAAAAGGTTTATAGAAAAACATGGATCCCTCTGAAGGTCTTGAGTGCAAGGATTCAGAACCAAGTTCACCCACTCTTCTCCTCACAATGATAGACATATGGTAAATGTTTCAGACTTTGATCTCCTCTTCCTCAGGGAAGGCGTAAGGGACTTTAGACTGGCTGCGGGGTGAGGAGGAGGAGGAGGCAGAATTGCTGCGATGACTCCTGGAGAAGGAGCCTCCCCCGTAGTGACGCGCCAGCACGTCAGCTGCCCTCTGGAACCTCTCAGCTTCCATAGCTGGTTCTACCTGTGTAGGAGACCTCATAGATGCGTCTGGCATCTTAAGAGACCTCTCATCCTCCTCCTCTCCCTCTGCCCACTCTGAGCTGCAAGAGCGCCCCCTGTTGTTCACATTCACTTTGAGCGGCGTGCTTGACATGGAAGGGTTTGATGAGCTTAACTTGGGGCTCTGCACAGCCAGCTCAAACACAGAGCTCTGCTCCTCCTCTTCCTCCTCTTCCCCCAACTCCCAGCTGTGATTGGGCATTGTGAGGCAACTGGGGCTGTCAATCATGCCCAGAACCTCGCTCATGAGGGAGGGGCCAAGGTCCACTGTGAACGAGGTGAAGGAGTCGGAGCGTGTCAGCGCGAAGCCGTCGTTGTCTGCGAACGAGCCGCAGCGAAAGTCCTGAGCGAAGAGTCCGGTGCCGTCCTGCAGCTGTTTATCAAGGCGGGAGTGGCGGGGTAGTGTGACGAAACCAGACTGCAGACCTGCAGACAGGAAGGAGACAGACATATTAAAATGTTTTTTACAAATGGAGAACAGTTCATGCCTTGAAAAAAGCCATTGTCTATTCTATTAATGCATCTACAATATAATATCCAATTACTTTCATTAGACAGAGAAAACAACTTTCATTGAAGTGCATTGAAAATAATGTCAGTGAGCCTTGCAGTTTGCCTCATTGGCCAGAGGGTGACAGTATAAAACAAGCAAGATGTTTAGTCGTTTCAGAGCACCAGCCCAACCCACACACATTCCATGGTGCATGACTCCACTGGTTCTGAATGCTCCCTAGAAGAGGAGGGGGGGGCTTGGTTTTATATCTAGGGGGGGGGGCTTGGTTTTATATCTAGTGGACAGTTGTTAGCCGCTATTGAAAGAGAAGGAGGACCCAGAAAGAGATATAAAGAGGATAACAGAGTGGGAAAGAGAAAGGAACTTCAAGTCAAAAAAGTGATGAAGTGGAGAGTAGAAAAGGAATGAGAGGAAAATGGGACAGGAGGAAAGAAAGAAGAGCTAAAGAAATGACCAGAATATACAAATGAACATGTGTACATCACAGTAAGGGGTGGTACAGTGTGAGTTAACCTGTTGATCCCCTAGGTCTTCTAGCTCTCTGTGCCCTCTGTTGGTGCTCTTTATTTGGGTAAATTCCATCTGAGTTGGGTAACTATTCCTGTGGCTGGGGGGAATTCCAGACATCCCACATACTGTTCTAAAAACCCCTACCCCTGAACACACACACACACACAGTTTCACTGTACCAGCAGTGATTTAAGAGGGAGATGATGAGTGTTGGGTTTATGCGTTGCAGTCAAGCAGCACACAAACACAAAAGATGACAGGAAATGCCCTCTTGGTATCTTTCTCTCCTCAGCTGTGTTTGTTTGTGTTTATAGGCGTAATTGTGCGCAGGTGTTACCAAGGATATTCCAGATGACTCCAAAAAAAATAGTTTGTTTGTTGACTGTTTGTAGGGTTGAGAAGAGGAAATGTCAACCTGTGTGTGTGTGTGCAATATGTGCTTTTTCCCATTCCAGATGTAGCAGTGTTCTTACCGTAGCTGTAGAGGGAGGTATCTGGGGAGCTCACTGAGCTGGGGAACAGCACCCTCTGGTAGCCGTTGGGCATGTCAATGTTCAGCTGGGGCAGTGAGATGGCGTTCTTGATGATGGGCGAGACAGGAGGCGGTGGGGGTGAAAGGTCACGGGAACCAGTCCTGGCGCGGGGCACAGGGGACCTGCGTACATGCCTCAGGGTGCGGGAGAAGAAGCGGGTGGTCTTCGAGCTGCTGGTGGGTGAATCGGGGCTCATTGGTTCCCCTTTGCCCCCGTGGTTGCTAAGGAAGGAGGTGTCTCCGAACACATCGCCGCCGCGGCCCACATGCATGGTGTGGCGAAAATCCGGGAGTGGCGGGCTGATCATGTCCACGGAGAGTTCGCTCTTAAAGCGCCTCTTCCCCTGAGAGCCCGACACCAGGCCTTTAATCCCGGGCAGTTTTCCCAGACTCATGGTAGCAGAAATGAAAAATCCAATAAGAAATCAGTAAACTTTTCCAATGTAAAATGAGTGTAAAAAGACACTTAAAAAACGATCTGGATCCTTAAAAAAAAGAAGAACTCAAATAACTGGTTGGTGTATGTGCTGAGAATGTGTGTAGAATACATTCTCCACACGGCAGCAAGTGCCAGCTATTCATCGAGCGTGAGCCTGCAGTTTTAGGACATCCCACTGAAGTTTTCAGTTGAATGTTGGTTATCTATGGAGTCAGTCAACATTGAAAGCTTTCTCTCTCAGGGCCAATTCTGTGCTTTAGAATGACTCCAGCCTCAAAGAAATCCTGTCCTCCGTCCCAGCTGCTTTCAGTCATGAGGAATAAAAAGAGGAGGAATGACACATCCCAGTGTTTCTGGTATAACCACAGCCTATGTGCCTATGTGGTCTGAGAGCTTGGGATCCACTGGGCTTTTTTCAGATGGTGGGTTTGTGAATGTCAGTTCAGAAAATATATCCAGTTGCAGCTCCAAATATATACTCACAGTGAAAGATAACTCATCCAGTATTTGTGCAGTGAAAGAGTGAGAGAATACCAAGAGATGCTCATATTTTGTCCGTCAGACAAAATACATTTAACTTGATTATATCTTTGTGGATTGGAGTAGTGCCTGACTGTTATTTTGAACTTGTGTTTCTGCTTGTGAACACTAACAATATAACTATCATGCTCTCTCTGTTGGCAAGCTCATACCTGTGAACGTTTCTAGAGCTAAATCAATCTTAGACGTTCACAACAATTTCTATAATTATGTCATTTAAATGCACATTTCCCTTCAACAACCAAAATATAACAGTCCTTAAACTTCCCTCTCAAAGTTAATCTATGAGGCTTTATAAAAAACGATTCTTGTTCTTCCCTTTTAAGATCAGTCCAAACTGAAGTCTAGACCTACCTCCTTTAAAATGAGCACCAATGTCTTCTGTCAAGGCTGGACAGCCAGCAGTGTTACCTAGTTACCCCTTTCCATAAAAACCATCCAAGGTCTTGTTAACAAACAGTTAATGAACATCCCACCCGTCTAGACACTAATCACCTTGCCAGAGGTTTACGAGATCCTTGTAAAACGAGAATAAATATTTAGATTTTCTTTAAACCTAGTTTAAATTCCCTCTCGACTTGGCACAGTACAATAGATATGAGTTAGGCTGTGTTATACATCTGAAAGTGGTTATGTTTAAGATGCTTGGACCTGTGTGCTCTGTACAATAAACTTGTTGGAGATTATAAATAACTTGTTAAGGAACTGTAATGGGATTATGTCAGCTTTAAAACACCCTTTATTACCACTTCACTCTCACCCAGTGCGTTGTCTTTTCACCACTGCAGGCTCCAACACCAAGAAAACACCAAGAAAACACCAAGACAACAACCCTCACCAACCAGGTCACTTTAGCTATGGCTTAATGAGGAGTGACTCAATAGGCTGACACCTTTGCTTGTCAGCTAATAATCTCCTCTAATGCACCTACACACATGAACACACTGCACTCAAATACCAAAACACACACTTGATAATTAATCACTTAACTGACAACTCAGATCCTTCCAGTTACCGATGGAGGTTTCTAGGCTGCCGCAAGTCTCCTCAATCAAGTCCTTCTTCCCTTCAGATACAGTAAGTGTTTCCAGAAATTACTTTGTAATCCTGCTATGAAATCAACCTCACCTTATACACCCCTGTAATCAACAACAAAAATATATCCAACCTGTCACTCACTAGCCACTCAGTCATTTTAGTATTCCCTCATAGAAGTTTGATCTTGAATGTACCGTCCACAGGGGTGGTCAGCTTTCAGTCCCTCTGAGACCCAGCAGGAAGAGCAGGGGGTCCGTTCACACATGTCGTCTTCACTAAAGAGCTTTATCTGCGTGTGGCACCACACAGTCCATGTGACATCCTGTCACTTCGCTCCCCTCTCACAGGGCCTGTTGTCCTCTTTTATCCTTTGTTGTCGAGTTCAGCAAATTTACCACAGGCCCAGGACACCAGGCATTTAGGGGCAATGAAACACCATACAAAAGGGATACCGCTTTTAAAAAAAGGCAACACACTAAAGTGCTGTAATCCGTGCGGTTGTTTTGTCTGCGTCTTGGACGAAAAGGAGGTCCTCTGGGATTGGCCGTGTCCTGGATTAGTTTCTAATCCCTCCCTCCCTCTCCTCTCTCGTTCTCTGCCTCCCTCAATCCAGATAGTGTTTTGAGATACAGGTAGGTGGCTCCTCTCTCTGTCTTCATTCAGACCACGTCAGGGCTGCCTGGAGAAGACTTCACAGAGCGTTACAGAGTTAGAGAAAAGGCAACTATTAATAGGACTCACATAAATGGGGTCACATAAATGTGTCCGGTTGCTAAACATCTAGATTGACTTATTTTGGGAATGCTTATTTTCACCCAGTTTTGGCTCACAAGTCACTTACAACGGCCAACAGGTCATAAAATGTATTTATTTGGTATGTGAGCTATTTTCCACACTAAGAGAGCATCACAACACATTTTAGAGAGCCTTGTATGTCATTGCCAGCCTCCAAATGCAATATATCAATTTCAACAAGACGAGTTCTCACAGAGGTCTTTACAGCAGGGTTCCCCAACTGGCGGTCCACGGCCAGGTGATTCTATTTGGCCCCCCATGTTTTCTGAAGCAAAAAAACTAAACTAAAAGTATTTTATTTTTTATTGTTGGACATAAAAGACTGTAAAAACACCAGCAAATCAGCTCCAAGTGACTTTGATTTAGGAAATCTGTTCGAAAGTATTCCCACGCACAATAGAGAGATATGTGATTTAATAAAAATGTAATGTGATTATGTTTTTGTCAAACATTATATCTGTTTGGGCTTTTTGCGGTCAATTTGCAGTCTACAAATTATTTGTAATTATGTTCCGGCCCCCTGACCATCTGCTCAAGAAAAAATCGGTCCGCGGCTGAATCTAGTTGATGATCCCTGCTTTATAGGATCTTAATTGTTTAATTGTCAGGTTTGTCTCAAACCCTCTTAACTAAACTGACACCCTAGGCAGAATGCAGAATGCCATAATTCTGTATTCTAGAGTTACAGTGTACCTCTAATTTTACACCACTAACTGTTTTTAAGGGACTTCAGGACTGTGTATGTACAAGGTAGCCATGTTTGTGTTTTCCTGGTCATAGGCCTACTCTAGTCTGCCATGTTCTTCCTGCATGCTGAGGAAGTGAACACCTAGCTAAGCCTCATGTGGCTTTGGCTGACTGCTCAACAGCATCTCTGAGGATAAGTGTCACGGCCTGTCAGTGTGATGTGGTGTCTCATTTGGAGTACAGGGGTTAGAGTAGAGGCACCTGTAGCTGCTGCTACTCGGGCTTAGGATAGTGAGGGAAGGAAAGGGGGAAGGAGGACTGAGGATTTTTGTTGTCGGCGCCTGTACTGATCCGTCTTCTCATTAACGATGAGCTGTAATTCAATTAAGACGCTGATTAGTCGTGTGCGACGTTAGCGTGCGAGTGGCAGGGAGGAGGGACGGTAGCTGCTGGCTGGTTGCCTGTTGTGTCAACACCAATCTGTTATAAGGGATGGCTGTCCCTGGCTAGTTTCCACTCCTATCATTCACTGTGGGTGTCTCTATCTGCAAGCTCCCTTAATCTCACACTAAATGGCTCTCTCCTTCCCCTACCCTGAGATTTTACACTGTCCCATCTCTCCCTCTCCTTTTCAGTATTTCCACAACTTTATGTGAGCTTTTAGATGCCTCTATGCTCATAAACCCTATACTGCAGATTAGGAATCCACTGCAGGCTCTTTATACAGTACATGGACTGATTAATGACGCACAGGGAGACGCATGGCTCTGCTAAACATGACATTTATTATTTAATTGTACCTGCGCACATCCGTAAACAAGACGAGTGTTGCCGCGAGGCTGGCGAGGGCAGCCTGCCTGATTGCATCTAAACTGTGGAGGGGGAGAGGGAGGGAAGATCTGAAACTGTAATGGAAGCAGTGTGTGAGGGAAAGACAGCCGGACGCGCTTCATTATGGCCGTCAAAGAAAGGACCCAAAGCTCTGAATTGAAACACATTCAATCTCCCTTTCTTTTCAATTTTTTCATTCTTCGTCTCCCTTTACTCTTTTTTCTTTCTCGTCACTCTTTCCTTGCCTCTCTCTCTCTTTCTTTCTTTCTTTTCTTCTTTCCCCTCCCTGCGTCCTCCTGCTCGCCCAGTAAATGGGTTTAAGGCTTCAGAGGAACAGCTGTTACCACAAAACCCCAAAATTGCAGAACTGAGCTCTGCACTGGGATGGTTCTGCCACGGTGGGTCAGCTCTGAGGCTGTTTCCACTGGAGAGTCCTGGTCCCTTTAGAGCAGGATTCCCCAACTTGTGGCCCGCGGGCGCGGTTGGTTATATCCCCCCCCCCCCCCAAGATGTATGAAAATAAAAAAGTAATTGTTGGACATAAAAAGGAGGAAATCAGCTCCAAGTCATTTTAATTTTGGAAATCTGTTTCCAGGTATTCCCACGCATTATAGAGGGACATGTGATCATATACAAACGTAAGCAATGTTTGAAATGATTGTGTTTTAGTCAAACAATGTACATCTGCTCAAGAAAAAATCGTCCCACAGCAGAATCTAGTTGATGATCCATGCTTTAGAGCATTGCACCACCAGGCTGTGGGTTAAGACGCGACGTGGCTATAGAAGGTCTGCCAGGTCCCCTAGTGGTGTGGTGAGTGTGTGTGTGTGTGTGTGTGCATAGTACTCCCTCCCCATAATTCCCTTGATGCAATACATTGCAACATTTCAACACTGCATTTGCCTAATGCTCAAATCAATCTCCAAAGATGTTAATTTCCCAACACTCTGTCTCGTCATTTACCAGTATCTTCTTGACCATACTTACTGTATGTTAACACAACAGAGAGGCAATAAGTCAGAACAACAGTGGAGTGTAAATACATCCCTATTCCATTTCAATAACATGTTAGACCACCAGACCAGAGAGTGTAAGGAAGTGTTTGCTCTCTAAACTTCCACATAGCAAACATCAATAGAGGCCATTTACAGAAATATCATCATAAATGTCTCAATAAGGGAACCTCTTATGATGAATGTTTTGCTGCTGCTCTCAGATCAGTTATTAGCAGAGTGATTGTGTGAGGTAAGCCTTACTATTCACTGGCCTGTGATGCTGGCGGGATCTCAGTACAGTTGTGCCATCACACACCAGCAGTAGCCAATTTATTTCACTGTTTAGAAGTATTGGGTTTCTTGGAATCCAATTGAAAGCCGCAGAGGTTTTAAGACACCTGTTTGTGAAATAATTAACCCCTTTAGAATTAATATGAGAGAGCATTGATTTAGTATTACATATTCAAAGCATTACAGGACAATGAATTAGGCTTTTGGTTACTCTTGTTCTATCTACACATCATGTTGAATACTGGCAGTGGGCAGTAATTTCCTGATGTAGGGGTACACACATTCAGAGGAAATAATCAATGTTGAACTCTGACCTCATCTTGTAAATTAACCCTGATTTACAGTTTCTTAAACATGTACATGTAGCCAAGATGAGTGGTCTGGTTTTAGGTTGTTTCTACAGTATGCACCAGGTGATGTTGAGAATGTAAGTATGTAAGGGGCCAGAAATGGGGATAGAGAAAGAAAATATCAAAACACAAACACAACTATACTCTCCCGCTGAGATTGGATTTCCAGACCCTTGTTGGTGACACACACGCGCACGAGCGTGCACACACACACTCACAATAAAACATAAATGCATAAGAGATGATGCCTCCAGAGCGGCGTAGTGCCAATAGAGATCCTGGTTCGAATCCAGCCTCTGTCGTAGCCGGCCGCGACTGGGAGACCCATGGGGCCGCGCACAATTGTGTCGTCCAGGGTAGGGGAGGGAATGGCCGGCAGGGATGTAGCTCAGTTGGTAGAGCATGGCGTTTGCAACGCCAGGGTTGTGGGTTCATTTCCCACGGGGGGCCAGTATGAAAATAATTATAAAAAATAATGTATGCACTAACAGTAAGTCGCTCTGGATAAGAGCGTCTGCTAAATGACTAAAATGTAATGATGGTCACAGACTAATTAGCCTACCTTCCTGTAGCCTACTTGAAATTATAATCACTGAAACACAGTAACAATGTGAATTTCTAATTATATTTTGGTAACAGGACTGAGAACATTCACTAAGTGGCGGTTGCTGAATATGCAGACGCGTGTGTCACCTTGTGCACTGGTCCCTCTGTCCGCAGCTATGCGCCACTGTCAGCTCTCTTTCTACGTACAATTATGCGCTCCAGGCGCACAACGGATCCCAACTCCTGTCTAGAATATCCGACAGTCTACCTCGTCTCGATGTAGAAAATGACTACACAACGTTACAGATTTGATAAGAAATAAAAGTGACTGATCAACGTGACTTATACCAGTACATTGCCACCAGCATCAGCAGCTAAATTGAAAACAAATTGTTTCAATTTGTCTTTACTTTACTGTTTATTTATGCATTAGCCTACAATAATAATGAATCGGCAGTTCGGATAAAGATATGTGAATAAGGTAATCGATGTAAACTTACCATAAAGTCCGCAGAAAGTTCGCTATCGCTCCATAAGCTATGAAGGGAAAAGGCACAGAGAAAATGGTATTCTCAATGTGTGCCACCTTTGTCTTCTTTGATATGTTTCGATGTATTAAAATGTTTACAGTAATGTCCATATAATGTGCTGTGCAGGGGTGTTGTGCTGCTGCTTAGAAAATGTTTCGCGGGAAGGTGGGAAGGAGATATAGGGGTGAGCAGCAGGAACGTGAGCGAGAAAACAGTTGTCAAATCAGGATTTGAATGACGCCTTCAACAAATGTTCATGGTAAGAAACAAATGGGGAGGGGACTTGTAACATTTATGCACAGTAATCGCTGTACTGTTGCAGCAGCAAACGCTTGTAAGATACATCCATTAATTTTCTTTTCTTTTCTCATTTACAAGTACTATGTGGTTGTTAATCAACTCCAGCTTTAGGTTCAGTTGAAACGTTCTCTTTATGTTAGTTCCTGAAGTTAGGATATTTTTTAGGCCAATACAAAAACTTGCCAGTAATTATTTGCCACTAATGTACTGTACACTCTTGAAAAAAGGTGCTATCTAGAACCTAAAATAGTTATTTGACTGTCCCCATATAAGAATCCTTTGAAGAACCCTTTTGGGTTCCATGTAGGACCCTTTCCACAGAGGTTTCTACATGGAACCCAAAAGGGTTCTACATGGAAACAAAAAGGGTTCTTCCTGGAACCAAAAAGGGTTCTCCTATGGGGACAGCCGAAGAACCCTTTTGGAACCCTTTTTTCCATAGATTGTAGGTCTTGAAGTCTACATAGCATTGCCATCCATTCCAGCCATCAAGAGCTTGGAACAGGGAGTTAGATGGATGGGGTTAGGGGGGTAGGTGGGGGGTTGCCCTGCTGGACACTCCAAAAGGATACAGCCTCGGCAGGAATGCCCAAGAATCGACAAAGACTTGATGTGCCAGCAAATAGTTTCCAAATTCCAAAGTGGTTAGTGATTGGGCTAATCTTGTAAAACTCCTTGACCCCCGGTGACCTGGGCTGTTGGCTGTTTCTCAAACCATCAGACAATCAGCAGGAAGTCAGGCAGCTCTGGAGTGTCTGGGGGTCAGTGTGCTGCAGCTCATGTCTATCCCCCAAAAACCAAACAACATACCGCTAGGCTGAAGTTAGATGTCACGGATTCAGCCGAGGCTGCCCCTCCTCCTTGCTCGGGCAGGCTTCGGCGTTCGTCGTCACCGGAGTACTAGCTGCTACCGATCCATGTATCAATGTTCGACTTGTTTTGTCTTAATTGGTCACACCTGTTTCCCATTATGTAGTTATGTCTTCCCTATTCAATCCTCTGTCTCACACTGTGTGTTGTGCGTGTTTGTTCATGTTTCGGTTGTCGTTAGTGTGCGGGTTTGTTCCCTCCCTGCGTGGAGGTTGTTGTTCATACTTTTACCTACGAGTAAAGTACGCCTTTTGATTAGCTCTGTGTCCTGCGCCTGACTTCGCCTACCGCATTACACTGACGCCTTGACAGAAACACGCACCATCTACATGGAGTCAGCAGGTACAGCTATGCCAGCCGGATCGATGGAGGAACGCGTCCAACAACAAGCGGCCATGATCCAGGCTCTAGGCACCACTATGGAATGAGTAGTGAATACTATGCAGCGATGGGAGAGAGGAGGTATCCCTATACCTCCTCCGATTACACCACCACCTACACCGATGTCCATCGCTTCACCCTCTGGGTCCAGTGGGATTCGGCTCTCGCTCCCGAGGGCTTATGACGGTACAGCTGCCGGGTGTCAGGGTTTTCTGCTCTAGGTGGAGCTCTACCTGGCAACCATCCACCCGGCTCCCTCGGGATACGAGAGCGTGTCCGCCCTCATCTCCTGTCTGTCCGGTAAAGCGCTGGAGTAGGCTAACGCAGAGTGGGGGGGAATAGACGCCGCAACTGTAAGCTATGCAGAGTTTACCCGCCGCTTTAGGGCGGGTGAGCGTCTATTCCACCTCAGACAGGGGAAGAGGAGCGCGCAGGAATTTGCACTGGACTTTCGGACTCTGGCTGCCAGCGCAGGATGGAATGAGAGGGCCCTCATCGACCACTATCGTTGCAGCTTAAGGGAGGACGTTCGTCAGGAATTGACCTGCAGGGACACCAACCTAAACCTGGACCAACTGGTGGATATGTCAATTCGACTGGATAACCTGTTGGCTACCTGCGGACGTCCGGATCAGGGGCCATCCATTCCATCCCCCAGCACCTCCGACCCTACCCCTATGGAGCTCGGAGGTGCTGCTATGAGGGAGACCGGTAGAGGGGCCGTCCCCTGCACCAACTGTGGCCGCAGAGGACACACTGCTGGTCGGTGCTGGGGAGGGCCTTCAAGGAGTCGAGGCAGTAGGCAGCGCACTGATGAACCATTTCAGGTGAGTAGGCACCCAACTCACCCAGAGCTCCCTGTTGCGCATATGTGTATTAATGTTGTATTTCCCGAGTTTTCTTCTTATTCCCAGCATAAGGCGCTAGTAGATTCAGGTGCAGCTGGGAACTTTATTGATCGTCAGTTTACCCGTAGGTTAGGGATTCCTATTGTGCCAGTCGATGTGCCCTTCCCTATCCATGCCCTAGATAGTCGCCCTTTAGGGTCAGGTCTGATTAGGGAGGTCACAGCGCCACTCTGGATGAAGACGCAGGAGGGGCATGAGGAAATAATTAGTCTATATCTGATTGATTCTCCTGCGTTTCCAGTGGTGTTGGGGCTTCCCTGGTTAACTTCTCATGACCCCACTATGTCATGGCAACAGAGGGCTCTCAAGGGATGGTCAAGTCAGTGCTTGGGGAGGTGTGTAGGTGTTTCCGTAGGGGCAACTACGGTGGAAAGTCCAAACCAGGTTCCCACCATGCACATTCCACCTGAATATGCCGATTTGGCTCTCGCCTTCTGTAAAAAGAAGGCGACTCAATTACCACCCCATCGACAGGGGGATTGTGCGATAACCCTCCAGGTAGGCGCTGCGCTTCCCCGGAGTCACGTGTATCCTCTGTCACAGGAAGAGACGGCGGCTATGGAAACATATGTAATAATATAATAATATAATAATAATAATAATATAATATGCCATTTAGCAGACGCTTTTATCCAAAGCGACTTACAGTCATGCGTGCATACATTTTTTTTGTTTTTTGTGTATGGGTGGTCCCGGGGATCGAACCCACTACCTTGGCGTTACAAACGCCGTGCTCTACCAGCTGAGCTACAGAGGACCACCCATACATACCACCGACTCTCTGAGACAGGGATACATTCGGCCGTCCACTTCCCCTGTGTCATCGAGTTTCTTTTTTGTGAAGAAGGATGGTGGCTTACGCTCGTGCATTGACTACCGTGGTCTAAATCAGATCACTGTAAAATACACCTATCCATTACCTCTGATTGCGAGTATGACGGAGTCATTGCACGGGGCGCGCTTCTTCACGAAATTGGATCTCAGGAGCGCGTACAACCTGGTGCGTATCCGGGAGGGAGATGAGTGGAAGACGGCATTTAGTACCACCTCGGGGCACTATGAGTACCTCGTCATGCCATACGGTTTGATGAATGCTCCTTCAGTCTTCCAATCTTTTGTTGATGAGATTTTCAGGGACCTGCATGGACAGGGTGTAGTGGTGTATATTGATGACATTCTCATATACTCCGCTACACGGGCCGAGCATGTGTCCCTGGTGCGTCAGGTGCTTGGTAGACTGTTGGAGCATGACCTGTATGTGAAGGCGGAGAAATGTCTGTTCTTCCAAGAGTCCATCTCCTTCCTAGGACACCGCCTGTCCACGTCAGGTGTGGAGATGGAGATTGACCGCATTTCGGCCGTGCGTAATTGGCCGACTCCAACCACGGTGAAGGAGGTGCAGCGATTCTTGGGTTTTGCCAATTACTACCGGAGGTTTATCCGGGGCTTTGGTCAGGTAGCGGCTCCCATTACCTCCTTGCTAAAGGGAGGACCGGTGCGTCTACAGTGGTCAGTTGAGGCGGACAGGGCTTTTGGGCATCTGAAGGACCTGTTTACTTTGGCTCCGGTGCTGGCTCATCCGGATCCTTCCTTGACATTCCAGGTTGAGGTGGATGCGTCCGAGGCTGGGATTGGAGCTGTACTGTCTCAGCACTCGGGTACGCCACCAAAACTCTGCCCCTGTGCTTTCTTTTCTAAGAAGCTCAGTCCGGCGGAGCGCAATTATGATGTGGGGGACCGGGAGCTGTTAGCTGTGGTTCAAGCTCTGAAAGTGTGGAGGGGGCTAAACACCCTTTTCTCATTTTGACTGACCATCGTAATCTGGAGTACATCCGGGCGGCGAGGAGGCTGAACCCTCATCAGACAAGGTGGGCCATGTTCTTCACTCGTTTTGTGTTTACTCTCACTTACAGACCAGGTTCCCAGAACGCTAAGGCAGATGCCCTGTCCCGACTGTATGACACAGAGGAGAGGTCCATTGAGCCCACTCCCATACTCCCGGCGTCGTGTCTGGTGGCACCGGTGGTGTGAGAGGTTGACGCGGACATCGAGCGGGCGTTACGTACCGAGCCCACTCCCCCCCAGTGTCCAGAGGGTCGGATATACGTGCCGCTCGAGGTTCGTGATCGATTGATCTATTGGGCTCACGCGTCACCCTCCTCTGGTCATCCTGGCATCGGTCGGACAGTGCACTGTCTTAGTGGGAAGTACTGGTGGCCCACTTTAGCCAAGGACGTGAGAGTTTGTGTCCTCCTGCTCGGTGTGCGCCCAGTGTAAGGCACCTAGACACCTGCCCAGAGGGAAATTACAACCCCTACCCGTTCCACAACGGCCGTGGTCCCACCTATCGGTGGATTTTGTGACGGACCATCCCCCCTCACAAGGGAACACCACGATTCTGGTCGTTGTGGATCGGTTTTCGAAGTCCTGCTGTCTCATTCCTATGCCAGGTCTCCCTACAGCCCTACAAACTGCTGAGGCCCTGTTTACACACGTCTTCCGGCACTACGGGGTACCTGAGGATATTGTGTCGGTTCGGGGTCCCCAGTTCACCTCAAGGGTCTGGAGGGCGTTCATGGAACGTCTGGGGGTCTCGATTAGCCTTACCTCAGGTTTTCACCCCGAGAGTAATGGGCAGGTGGGGAGAGTTAACCAGGATGTGGGTAGGTTTCTGAGGTCCTATTGCCAGGGCCAGCAGGGGGAGTGGTCAGGTTATATCCCCTGGGCAGAGATAGCCCAAAACTCACTCCGCCACTCCTCTACTAACCTTACGCCTTTCCAGTGTGTGTTAGGTTATCAGCCGGTCCTGGCACCTTGGCATCAGAGCCAGATCGAGGCTCCTGCGGTGGATGAGTGGTTTCGGTGCTCAGAAGAGACCTGGAACGCTGCTCATGTACACCTGCAGCGGGCAATCAGGCGACAAAAGGCGAGCGCCGATCGCCACTGCAGTGAGGCCCCGGTGTATGCACCGGGGGACCGGGTCTGGCTCTCGACCTGAAACCTGCCCCTTCGCCTGCCCTGCTGGAAGCTGGGTCAGCGGTTTGTGGGGCCATTTAAAGTCCTGAGGAGATTGAACAAGGTTTATTATAGGTTACAACTTCCTATTAATTACCGTATTAACTCCTCGTTCCATGTGTCTCTCCTCAGGCCGGTAGTAGCTGGTCCACTCCAGGAGTCTGAAGTACGGGAGGTTCCTCCGCCCCCACTGGACATCGAGGGGGCTCCGGCGTACTCGGTCCGGTCCATCTTGGATTCGAGGCGTCGGGTGGGGGGCCTGCAGTATCTCGTGGAGTGGGAGAGGTACGGTCCGGAGGAACGGTGCTGGGTCCCTAGGAGGGACATCCTCGATCCCTCCATGTTGAGGGATTTCCACCAGAGTCATCCGACCCGCCCTGCTCCACATCCTCCTGGCCGGAGCCGCGCGTCAAGGGGGGGGGTACTGTCACGGATTCAGCCGAGGCTGCCCCTCCTCCTTGCTCGGGCAGGCTTCGGCGTTCGTCGTCACCGGTGTACTAGCTGCTACCGACCCATGTATCTATGTTCAACTTGTTTTGTCTTAATTGCTCACACCTGTTTCCCATTATGTAGTTATGTCTTCCCTATTTAACCCTCTGTCTCACACTGTGTGTTGTGCGTGTTTGTTCATGTTTCGGTTGTCGTTAGTGTGCGGGTTTGTTCCCTCCCTGCGTGGAGGTTGTTGTTCATTATTTTACCTACGAGTAAAGTACGCCTTTTGATTAGCTCTGTGTCCTGCGCCTGACTTCGCCTACCGCATTACACTGACGCCTTGACATTAGAAGGCAATTAGAAGAGGGGATGTAAGGATGTCAGACACTGAAGACACTCTGAGACCAGAACAATGAGGCATAGTTTGGAACCTTGATTTCCCTTACTCATATAACCCTCTCAGTCATCTCTCTCCCTCCCTCTCTCCCCCTTTTCTTATTTTTTCTCCCTCACAATTGCCCACTCCACTCTCTCACAAGGAAAACAGTCTTGGCTGAGTATGCCGGTTCTTCAACAAAAAACAGCATGGCAGTTTTGGACCCTGGACAGAAATGGGTCCCTAAAGGAAGGCAAGATTACAACACCCTCTTTTACTCTTTTTCCCTTTCACACTTTCTCATACATATAATTAATTCCTCACACATTATTTACCATTTTCCATCGCTCTCCTCTCTTTTTCTACCCTCTCAACTCTCTAATCCTCACCTTTTTATGATATTTTCTCACATTTTCACTTTCTCTCTTCCATGCTCTCTCCTTTCCATGTGAACTCTCTCCTCCATGCTCTCATTCAAAAGTAGAGATACTGATGTTCAGCAGCTGCTGTCAACAGGACCTGGTAGTCCTCATACATTTACAAATCCATCCTTTACGCCCACTCCTCCTCCTCTCCCTCCCTCTCTCCATCCCTCCCTCTTGGCTTCTGAGGTTCTAGCACATTCCCCTTCATGGGAAATTGATTTCTCCACTGATCATTTATTTCCCAGTTAACTATTAAAGCCTCTCCTGCCATTAGCCTCTATTTATTCAGTTCTCCAGCTGCCAGGCCTTCCTGAAGTGGGTGTAAGTGAAACCGCAGGCACACCCATGAACCCCAGAAGCCTCGGTGCAAAGTTGTGGGTGAGAACAAACAGTATCCACATCGTCAGAATGGCCCAGAATATCTTTGTATAGTGGCAAATTCTGACAAACTCTTATAGGATTGTTTTTTATAGGATGCCCTGTATGCTGGTTGAGGCATTGGCACATACAGCACTATCGTTTTACAGTCTTGAGTGTCCCAGATCTCTTTGCAGAGTGAGGTCTGACTCTGATTCTGTGTAGTTTTTGGTGGCTGTGAAGTTTCTGTCCCCATGGTCTTCAGGTCCTGATCCCTCATGCTGAGATTGGTGCTCCCACTTGACCCACTTCACTCATAAACCAGTCAGCAGGCCAGAATCCAATCAACCACTTAAAGAAGCAACTGAAGTCAGTCAAGGGTCAGTCAAGTTAATAATACATAATACATACAGTAGCAACACATAGTAAATGGATACATAGATCAGTCAAATTATACAGAATAAAGGGTCTTGGTCTGCATGTCTATGCATTCCTTTTGCTTTTCTATGTATTCCTTCCTTTTCCTGTTTTATGAAGTGCTATTCTCTTGGACTCCTTGTTTAGTCATTTATCCATACATCTATGCTTTTCTTCATACACTCTGTATGATATTGTGACCCATTGGATCTGCCTCAGAGTAGCCTACGGTGGCTGGGTACTAATGGAGTGTGATCTCCACAGTTCACACTCGCACTCACACACACGCACACAGCCACACACACACTGTTTACACAGTGGAAATGAGAGAGGAGTTGAAAAGGACTGATGGCGCCTTTGGGACCACTTAGGGGATCATATATTTTTAAGCTCCACTGACGGCTTTTGAGTGTGGGAATGTGTGTGTGTGTGCTTGTGTGTGTGCATGCATGGCTGCATGTGTTTCCTTTCAATTGTACCTGAGTTCTGTGCCAATATGTTTTACTGTGCATAAGATGTTTTGATGAGGTATCTATGCAATACCAGTTGTCTTGTCATGCTTTACAGTAATGAGATGAGTTTGCATTTGCATGCATCACCTTAACAAACCGCCTGAACTGTGACAGACCCTAGAATCGAAGGGATTGAAGGGGATTGCTGGTGACAAATGAGCTATGTGATGTCATCTGACACCCTGATGCAGAGAGTACAGATGCAGCCTGGGAACAGCTGGCCCTCTTCACACCAGAAGCTCAGAGGTTAAGACGGGAATCTGCTGAGTTCAGAGACTGGGGGGCTTTTCACTTTCGTAGGCTGATAAAATATAGACACATGCGCACAAATGCACGAATGCACTAGCATATACACACACACGCACACACACACACTGGCCTGGGAACAGTCACAACTGGTTATTATTATAGGATCCTCCTGTAGCCACATACACCCACGCAGTCGCCGCTGCGTACACAGCACTCACACATGGGAATGTATACAGTGTTGAGTATCTCTGTTTATAAGAGTGATTTGCTTTGATGGCCTCAGGCTGACACTGTTGTTGTTTTCCTGTTGGGATTTAGCCATTTGAGATCCAAACTAAAGGGGGTTTAGAGCTGGGCCCATGCCAGTCACACAGACAGACAGAGAGAGAGCTGGAGCTGAGCAGAAATTTCACATCCAAAAGAAAGCTAGGAATTCTGTCGACCAGTGTTCCATTTCTTTTAAGGGGAGCCACATTAGCTAAATAAAATGAGGGAAACAAGGGAGGGAGAGGGAGAAAAAGAAACCAGAAGAGACATGCATAAAAAGAGGATGAACGGACATAGAGACGTGGAGAGCAAAAGATGAAGGAAGATAGAGCAAGGAGGAGGGGAGCCCTTGGGTATGCATGAGAGGAGGAAAGAGAGGGTGGTAGAGGGGAAGGAGGCTAGTAAAACAGGATGAGAAGTCTCTCAGACAGAAAAAGGATTTCTCCTCAGGAAATTACTTTCACACAGTTTTTACAGTCGGCCAAGAAACACTTTCAGTAGCTTACTGTATATGATTTTACTACAGTAGAAATACACTGAATTGTAAGATATGAAAGTTTTGTTAGTTGATTGTAATAAGAGCGACTACTCTGACTTAATTTGGCTTGTCATACTAAAGTTATTGTTTAATGTGTGATGCTGTATTGCTCTTTTCTACCACACGTTTCCAATTGAGCGCTCACTGTTGCAAGTCCATCAAAATACTTGTGGACATTAAAAAGTGCTTTCCCACTAGGCACAAACTGGTTGAATCAATGTTGTTTCCACGTAATTTCAACGAAATTCAATGTAATGACGTTGAATCAATGTGGAAACTGATAAAACTGATTTATTTTGCAAAAAGTCATAAACGCAAAGACATTTCCGGAATGTTTGTCTTTTTTCCCTAAACTTTTAACCTAAATCCAATGACATAGTTAACATTGTTGTTGATATCACATTGAATTCACATTAGATGACAATTCAATCAAATGTTAATCAAAAATAAACATTGAACTGACGTCTATGTCTAGTGGGTTATCTTTAATAAATTAATATTGTAGAGTAGTAGTGCTGATTCTGCACTATGTTCATACAATCATCCAGAGCATAAATCCAAGTGGCAGACCAGCATGCAACAGTCACCACTCCGCAGACCACATCCCTCAGTTAAGATTAATTATTTGTGTGTGATCGCCAGAATTAAAACAGTTTTGAATTATGTTGCGTCGACCATCTCTTCAGCCGGCCAAACAAAACAATACCAAGAATATACTGTAGTAGGGCATGGGCCAAGAGCAGCATGGCCAAGGGCAGGGGGCATAATGTGGGTCTATGCATGCCTCCCAGTCCCCTGCTGGTCTGTTCAAAGCCTCTTCAGCCCTTACAAAAACTAGCCACTAACCTGTATCTAGAACAGTCAATCAAACATACAGTACAAAGCTGGTGGGATATGGAAAAATACCTAAACATATTTGTAGAATGCAAATGGTTAATTTCTGTATTTTCCTCTGCCATTCTTCCAGGGCTGCCTTGCCAGGCGTGCTATTAAAGTGCATTAGGAGAGCTGTGGAGAGCAGAGCTGGAGTCAGAATCCCTTATGAAACCCAGATGTTCTCCTGGAACGTAGGGGAAGCCAGGGAGAGGAGGGGAGGGATGTAGGAGGGGGATTCAGGGAGACCATGGTGGTGCCATTGGGGTAGCGTCTCTTCGGACCCAGAGTCGAGGGTTTTCCTGCAGGGTCTGAGAATTATGCAGCTACCGCTCTGCCATAACCACACTGTGGATGGGATGGCATTGCACGGTCTGTGGTAAAATAGGAAGAGGGTGAACAAAGCTATGACAGACTCAATTGGTCTCTGGTATACTGAAGGTTCCTAGACCTAGCGTATATGAACCCATTCACTGTGTTACATACATATCCCCTTCAGATGTATTTGTCCTCTTTCTGTGGGAGGAACAGGATCTCCTCAATTTGGCTCCCATCCAGACAGAGACATACTGTGTGTGTGTGTGTGTGTATGTGTGTGTGTGTGTGTGTATGTGTTTGGTTTTCCTATCTTTGTGGGGACCAGAAGTCCTCACAAGGATAGTAAAACAAGGAAAATTGTGAGGCCATTTCGCTGGTCCCCACAAAGAACAAGGCTATTTTAGGCTTAGGGGTTAGAATTAGGGTTAGGGTAAAGGGTTAGGTTTAGGGTTAGGGTTAGGTTTAGTGTTAGGGGTTAAGATTAGGGTTAAGGTTAAGGTTTAGGGTTAGGTTTAGGGGTTAGGGAAAATATAATTTTGAATGGGAATCAATTGTTTGGTCCCCACAAGGATAGTAAAACAAACGTGTGTGTGTGCGTGTGTGCGTGTGTGTGTGGTTGAAAGGGTAATGTATGGAAAGGTTGGGTTATTGGGTACATACTAAGGGACTGTGGGTCAAAGTCACCACCCTTTGTTTTTGTTTGGACTGCACCCCTATTTCCGTGAATTCTGACCCGTCAGGAAGCCATGCTTGGCCCAGAGACAATGGATAATTGTGCTGTCCAGCCCACCGCTTCTGTCAGGCTAAAACAAAGACTGACTTGAGTGCACACAAATACACATATACACAGACATGCACACTCATGCAGAGACACACATTGAAAAATTCACTCACACACACTGAGAGGCTGTGAGGCTCTGAAATTCACTTCTGTGTTTTTACGAGCCAGGCTATATATAGACCTGTGTGTCTCCGGGGTCAGATGTTACGCTGAACATGACTTGACAGATGATCCGGCACAGTATCGAGCCCACAGGGTATCCTGCAATCCTTCCACCTCCACTACTTTTCCTTCTTCCAGTACGTCTTCCTTCCAATCAAATTTTCCATAATTCAGGCATCTCTTGTAGTCAGAGCTCCTCAAAGAACCAAACAGGGGGTTTCTAAAAGTTATAACTCTTTCAAAGATATATACTCTTTCAAAGGTAAATATTCTCATATGCACTTATAGTATGAGATGCTCACTTTAACACACCAATCAACAGATATATTTTACTGACACACCATAGAAACTAGAGAACCAGGTTTCACCAGTCAAAGGTGGAAGAAGAGGGGGGGATTGAACAGACGGGGTCAGAGGAACTCAGTTGAAAAGAGGGGACATTAGTGGAGTGGAGTCTTCCAGTTTGAGTCATGTGTCAACGCGTGCTGTAGGTGGGTGCAGTGGTGGAATCAAACGCAGGACACCGACGGATAGTCCAACAGACTTTAGTAATCGCCAAACACGGAAATAGGACAACTCTTGCCCGAAGGCGAAATACGCACGAAGGCGCACAAAACAAAAGCGCACAAAACAGGTGCGTAATACTCCAACGCAGTGGAGGGAAGCTCAACCGAGCGAAATACAAGAATGAAGCCCTACACACGACTGACCAAAATCAATAACACACAACACTAGACAAACACAACGAGAAACTTATAGAACACTAATTAGGCTAAACGAAAACAGGTGTGATAACAAACAGACAAAAGCAAACGAACATGAAACATACAACGGTGGCAGCTAGTATTCCGGAGACAACGAACGCCGAAGCCTGCCCGAACAAGGGAGAGAGGCAGCCTCGGCCGAAACCGTGACAGTACCCCCCCCCTTGACGCGCGGCTCCAGACGTGCGCCGACTCCGGCCTCGGGGACGACCCGGAGGACGCGGAGCAGGGTGCGTCGGGTGCCCACGATGGAATTCCGTCAGGAGAGACGGGTCCAAAATGTCTCTCCTCGGCACCCAGCACCGCTCCTCCGGACCGTACCCCTCCCACTCCACTAGATACTGGAGACCCCCCATCCGACGTCTCGAATCCAAGATGGACCTCACAGTGTACGCCGGTGCCCCCTCGATGTCCAATGGGGGCGGAGGAGTCTCCCTGATCTCACTTTCTTGGAGTGGGACAGCTACCACCGGCCTGAGAAGGGACACATGGAACGAGGGGTTAATACTTTTATATTCAACAGGCAGTTGTAATTTGTAACACACCTCGTTCAACCTTCCCAGGACTTTAAAGGGCCCTACAAACCGCCGACCCAGTTTCCGACAGGGCAGGCGGAGGGGCAGGTTTCTGGTAGAGAGCCAGACTCGATCACCAGGTGCGTACACCGGTCCCTCACTGCGGTGGAGATCGGCGCTCGCCTTATGACGTCGGAGGGCCCGCTGCAGGTGGACGTGTGCAGCGTTCCATGTCTCGATCTGGCTCTGCTGCCAAGGTGCCAGAACCGGCTGGTACCCTAACACACATTGGAAAGGGGTTAGGTTAGTGGAGGAATGGCGTAGGGAATTCTGGGCCATTTCGGCCCAGGGAACGTACCTTGCCCACTCCTCCGGCCGGTCCTGGCAGTATGTTCTAAGAAACCTACCCACATCCTGGTTCACACGTTCCACCTGCCCATTACTCTCCGGGTGGTAACCCGAGGTGAGGCTCACCGAGACCCCCAACCGCTCCATAAAGGCTCTCCAGACCCTGGAGGTAAATTGGTGACCCCGATCAGACACAATATCCTCGGGTACCCCGTAGTGCCGGAACACATGGGTGAATAGTGCTTCGGCGGTTTGCAGGGCAGTAGGAAGGCCCGGCATGGGGAGCAAACGACAGGCCTTAGAAAACCGGTCCACAACGACCAGTATAGTGGTGTTCCCCTGTGAAGGAGGAAGGTCAGTAAGGAAATCCACCGAGAGGTGAGACCATGGTCGTTGTGGAACGGGCAGGGGTAGTAACTTACCCCTAGGCAGATGTCTAGGCGCCTTACACTGGGCGCACACCGAGCAGGAGGAAACATAAACCCTCACATCCTTCGCCAACGTGGGCCACCAGTACTTGGCACTAAGACAGTGCACTGTCCGGCCGATACCAGGATGTCCAGAGGAGGGTGACGTGTGAGCCCAATAGATCAACCGATCCCGAACCTCGAGCGGAACGTACTTCCGACCCTCAGGGCATTGCGGTGGACTAGGGTCGGTGCGTAACGCCCGCTCGAGTTCAGCATCGACCTCCCACACTACCGGTGCCACCAGACACGACTCCGGCAGTATGGGAGTGGGCTCCACGGACCTCTCCTCTGTGTCATACCGCCGAGACAGCGCATCTGCCTTACCGTTCTGTGACCCAGGGATGTACGTGATCTTAAATGTAAACCTGGTCAAGAACATATTCCATCTTGCCTGGCGAGGGTTCAGCCTCCTCGCTGCCCGGATGTACTCCAGGTTACGGTGGTCCGTCAAAATGAGGAAAGGGTGTTGAGCCCCCTCAAGCCAGTGCCTCCACACCTTTAGGGCCTGTACCACGGCTAACAGCTCCCTGTCCCCTACGTCATAGTTCCGCTCCGCCGGACTGAGCTTCTTAGAATAAAAAGCACAGGGGCGGAGTTTAGGTGGCGCGCCAGACCGTTGTGAAAGCACGGCTCCTAGACCGGCCTCTGACGCGTCCACCTCTACCTGGAACGGCAAAGAGGGATCCGGATGCGCCAGCACCGGGGCCGAGGTAAACAGGTCCTTCAGCCTCCCAAACGCCCTGTCCGCCTCGGCCGACCACTGCAGACGCACCGGACCCCCCTTCAAAAGAGACGTGATGGGAGCTGCCACCTGTCCAAAACCCCGGATAAACCTCCGGTAGTAATTCGCAAACCCCAAAAACTGCTGCACCTCCTTCACAGTGGTTGGTGTTTGCCAATTACGCACGGCCGACACCCGGTCTACCTCCATCTTCACCCCTGACGCAGACAACTGATACCCCAAAAAGGAGACCGACTCCTGGAAAAACAGACACTTCTCTGCCTTAACATACAGGTCGTGCTCCACCAGCCTCCGCAACACTCTGCGCACCAGGGCCACATGCTCGACACGGGTAGGCGAGTACACGAGAATGTCATCTATGTACACAACCACCCCCTGCCCCTGCATGTCCCTGAAGATCTCATCCACGAATGATTGGAAAACTGACGGAGCGTTCATCAACCCGTATGGCATGACCAGATACTCGTAATGGCCCGAGGTGGTACTAAAGGCTGTCTTCCATTCATCGCCCTCCCTGATGCGCACCAAGTTGTACGCGCTCCTGAGATCTAATTTAGTGAAGAAACGCGCCCCATGCAATGACTCAGTCATGGTCGCAATCAGCGGGAGTGGATAACTGTACTTCACCGTAATCTGATTGAGACCACGGTAATCGATGCACGGGCGCAAACCACCATCCTTTTTCTTCACAAAAAAGAAACTCGAGGACGCAGGGGAAGTGGAAGGCCGTATGTATCCTTGTCTCAGAGATTCCTCTATGTAAGTCTCCATAGCTTTCTTCTCCTCTTGAGACAGAGGATACACATGGCTCCGTGGGAGCGCAGCTCCTGCCTGGAGGTCTATCGCACAATCTCCCTGCCTATGGGGCGGCAACTGCGTCGCCCTCGACTTACTAAACGCAATAGCCAAATCCCCATACTCAGGGGGAACGTGCAATGCGGGCACCTGGTTTGGACTCTCCACCGAGGTAGCCCCTACGGAAACGCCTAAACATCTACCCACACACTGGGCAGACCACTCCATCAGAGCCCTCTCCTGCCACGAAATAGATGGGTTATGGGTACTCAACCAGGGCATGCCCAGCACCACCGGATACGCAGGAGAGTCAATCAGAAATAGCTGAATCATCTCCTGATGACCCCCCTGCGCACACATCCTAAGTGGCGCAGTGACCTCCCTGATCAAGCCCGCACCCAACGGACGGCTATCTAGGGCATGAACGGGGAAAGGGACATCAACAGGAAGAAGGGGAATCCCTAAAGCTAAACAAAACTTCTTATCAATAAAATTCCCAGCCGCGCCTGAATCTACCAGCGCCTTATGCTGGGAATGAGGTGCTACCTGTGGAAAACGCACAGGTATACAGAAATGTGCAACAGAGAGCTCTGGGTGAGTGGGGCGCCTACTCACCTGGAAGGAATCCCCAGTGCGGGACCTGTCGTCCTCTCCCCTAGGAGGCCATCCCCAGCACCTAGCCGCGGTGTGTCCTCCCCGACCACAGTTGGTGCAGGGGATGGACCCCCTAGTAAGCCGACCCCTCCTCTCTCTAGCGCCAGCGCCCCCGAGCTCCATGGGGCACGGCTCGGAGGCGCTGGAGGGTGAAATGGACGGACCCCCCTCGGGACGTCCGCGGGTAGCTAGCAGGTTATCCAGCCTGATGGACATGTCGACCAACTGGTCGAACGTGAGGCTGGTGTCCCTACAGGCCAGCTCCCGACGGACGTCCTCTCGTAGACTACATCTGTAGTGATCGACGAGGGCCCGATCATTCCACCCTGCATCTGCCGCTAGAGTACGGAATTCGAGGGAGAACTCCTGAGCACTCCTCCTCCCCTGCCGGAGGAAGACCAGACGCTCCCCCGCCGCTTTCCCCTCCGGGGGATGGTCAAACACCGCCTTGAAGCGGCGGGAGAACCCGTCGTAAGTTATGGTGTCCGCGTCGATCCTCCTCCACTCCGCGTTGGCCCATTCCAACGCCTTCCCGGACAGGCAGGAGATCAGGGCGGACACGCTCTCATGTCCCGAGGGCGCCGGGTGCACGGTGGCCAGGTACAGCTCCACCTGGAGAAGGAAACCCTGGCACCCGGCCGCGGTCCCATCGTAAGCCCTCGGGAGCGAGAGTCGGACTCCTCGGGGTTCCGGTGCGGGAATAGGCTGACTGGCCGATGGTGCTGGCAGGGAGGGTGGCGGTGGAGGCGTCCCCCAGCCTCGGATGGTGGTGATCACCTCCTGCAGCGCGGTCCCCATCTGCAGGATCTGGTCACCTTGTTCCCGGACCCTGTCCTCCAGCGTCGCCTGGGCTGCTGCGGCTCCTGCTGATTCCATTGTTTGGTGTGTTATTCTGTCAACGCGTGCTGTAGGTGGGTGCAGTGGTGGAATCAAACGCAGGACACCGACGGATAGTCCAACAGACTTTAGTAATCGCCAAACACGGAAATAGGACAACTCTTGCCCGAAGGCGAAATACGCACGAAGGCGCACAAAACAAAAGCGCACAAAACAGGTGCGTAATACTCCAACGCAGTGGAGGGAAGCTCAACCGAGCGAAATACAAGAATGAAGCCCTACACACGACTGACCAAAATCAATAACACACAACACTAGACAAACACAACGAGAAACTTATAGAACACTAATTAGGCTAAACGAAAACAGGTGTGACAACAAACAGACAAAAGCAAACGAACATGAAACATACAACGGTGGCAGCTAGTATTCCGGAGACAACGAACGCCGAAGCCTGCCCGAACAAGGGAGAGAGGCAGCCTCGGCCGAAACCGTGACATCATGGGTGAGACATAGAGACACAGGGGTTAATCATCTCTCCCTTTCTCTATATTTGGATGTCTGGTTGAGACAGTCCATTGTATGAAACAGCCCATTGTGCGCCTAAACATGCACACATTCATGGTCCAGACACGCACACATCAAAACAGTCCTTCAACCGTTGAGTGCACTGTGGTTCATTGTGTGAGACGTTCCCCTAGAAAGTATACTGAAGTATGTAAATATGTCTGTCTAAAACATTAGCGTACAAACACAATTCCTAAATAGTGTCCCTCACCTAATTATAACAACTAAAACGCACGCACCACTAATACAACAGCATATCCTGCTGTTACCCTGCAACCTCCCATCCCGTCCCCATGACACTCTTCCCATTGTTATGATCCTCATGAAAGATGGCACTTCTGTGCCTGTTGACTTTATTCCAGATGTAGGGGGAATCTCTTGGGCCAAGGGAATGTGAGGAGGGAGATGTGTGGCTGCCAAGATTCGTGAAAAATGTCCCTGTGTCACCTTTAACTGTTGACCTGTGACTGAGGGTCTTGACCCCTCTGAGACATTTCTATGTCTGGCTTCTCTAATACGCACGCGCAAATGCGTGCGTATGCCCGTGCTCACACACAGTAACAGACACACACTCATTGGCATATAATCGCTGATTCAGAGATAGTCACATCCAAAATGATTGCCCCACTTGATAAAGATTAGCAAAAAAAGACTATGTAAAATAAATAATACAAATACTGAGCTATATTGTATGCCCCCCCCCCAAAAAAAAATATATATACATGTATAATTTTATACTAATACAATTGCTTAGAGAAATAGATTTATTTTAACAAGTAAAACATTTTAAACACAAAAAGATAGGTGTCCAAATTATTGGCACCCCTAACGATTCTTCTACATTTACCTTTACATTTTAGTCATTTAGCAGACGCTCTTATCCAGAGCGACTTACAGTTAGAGCATTCATCTTAAGATAGCTAGGTTGGACAACCACATACAGTGGGGAAAAAAATTATTTAGTCAGCCACCAATTGTGGCATAATTTGCAAATAAATTCATTAAAAATCCTACAATGTGATTTTTTCTCATTTTGTCTGTCATAGTTGACGTGTACCTATGATGAAAATTACAGGCCTCTTTCATCTTTTTAAGTGGGAGAACTTGCACAATTGGTGGCTGACTAAATACTTTTTCCCCCACTGTATAACAGTCATAGTAAGTACATTTTTCCTCAATAAAGGAGCTATCAGCAAAGTCAGAGCTAGTAAGTTGAATACACCAATTTGTAAGTCGCTCTGGATAAGAGCGTCTGCTAAATGATGTAAATGTAAATGTAAATGTAAGAAAGTTACGTGCGAGTGTTAGTTCACTGCTGTGGGATTATTTCAGATACTCTTTGAAGAGGTAGGGTTTCAGATGTTTTCGGAAGATGGGCAGGGACTCTCATGTCCTAGCTTCAGGGGGAAGCTGGTTCCACGATTGGGGTGCCAGGACAGAGAAGAGCTTGAACTGGGCTGAGCGGGTGCTGCCCTCCTGTAGGGGTGGGAGGGCAAAGAGACCAGAGGTGGCAGAATGGAGTGCTCGAGTTGGGATGTAGGGTTTGAGCATAGCCTGAAGGTAGGGCAGGGAAGTTCCTCTTGCTGCTCCATAGGCAAGTACCGTGGTCTATGGTAGATAATTCTACTTTTTTAAGTTAATCTCAGTTTAAGGAACTGTATAGTGGCATTTCATGGCATCTCACTGGGGTATAAAAATGAGGTAACGTGCATGTAAAATTCATTTGTCATCCATCACCATGAGGAAAGGCAAAGAACTCACAAAAGAAAAGAGACAAATGGTTGTTGACTTTCATAAACCAGGCAATGGGTACAAAAAAACGACAGATTTTTTTTATTTATTGTGCCTCCAGAAAGTATACACACCCCTTTACTTTTTACACATTTTGTTTTGTTACAGCTTGAGTTTAAAATGGATTAAATTGAGATTGTGTGTCACTGGCCTACACACAATACCCCATAATGTAAAAGTGGAATTATGTTTTTAGAAAAATTTATAAAAAATGAAAAGCTTGAGTCAATAAGTATTCAACCCCTTTGTTATGGCAAACCTAAATAAGTTCAGGAATAAAAATGTGCTTAACAAGTCACATAATAAGTTGTATGGACTCACTCTGTGTGCAATAATATTAATTAACATGATTTTCGAATGACTACCTCATCTCTGTACCCCACACATTATCTGTAAGGTCCCTCAGTCAAGCAGTGAATTTCAAACACAGATTCAACCACAAAGACCAGGAAGGTGTTCCAATGCCTTGCAAAGAAGAGCACATATACTGACATTGAATATCCCTTTGATATCCCTTTGATATCCCTTTGAACATGGTGAAGTTATTAATTACACTTTGGATGGTGTATCAATACACTCAGTCACTACAAAGATACAGGTGTCCTTCCTAAGTCAGTTGCTGGAGAGGAAGGAAACTGCTCAAGGCTTTTACCATGAGGCCAATGGTGACTTTAAAACAGTTACAGAGTTTAATGGCTGTGATAGGAGAATGTGGATGGATCAACATCATTGTAGTTACTCGAAAATACTATCCTAAATGACCGAGTGAAAAGAAGGAAGCCTGTACAGAATAAAACATATTCCAAAAAAATTTGGCAAAGAAATTAACTTTATGTCCTGAATACAAAGCGTTATGTTTGGGGCAAATCCAACACAACACTGAGTACCACTCTTCATATTTCAAGCATGGTGGTGGCTGCATCATGTTATGGGTATGCTTGTCATCGGCAAGGACTAGGGAGTTTTTAAGGATAAAACAAAACAGAATAGAGCTAAGCACAGGCAAACAGGAGACAAAGGGCTGTGAGACAGAGGTTTAATCCTAGACACATGAAAAGTGGAATGTATACGGAGGATGCGGGGCAACAGAAGACGAACAGCAGAGGGGCTAAGAATCTTAGAGATGGGGAAAGGGCCGACAAAACGGGGGGAAAGTTTACGGGACTCCACCCTGAGGGGCAGATACCCTCTGCCCGAGACAATAGCGGGGAGCAGGGGTTTGGTGGTGGTCCACCTGTCACCGATATCTGGAGGTGGTCTTGAGAAGAGCAGACCGGGCTCTCTTCCAGGTACGGCGACAGCGGCAGACTTACATCTGGGCTGAGAGTATGCTGACCTCTTCCTCTTGCTCAGGGAAGAGCAGGGGCTGATATCCCATGGAACACTCAAAAGGCGAGAGACCAGTGGCCGAGTAGGGAAGGGTGTTGCGGGCGTATTCCACCCACACGAGTTGCTGGCTCCAGGTGGTGGGGTTGGCGGAGACGAGGCAACGAAGAGCCATCTCCAGGTCCTGGTTGGCTCGCTCCGACTGGTCGTTAGACAGAGGACAGGCTGGCCGACGACCCAATGAGGGTTCAGAACGCCTTCCAAAACCAGGACGAGAACTGAGGGCCGCGATCGGAAACCATGTCCACAGATCCAGAAGACATGCTGCACCATGAGCTGGGCCGTCTCCTTGGCTGAGGGTAACTTGGGAAGGGGAATGAAATGGGTGGCTTTGGAAAACCTATCCACCACTGTAAGGTTGCCATCTGATGGAGGGAGACCCGTGACGAAGTCCAGGGATATATGGGACCAGGGGCAGTGAGGAACATGGAGTGGTTGAAGGTGCAGAGATATTCCAGGTTCTTGTGATCAGTCCACACAACGAATGGACGTTTTTTAACCGTGATGTCATTCAAGCCTCAGTAGTTGATACACGGGGGAGGCAGAAGGACGGATACACCCTGCAGCCAGGGAGTCCTCAATGTACCTTTCCATCGCCTTGGTCTCCGGACCCGACAGGGAATAAAGCCGGCCCTAAGGTGGTGTAGTTCCCGGGAGAAGGTCGATAGCGCAGTCGTAGGGCCGATGCGGAGGAAGCGATGTGATGTTGATGAAAACCTCCCGGATCTCCTGGTACACTGCGGGAACGGCGCAGAGGTCCGAGGCATCTCCCAAGCCCACAGGAAGATGTCCTGGGGCAGGCTGTGCCGACTTCAGGCAATGAGCATGGCAGAATGGGCTCCAACCCTTGATAGAACCAACAGTCCAGTCGATAAGGGGATTGTGCCTCTGGAGCCATGAAAACCCCAAAACTATGGTTACCTGAGGAGACTCGATGAGCAGAAATTGCATAGACTCACTGTGGTTACCTGACACTCGCAGGTTGATAGGAACCGTATTATGGGTGACTTTACCATTGGAATGGAGAGGGGTTGAGTGGGGATTCCCAGCTAAATGGGAATCCCCATTGACAGCTAAATGTCAATAAAACTCTTAGTCGGTCCCAGAGTCAATGAGTACCCGGAGAGATTTAGACCGGTCACCCCACAGCAGGATGGCATGGAGAAGGGTACGAGTAATGGGAGATTGAACATTCTCCGCATGGCCCACCAGCGTACTCGTACCTACTGATGAGCCTGGTCTTTTAATGGACAGGTAGAAATGTAATGACCTGTAGTCGTACCTACTCGTACCTACTGATGAGCCTGGTCTTTTAATGGACAGGTAGAAATGTAATGACCTGTAGTCCCACAATACAGACAGCTCTTGGTGTTCAGTCTGCGTAAACGTTCGGCAGGAGACAATCTAGCTCTGCCATGTTGCATAGGCTCCGGAGGAGGCGAGTCGGTAGACCTCGGTGATTCCCGGGGGAACTCAGGTAACCTCGGATTCTCTTGGTCATGTAGACACCGGGGACTTCCGGGATTCCTCGGAGGCGAGGTGGGATCCTTGGACGATCGAGTGTGACTGGGAACAGACCTCCTGTCCCTCCTACGTTCCCGTAGCCGCCCATCGACCCGTATGGTCGATGGGCGGCTCCCATGGATCTCGACTCTCTCGTCGCCTTGACCATACGGGTCGATGGGCTGCGAGCTCGTCTTTAACCTCCTCTGATACTCCATGAAGGAACATGTCGAACAGGGATTCCGGGTTCCAGGCACTCTCGGCGGCCAACGTGCGGAAATCGACTGCATAGTCTGTCACACTACGGGAATCTTGACGTAGTAGGAGTAGCTTCCGAGCAGCCTCTCTCCCGGACAACGGAGAATCAAACACCTTTTTCACCTCCGCTATGAACTCCTCCAGACTGAAGCACACGGTGGATTGTTGCTCCCACACTGCCGTAGCCGAGGCGAGAGCCCTCCCGGACATCAGCATTATAAGGTACGCTATCTTCGAGCTGTCCGAGGGAAAAGAAGAGGGCTGCAGCTCGAAGATGAGGGAGCACTGGGAGAGAAACGCCCGACAGATTCCTGAATCTCCAACGTACTGTTCAGGAGGAGGTAAGCAGGGTTCTCGGGAAGCCGGGGTGGGCTGGGGAGACGCGCTGCTAACAGCGGGGTTACTGAGAGGCTGGGAGGTTACTGTAGTGGCTGGCTCCCTAATAGACAATCCGCTGAATTGCTTCAGCAATGTATTGAAAGTGCGATCGTGATGTTCCGCCAAGGTCTGGAATCCTTCCATTCGATTTTTAAGTAACACCTCGTGTCTACCAATGGTGGCTCCTTGGGAGGAGACGGCATTGCGGAACACACGTCACTCTCCTCTGGTCATCCAGGTATCGGTCATACAGTGCGCTGCCTGACCGGAAAGTACTGGTGGCCTACCTTGGCTAAGGACGTGAGGGTGTACGTCTCCTCCTGCTCGGTGTGCGCCTAGACTAAGGCACCTATGCACCTCCCAGCGGGTAAGTTACAACCTTTACCAGTTCCACAACGACCATGGTCTCACATAAGTGTTGATTTCCTGACTGATCTTCCCCTCTCCAAAGGTAACACCACCATCCTGGTCATTGTGGACTCTGTATTCGGTGATTTACCCTCCTGCGCCTGACTCCTTCTAATCACACTCATCACACAGGCTGAAATTTCAGGCGTCTTTTCAAACAGCTCTTACACTAAAAGGGCATTATCA
Source organism: Coregonus lavaretus (assembly GCF_964263955.1). Classification (NCBI taxonomy): domain Eukaryota; kingdom Metazoa; phylum Chordata; class Actinopteri; order Salmoniformes; family Salmonidae; genus Coregonus; species Coregonus lavaretus. The sequence goes on from NC_139989.1 coordinate 44,747,332, forward strand.
TAATTTTCACAATTTCACAGTATTATGCCAACCTCATAGTGTGGAAATATATACACTGCTCAAAAAAAAGGGAACACTAAAATAACACATCCTAGATCTGAATGAATGAAATAATCTTATTAAATACTTTTTTCTTTACATAGTTGTGTGCTGACAACAAAAATCACACAAAAATGATCAATGGAAATCAAATTTATCAACCCATGGAGGTCTGGATTTGGAGTCACCTTCAAAATTAAGGTGGAAAACCACACTACAGGCTGATCCAACTTTGATGTAATGTCCTTAAAACAAGTCAAAATGAGGCTCAGTAGTGTGTGTGGCCTCCACGTGCCTGTATGACCTCTCTACAACGCCTGGGCATGCTCCTGATGAGGTGGCGGATGGTCTCCTGAGGGATCTCCTCCCAGACCTGGACTAAAGCATCCGCCAACTCCTGGACAGTCTGTGGTGCAACGTGGCGTTGGTGGATGGAGCAAGACATGATGTCCCAGATGTGCTCAATTGGATTCAGGTCTGGGGAACGGGTGGGCCAGTCCATAGCATCAATGCCTTCCTCTTGCAGGAACTGCTGACACACTCCAGCCACATGAGGTCTAGCATTGTCTTGCATTAGGAGGAACCCAGGGCCAACCGCACCAGCATATGGTCTCACAAGGGGTCTTGTGAGACCCACACCATGACTGACCCACCGCCAAACTGGTCATGCTGGAGGATGTTGCAGGCAGCAGAACGTTCTCCACAGCGTCTCCAGACTCTGTCACGTCTGTCACATGTGCTCAGTGTGAACCTGCTTTCATCTGTGAAGAGCACAGGGCGCCAGTGGCGAATTTGCCAATCTTGGTGTTCTCTGGCAAATGCCAAATGTCCTGCACGGTGTTGGGCTGTAAGCACAACCCCCACCTGTGGACGTCGGGCCCTCATACCACCCTCATGGAGTCTGTTTCTGACCGTTTGAGCAGACACATGCACATTTGTGGCCTGCTGGAGGTCATTTTGCAGGGCTCTGGCAGTGCTCCTCCTTCTCCTCCTTGCACAAAGGCGGAGGTAGCAGTCCTGCTGCTGGGTTGTTTCCCTCCTACGGCCTCCTCCACGTCTCCTGATGTACTGGCCTGTCTCCTGGTAGCGCCTCCATGCTCTGGACACTACGCTGACAGACACAGCAAACCTTCTTGCCACAGCTCGCATTGATGTGCCATCCTGGATGAGCTGCACTACCTGAGCCACTTGTGTGGGTTGTAGGCTCCGTCTCATGCTACCTCTAGAGTGAAAGCACCGCCAGCATTCAAAAGTGACCAAAACATCAGCCAGGAAGCATAGGAACTGAGAAGTGGTCTGTGGTCACCACCTGCAAAACCAGTCCTTTATTGGGGGTGTCTTGCTAATTGCCTATAATTTCCACCTGTTGTCTATTCCATTTGCACAACAGCATGTGAAATTTATTGTCAATCAGTGTTGCTTCCTAAGTGGACAGTTTGATTTCACAGAAGTGTGATTGACTTGGAGTTACATTGTGTTGTTTAAGTGTTCCCTTTATTTTTTTGAGCAGTGCATATAAAACCCAGGAAAAATTGCATTTTTGACTGCACTGGGCTTTTAAACAAAATATTTTTCTCAATTGTATAAGTACCAAATAAAATAATTTCCCAAATTTTTTGGAGCATTCTGTCACGCGACGTGTATGCGGTAGCGAAGTCAAAAGCAGGACACAGAGCGGCTGGCAACGTTTTTTACTGAACACAGTAAAATCAACGTACAAAAACAACAAACCTCCAAACAGGGAGGAAAGCACAAAGACCCGTACATACAAGAACTGCCGAAATGACAACAAACAATAACACACAAAGTACCAATGAGAGACAGGGGTTAATATAGGGAATACAATCCAACATATTGGGAAACAGGTGTAAACAATAAAGACCAAACAAGACAAACACCGAAACATTGATCGGCAGCAGCTAGTACTCCGGGGACGACGAACGCCGAAGCCTGCCTGAGCAAGGAGGAGGAGCAGCCTCGGCTGAATCCGTGACAGTACCCCCCCCCCCCCCTCCCTTGATGCGCGGCTCCAGCCGTGCGCCGACCACGGCCTCGGGGACGGCCAGGAGGACGTGGTGCAGGGCGAGTCGGATGACTCCGGTGGAAATCCCTCAACAGGGAGGGATCTAGGATGTCCCTCCCAGGGACCCAGCACCGTTCTTCCGGACCGTACCCCTCCCACTCCACGAGATACTGCAGACCCCCCATCCGACGCCTCGAATCCACGATGGAACGGACTGAGTACGCCGGAGCCCCCTCGATGTCTAGTGGGGGCGGAGGAGCCTCTCGTATCTCATTCTCCTGGAGTGGACCAGCTACCACCGGCCTGAGGAGAGACACATGGAACGAGGGGTTAATGCGGTAATTAATGGGCAGTTGTAACCTATAACATACCTCTGTTCAATCTCCTCAGGACTTTAAATGGCCCCACAAACCGCCGACCCAGCTTCCGGCAGGGCAGGCGAAGGGGCAGGTTTCGGGTCGAGAGCCAGACCCGATCTCCCGGTGCATAAACCGGACCCTCACTGCGGTGGCGATCGGCGCTCGCCTTTTGCCGTCTGATAGCCCGCTGCAGATGGACATGCGCAGCGTTCCATGTTTCCTCCGAGCGCAGAATCCACTCATCCACCGCAGGGGCTTCGATCTGGCTCTGATGCCAGGGTGCCAGGACCGGCTAATAACCCAGCACACACTGAAAAGGCGTAAGATTAGTGGAGGAGTGGCGGAGTGAGTTTTGGGCTATCTCTGCCCAGGGGATATACCCCGACCACTCCTCCTGCCGGTCCTGGCAATAGGACCTCAGAAACCTACCCACATCCTGGTTTACTCTCTCCACCTGCCCATTACTCTCAGGGTGAAAACCCGAGGTAAGGCTAATCGAGACCCCCAAACGTTCCATAAACGCCCTCCAGACTCTAGAGGTGAACTGGGGACCCCGATCAGACACTATATCCTCAGGCACCCCGTAGTGCCGGAAGACGTGAGTAAACAGGGCGTCGGCCGTTTGTAGGGCTGTAGGAAGACCTGGCATAGGAATAAGACGGCAGGCCTTAGAAAACCGATCCACAACGACCAAGATCGTGGTATTCCCCTGGGATAGGTGAGACCACGGCCGTTGTGGAACAGGTAGAGGTTGTAACTTCCCTCTGGGCAGGTGTCTAGGTGCCTTACACTGGGCGCACACCGAGCAGGAAGAAACGTAAACCCTCACGTCCCTAGCTAAGGTGGGCCACCAGTACTTCCCGCTAAGGCAGTGCACTGTCCGACCAATACCAGGATGACCAGAGGAGGGTGACGTGTGAGCCCAATATATCAGTCGATCACGGACCTCGAGCGGCACGTACCTCCGCCCCTCTGGACACTCTGGGGGAGTAGGGTCGGCACGTAACGCCCGCTCGATTTCCGCATCGACCTCCCACACCACCGGTGCCACCAGACAAGATTCCGGTAGTATGGGAGTGGGCTCAATGGACCTCTCCTCTGTGTCATATTGTCGGGACAGGGCGTCTGCCTTAGCGTTCTGTGACCCTGGTATATAAGTGAGCTTAAATACAAACCGGGTAAGAAACATGGCCCACCTAGCCTGACGAGGGTTCAGTCTCCTCGCTGCCCGGATGTACTCCAGGTTACGACGGTCAGTCAGAATGAGAAAAGGGTGTTTAGCCCCCTCAAGCCAATGCCTCCACACCTTCAGGGCTTGGACCACCTCTAGCAGCTCCCTGTCCCCCACGTCATAATTGCGTTCCGCCGGACTGAGCTTCTTGGAATAGAAAGCACAGGGGCGGAGTTTTGGAGGCGTGCCCGAGCGCTGAGACAGTATAGCACCGATCCCCGCCTCGGACGCATCCACCTCAACTTGGAACGCCAAAGAGGGATCCGGATGTGCCAGCACCGGAGCCGAGGTGAACTGAACTCGAGGACACAGGGGAAGTGGACGGCCGTATGTATCCCTTTCTCAGAGATTCGGTGACGTATGTCTCCATAGCTACCGTCTCCTCCTGAGACAGAGGATACACATGACTATGAGGAAGCGCAGCGCCTACCTGGAGTTCTATCGCACAATCCCCCTGTCGATGAGGTGGTAATTGAGTGAGTGCCAAATCGGCATACTCAGGAGGAATGTGCATGGTGGGAATATGGTTCGGACTTTCCACCGCCGTTGCCCCTACGGAAACACCTACACACCGCCCGACACACTGATCAGACCAACCCTTGAGAGCCCTCTGTTGCCATGAAATCTTGGGGTCATGAGATGTTAACCAGGGAAGCCCCAACACCACGGGAAACGCAGGAGAGTCAATCAAATACAACTGTATAATCTCCTCATGGTCCTCCTGCGTCTTCATCTTAAGTGGCGCTGTGACCTCCCTAATCAATCCCGACCCCAAAGGGCGGCTATCTAGGGCATGGATAGGGAAGGGCACATCAACTGGTACAATAGGAATCCCTAACTTATACGTGAACCGGCGATCGATAAAATTCCCAGCTGCGCCTGAATCTACTAGCGCCTTATGCTGGGAGTGAGAAGAGACCTCGGGAAACACAACTTTAATACACATATGTACAACAGAGAGCTCTGGGTGAGTTGGGTGCTTACTCACCTGGAATGACTCATCAGTGCGTTGCCTACTGCCTCGATTCCTAGGAGATCCTCCCCAGCACCGAACCGCAGTGTGTCCTCTGCGGCCACAGTTGGTGCAGGGGACGGCCTCTCTCCTGGTCTCTCTCCTCGTCTCCTTAGCACCAGCACCCCCGAGCTCCATAGGGCTCGGCTCGGAAGTACTGGGGGATGGAATGGACGGCCCCAACTCCGGACGTCCGCGGGTAGCCAACAGGGTATCTAGGCGAATCGACATGTCCACCAGCTGATCGAAGCTTAGGTTGGTGTCCCTGCAGGCCAACTCCTGACGAACGTCCTCCCTTAGGCTGCACCTGTAGTGGTCGATGAGGGCCCTCTCATTCCATCCCGCGTTGGCAGCCAGAGTCCGGAAGTCCAGTGCGAACTCCTGCGCTCCTCTTCCCCTGTCTGAGGTGGAACAGACGCTCACCCACCGCCTTCCCCTCTGGGGGATGATCGAACACCGCCCTGAAGCGGCGGGTGAACTCTGCATAGTTGACTGTAGCGGCGTCTATTCCCCCCCACTCGGCGCGTCAAGGGGGGGGGGTACTGTCACGGATTCAGCCGAGGCTGCTCCTCCTCCTTGCTCAGGCAGGTTTCGGGTCGAGAGCCAGACCCGATCTCCCGGTGCATAAACCGGACCCTCACTGCGGTGGCGATCGGCGCTCGCCTTTTGCCGTCTGATAGCCCGCTGCAGATGGACATGCGCAGCGTTCCATGTTTCCTCCGAGCGCAGAATCCACTCATCCACCGCAGGGGCTTCGATCTGGCTCTGATGCCAGGGTGCCAGGACCGGCTAATAACCCAGCACACACTGAAAAGTCGTAAGATTAGTGGAGGAGTGGCGGAGTGAGTTTTGGGCTATCTCTGCCCAGGGGATATACCCCCACCACGCCTCCTGCCGGTCCTGGCAATAGGACCTCAGAAACCTACCCACATCCTGGTTTACTCTCTCCACCTGCCCATTACTCTCAGGGTGAAAACCTGAGGTAAGGCTAATCGAGACCCCCAAACGTTCCATAAACGCCCTCCAGACTCTAGAGGTGAACTGGGGACCCCGATCAGACACTATATCCTCAGGCACCCCGTAGTGCCGGAAGACGTGAGTAAACAGGGCGTCGGCCGTTTGTAGGGCTGTAGGAAGACCTGGCATAGGAATAAGACGGCAGGCCTTAGAGAACCGATCCACAACGACCAAGATCGTGGTATTCCCCTGGGATAGGTGAGACCACGGCCGTTGTGGAACGGGTAGAGGTTGTAACTTCCCTCTGGGCAGGTGTCTAGGTGCCTTACACTGGGCGCACACCGAGCAGGAAGAAACGTAAACCCTCACGTCCCTAGCTAAGGTGGGCCACAAGTACTTCCCGCTAAGGCAGTGCACTGTCCGACCAATACCAGGATGACCAGAGGAGGGTGACGTGTGAGCCCAATATATCAGTCGATCACGGACCTCGAGCGGCACGTACCTCCGCCCCTCTGGACACTCTGGGGGAGTAGGGTCGGCACGTAACGCCCGCTCGATTTCCGCATCGACCTCCCACACCACCGGTGCCACCAGACAAGACTCCGGTAGTGTGGGAGTGGGCTCAATGGACCTCTCCTCTGTGTCATATCGTCGGGACAGGGCGTCTGCCTTAGCGTTCTGTGACCCTGGTATATAAGTGAGCTTAAATACAAACCGGGTAAGAAACATGGCCCACCTAGCCTGACGAGGGTTCAGTCTCCTCGCTGCCCGGATGTACTCCAGGTTACGACGGTCAGTCAGAATGAGAAAAGGGTGTTTAGCCCCCTCAAGCCAATGCCTCCACACCTTCAGGGCTTGGACCACCTCTAGCAGCTCCCTGTCCCCCACGTCATAATTGCGTTCCGCCGGACTGAGCTTCTTGGAATAGAAAGCACAGGGGCAGAGTTTTGGAGGCGTGCCCGAGCGCTGAGACAGTATAGCACCGATCCCCGCCTCGGACGCATCCACCTCAACTTGGAACGCCAAAGAGGGATCCGGATGTGCCAGCACCGGAGCCGAGGTGAACTGGTCCTTCAGATGTCTAAACGCCCTGTCCGCCTCAGCCGACCACTGCAAACGCACCGGGCCCCCCTTTAGCAGGGAGGTGATGGGAGCTGCTACCTGTCCAAAGCCCCGGATAAGAGACCACGGTAATCAATACACGGGCGTAAACCCCCATCCTTCTTCTTCACAAAAAAGAAACTCGAGGACACAGGGGAAGTGACGGCCGTATGTATCCCTTTCTCAGAGATTCAGTGACGTATGTCTCCATAGCTGCCGTCTCCTCCTGAGACAGAGGATACACATGACTACGAGGAAGCGCAGCGCCTACCTGGAGGTCTATCGCACAATCCCCCTGTCGATGAGGTGGTAATTGAGTGAGTGCCAAATCGGCATACTCAGGAGGAATGTGCATGGTGGGAATTTGGTTCGGACTTTCCACCGCCGTTGCCCCTACAGAAACACCTACACACCGCCCGACACACTGATCAGACCATCCCTTGAGAGCCCTCTGTTGCCATGAAATGTTGGGGTCATGAGATGTTAACCAGGGAAGCCCCAACACCACGGGAAACGCAGGAGAGTCAATCAAATACAACTGTATAATCTCCTCATGGCCCTCCTGCGTCTTCATCTTAAGTGGCGCTGTGACCTCCCTAATCAATCCCGACCCCAAAGGGCGGCTATCTAGGGCATGGATAGGGAAGGGCACATCAACTGGTACAATAGGAATCCCTAACTTATACGTGAACCGGCGATCGATAAAATTCCCAGCTGCGCCTGAATCTACTAGCGCCTTATGCTGGGAGTGAGAAGAAACCTCGGGAAACACAACTTTAATACACATATGTACAACAGAGAGCTCTGGGTGAGTTGGGTGCTTACTCACCTGGAATGACTCATCAGTGTGTTGCCTACTGCCTCGATTCCTAGGAGATCCTCCCCAGCACCGAACCGCAGTGTGTCCTCTGCGGCCACAGTTGGTGCAGGGGACGGCCTCTCTCCTGGTCTCTCTCCTCGTCTCCCTAGCACCAGCACCCCCGAGCTCCATAGGGCTCGGCTCGGAAGTGCTGGGGGATGGAATGGACGGCCCCAACTCCGGACGTCCGCGGGTAGCCAACAGGGTATCTAGGCGAATCGACATGTCCACCAGCTGATCGAAGCTTAGGTTGGTGTCCCTGCAGGCCAACTCCTGACGAACGTCCTCCCTTAGGCTGCACCTGTAGTGGTCGATGAGGGCCCTCTCATTCCATCCTGCGTTGGCAGCCAGAGTCCGGAAGTCCAGTGCGAACTCCTGCGCGCTCCTCTTCCCCTGTCTGAGGTGGAACAGACGCTCACCCAACGCCTTCCCCTCTGGGGGATGATCGAACACCGCCCTGAAGCGGCGGGTGAACTCTGCATAGTTGACTGTAGCGGCGTCTATTCCCCCCCACTCGGCGTTGGCCCACTCCAGTGCCTTGCCGGACAGACAGGAGATGAGGGCGGACACACTCTCGTATCCCGAGGCCACCGGGTGGATGGTTGCCAGGTAGAGTTCCACTTGGAGCAGGAAACCCTGACACCCGGCCGCGGTGCCATCATAAGCCCTCGGGAGCGAGAGCCGAATCCCACTGGACTCCGGAGGTGAAGCGATGGGTATAGCTGATGGTGGTGGTATCGTTGGAGGAGGTGTGGGCAAACCTCCTCTTTCCCATCGCCTCAAGGTGTTCATCACCCCTTCCATGGCGGTGCCGAGATCCTGGATCATGGACGCTTGTTGTATAACGCGCTCCTCCAGTGATCCAGCTGGCACCGCCGCTCCTGCTGACTCCATGGTGGTGTGTTATTCTGTCACGAAGTCAAAAGCAGGACACAGAGCGGCTGGCAACGTTTTTTACTGAACACAGTAAAATCAACGTACAAAAACAACAAACCTCCAAACAGGGAGGAAAGCACAAATACCCGTACATACAAGAACTGCCGAAATGACAACAAACAATAACACACAAAGTACCAATGAGAGACAGGGGTTAATATAGGGAATACAATCCAACATAATGGGAAACAGGTGTAAACAATAAAGACCAAACAAGACAAACACCGAAACATCGATCGGCAGCAGCTAGTACTCCGGGGACGACGAACGCCGAAGCCTGCCCGAGCAAGGAGGAGGAGCAGCCTCGGCTGAATCCGTGACACATACAATATAGCTCAGTATTTGTATTATTTATTTTATACAGTCTTATTTTGCTCTTCTTTATCAAGGGTGTCAATATTTCAGATGTGACTGTACCTGATCTATTTTCAACATTACCGGGAGTCCCTCTAATAGGAAAGACAAAAAATGTCCGTGTTTATTGTATGTGGCTAGCATTGGCACAACTTTCCATTTCTGTTTGTGTGCTTTTTCTCAAATGTGCCTTAACCCATTTAACACAATACTAAAAGGCACATTCTAAAATCTAAATGTTTTATGAAGTCTGAGTGATCAACAAAGCTGTCTATAAATGCAGTTCATATGTGTGGCAGTGCTTACATTTAGATAGCCATGCATGCTAAATACACCCTATCAACTACAACCACATGTTTTTGGAAAGAAAGTGATAAAGATATGGCTGGCGTTAGGGTAATATTGGATAAGGTGATGTTGGGTGGTGCATTTGTGTGCATGTGCAAGGGCTGTAAATGTTGGGTAGAGGGTCGTTTTCTTTTAGGTGTGTCTATAAGTGAGAGTGAGGGAGTTGTTAAGACCAATAAGGTCTAGAATTTCAACCCATGACCCCTCCGCAAATCCTCTAACTATGCAAACTGAACCGCTAATGCTAATATGCTCCATTTATTACTGGGCTTTACGTTACAGTCTTCATCCTGCGGTACACAGGGCCTGATGGAAAACACAGGCAGGTCTGTGGATGTGGCTGCTCTGCTGCCCACGGCTCTGTGCCCAGATCCCAGTATAGTGTTCCATGGTTAGCAGAGAGGGAATGTCCTGGAATGCTTACTAGATCTACAAAACACCATGGGCTGAGTTTAATGGTGTTGGATGGTTATTCTGACTGAACAATTCATTTATAGTGAGGAGAGCCATGGAAGGAGAGTGAGAAATGTTGATCTTCTCTCTCTGTCAATTTACAGAGTACAGTATGTTCCCAGATCACAATTTATTATTTCACTCTTTAGTCGTGAGTCTCATACTGTATACCAATAAAGACCAGTTCATCTCATTAACACTGATTAACATTTGTAGACAGTGGAGTTAGAGTATGACCTCTGATGTCTGGAGTGCTGAGGAACAGACACTATTTAGGTAACACACACACACACACACACATACATACACACACTCGCACACGCAGCAGCAAGACAATTCACCTTGAGGTGGGTTTCTGCACATAGTGCACAGCTGTCTTTGTTGCCAGTAGTGGGACATATACAGTATACAACATTGTTCAGAAATGTTCACTGAAATGTTTTAGATTAATTGTATCCTTTCATCCATAAAAAAAACAAAACAATTTGACATTGGCTGGCTCAAAGTCTCTGATCCGTGGCCAGTTCCTTTATATTTCAGTTGGCAGCTGTCAGCTGTCAGCTTCTTAATAGTGCTTGGGTGATTGACTGGTTTATTCAAACACTGTTCTAAAGGAGTCACTGTTCTAATGGAAGTTCTATGACCTACACACACACAAAAATAAAAATATATAGTGCTAAATAAGGGTTATTTGGCTTGTAACCATGGTATATCCCTTTTTGGTGCAATATAGAACCCTTTTTTAAAGGTTCTATAAATAACCATGCTCATAAGGTTCTAAACGGAACCTTTATGGTGCTATAAAGAACCCCTTCCTAAGATTCTACAAAGAACCATTAATAAAGGTTCTACAGTGGGGGAAAAAAGTATTTAGTCAGCCACCAATTGTGCAAGTTCTCCCACTTAAAAAGATGAGAGAGGCCTGTCATTTTCATCATAGGTACACGTCAACTATGACAGACAAATTGAGAAAAGAAAATCCAGAAAATCACATTGTAGGATTTTTTATGAATTGATTTGCATATTATGGTGGAAAATAAGTATTTGGTCACCTACAAACAAGCAAGATTTCTGGCTCTCACAGACCTGTAACTTCTTCTTTAAGAGGCTCCTCTGTCCTCCACTCGTTACCTGTATTAATGGCACCTGTTTGAACTTGTTATCAGTATAAAAGACACCTGTCCACAACCTCAAACAGTCACACTCCAAACTCCACTATGGCCAAGACCAAAAGGCTGTCAAAGGACACCAGAAACAAAATTGTAGACCTGCACCAGGCTGGGAAGACTGAATCTGCAATAGGTAAGCAGCTTGGTTTAAAGAAATCAACTGTGGGAGCAAGTATTAGGAAATGGAAGACATACAAGACCACTGATAATTTCCCTCGATCTGGGGCTCCACGCATGATCTCACCCCGTGGGGTCAAAATGATCACAAGAACGGTGAGCAAAAATCCCAGAACCACACGGGGGGACCTAGTGAATGACCTGCAGAGAGCTGGGACCAAAGTAACAAAGCCTACCATCAGTAACACACTACGCCGCCAGGGACTCAAATCCTGCAGTGCCAGACGTGTCCCCCTGCTTAAGCCAGTACATGTCCAGGCCCGTCTGAAGTTTGCTAGAGTGCATTTGGATGATCCAGAAGAGGATTGGGAGAATGTCATATGGTCAGATGAAACCAAAATAGAACTTTTTGGTAAAAACTCAACTCGTCGTGTTTGGAGGACAAAGAATGTTGAGTTGCATCCAAAGAACACCATACCTACTGTGAAGAATGGGGGTGGAAACATCATGCTTTGGGGCTGTTTTTCTGCAAAGGGACTAGGACGACTGATCCGTGTAAAGGAAAGAATGAATGGGGCCATGTATCGTGAGATTTTGAGTGAAAACCTCCTACCATCAGCAAGGGCATTGAAGATGAAACGTGGCTGGGTCTTTCAGCATGACAATGATCAAAAACACACCGCCCGGGCAACGAAGGAGTGGCTTCGTAAGAAGCATTTCAAGGTCCTGGAGTGGCCTAGCCAGTCTCCAGATCTCAACCCCATAGAAAATCTTTGGAGGGAGTTGAAAGTCCGTGTTGCCCAACGACAGCCCCAAAACATCACCGCTCTAGAGGAGATCTGCATGGAGGAATGGGCCAAAATACCAGCAACAGTGTGTGAAAACCTTGTGAAGACTTACAGAAAACATTTGACCTGTGTTATTGCCAACAAAGGGTATATAACAAAGTATTGAGAAACTTTTGTTATTGACCAAATACTTATTTTCCACCATAATTTGCAAATAAATTCATTAAAAATCCTACAATGTGATTTTCTTGATTTTTTTTCTCATTTTGTCTGTCATAGTTGACGTGTACCTATGATGAAAATTACAGGCCTCTCTCTTCTTTTTAAGTGGGAGAACTTGCACAATTGGTGGCTGACTAATTCTTTTCCCCCCCACTGTATATAGCATCAAAAAGGGTTCCGCTATGGTTACAACCCTTTTTGGTGCTACTTTTAAATGGTTCTTTATAGAACCTTAATGGAGAATAGTTATATAAAAAACCTTTTCTCAATTTCAGAGGTTCTACAAATAACCTTTTGAAGAACCATGCAAGTTTTTTTAAATTCTGGTTAGCCATATTATATTATATAAAATTCCATAGGTGTTATTATTGTGTTAATTGACAAGTTGAATCAGGTGTGCCAGCTCTGGCATGCCTGTCCATGAGGGGAGAATTGAGAACCACTGATTTAGTCAACAGTTCTCAATTGACACAAGGCTATACGTGAGTCTTTCACAAGATACCGTTACTGGCCATAGTCATATTTAACATGCAAAGACATAACGCAACAGATTAGATCAACCGGAATGACACCCTCACTCACGGTAAAACCCCGCCCCAAAATATTCGAATGAGCTGCCGCCCCTTCATTTTAATTATCACTAAATATGAACTAACCCTTTTCTGAACTGCAAAGAACCATTAAAGGGCACAAACCCTTACCAAATAACCCTTGAGGAAAAAACTATTTTCTAAGTGTGTAACCCTGTTTTTATTTTTTTTATTCACCACTGGGTTTGAACTTCTTGCCAAGAAAGTGGACTGAACTCATTTGTGTGAAGTATATCTGTGTTTTTTAATTGCTGGCTGAGCAGCCGTTGACAAAGCAAAACAAAGAAGCTGCCAGTGACAGTCACTCACCCCTCAGCAAACATCCTGTTTCCTCTGAGCTTGTGAGACCTGTCCACTCATAAAAAACCTAAACAGATTATAATGTTACTAATTATAGGACTTAGGAAATAATGTGGGTTAAATGAGAGTACTAAGCTATTTCACAGTGCTGTGTTCTCTCACTCCAACTTTGTATAGACATCTACAAACACAGGGGGCCCAGCACAGGACCTTGAGGAATGCCTGCTCCTTTCCTGTTTACTCTCAGCACTTCCACAGTTAGGCACGCATGCCTTGGTGAAGTGCATTGGCGTTTTTTGAGGAGCAGTCACTGTGTCTCCAGGAAATCGTAATTTTTCTGACTGATTGGCTAGAAGCTGCTGTGTTATCTGGACTGGACTGAGCAGCTGCTGAGACACCTAACCGTTACAGTGGGCCCTGCCTTCATCATCAGCCTCCATCTGAGAGTTAATGGCTTTGAAAGATGTCACTACCCAGCTGACATATTTGAATCACCAATCACTCAGGGTGAATCCATTGAAAGAGAGCCCTTCCAACTTTTGAAAACAGTGCGTAATGCCCAAAGAGAGCCTCCTCTGATGGGCTGAGGAATTTTCTCTCAGTATAGATGCATCATATTTTCCCCTCTTCTTTGTTTTTCCTCTGACTTTGTTTAAATACAAATTCCTCACACTGTGACCCTCTGGATCCTCCTTGGTGTTCTTGCCTCTTTTGTGTTGATCTGAATCTAAAACAAGAAAATGCATAATCTCATCCACATCATACAGTGCCTTGCAAAAGTATTCATCCCCATTGGCATTTTTCCTATTTTGTTGCATTACATCCTTTAATTTAAATGGATTTTTATTTGGATTTCATGTAATGGACATACACAAAATAGTCCAAATTGGTGAAGTGGAATGAAAAAAATAACTTGTTTCAGAAAATTCTAAAAAATAAATAACGGAAAAGTGGTGACTGCATATGTATTCACCCCCTTTGCTATAAAGCCTAGAAAAATAGGATCTGGTGCAACCTTCAGAAGTCACATAATTAGTTAAATAAAGTCCACCTGGGTGCAATCTATGTATCACATGATCTGTCACATGATCTCAGTATACAGTTGAAGTCGGAACTTTACATACACTTAGGTTGGAGTCATTAAAACTCATTTTTCAACCACTCCACAAATTTCTTGTTAACAAACTATAGTTTTGGCAAGTTGGTTAGGACATCTACTTTGTGCATGACACAAGTATTTTTCCAACAATTGTTTACAGACAGATTATTTCATTTATAATTCACTGTATCACAATTCCAGTGGGTCAGAAGTTTACATACACTAAGTTGACTGTGCCTTTAAACAGCTTGGAAAATTCCAGAAAATAATGTCATGGCTTTAGAAGCTTCCGATAGGCTAATTGACATCATTTGAGTCAATTGGAGGTGTACCTGTGGATGTATTTCAAGGCCTACCTTCAAACTCTTTGTTTGACATCATGGGAAAATCAGAAGAAATCAGCCAAGACCTCAGAAAAACAATTGTAGACCTCCACAGGTCTGGTTCATCCTTGGGAGTAATTTCCAAATGCCTGAAGGTACCACGTTCATCTGTACAAACAATAGTTTGCAAGTATAAACACCATGGGACCACGCAGCTGTCATACCGCTCAGAAAAGAGACGCATTCTGTCTCCTAGAGATGAACGTACTTTGGTGCGAAAAGTGCAAATCAATCCCAGAACAACAGCAAAGGACCTTGTGAAGATGCTGGAGGAAACAGGTACAAAAGTATCTATATCCACAGTAAAACGAGTCCTATATTGACATAACCTGAAAGGCTGCTCAGCAATGAAGAAGCCACTGCTCCAAAACTGCCATAAAAAAGCCAGACTACAGTTTGCAACTGCACATGGGGACAAAGATCTTACTTTTTGGAGAAATGTCAAAAATAGAACTGTTTGGCCATAATGACCATTGTTATGTTTGGAGGAAAAAGGTGGTAGCTTGGAAGCCGAAGAACACCATCCCAACCGTGAAGCACGGAGGTGGCAGCATCATGCTGTGGGGGTGCTTTGCTGCTGGAGGGACTGGTGCACTTCACAAAATAGATCGCATCATGAGGAAGGAAAATGATGTGGATATATTGAAGCAACATCTCAAGACATCAGTCAGGAAGTTAAAGCTTGGTCGCAAATGGGTCTTTCAAATGGACAATGACCCCAAGCATACTTCCAAAGTTGAGGCAAAATGGCTTAAGGACAACAAAATCAAGGTTTTGGAGTGGCCATCACGAAGCCTTGACCTCAATCCTATAGAACATTTGTGGGCAGAACTGAAAAAGTGTGTGCGAGCAAGGAGGCCTAAATTCCTGACTCACTTACACCAGCTCTGTCAGGAAGAATGGGCCAGCTTATTGTGGGAAGCTTGTGGAAGGCTACCCGAAATGTTTGACCCAAGTTAAACAATTTAAAGGCAATGCTACCAAATACTAATTGAGTGTATGTACACTTCTGACCCACTGGGAATGTGATTAAATAAATAAAAGCTGAAATAAATCATTTTCTCTACTATTATTCTGACATTTCACATTCTTAAAATAAAGTGGTGATCCTAACTGACCTAAGACAGGGAATTTTTACTAGGATTAAATGACAGGAATTGTGAAAAGCTGAGTTTAAATGTATTTGGCTAAGGTATATGTAAACTTCCGACTTCAACTGTATATATACCTGTTCTGAAAGGCCCCAGAGTCTGCAACACCACTAAGCAAGGGGCACCACCAAGCAAGCGGCACCATGAAGACCAAGGAGCTCTCCAAACAGGTCAGGGACAAAGTTGTGGAGAAGTACAGATCAAATATCCGAAACTTTGAACATCCCATGGAGCACCATTAAATCCATTATTAAAAAAGGGAAAGAATATGGCACCACAACAAACCTGCCAAGAGAGGGCCACCAACCAAAACTCATGGATCAGGCAAGGAGGGCATTAATCAGAGAGGCAACAAAGACACCAAAGATAACCCTGAAGGAGCTGCAAAGCTCCACAGCGGAGATTGGAGTATCTGTCCATAGGACCACTTTAAGCCGTACACTCCACAGAGCTGGGCTTTACGGAAGAGTGGCCAGAAAAAAAGCCATTGCTTAAAGAAAAAAATAAGCAAACACGCTTGGTGTTCGCCAAAAGGCATGTGGGAGACTCCCCAAACATATGGAAGAAGGTACTCTAGTCAGATGAGACTAAAATTGAGCTTTTTGGCCATCAAGGAAAACGCTATGTCTGGCGCAAACCCAACACCTCTCATCACCCCGAGAACACCATCCCCACATTGAAGAATGGTGGTGGCAGCATCATGCTGTGGGGATGTTTTTCATCGGCAGGGACTGGGAAACTGGTCAGAAAAGGAATGATGGATGGCGCTAAATACAGGGAAATTCTTGAGGGAAACCTGTTTCAGTCTTCCAGAGATTTGAGTCTGGGACGGAGGTTCACCTTCCAGCAGGACAATGACCCTAAGCATACTGCTAAAGCAACACTCGAGTGGTTTAAGGGGAAACATTTAAAATGTCTTGGAATGGCCTAGTCAAAGCCCAGACCTCAATCCAATTGAGAATCTGTGGTATGACTTAAAGATTGCTGTACACCAGCGGAACCCATCCAACTTGAAGGAGCTGGAGCAGTTTTGCCTTGAAGAATGGCAAAAATCCCAGTGGCTAGATGTGCCAAGCTTGTAGAGACATACCCCAAGAGACTTGCAGCTGTAATTGCTGCAAAAGGTGGCTCTACAAAGTATTGACTTTGGGGGGGGGGGGGGTGAATAGTTACGCACGCTCAAGTTTTCTGTTTTTTTGTCTTATTTCTTGTTTGTTTCACAATAAAAAATATTTTGTATCTTCAAAGTGGTAGGCATGTTGTGTAAATCAAATGATACAAACCCCAAACAAATCTTTTTTAATTCCAGGTTGTAAGGCAACAAAATAGGAAAAATGTCAAGGGGGGTGAATACTTTCACAAGCCACTGTATGGGGACAATTAGAGGATAATAAATTGCAGAGCAATGTTTGAATTTACTCATACCACCCATCCTCTTTTGTTCACTGTTTTCCACAAGAAAGTGAGAAAATACACATTCTTTGTGGGGACAAAGGGTTGATTCTGCTGCACCAGAACCGACAGTGAGGCCCGAGTCAGAGATGGGGCCTTGGGTCTACTGGGTGAAGGCTAGTGTGGTTATGCTGGACTGGGACAACGCATTCCACCAATGCAGCACTGGGCTCTGGGGCTCTCTCAATGCCCTCTCTGTTTCTGTCACCTCAGAAACGACAAGAACGCTGTTCCCTCTGGGTCTGGCCTGTGGCCACAGTGCTTCTGAATGTGAGAAGCAGAGGAGGGCTTTGAGAAAAATAGAAAATATGAGAGTGAAAGAAAGATATGGGAGGGGGAGAGGATGTGCTAAAGTTGTTTCGAACATCTATTTCTGAACATTAAGGCACCTATGAATATCTAAAAACAAACTCATTTATGCATTTTTTGTTTGTAGGCCTCACTGCTTTGGCTTCTGTGCTGTAGGCCCTTCTTCAGTCCAGCAGCTCTGAGACCCTGGTCTGCTTGTTTGTTCAGGGGAGGCCCAGGGACTGAGGGTAGCTTGACATTTCCTGTCAGTGTGTCAAGAGAAAGACACATTCGTCTGTCGGGCACCCCATATTTCCTGTCTCACATTCCCAGTTAATATATTACTATTAAATATTTTTATTGTGCCTTTTTTGTAATGATATTTTTATTAGAATTGTATTTTTTGTTTTGATCAGGGTTTACACAGACAACAAAACAAAGTGCACCACAAAGATAGAGTACAGGGAGTTAACACACTGCCAGTTTAAACCCCCCTACTGTGCTCAGGCCAGATGCACCAGCCTGTATGCCTCTGCAATGACACTGCTGACTTCTGTTGTAATAACACAGGATCTATCTTAACTGTATGCGTTGAGTGTGCTTATCTGAACCTCATTGCTAAGGTAGCAGCAGCCATTTAAAATAAATTAGATAACATTGAAATTAAATGATGTGTCATTGTGTATGTAAGGCGTGTTCCCTCTATTGTAGACTTTTGATGACTAACCTTTATACTGCTACAGCAGTTTTAGGTAATAGGTTTTCATCATGATTCAAGGCCATGCAAAGGAGAGACCATGAATGAGTCAATGATGAGTGGACCAGGCCAGAGTGAGTCACATGCTGGGCAAGAGCCTCAGGGTATAGTTGTCTAACAAAACATAACATAGGACAAAACTGTCCTATATATTCAACAGAATTAATCAAAGATGTAATAAAAACAACTGGTGTTATTGGTGTGAGCAAAGGAACTTCCAAAGATATTGAAAGAAAGATAAATTAAACTGAGCAACTTT
The DNA here is from genome assembly GCF_964263955.1 of Coregonus lavaretus. Lineage (NCBI taxonomy): Eukaryota > Metazoa > Chordata > Actinopteri > Salmoniformes > Salmonidae > Coregonus > Coregonus lavaretus. The sequence goes on from NC_139989.1 coordinate 44,765,579, forward strand.
GTAAAGCAGTGGGTGGATTGCTCCACCTTGTGGAAAAGCCCTTCTCAAGCCCCTCTTCAAAAGCAGCTTTAATACCCAATTGTGTTGAAGGGAGTAAAATCTAAAAGTTCAACAGAGAAAATTACTGATCTTCATGATCTTAGATCTGTATGGCCTGTTGAAATGGAAGTTGTCTTCTAGGCAACTGATGGCTGGTTACATTTCAACTATGGTAGGCATTCCTTTTTAACAACATTTGTTTAAAGTTAACCATACACTGTGTGCACACGAATATCTAGTTCCAAAGACCAAGACCACTTTATTGCAGGAAATTAGCTTTAATGGTCGACTTTGGGCATGAAAAACGGTCCAACTCCTCCGCTTTCTCAATTTTCAAACAGAAATGTTCCGGGGGAGGACCCCCAGGACCCCCGTCTACTGTTCGTCCCCCCCAATATCTACTCCACAAGTTCGCCCTTGCATTAACCAGAGATACAGTATTTGGGTTAACCTGGCTTTAACCTAAAGTAGCAGGCTTAAAAGAAACCGCCTGAGAGAAGTACCACAGCCTATGTTGAATTAGCTGTATCCATGAAAACTGGATACATCAGGTTGTTGGAAACTTATCCTGGTTTGGTCATCTGGAATGATCAGGACAGTTGTGAACAATTGCTGATTGGTGGAATATGGCATGTGCGTGAGGAGGCGGGACTGCAAAGTTGGGGAGGAGTGTGATACTGCATCCCATGTATAACACAACCAGCTTCTCAACGCAATATCTTAGTCATAGTGGAATAGTAGTTACGTTTCTATCTCATTCTTGGCTTTATAGACTAATTCATCCTTTTATGATTGATCAAAACGAAGTGGAATATCTGTCTGAGGAGTTTGCTTACAACACAATCAATCCTTGACAATGAGTGGTAAGTGTGAAATTAAGATTTCATTTTGTCATGTTTATTTTTGTTATCTTTTTTTTACAGATGATATTACAGAATTTCTTGTCTGACTTTTTCAGATAAAGTTAGACGACTCAATTGGGGTTGGAAAGGTGTGGCACTGAATGACATTTCTCCCTCCTTATTGTCTTGTCAGTCACACTTATTTTTGGTATTGTAAACTCAGGTCAAATAATTTAGCAAATATTCATATAGCCAAGTAGTCTAAGGGGTGGTTTTTTTATTTTGAGATGTTGACACTGCTCTGGGAAAAAGTTGTTATTGATTACATGATGTAGTAGCCTGCATGGGCAAAAGAGAGAGAGGAAAAGATTCCACAGATGTGTCTCGACCTGTCTGTCTGTTTGTCTATTTAATACAGGTGCGCGAGGGAGGCGGGGTTATGGAGTACTTACTTACCCCCCATTGTCGGTAAATAGTTAACTTTAAAACATACACTATGCTGCTTTAGCAGCATATAGGCAATTCCATGGTAACGGAATTATGCTTTGACTGTTTTTTCACTTTAAAATGTATCCCAAACGAAAACCATTGACTTCAAAGTTTAACAAACCATACAACTATATGCACAAGGACTACTTTTAACAATTTCCACTGAACATTTTACAAAAACTAATTTAGTGGAAGAAATGTGCAGATGCAAACTTTGGTAATGGAATTATGGTAAAATCTTCCTCAGGTTTTTATGCAACCAGGTTTAACAAAAATTATATTAAATATCTGCTCCGAATTAAGATCCAAAGATGTCTGCAGAAATAATGGGGTGTCAGCTATGACATGTCACCTTGAGTTGGAAAAAATCTATTTTGGTTATTGAACTACAGTAAGTGAAGTGTAATTACACCCGGGAACGGAATTACAGTAAACAGAATTACATCATGGGTCCCTGATCTGTACTACTAAACTTGTTTGTTTGACTTTTTTGAGAGCTTTTTTCTCTCCCTCCATCTTCTTGTCGAGAGTCTCAATTGAACATGTTTTTTCTTAGTCCAGGGAGTTGGTACAACTGCTCCTCAGTAGTTGAGGTCTTTTTCTGCTATCACAGTAGGTTTTTAAGTGTACGATATGAATCACAACAGTGTTTACATTCTTGAGCTCTGAGACAGATTAAATGGCCTCCCTATAATTGTTTACGACCTACCAACAAACCTTGTGCACCACCAGGAGAAACTTGAGTAAATCATTGCTGCAGATAATGCACCACCAAATGTGTTCATAGTACTGGAGGTTAATCCTACTGCCTGGTATATGTTAAATGCCAAATAATCCCCTCCAGTTTTCCTTGGAGCACAGCCAGAAAAGCACCTCCTTCTGCTCCTTCTCACAATGCAGCAGACAATGGCCATAAACTGTATTATCAACATAGTTTGAGCCTGTTCTCTTTATAACACAGAGTAATTTTGGCTCCTCTTTCAAACAAGTCCTGTATTAACATGCTTCCTCTGGACCAGGCATCACAGTAAGGGTGAAGGATTATGACACAGGACAGGAAGAGGGGCGGCCGGTGTCCGCGTTCTCTGAGGAGTGCTGTGAGGAGCTGTGGGACCGGGTGGAGGGGGTGAGGCACAAGCTGACCCGCATCCTGAACCCAGCCAAGCTCACCCCCTACCTGAGGCAGTGCAAGGTCATCGACGAGCAGGATGAGGACGAGGTCCTCAACTCCACCCAGTACCCACTACGTATCAGCAAGGCTGGTGAGAGAGAGGGAAGGAGAGGGAATGGGTGGGAGTGAAAAAGAGAGGGAGAATGAGAGAAGAATGATGGAAGGGAATGAGAAGAGTGTAAAAGGTAAGTGAGAGGAGGCAGGGAGAGAGGGGGTAGGTCGGAGAGAATGAGGTAAGTAGGGGTTTGTGCCGTGTGAGAAAAAGATGGTTAGGAAGGATAGCGAGAGGGGAGTGAGAGACAGAGGGAGGGGAGACGGGTATGAGTAACGAGGCAGGAGATCAAGATGAAAGGAATGAGGGGGTGGCCACTAGCTAAGTAAAGAAGAGGGAGAGATAAAGGAGGAGGTAGACAGATGGGGAGGGAAAAAAGATGGGGAGAGAGAGAAACAGAAAGATGAGGTTAGAGAGGAAAAGACGACAAAGGGAGTACCTGGAACATGAGCAGCTTTCACACTTGTGTCAGTACAGTACTTACAGTATCTCCAACTTCAGGATGTATTGTCGTCTTCATCTTATAAACTCTAATGATGTCATAACTGTTTATCAGGCCGTTTGATTGACATCCTACATGGGCGGGGCCAGCGTGGCCTGCAGGCCTTCATGGAGTCTTTGGAGTTCTACCACCCAGAGCAATACACCCAGCTTACTGGACAACAGCCCACCCAGCGCTGCTCCATCATCCTGGGTAAGGATATGTCCCCATATGTCCCCCTTCCACTCCTGTATGACCAGTGTTCCCCCCATCCCTCATTTACCTCCACTGCTGTGTCCCCCCCAGATGAGGAGGGTCCAGAGGGCCTGACTCAGTTCCTGCTGCTGGAGGTGCGTAAGCTGAGGGAGCAGCTGCGGGGGAGCCGTGTGTGTGAGCGCCGCCTGTCCCAGCGTTGCCGTGTGGCCGAGGAGGAGCGCAGCCGGGCTGAACGCAAGACACTGGACCTACGACACGACCGGCTGCAGATGGAGAGGTACACCACACGGGACCACACATACAGGGCTTAAAGCACTGTGAGACAAATGACATGATGAGAAGCACTAAACAAACAGAGGTTGATTCATTGAACTTCACAGGTAAAACCACACAAACATCTGGTTGTTATCTACAATGCCAAACAATGTGCAGGTTTTTTTTTCTCTTCACACATTTTATTGTTGAGCGAAGCAGAATAGCAACTATTACCTAAAGTGAATGACGGTATTCAGACTGGAACTTGAAACATCTAGAATTATATACATAAACTACATTCATGATGAGCCGTGGTCCATGGCTGTCATACATTTTTTAATAGGGATTGACAGTTTCTATGTCCAGTGTACTGAGAGCTCGCTGAATATGTGTCTCACACACAGGCTGCGTCAGGACTGGGAGGCAGGCAGCAGGGAGCTGGGCCGGCTGAAGGACAGGCACCTGGAACAGGCTATGAAATACTCTTGTGCCCTGGAGGATCAGGCCAAGGCCTCCGCACGCGAGAGAGAGCTACTGGAACAGGTATAGAGAGGAGAGGGGGCCAAGCGGGTCTGTTGGGTTGTTGAAGGAGAGGAAGGAAGAAAGCAGCTGGAGAAAGATAAAAGGATGGATGGAGGGTATCAGCTTTTTATAAAGAGCTGTTGGGATATGCCTTTATAGGAAGCCTTTTCCCTGGTAGGAGTCCCTTCTAATATTTTACTCAACATTTTCTACAGGTGGAGCAGCTGAAGACCAGACTGATGGAGGCAGAGAAAGAGACTGACAGTAGCCCTGCCGCTACGGCGCCATTCAGAAGGAACAGTAGTGTCCCCCACTGCACGAACGGCGCCCCTGCTGTTCCCGAGAAGAGGGAGAAGCCACTACAGCACATTGACATTCAGAAGGCAGGTCACATTGAAACACAGGTGAGAGCCACCACTCAGAGTGAATCTAATTCACCATCTGAGTTTGTGATGTTTTCCCGCTCTGACTGTGCTGCTCTAACTCTTGTGTTGTTCCGTTTTGACCTCAGGCTCTGTTGGACATCTTGAAGCAGGACCGCAGGGAGGCAACAGAGCAGAGACACGAGCTGTGTGGCGACATCGCCAGACTACAGGGAGAGCTGGAGAGCTCTGAGGATTTCAGGGACAAGGTGAGAGCAGCAAACAAGCCTATTCACGCCATTCTTGCCCATCTCCATGTGTGATTCACTCTCAGGAGTCACTGAGCTGGTGACAGTTTTTCAAGTTGACTTTGTTAAGGTTTCATAAAGTGTTAAAACATGCCTCTTGTATATGTAAAATGTATATCAACACAATTGTATTATTCTGTCTTTGATGGTGTGTTGTGTTGTGTTGTGTAGCTGGAGTCTCAGTGTGAGCAGCTGCAGCTGAAGGTGAGGACTCTCCAGCTGGACTGGGAGACGGAACAGAAAAGGAGCTTTTCCTACTTCAACCAGATTATGGAGCTGGAGAAGGAGAGGGACCAGGTCAGTAGGTCTGAGTAGGCATATGGGTTAGAATCAATGTATGGTAAGGTTTTTGTTTCTGTTGGTTACAGTAATGGTTAAATTGGTTTAAATAGTTAATGGCTGTTTGGACACTGAATGCACATGCACAGAGGAATGATGAGGTCGGAGTGTTGAGTTTGAGGTCTTTTTGCTGGATAATATAAGGCCTTTCTTTGCATGGTTGCCCCATGCCAATACTCACCGTAATACATCATTTTTATCTAGTCATGCAGGTGTTTCAACTACTTAGTATCTACCCCACTCAGTGTCTGTCTGTCTCCTCATAACTCACCTCTCTGGCACGTTCTCTCCTCCTCCCTCTGATACTGTATATCCTTCAGGCTCTGCGCAGTCGAGACAGCCTGCAGTTGGAATATACTGACTGCCTATTGGACAAGAACCTCCTGCGTAAACGCATCGCAGAGCTTCAGGCCAATCTAGAGCAGCAGCAGAGAGAGCTGGAGAAAGAGAAGGACAGGAGCAGGAAGCAGAGTTCCCCCTGTATGCACTGTGTGAGTCTCAGCTATGCACACACATACTGTGGACACACTTTTGATTATACTTGTGCAACACAAGTGTGTTATCCCTATTCTGTCAGACATACAGTTTCACACACTCACAAAAATCTGATAATCAAATTACAGTGTGGACCTGTTAGCCTTCTCCTATACTCTTCTAATGTTATTGTCTCTCTGTCCCTCTCCTAGTCTCACCTGTCTCTGTGCAGCGAGGACCAGTGCTACGGGCCCTGCTGCTCCCTAGACCTCAGCTCTCTGCCCAACGGCACTCACCAGCTGCTCTGCAAGGTCAGAGTTCATCTCCATCTTATCATCTTCATTGGCAGCAGCTAAAATATCAGCAACATTATACTGTTACCATCAACAGCAGCCTCAACATTTATCTCTTCATTATCATGTAATAAATAGTAATTGAGGGCTGTTGCAGTGTTGCTGTCCAACCCGTCTTTTCATTTTACTCATTCACAGAGTTGTAATTAAGTAGGTACCATTGAGCTGATCCCGTAACAATAATTGTACTTGTTATGATTATTCATGGCGTCACGATCGTCGTTAAGAGAGGAGGACCAAGGCGCAGCGTGATGAACGAACATGTTTATTTATCATTAGCGATAAACACGGACAGTAAACAAAAACAGCAAACGACTCGTAACGTCCTAGGTAACATAGACCAACACGGAACAAGAACCCACAAACACAAAGGGAAAAACAGACAGTTTAAATATGGCTCCCAATCAGAGACAACCAGCCCCAGCTGACACTCGTTGCCTCTGATTGGAGTCACTCAGGCCAACATAGAAATAAACCACATAGAAAGAACACACCCTGGCTCAACATATAGAGTCCCAGAGCCAGGGTGTTACAGTACCCCCCCCTAAAGGCGCGGACTGCGACCGCGCCTCAACTAGAGCAAAACAGGGGAGGGCTGGGTGGGCATTCCTCCTCGGCGGCGGTTCTGGCTCCGGCCTTGCCCACCACCCTCCAATAAACCCCCCATAGCGCCCCTGGTCCGGTCTGGCCCCGCTGGCTGGAGCTGAACTGGACGTAGCAGGAGCGGTTAGCTTCAGCTCCGTAGTGGAGCAGTTGACCGGTACCTTACCAGGCACCGGTGACCCAGGCACGGGTTGTGCTGGACTGACGACGCGCACCCCTGGCTTGGTGCGTGGAGCCGGAACGGACCGGACCGGGCTGACGACTCGCACCCCTGGCTTGGTGCGTGGAGTAGGAACGGGCCGAACCGGGCTGACGATGCGCACCCCTGGCTTGGTGCGTGGCGTAGGAACGGGCCGGACCGGGCTGACGATGCGCACCCCTGGCTTGGTGCGTGGAGCCGGAACGGGCCGGACCGGGCTGACGACTCGCACCCCTGGCTTGGTGCGTGGAGTAGGAACGGGCCGGACCGGGCTGGCGACGCACACCGTAGGCTTGGTGCGAGGAGCAGGGACAGGCCGGACCGGGCTGGCGACGCACACCGTAGGCTTGGTGCGTGGAGCAGGGACAGGCCGGACCGGGCTGGCGACGCACACCGTAGGCTTGGTGCGAGGAGCAGGGACAGGCCGGACCGGGCTGGCGACGCACACCGTAGGCTTGGTGCGTGGTGCAGGGACAGGCCGGACCGGGCTGGCGACGCACACCGTAGGCTTGGTGCGAGGAGCAGGGACAGGCCGGACCGGGCTGGCGACGCACACCGTAGGCTTGGTGCGAGGAGCAGGGACAGGCCGGACCGGGCTGGCGACGCACACCGTAGGCTTGGTGCGTGGTGCAGGGACAGGCCGGACCGGGCTGGCGACGCACACCGTAGGCTTGGTGCGAGGAGCAGGGACAGGCCGGGCCGGGCTGTGGAGACGGATAGGAGACCTGGAGTGAAGAGCTGCCACAACCCGTCCTGGCTGAATGCCTACCTTCACACACTCTGTGTGAGGCATCAGCACAGGACGTACAGGGCTGTGTACCCGTACTGGCATAACAGCACGTGACACTGGCGCAGGATATCCGGGACCGAGGAGAGGCACTGGAGGCCACGAGCGCTGAGCCGGCACACTCCGTCCTGGCTGCATGCCCACCTTCGCACAACACGTGCGGGGTGCTCGCACAGGACGTACCGGACTATGCCGGACCACTCGTGGCACAGTACGCAGCTCCGCATACCCCGGAACCTGACCAGTCTCATGCTGCCATGCCTGAGTACGGGGAGTTGGCTCTGCTCTCCATCCAGGCTCCGCCAACCTGCCTTCTGGCCCCCCAAACCCGGTGGCCTCCTCTCCAAATCGCCCTGTGGCAGCCTCCTGCTGCCCAGCCGCCCATGCCGTGTGCCCCCCCAAAAAATTTTTTTTGGGGTTGCCTCTCGTCCGTCCGACGATGACACTGCTGACGCCGCTGCTCCTCTCTCGCCAGGGCCTTAATCCTAGCCCATGGCCCTTTGCCCCCGAGCATGTCCTCCCAGGACCACGATTTGCCCACCTGGGCCATCGCCAACCTCTCCATCTCCTTTCCCGGCGCTTCCTCCCATGTCCAGTCTGCCTGCTCCTGGACACGCTGCTTGGTCCTTGTAAGGTGGGTTCTTCTGTCACGATCGTCGTTAAGAGAGGACCAAGGCGCAGCGTGATGAACGAACATGTTTATTTATCATTAGCGATAAACACGGACAGTAAACAAAAACAACAAACGACTCGTAACGTCCTAGGTAACATAGACCAACACGGAACAAGAACCCACAAACACAAAGGGAAAAACAGACAGTTTAAATATGGCTCCCAATCAGAGACAACCAGCCCCAGCTGACACTCGTTGCCTCTGATTGGGAGTCACTCAGGCCAACATAGAAATAAACCACATAGAAAGAACACACCCTGGCTCAACATATAGAGTCCCAGAGCCAGGGTGTTACACATGGTCTACTTGTGGAGAACTATGTGGGGAATATTATTTTTAGACCAGGGTGAAGCAACTCCTGTGTGCTAATTAGGTCTCATTGTTGTTTTGCATAGAGTTAGAGATATGATGTTGCCAGAGATGAATTTGTGTAACTGTCAGCATGCTGGTACCTGTAGGATACCTTTCAGTGAACAGATGTTGATGATGTCTCTGTTTTCATGTCTGTGTCACAGTCTCCCTCTACAGGCCAAACCCATGACCACTCCGAAGGTAAGCCTATATTTCAATTGAGATGTATGTGTTTCCCAACCAGGGGTACTTGGCCTATCCACAGGGGGTACTTGAGAAGATTTATGAGACCATAGGCTTACTGGTAAAATGCACACGAGGGGGTACTTCAAGGGTACTCTGGGCAGAGCTAAATGTACTTGGTGGTACAGTAACCGAAAAAGGTTGGGAACCACTGGATTAGGGGATTGGGGTTTTGTAAGGATAGCATTGAATAAAGAGCATTCCTGAGTTAATCCCTCTTTTTTGATAAATTCAGTTTTCATGTTTGCTTAATTTATTCTACATGTTTACAGCACTGTAACTGATGAAGGATAAACATTGTATTTGAACTACTATTTGAATAAGACATGGTAGAAACAAATGTTTTTTTTTTGACAACTTTGATGAGAGAGGATAGGCTTAGACTTCTAAATACCTTATTTTGTCTGCAGGTTCCCGCTCAAACTCAGAAGAGAATCTCTTGACACCAGTGAGTTGTTACATTACTCCACAACACCTTGTGACACTTCGACATATCAAAGTATCATGTCTCATCTAATGTTCATCTATATTAACAAATGTATTTTTCTCACTGAACAGTGTAGCTGTGAATACACACAATATATGTGGATTGTTGAATAATGAATAAACTTTTTCAAGTTGTCAAGGAGGCAATGAACAGGTTTAAATTATGGGCCTGCATCGACACTTTAGTCATTCTCTATTTCACTCTTTGTTTGTGTCCTGTTTGTTTTACAGACAGTGGACAGTGAGAAGGATGTTAACAGGCTCTCCATATTCCCCTTCCCTCCCTGTATGAACTCCATCAACCGCAGGGTCAACATAGAGTATGTCATACCCATAGAATAAGGAATTAAAATTGTTACAGTGGCTTGCGAAAGTATTTACCCCCCTTGGCATTTTTCCTATTTTGTTGCCTTACAACCTGGAATTAAAATGAATTTTTGGGGGGTTTGTATCATTTGATTTACACAACATGCCTACCACTTTGAAGATGCAAAATATGTTTTATTGTGATACAAACAAGAAATAAGACAAAAAAACTGAACTTGAGCGTGCATAACTATTCACCCCCCAAAGTCAATACTTTGTAGAGCCACCTTTTGCAGCAATTACAGCTGCAAGTCTCTTGGGGTATGTCTCTATAAGCTTGGCACATCTAGCCACTGGGATTTTTGCCCATTCTTCAAGGCAAAACTGCTCCAGCTCCTTCAAGTTGGATGGGTTCCTCTGGTGTACAGCAATCTTTAAGTCATACCACAGATTCTCAATTGGATTGAGGTCTGGGCTTTGACTAGGCCATTTCAAGACATTTAAATGTTTCCCCTTAAACCACTCGAGTGTTGCTTTAGCAGTATGCTTAGGGTCAATGTCCTGCTGAAAGGTGAACCTCCGTCCCAGTCTCAAATCTCTCGAAAACTGAAACAGGTTTCCCTCAAGAATTTCCCTGTATTTAGCGCTATCCATCATTCCTTCAGTTCTGACCAGTTTCCCAGTCCCTGCCGATGGAAAAACATCCCCACAGCATGATGCTGCCACCACCATGCTTCACTGTGGGGGATGGTGTTCTCGGGGTGATGAGAGGTGTTGGGTTTGCGCCAGACATAGCGTTTTCCTTGATGGCCAAAAAGCTCAATTTTAGTCTCATTTGACCAGAGTACTTTCTTCCATATGTTTGGGGAGTCTCCCACATGGCTTTTGGCGAACACCAAACGTGTTTGCTTATTTTTTTCTTTAAGCAATGGCTTTTTTCTGGCCACTCTTCGGTAAAGCCCAGCTCTGTGGAGTGTACGGCTTAAAGTGGTCCTATGGACAGATACTCCAATCTCCGCTGTGGCGCTTTGCAGCTCCTTCAGGGTTATCTTTGGTCTCTTTGTTGCCTCTCTGATTAATGCCCTCCTTGCCTGGTCCGTAAGTTTTGGTGGGTGGCCCTCTCTTGGCAGGTTTGTTGTGGTGCCATATTCTTTCAATTTTTTAATAATGGATTTAATGGTGCTCCGTGGGATGTTCAAAGTTTGGGATATTTTTTTATAACCCAACCCTGATCTGTACTTCTCCACAACTTTGTCCCTGACCTGTTTGGAGAGCTCCTTGGTCTTCATGGTGCCGCTTGCTTGGTGGTGCCCCTTGCTTAGTGGTGTTGCAGACTCTGGGGCCTTTCAGAACAGGTGTATATATACTGAGATCATGTGACAGATCATGTGACACTTAAATAAAGTCCACCTGAGTGCAATCTAACTAATTATGTGACTTCTGAAGGTAATTGGTTGCACCAGATCTTATTTAGGGGCTTCATGGCAAAGGGGTGATACATATGCACGCACCACTTTTCCGTTATTAATTTTTTCGAATTTTTTGAAACAAGTTAGTTTTTTCATATCACTTCACCAATTTGGACTATTTTGTGTATGTCCATTACATGAAAGTCAAATAAAAATCCATTTAAATTACAGGTTGTAATGCAAGGCACTGTAGTAATTTAATAGGATATCTATGGTCATACCATTGCAAGTCAACTTTTACATTATTCTCTAATATAGAAATATCACTCTCTTAAATCACACGTTATGCTGTAAATGCATTTAAAACTAAATAAATGATGATGAAAACTCCTCTCTTGTGATCTTATCCGTTTACAGGTTTGACCTGGACTCCTGGGGCAGTGATGAGAATGAGAACCTCACAGGTTTGGTTCAGTTCAGTACATCCCCTCCTGTCGGTCTAAGTCTATAGCTACCTGTAATACCTGTAACCCCTGCTAAGTATAGATGTGTGTAGTGATGTCTCATTATATTGTGTTTCAGGAGTCCAAAGTGAGGTCTCCCTGTCGAACTCCTGTAGCTCCCTGCATTCTCACCTCTTCCCCCCTGACCTCGTCAACCTGCCCCCTGTCCCACCCCACAAACCCAACTACAGCAGTCTTGGGTATGTCTCCATCTCTTTGCTGCCTACATCAGGGCAGCTAATCCAACATAGTTTAAGTACACTTGCTAACCCTTTATGGTGTGAGATATAATCTAAACTGTATACTAAGAAGTGTAATTACCATCTCTATTTCCACTTCCTCTATCAGTTTAGAGCTCCTGTCCCCCTTACCTAGTCCCCCCACTACGCCCAAAAGAGGAAGAGGCAGCCTGGCAGATGACATCACCATCATTGGGGGCAACTGCACAGGCATCTTTGTTAGCAGCGTCAGAGCTGGTTCTCCTGCTGAGCAGTGTGGTCTGAAGGAGGGCAGTGAGTTACTGGAGGTGAGAAACAGAGGCATACATAAATGTAATGTAAATGTAATGTAAAATGCATACAGACAGATGGACAGGCAAACAGGTTGTAGAAAAACAGCCACACAGGCCTGAGTATAACTGTCTCTCTCCTCCCTGCCCAGCTGGAGAAGGTTCTGTTTGGTGGGGGCAGTGTGCTGCTGGGCCAGTGCACAGGAGAGGTGGCCCACTTCTCTCTGCAGTGGTGGACAGAGCCCTCCTCTCTCAAACATAAGACCAACACAGAGGGTGAAGTTCTGAGACAGCTTTTACAGTTGTTTTCCTTGACTGATGTGCTTTTTCAGTACAGTACACCTTTATTCTGCATGGCCTTGGCCTTTATCCAGGTGTCAGACTGTTTATAGAACAAAAAAATATGAAAGAATAGAGTGTGTGTAACTAACTTCCCACCCCTTTTCCTCTTCTCAGCCTACTCCAAGTTATGTGCCCAGCTCCCTTCTCCTACCTTCTATGGCGCTGACTCTTTCTACGTGCGCGTCAACCTGGACCTGGACCCTCATAGCGACCTGCCCTGTCTGGGGGTGCGCTGTGATGACATAATACACGTCACTGACACCCGTTACAACGGGAAGTACCAGTGGCGCTGCACCCTGGTGAACCCCCGCACAGCCAAGCCCCTGCAGGCGGGGGTCATGCCCAACTACAACAGGTAAGGGAGAGGTACCATTGTCATAAATGCTGTAGGTGGGTGTAGTGGTGGAATCAAGCGCAGGACACCGAAGTATAGTCCAAAAGACTTTAGTGGAATATCCAACAAGGAAAACAGAACAAACTTGCCCGAAGGCGAAACTACGCACGTAGGCGACAAACAAAAGGCGCACTACACAGGTGCGTAAAACGCTCCAACACAGTGGAGTAAAGCTCAACCGAGCGAATAAGGAAATCGACAAGCAAACATACGACAGGAACAATCACACACAAACACAGACACACCCAACGAGACTTAAATAGAACACTAATGAGGACTAACTAGACACAGGTGTACAACATCAAGACCAAACCAAACGAACATGAAACATAGATCGGTGGCAGCTAGTACTCCGGGGACGACGACCGCCGATGCCTGCCCGAACCAGGAGGAGGAGCAGCCTCGGCCGAAACCGTGACAGTACCCCCCCCCTTGACGCGCGGCTCCAGCCGTGCGCCGACCCCGGCCTCGGGGACGACCAGGAGGACGCGGAGCAGGGCGCGCGGGATGGTCCCGGTGGAACTCCGACAGGAGAGATGGGTCTAGGATGTCCCTCCGCGGCACCCAGCACCGCTCCTCCGGGCCGTACCCCTCCCACTCCACGAGATACTGGAGACCCCCCATCCGGCGTCTGGAGTCCAAGATGGACCGAACGGTGTACGCCGGAGCCCCCTCGATGTCCAATGGGGGCGGAGGAGTCTCTCCTATCTCATTGTCCTGGAGTGGACCAGCTACCACCGGCCTGAGAAGAGACACATGGAACGAGGGGTTAATATTCTTATATTCAACAGGTAGATGTAACCTATAACACACCTCGTTCAATCTTCTCAGGACTTTAAAGGGCCCCACAAACCGCCGACCCAGCTTCCGGCAGGGCAGGCGGAGGGGCAGGTTTCTGGTAGAGAGCCAGACTCGATCTCCGGGTGCGTACACCGGCCCCTCACTGCGGTGGAGATCGGCGCTCGCCTTGTGACGAAGGACGGCCCGCTGCAGGTGGACGTGGGCAGCGTTCCACGTCTCTTCCGAGCGCCTCATCCAATCATCCACCGCAGGGGCCTCGATCTGGCTCTGCTGCCATGGTGCCAGAACCGGCTGGTAACCCAATACACATTGGAAAGGGGTTAGGTTAGTAGAGGAGTGGCGGAGAGAGTTCTGGGCCATCTCGGCCCAGGGAATGTAACGCGCCCACTCCTCAGGCCGGTCCTGGCAATACGACCTCAGAAACCTACCCACATCCTGGTTAACACGTTCTACCTGCCCGTTACTCTCCGGGTGGTACCCCGAGGTAAGGCTAACCGAGACCCCCAAACGCTCCATAAACGCTCTCCACACACGGGAGGTAAACTGAGGGCCTCGATCAGACACTATATCCTCGGGGACCCCGTAATGCCGGAAGACGTGGGTAAATAGGGCCTCAGCGGTCTGTAGGGCAGTCGGAAGACCCGACATAGGGAGAAGACGACAGGCCTTAGAGAACCGGTCCACAACGACCAGGATGGTGGTATTCCCCTGAGAGAGGGGAAGGTCTGTTACAAAATCCACCGAGAGGTGGGACCATGGTCGTTGTGGAACGGGTAGGGGCTGTAACTTACCCCTGGGCAGATGTCGGGGCGCCTTACACTGGGCGCACACCGAGCAGGAGGAGACGTAAACCCTCACATCCCTAGCCAAAGTAGGCCACCAGTATTTAGTGCTAAGGCAATGCACTGTCCGGCCAATACCCGGATGTCCAGAGGAGGGTGACGTGTGAGCCCAGTAGATGAGTCGATCCCGAATCTCGAGCGGAACGTACCTCCGACCCTCAGGACATTGTGGAGGGCTGGGGTCGGTACGCAACGCTCGCTCGATCTCGGCATCGACTTCCCACACCACCGGTGCCACAAGGCAAGACTCCGGTAGTATGGGAGTAGGCTCAACGGACCTCTCCTCCGTGTCATACCGCCGGGACAGTGCATCTGCCTTACCATTCTGGGACCCAGGGATGTACGTGATTTTAAATACGAACCTGGTGAGAAACATACTCCATCGAGCCTGGCGAGGGTTCAGTCTCCTTGCTGCCCGGATGTACTCCAGGTTCCGATGGTCAGTCAAAATGAGGAAAGGGTGTTGAGCCCCCTCAAGCCAATGCCTCCACACCTTAAGGGCTTGAACTACAGCTAACAGCTCCCTGTCCCCAACGTCATAGTTACGCTCCGCCGGGCTGAGCTTTTTGGAGTAAAAAGCACAGGGGCGGAGTTTAGGTGGCGAGCCGGACCGTTGAGAGAGAACGGCCCCTATACCAGCCTCAGACGCGTCCACCTCAACCTGAAATGGAATTGTGGGATCCGGATGCGCCAGCACCGGAGCCGACGTAAACAGGTCCTTCAGTCTCCCAAAGGCCCTGTCCGCATCAGCTGACCACTGCAGGCGCACCGGACCCCCCTTCAGAAGGGACGGGATGGGAGCTGCCACCTGTCCAAAACCCCGGATAAACCTCCGGTAGTAATTCGCAAAGCCCAAGAACTGCTGCACCTCTTTTACAGTGGTTGGAGTTTGCCAATTACGCACAGCGGACACACGATCCACCTCCATTCTCACCCCTGACGCGGACAACCGATAACCCAAAAAGGAGACCGACTCCTGGAAAAACAGACATTTCTCTGCCTTGACATATAGGTCGTGCTCCAACAGCCTCCTCAATACACGTCGCACCAGGGTTATATGCTCGGCTCGGGTAGACGAGTACACCAGAATATCATCAATGTACACGACCACCCCTTGTCCCTGCATATCCCGGAAAATGTCATCTACGAAGGATTGGAAGACTGATGGAGCATTCATCAACCCATATGGCATGACAAGATACTCGAAATGACCTGACGTGGTACTAAACGCCGTTTTCCATTCATCGCCCTCCCTAATGCGCACCAAGTTATACGCGCTCCTGAGATCCAATTTTGTGAAAAACCGCGCCCCATGCAATGACTCCGTCATGGTCGCAATCAGAGGGAGTGGATAACTGTATTTCACAGTAATCTGATTGAGACCACAGTAATCAATGCACGGGCGCAACCCTCCATCTTTCTTTTTCACAAAAAAGAAACTCGAAGAGGCGGGGGAAATGGAAGGCGGAATGTATCCCTGTCTCAAAGATTCGGCTATGTAAGTCTCCATAGCTTTCCTCTCCTCTTGAGACAAAGGATACACATGGCTCCGTGGGAGCGCTGCTCCTGCCTGGAGATCAATCGCACAATCCCCCTGTCTATGGGGAGGCAACTGCGTCGCCCTAGTTTTGCTAAACACAAGAGCTAAATCCCCATATTCAGGCGGAATGTGCAGTGCGGGCACTTGGTTTGGACTTTCCACCGAAGTCGCCCCCACGGAAACACCCAGACATCGCCCCTCACACTGAGCAGACCACCCATCGAGAGCCCTCTGTTGCCACGAAATAGCAGGGTTATGGGTGCTTAACCAGGGAATCCCCAGCACCACTGGGTACGCAGGAGAGTCGATCAGATACAGCTGTATAGTCTCTTCATGACCCCCCTGCGCACACATCCTAAGTGGCGCTGTGACCTCCCTGATCAACCCCGACCCCAACGGGCGGCTATCTAAGGCATGTACGGGAAAAGGTTTGTCAACAGGTAGGAGAGGGATCCCTAACTCTAAACAAAACTTTCGATCAACAAAATTCCCAGCTGCGCCTGAATCTACTAGCGCCTTATGCTGGGAATGAGGTGCAACCTGTGGAAAACCAACAGGTATACAAAAGTGCGCAACAGAAAGCTCTGGGTAAGCGGGGCGTCTACTCACCTGGGAGGCCCCCCCAGTGCGTGGCCTGTTGTCCTCTCCCTCGGAGAACCCTCCCCAGCACCTGGCCGCAGTGTGCCCTCCACGACCGCACTTGGTGCAGGAGACAGGCCCCCTCGGGCTCTTCCTCCTCCGCTCTCTAGCGCTAGCGCCCCCGAGCTCCATGGGGCACGGCTCGGAGGCGCTGGAGGGTGAAATGGACGGACCCCCCTCGGAACGTCCGCGGGTAGCTAGCAGGTTATCCAGCCTGATGGACATGTCGACCAACTGGTCGAACGAGAGGCTGGTGTCCCTACAGGCCAGCTCCCTACGGACGTCCTCGCGTAGACTACATCTGTAGTGATCGATGAGAGCCCGCTCATTCCACCCTGCATCCGCCGCTAGAGTACGGAATTCTAAGGCGAACTCCTGGGCACTCCTCCTCCCCTGCCGGAGGAAGACCAGACGCTCCCCCGCCGCTTTCCCCTCCGGGGGATGGTCAAACACCGCCCTGAAGCGGCGGGAGAACTCGTCGTAGGTGATGGTGTTCGCGTCGATCCTCCTCCACTCTGCGTTGGCCCATTCCAACGCCTTCCCGGAAAGGCAGGAGATCAGGGCGGACACGCTCTCATGTCCCGAGGGCGCCGGGTGCACGGTGGCCAGGTAAAGCTCCACCTGGAGAAGGAATCCCTGACACCCGGTCGCGGTCCCATCGTAGGCCCTCGGGAGCGAGAGTCGAACTCCTCTGGGTTCCGGAGCGGGAATGGGCTGACTTCCCGATGGGGCTGGCAGAGAGGATGGCGGTGTAGGAGTCCCCCAGCCTCGGATGGTGGTGATCACCTCCTGCAGTGCGGACCCCATCTGCAGGATCTGGTCACTCTGTTCACGGACCCTGTCCTCCAGCGTCGCCTGGGCTGCTGCGGCTCCTGCTGATTCCATTCTTATGGTGTGTGATTCTGTCATAAATGCTGTAGGTGGGTGTAGTGGTGGAATCAAGCGCAGGACACCGAAGTATAGTCCAAAAGACTTTAGTGGAATATCCAACAAGGAAAACAGAACAAACTTGCCCGAAGGCGAAACTACGCACGTAGGCGACAAACAAAAGGCGCACTACACAGGTGCGTAAAACGCTCCAACACAGTGGAGTAAAGCTCAACCGAGCGAATAAGGAAATCGACAAGCAAACATACGACAGGAACAATCACACACAAACACAGACACACCCAACGAGACTTAAATAGAACACTAATGAGGACTAACTAGACACAGGTGTACAACATCAAGACCAAACCAAACGAACATGAAACATAGATCGGTGGCAGCTAGTACTCCGGGGACGACGACCGCCGATGCCTGCCCGAACCAGGAGGAGGAGCAGCCTCGGCCGAAACCGTGACAACCATGCACTGTAATAATACCTTTGTGACAGAGTTCAAATGAACGGGTTATGTAATGTCAGACATTTTAATAAGCATGAGAAGAAGATTAAACGTTCCATTAATCTATGACATTTGTGCAAATGTTTTGCTTTGTTAGACTGCACTCACAGACTGCATGGGACACGTAGTGATGAATGTGTATCCCCCTAAATCTTTCTCTCTCTATCTCAGAGCACAGCAGCTGTTATTGGTGAGGTTACGTACCATAGCCCTGGAGCAGGATTTCAAGAAGAAAGTAAGTCTCCTCTTGTCCCTACTGTGTGTGAATCTCTGGTAACCACGGGTAACCAGACTACTGATTCCTAACTGTAGGTATCCAAGAAGGGCTCTGAGCGTGTGCGATTGGTCAAGGCTGTGTCCCCCAGCTGTCGTGGGATTGGTTCCACCCCACTGGTCCTTTACACACTCAGCAACCGTAAGCTCTTCCCATATGACTTTATTGATCTTTTTTTGTCCTTTGAAGACAATAGTAAGATAAAAATGCATGAACATAAATGTGTGTGTGTGTCTTTGCTCAGGTCACGAGGAGCACCTGATTCCTTACAGTATGGTCCAGCCAATACAGGTCAAGACCAAACGGCCTGTCATCTTCTCCCCCTCCCTGCTCTCTCGCAGCCTCATAGAGAGACTGCTTCAGCCAGCAGAGTCTGGACTGGACTTCAACACCTGCCAACCAGGTACACACACGCATAGTTATTGACATACTGTCACTACACACTCAAAATCTCAGAAGCACTAGTTGCATGCTTGTTGTCCTTCTTGCATGATCGGCTGTGTTTAAAAGTAATGACTTGTAGATACAGTGGGGGGAAAAAAGTATTTAGTCAGCCACCAATTGTGCAAGTTCTCCCACTTAAAAAGATGAGAGAGGCCTGTAATTTTCATCATAGGTACACGTCAACTACGACAGACAAAATGAGAAAATAAATTCCAGAAAATCACATTGTAGGATTTTTAATGAATTTATTTGCAAATTATGGTGGAAAATAAGTATTTGGTCAATAACAAAAGTTTTTCAATACTTTGTTATATACCCTTTGTTGGCAATGACACAGGTCAAACGTTTTCTGTAAGTCTTCACAAGGTTTTCACACACTGTTGCTGGTATTTTGGCCCATTCCTCCATGCAGATCTCCTCTAGAGCAGTGATGTTTTGGGGCTGTCGCTGGGCAACACGGACTTTCAACTCCCTCCAAAGATTTTCTATGGGGTTGAGATCTGGAGACTGGCTAGGCCACTCCAGGACCTTGAAATGCTTCTTACGAAGCCACTCCTTCGTTGCCCGGGCGGTGTGTTTGGGATCATTGTCATGCTGAAAGATCCAGCCACGTTTCATCTTCAATGCCCTTGCTGATGGAAGGAGGTTTTCACTCAAAATCTCACGATACATGGCCCCATTCATTCTTTCCTTTACACGGATCAGTCGTCCTAGTCCCTTTGCAGAAAAACAGCCCCAAAGCATGATGTTTCCACCCCCATGCTTCACAGTAGGTATGGTGTTCTTTGGATGCAACTCAACATTCTTTGTCCTCCAAACACGACGAGTTGAGTATTTACCAAAAAGTTCTATTTTGGTTTCATCTGACCATATGACATTCTCCCAATCCTCTTCTGGATCATCCAAATGCACTCTAGCAAACTTCAGACGGGCCTGGACATGTACTGGCTTAAGCAGGGGGACACGTCTTGCACTGCAGGATTTGAGTCCCTGGCGGCGTAGTGTGTTACTGATGGTAGGCTTTGTTACTTTGGTCCCAGCTCTCTGCAGGTCATTCACTAGGTCCCCCCGTGTGGTTCTGGGATTCTTGTGATCATTTTGACCCCACGGTGTGAGATCTTGCGTGGAGCCCCAGATCGAGGGAGATTATCAGTGGTCTTGTATGTCTTCCATTTCCTAATAATTGCTCCCACAGTTGATTTCTTCAAACCAAGCTGCTTACCTATTGCAGATTCAGTCTTCCCAGCCTGGTGCAGGTCTACAATTTTGTTTCTGGTGTCCTTTGACAGCCCTTTGGTCTTGGCCATAGTGGAGTTTGGAGTGTGACTGTTTGAGGTTGTGGACAGGTGTCTTTTATACTGATAACAAGTTCAAACAGGTGCCATTAATACAGGTAACGAGTGGAGGACAGAGGAGCCTCTTAAAGAAGAAGTTACAGGTCTGTGAGAGCCAGAAATCTTGCTTGTTTGTAGGTGACCAAATACTTATTTTCCACCATAATTTGCAAATAAATTCATTAAAAATCCTACAATGTGATTTTCTGGATTTTTTTCCCTCAATTTGTCTGTCATAGTTGATGTGTACCTATGATGAAAATTACAGGCCTCTCTCATCTTTTTAAGTGGGAGAACTTGCACAATTGGTGGCTGACTAAATACTTTTTTTCCCCACTGTATGTTGTTTCTCTACCCCTTCTCATGGAGTGATGTATTTCAGAGCCAATCCAGGCCACAGAGAGAAATGATAAGAGTTTTTTCCTGCTAGAAGCTTCCACCCCAGAGCAGGCTCTTGGAATCAGGCTGCAGTCTATTCAGGATGTAATAAGCCAGGTATACACTCTTTCATTCATTCTCTCTCTCTCTCGCTCACACACAAACAAACAAACAAACACTTCCCACTGGGCAAAAACTGGTTGAGTCAATGTTTCTTCCATGATATTTCAACGAGAAAATGTTATGTAATGACGTTGAATCAACTTGGAAAACTGATTGGATTTGAAAAGAGTCATCAACGTAAGGGAATTTCTTCTTTTTTTCACCAAACATTTAACCTAAATCCAATGACATGGTGACATTTTTTGTTGATTTGATGTTGAATTTACATTAGTTGACAACTCAACCAAATGTAAATCAAAACTAGACGTTGAACTGATGTCTGTGTCCAGTGGGTTACCTCTCCCATATCGGTCTCTGTGTCTTGTCTCTCAGGACAAGCACTGTCTGTTGGAGCTGGGCCTGAGCAGTGTGGAGGGCCTTCTGAGGCAGGAAGTCTACCCTATCATCATTAATATCCGACCCAAGAACAAAAAACACAAGAAGCTAAAGTAAGTGACTGGCTGTCTGTATTTGTGTGTGTTTTCAATACACTTTTAGCATCATATGTTATTCTATTTCTGTAGTTTTCTGTTCTCTAATCCAATTTAGAAACAGTAGTTACAAAGTCTATCTATTTTGCCCCATTGACAGGAAGTTGCTGACCGGGAGAGGGGAGGATGGTGTGATGGAGGAGGTGTGTCAGGCGGACGAGCTGCAGCTAGAGACCCTGCCCCTGCTCTACCACACTTTGGAACCCAACACCTGGAGCTGCACCGACGATCTGCTGCTCGCCATACGCAATGTCATCCACAGCCAGCAGAAGGCACTGCTGTGGGTTGAGTTGGAAAAACTCCAATAGATCCCAATGTTATTGCCCAGTGTTATTGTTTTACTAAGCAACATTTTATTCAATTAAAAGATAAATTCACACACACCCATTTAGATACCTAGTTCTACCACAGTAAATATGAAGTTTCATGTTCATATGAAAAAATAAAAAATAAAATATGATGAATTGAACCTTAAATTGTTACAAGCTCAGTAGTAATGTGTCTTTATGTTGTAATGTTATATTTCTTGTCTACCTATGCTAAACATCAGCATTAAACAACCTTCATTAGTTAATAGAGCATATTTTTAAATTCTTTAATAATTCATAACAATACATGGAATTTGTATAGCGCTTTTCTAACACCCAAAGACATTAATATTAGTAGTTGGGATTTGCCTACATTTGCCTTTGGTCACTAGTCACAATACATTAGCTTTTGAAAGTTATTCTACAAAAAACATAGGACTGCTTTATGGTTATGAAAATGTTTGCCTTTAGAATGTTGCTTTCAAGACAACTGGGAACTTGGGGAAAAAACGAGCTCAAATCGATTTTTTTACCTTTATTTAACTAGGCAAGTCAGTTAAGAACAAATTCTTATTTACAATGACGGCCTACACCAGCCAAACCCGGACGACGCTGGGCCAATTGTGCGCCGCCCTATGGGACTCCCAATCACGGCCGGTTGTGATAAAGCCTGGAATCGAACCAGGGGGTCTGTAGTGACGCCTCAAGCACTGAGATGCAGTGCCTTAGACCGCTGCGCCACTCAGTGATCTTAAGGTTGGAAAGTCACTCTAGAAAGAGGGCCAAGTTCCCAAGATGGAATTCCGAGTTGGATGACCGTTCAAATTGATTTTTCCCGTCTGAGCTCTTTTTTGGGGGGGGAGTTCCCAGTTGTTTTGAACGGACTGAAGTCGGAAGTAGGAGATTTCCGAGTTCCCAGTTGTTTTGAACGCAGCATAACTCAAGAACTCTGTCATTAATGTTGAAGTTTTTGCTAAGGAGATCTTAGTCGCGCAATTTTGCATCTGACTAGGATGTTTGGTGCAGTATCTTTCAACGAGTCGTCTCTCGTTTCTTCTTCTGTGGGTTTTATGGCCAACTACAACCCAAAAAGGTGTATTGCCGCCACCAACTGGATGGGTTGAAAAACCAAAACAAGGTAAAAATAAAATCCATACGTGATAGGGAAACTAACTTAATCCACATAAATAAAAATAGTACATTGACAAAAACAAAACTCCCATTTCTTCCTTCTTTCAAATCTCCCTTCTCAGGCTCTAGGGCCTGAGAGGGTGGTATGGCTTGTTACAATATTCCATGTAACTTCTCCGCCAAGAAATCTTTCAGTCCCAGGAACCGCTCCGCTGCATCCACAATGATATCTATCTTCCTGGGCCTTCTCTCCACCTTGGCAGTGTCATTAATCACCATAGCTATAAAGGCCACAAAGTCCACCTTCTTAACCTTTAAAATGTCAGGGTCCTACTGGTGAAAGGCAACCCCTGCAGCGTGCAGTGAAGGCCTATCCACCATCATGGACTCTTCAGGAGCACCATTCAAACCCTCAACCCTTTTGACAGCTGCTGCATATGAAATGCTCTTGACAGCTCTGACTTTGGCCACCTCATTCTCTTTCACCTTTGTCAGGCAATCGAAAGATGTAGCTTCATGATTCCCACCACAATTACAACATGTCACATTTTCCTCACTTTTAAAACACATGATATGATATTTTCCACAACTTGGACATCTCAGCTTCTCCCTTCTGCAAACACTTGAAACATGACCAAAAGCTTTACAATGATCACACTGCATTGGTCTTGGGATAAATGCTCTGACTCTATAGTTTATATAACCCAACTGCACTTGGGTACGGAGAGACTCCATATCAAAAAACAAAAGAACAGATAGACTCTTCACTTCTTCACCATTCACCACACAATTCATCCGACGTGCATCAATCACACCAGAAATATTTTTAATCTCTTCAAAATCGACTTCCCACGAGACGCCAGATATAACCCACTTGAGGGGTTCCCTGTTCCGAAGAGACACACACGACACTTAAAACTTGTCAAACCGGGTGAGATGCAACGCACGTTCCTTCTGATCCGCAGAAGCACAAAAAAAATCAACCCGCCTCTCATGATCCTCACTGCCTTCACTTTACCCAGCACTCTCTCCACCAGTTTGGATATCTCAAAAAGTTTCTTCAATAATGGTAATCTGCTCAGCTGCTCCTCATTAACAAACCGTACTCCTACTAGATACGATGGGACATTCTCATCACTGTACCCTACTTTGCTCCGTTTTCCATTCTTTTGAACAATACTCAAATTCTCCTTGATTCTACCACCATTGGATTCAGAATCCACTTCATCGTCCGCTTCCGCCATCTTTTTCCGCTTCAGAGCTCCCTTTCGTCTCTCTCAGTGTTGCCAACTCCTCAGTAAGGAAAGTAGTTATTGGCTGTCCTAAAAGTTCTTCTTCTTCTTCAATGAGGTTTAACGGCGGTTGGCATCCAATTTGTTGCATTACCGCCACCTACTAGACTGGAGTTCAACTCCCTTATCTTTCCTTGAAAAATAAAATAAACTAAAGCAAAGAAATAACCTACCATCTAACACTACACTCACACCTTCAACACTACAACTAATAATTAACCCCACCCTTCTCCACTGTTTAAATACACTCACTCCTACCTCATGCCCTCAACCTGAAATGATGGGACATCACCACTTAACACTCCCTGTAACTCTTCTGCTGTCAAGTCTCGCACACCCAAATATCTCTCTGCAGCTGCCACCACTACCTCAATTTTCATCGATTTGCGTTCCATCCCTGCAGTACAATTAATAACCATTGCTATAAACGCTAAAAATCCAATCTTGCTGAACCATATATCACTTTTTGGTTTATCCCTCTGTACTGGTACATAAAAAAATAAAAATATTTAACCTTTATTTAACCAGGTAAGCCAGTTGAGAACAAGTTCTCATTTACAACTGCGACCTGGCCAAGATAAAGTAAAGCAGTGCGATAAAAACAACAACACAGAGATACATATGGGGTAAACAAAACATAAAGTCAAAAATACAACAGAAAATATATATACAGTGTGTGCGAATGTAGTAAGTTATGGAGGTAAGGCAATAAATAGGCCATAGTGCAAAATAGTTACAATTTCGTATTAACACTGGAATGATAGATGTGCAAAAGATGATGTGCAAATAGAGATACTGGGGTGCAAATTAGCTAAATAAATAACAATATGGGGATAAGGTAGTTGGGTGGGCTAATTTCAGAAAGACTGTGTACAGGTGCAGTGATCGGTAAGCTGCTCTGACAACTGACGCTTAAAGTTAGTGAGGGAGATAAGAGTCTCCAGCTTCAGAGATATTTGCAGTTCGTTTCAGTCATTGGCAGCAGAGAACTGGAAGGAATGGCGGCCAAAGGAGATGTTGGCTTTGGGGATGACCAGTGAGATATACCTGCTGGAGCGCAGACTACGGGTGGGTGTTGCTATGGTGACCAGTGAGCTAAGATAAGACAGGGATTTGTCTAGCAGTGATTTATAGATGACCTGGAGCCAGTGGGTTTGGCGACGAATATGTAGTGAGGGCCAGCCAACAAGAGCGTACAGGTCACAATGGTGGGTAGTATATGGGGCTTTGGTGACAAAACGGATGGCACTGTGATAAACTACATCCAATTTGCTGAGTAGAGTGTTGGAGGCTATTTTGTAAATGACATCGCCGAAGTCAAGAATCGGTAGGATAGTCAGTTTTACGAGGGCATGTTTGGCAGCATGAGTGAAGGAGGCTTTGTTGCGAAATTGGAAGCCGATTTTAGATCTAACTTTTGATTGGAGATGCTTAATGTGAGTCTGGAAGGAGAGTTTACAGTCTAACCAGACACCTAGGTATTTGTAGTTGTCCACATACTCTAGGTCAGACCCGCCGAGAGTAGTGATTCTAGTCGGGTGGGCGGGTGCAAGCAGCGTTCGGTTGAAGAGCATGCATTTAGTTTTACTAGTGTTTAAGAGCAGTTGGAGGCTACGGAAGGAGTGTTGTATGGCATTGAAGCTCGTTTGGAGGTTTGTTAACACAGTGTCCAATGAAGGGCCAGATGTATACAAAATGGTGTCGTCCGCATAGAGGTGGATCCGAGCGTCACCAGCAGCAAGAGCGACATCATTGATATACACAGAGAATAGAGTCGGCCCGAGAATTGAACCCTGTGGCACCCCCATAGAGACGGCCAGAGGTCCAGACAACAGGCCCTCCGATTTGACACATTGAACTCTATCTGAGAAGTAGTTGGTGAACCAGGCGAGGCAGTCATTAGAGAAACCAAGGCTATTTAGTCTGCCAATAAGAATGCGGTGGTTGACAGAGTCGAAAGCCTTGGCCAGGTCGATGAAGACGGCTGCGCAGTACTGTCTTTTATCGATCGCGTTTATAATATCGTTTAGGACCTTGAGCGTGGCTGAGGTGCACCCATGATCAGCTCGGAAACCGGATTGCGTAGCGGAGAAGGTACGGTGGGATTCGAAATGGTCGGTGATCTGTTTGTTAACTTGGCTTTCAAATACTTTCGAAAGGCAGGGCAGGATGGATATAGGTCTATAACATATACATCTCTACTACTCACACCATTTCTCTCAGGATCCCTCCCCCTTGACCCATCTTCCTCTACTTTCTTCACTGCCTCTGCATATGACAACCTCTTCTCTACTCTTACCCTGGATACCTCAACCTGCTTCTCTCGCACTGGACATGTCTGATCCCCAGCCCCATGGCCACCCCCACAATTAGCACACACCACCACTTCCCCCACTGCTTCACACTCCTTTGTCTCATGCCCTTCTGCACACTTCTCACATCTTGGAATCTCCCTCCTACACACTGCTGCCACATGCCCAAAAATGTGACACCTGTAACATCTTAAGGTATTCGGCACATATGCTCACACTGGATAACTTATATATCCTAACCTCACTTTCTCAGGCAAAGACTCAACTTCAAAACTCAAAAGAACAGACAATGACTCTTCTGTTTCCCCACTCTCGCCACCCTGTTTACGTCGCACAAAACGACGAGCATCACACACACCGGGAATCATCTCCTTCAGTTGGTCAACTTTTACATTCACTGCTACTCCAGTAATCACTCCTCTCAATGGCACCATTTTCTTAAGAGTGAAACAATTCACAGTTCTTTCCCCCATTTGTTTAACTCTGAGCGCCTTCTCCCTCTGTCCAACAGAAACACAAACAATTATCACTAGACCACTTCTGGTTACCCTCACCGATTCCACTTTACCCAATGCTCTTTTCTTGGCAACACTGCTCTAGATGAGACCGCACTTCATTGAAGTATCCCTGCTGTTGACCAATCTCAGACGAGGGGGCGTAGACTTCGGAGACCGAGTTCCGCTTGCCTCGATAGAAAAAAATGGTGTGTCCGAACAGCCGAAAAAAAACTTGCCGAAGTCCAAAACAAACAAAAACGTCACAAAATGTCATCATAATATATGCAGGAACTGTTCCGAACTGTTTCGGCTGGGAAGCAAGCAGACGCCATTAGGCTACAAAAGAGAAAAACAACAACATGCTCGAAATGTTATATAACAAGAGAGTATCAATAATTCAGATGAGGCTGGGATTTTGAGGTCAGTCTTATGATACAGAGAATACATTGTGTTCTGGAAAAGGTATGATGACATATAGATCAACGAACTGGTGAGGGCACTAGAACAGTCTGCAGCACCCAGCCTCACCCTACTAGAATCTGAAGTCAAATGTCTACTGTTTCTTGATGATCTGGTGCTTCTGTCCCCAACCAAGGAGGGCCTACAGCAGCACCTAGATCTTCTGCACAGATTCTGTCAGACCTGGGCCCTGACAGTAAATCTCAGTAAGACAAAAATAATGGTGTTCCAAAAAAGGTCCAGTTGCCAGGACCACAAATACAAATTCCATCTAGAAACCGTTGCCCTAGAGCACACAAAAAACTATACATACCTCATCTTAAACATCAGCGCCACAGGTAACTTCTACAAAGCTGTGAACGATCTGAGAGACAAGGCAAGGAGGGCCTTCTATGCCATCAAAAGGAACATAAATTTGACATACCAATTAGGATCTGGCTAAAAATACTTGAATCAGTTATAATAATATAATAATAATATGCCATTTAGCAGACGCTTTTATCCAAAGCAACTTACAGCCACGCGTGCATACATTTTTTGTGTATGGGTGGTCCCGGGGATCGAACCCACTACCTTGGCGTTACAAGCGCCGTGCTCTACCAGCTGAGCTACAGAGGACCAGTTATAGAACCCATTGCCCTTTATGGTTGTGAGGTCTGGGGTCCGCTCACCAACCAAGAATTCACAAAATGGGACAAACACCAAATTGAGACTGCATGCAGAATTCTGCAAAAATATCCTCTGTGTACAACGTAAAACACCAAATAATGCATGCAGAGCAGAAGTAGGCCGATACCCGCTAATTATCAAAATCCAGAAAAGAGCCGTTAAATTCTACAACCACCTAAAAGGAAGCAATTCCCAAACCTTCTATAACAAAGCCATCACCTACAGAGAAATGAACCTGGAGAAGAGCCCCCTAAGCAAGCTGGTCCTAGGGCTCTGTTCACAAACAGACCCCACAGAGCCCCAGGACAGCAACACAATTAGACCCAACCAAATCATGAGAAAACAAAAATATAATTACTTGACACATTGGAAAGATTTTACAAAAAAACTGAGCAAACTAGAATGCTATTTGTCCCTAAACAGAGAGTACACAGTGGCAGAATACCTGACCACTGTGACTGACCCAAAATTAAGGAAATCTTTGATTATGTACAGACTCAGTGAGCATAGCCTTGCTATTGAGTCCCGTGTAGCTCAGTTGGTAGAGCATGGCACTTGCAACACCAGGGTTGTGGGTTTGATTCCCACGGGGGGCCAGTATGAAAGAATGTATGCACTTACTAACTGTAAGTCGCTCTGGATAAGAGCGTCTGCTAAATGACTAAAATGTAAAAATTGAGAAAGGCCGCTGAAGGCAGACTTGGCTCTCAAGAGAAGACAGGCTATGTGCACACTGCCCACAAAATGAGGTGGAAACTGAGCTGCACTTCCTAACTTCCTGCCAAATGTATGACCATATTAGAGACATATATTTCCCTCAGATTACACAGACCAACAAATCATTCGAAAAAACAAATCCAATTTTGATAAACTCCCATATCTATTGGGTGAAATATCACAGAGTGCAATCACATCAGCAAGATTTGTGACCTGTTGCCACAAGAAATGGGCAACCAGTGAAGAACAAACACCATTGTAAATACAACCTATATTTATGTTTATTTATTTTCCCTTTGTACTTTAACTAGTTGCACATCATTACAACACTGTATATAGACATAATATGACATTTGAAATGTCTTTATTATTTTGGAACTTTTGTGAGTGTAATGTGAGTGTAAACATTTTTTAGTGTTTATTTCACTTTTGTTTATTATCTATTTCACTTGCTTTGGCATTGTAAACATATGTTTCCCATGCCAATAAAAGCCCCTTAAATTGAAATTGAAGAGAGGGAATGCATTGATTATACTTATTCTCATTCAGGAGCTGAATGTAAACCAAAGATGAGAACGGACTAGGTTATTGATTCGTTTTTGTTTTGCAGTATCTAAATTCACAGAGTTATGGCAGAGGTAGTTCAGTTTCCACTGTCTAGCTATAGTGCTGTACTGTTGCTTTGGCTTACAACTTTGTGTCATCTCTGATAACACTCTAATTGGATGTAAATGACGTCACGTTTGGGAGAGAATACGCCCCCTTGCTGCAGAGTGCAGATATGCATCCAGCCCCCCCCTCCGTCTGGTCAACAACACAGCTGCACAGAGAAGCAAAATGGCCGATAGTAAACTAACCGATCTCAGAGCGCTTTGCAACCACCAAGAGGTTATGCATGTGTAGTTTATAGCGAAAACTACATTCGTCCGAAAATATATACGTTAAATGAATTTCTCTATTATGAACATTTCGCATTTTGGTGATGTTATTTCTTATTCGGTTTAGCTTTGAAAGCCTCGAACTACCGTTAGATTGCTAAGCTAGCGTTAGCTAACTAGGTCTGCAAGAATTTCATAAAGTACTTTATGTTGTTTGTGATTCCTGAGGTGAGTAACTAAAACATTTCACACTTTGTAACGTTAGGTTGTTTATTACAAAGTTGTAAAATATGTGTGCTATTGGGTTTTTTCTTACCTTGTTACGTTTCTTACGTTATAAGCGACAGCTAGCTAACGTTAGCCATCTAGCTACAGAGAACGTCACCGAAGTTTTATCGTAGCTTCTTTGGCCTTGTCAGTCACTTCAGTCCAGAAATGACAGTTGATTGTACACACAAGTTATGCTATGAAGCAGTATTGTTGTCTAGTGTGTATGCATGAATAATTTAAGAAACTCAATCAATTCAATTAAAAAATTGCACAACTATTTTCGTTAGGCACGGAGTTCTCAGCTAACTAACTGTATATCTGTGTAGGCGATGTAATGTATGGCTATTTTTATTTATTACATTTTGTATTTGTTGTTATTTTTATGCATGGCGCTTAGCTATGGGAGCTGGTTAGCAAGCCAGCTGTACGTCGTGTTCCCCAGTTACTTGGCTTTACCTTTTTGGAGCCGCAGTTAACGACATCAAAGTCGCTCGCACGAAAGCGCTATCTTACAGCAAGTTTATGTCTATTATTTTGACGATTTAGCTAGCTAGGTTAACACACGTTTGGGTCGTTGCGTGACTTTATTCACGGGGAGTCTGTTTCGTCCGTTTTTCAAGTCCACGGCCACGGGTGTGCAGCTTGGGGCTTCTCTGTACTCGAGCTCGAGGCTGGAATAGGCCTTTGCAAACGTCAGAGCGAGACCCCACTCAAGCTTCTACTAGCTAGCTAGCTGATTTGTATTAAGTGGCACTAGCTAGCATAGCTAATTTAGCTAGCTATTATGGACATTATTTTTTATTAAATGCTGCTTTAGATCCACATATAACATGGTTTAACTAGTCAATAAGTAGCTAGTTTTTACTCTAACATTAGATTGCTAGCACATTTTTTTCCTCAGACAAACTTGACTGCTGTCCTTAAAATGTATTTACAGACTAGACTACTACTTCGCAATTTGGACAAACTCTTGTTGAAATTGCCAAAATGCCTTCCATAGCGCCAACTTGCTTTGTTTTTGTTTCCCATACATACACTCAACAAAAAAAACTTCATTTTCAGCTTACTAGCGTTTTCAGTGGAGCGCTTTTGTAAAGCTGAGTCAAACGGGGGACTAAAACTAAATGCCACCCCGTGACACCTGACCTATCTAGCCAACTAGCTCGCTCTATCCTGCACACACTCACCTTCTCGCCATCTCTACTAGCTCGCTAGGCCTTGGCCTACGTGACAATTAAATATTTCTACTAGCAAACGGGTTCTCTTTTATCTACCAGACAGGTACTGCCCAGTCTTACATTTCCTCTCGGTTGGTGTGCATGTGTTGCATGTTGGTTGGAGTCGTAATCGTTTGCTTTCAAATGAATAATTCAGGATGGCTACCACAGACTGTTGCCAAGGTTGTCTGCTTAATACTATAGTTCTGACATTAACTAATTGTGTAAGAGTTCATTTTGATAAACTGTTGATAAAAGTTTTTAGGCAAGTTGCAGAAAATGTATGTAACTTGATGTTGATGCCTATTGCCCAATAGCAATGCCCACATCCATTTAAATGTGTTCCAGATAGGAGAATCAGGAAAGGGAACAGCAGTTCATGGAAGACAAGAAAAAGAAGAAAGAGGATAAAAAGAAAAGGGAAGCTTCCCAGAAGGTACATAATATAATATCCACTTTTCATCTGGAAATTAGGCCTACATAATTCACGGAGTGCTCTGGTATGTTCCTCAAAACAGAATTGTCTGATGTTTGATCCAGTTCCATGGTCCATTGAAAGTCAGAGCCACACTGTTCCGGCTGTGTTTTAGTAGAAGTCGTGACTGCAAGAATTATTTATATTTACTTGGCCTGCACTCCATAGCTGCTTGTGGTATTAGCGCTTGACATTCATTACGATAATCTGTGGGCTGTTTCATGGCACTGACAGTCTTCTATACTTTCAGGTGACTGAACAAAAAGTCAAAGGTATTTTACATTTACGTCATTTAGCAGACGCTCTTATCCAGAGCGACTTACAAATTGGATATGTTTTGTTGTTGTATGTAGTCCTGTATATACATCATTTGTAACACCCCTTCCTTTCATCAACCAAGATAATGATGAGAGGAAATATTCAAGTTAAATTATGTTACATAGCATTATGATTAGGATGTATTCCAATGTTGAGCAGCTTTGACTTTATTGACTTGGTTCATTCTTTTCATTTTCCTTAAGTGCCAGAATCAACTAAGCCCTCCTCTACGCAGTCACTAGCCACTCCTGGCTCTGTGTCTCCCAGCCCTGGCCCCGCTCCACCATCGTCCCCCTGCCCTGCAGCTGGGTTCGTTGTTCTTCCGGGCGGGAACAATGCAAACCGGACGGCTGTGGCCAACGGACAGCCCCCCACCGGAACTCAGCCCACTCAGCGCTACATGCCCAGAGAGGTGCCCCCACGATTCCGCTGCCAGCAGGACCACAAAGTGCTTCTGAAGAGGGGCCAGCCACCACTGTCCTGCATGCTGCTGGGGGGAGGCAGCGGTAGGGGAGACACACCCCCTCTTTCACAGGGAGAGGCCCCCAATGCAGCCACAGGTGGGTCAACATTGAAATGAAAAGATGTGGTTTGGATCTGAAGTCGGCAGCAGAGTGAATATTCGGCCAAGTGTAATTAACATGCTGTTTTAACCCAAACACGGTCCTCAAGTTAACAAAGTATATTTGCTCATTTTCTACAGATCCCAATCTGGGTTCACCTTCTCCTTCACCCCCTCACTCCTCACCCTCATCTTCAGTCGCTGCTTCTTCTACTTCGACTTATGCAAATTCCACATGGGGGGTGGGCTCTGGCAGCCAGCACCCCTCTCAGGGCTGGGAGAAGGTGATAGTGGATGGGAGTGACCTTGAGGAGTGGCCCAGCATCGTGGGTGGGGGCAGAGCGGGTTCCGAGGGAGCAGAGCTGGATGGACCCAACAACAGCAGTGCCTCACAGAGTGACAAATGCACCCAACAGCAGCTGAGGGTAGGAGGAGCAGGAGCTGGGAGTTCAGACAGTCCCTCCCCACCCCACTCCTCCCCCTCGTCACTCACTGAATGTGTCCTGTCTGGTGTCGTGTGGGGCTCTTCCAGTCAGCCTGGAATGGGAGGGGCCGCGGCAGCAACAGCAGAGGGGCCAGTGCTCTACAATTCCAAAGTCTCCTCTCTTCCTGGGACTCAGGAGAGCCCTCTTAGTGTGAACAGTGGGATTCCTGGTGCCAACTTCAACCCTAATGCCAACCCTTCAGCCTGGCCTGCCCTTGTGCAGGATGGAACGACAGGGGTTGGTGCAGCTACCACCGAAGCTGTGCCCTCATCCATCACAACCTCCTTCTCTGCCAGTACCACACACACTCATCCACTCTCCTCTGTGAATCAAGCTATCCATCAGCACCAACTCCATGAAATGCCTGCCAGGGATGGAGAGCATCTCCATGGGGATTGGGGGGGCTTGGGGCCGGAGCTCGGAGCAGGACCAAATCAAGGAGGCGAAAACCTTGTGGACAGTGGGGTTGTTGGAAGGAGCGGGAATCTCTCTGCCTCTTCTTCCTCCTCCACAACCTCTTCCTCTTCATGGAGAGCCTTGCCTCCCCTCTCCTCTAACCTCAACACAGGTGCCTCTAAGACTGACGGGTGGGACAGAGAAGGGGGAGATGCAGCTCAGGGGCAGGAGGAAAACGTGTGGGACTTTGGCAGCCAAGGTGAGAAAGCAGGGTTGGCAGGAGATGAAGCATGGGTCAGGGGAAATGATGTTAGCTCAAATACCCCAGTGGTATCTCAGGGAGCATGGGATGGGGGTACAGAGGAGGGTTGGGGTGGTACACAGGGGTCGACAGGTGTCAGGGGTTCCAGCAACCCAGCAATAGGAAGTAGCGGTGGAGGCGGGAGCAGCAAGAGCAGCAGCAGTGGAGGTAGCGGAGGCGGTGGTGGCGGCATATCCCAGGACTCTGCCTCACCAACGTTTGTTACTATGACAAGAGCTTGGGACAATCAGAAAGGGGTTGATGCTGGCGACGGAGTGGTGGGGGAATGGGCAGGCCAAGGTGGCAAAGGAAGTGGAGGCCCCTCATCCTCCAGTGGAGGAGGGTCCAGGCCTGGGAGTCACAATCGGCACCAGGAGCATTCCCGCCACCGATCCAGCAACCCACCCCCCAACCCTGAAGTGGCCTTACAGAGCATGCTCAACCGGCCGGATCTGGATCCCAGGGTGCTGTCCAACACCGGATGGGGGCAGACCCAGGTACAGCAGAATGTGGCCTGGGACCTGGATACAGGAGCAGCCAGTCGAAGTGAGGGAAGCAGTTCCCCTGCATTTCCATCTCAAGCCGTAAATTCTACTAGTCGAGCTTCTACTTACCCCGCAAGCAACAGCGCAATTACTGATCCATCTGCTGGGGCCCACATGCCTACTATGAACACTGGTCCTGGCCCTGTACCTTCAAGGGGTGGCTGGGATGAATGTGCTCCACCATCCAACATGAGGAATTCTGCTGCCTCCAGGACGCCAGTGGAAGATATTGATGGCAGCCAGGGAAAGACGAGTGGAGGCTGGGGCGACATCAGTACTTCAGAGAGCCAAGGCAAAGGCTGGGGCAGTGAGGAGCAGGAGGGGAGGGACCGCAGAGGGGGCGGAGGAAGTAACTGGAGAGATTTCGGAGAACAGGGTGGTGGAAGAGGGAGTGGCTGGGGAGGTGGTCAGGAGGAGAAAGGGACTGCAGGGGGTTGGAAAGAGATGGGTAGGGAAGGAGGGGGATGGGGACAAAGAGGGGGAGGGGGAGGCGACTGGACGCAGCGTGAACCCAAGACAGTCAGTGGAGGCTGGGGGGAAGGGAGGGGCAGAGTTGGAGGCAACACGGACAAGGGGTCTTGGGGTAACCTAGATGTGGGAGGCCCACAGAGGGGTTCGGGAGGTGGAGGTGACATGTGCGGCAAACCGCACCAGGACTGGAGCATGAAGCCGCATTCAGCACAGATACCAAACAGCCAAGCGGCAACACTGAAAGCCCCAAATCAACAGCAACACCAATCACAGACCCAACCGCCACCAGGAGGCTTGGGCAGGTCAGGAGGTCCTCCCACCCAGAATCAGAACCAAAGCTCAGGCTGGACTGCTGGCCCCATCCCTCAGATCCCTGTTGGGCCTGCTGAGGCCCCTGAGCCCAGCGGTTGGGAGGAACCCTCCCCTCAGTCCATCAGCCGCAAGATGGAGATTGACGATGGCACTTCTGCCTGGGGCAATCCCACCTGCTACAACAGCAAGAATGTGAACCTGTGGGATAAAAACAGTGCCCCCTCTGGTCAGCCACTTCAAGGCCAAGCTCAACAGGGTCCACCAACATCCGTACAACAGCCACCACCAAGGAGACAGCCTGGGATCCCAGCTAACCGGGACTCAAACCCTGGCAATGCACCTGGAATGGGTAAGAGATGCCGGATTTATTCCTTCAAAGGCCAAAAATGTGAATTTCTAGCAGATTTTCTTAATCCGGTATTCTCTGTATTACTAGGCCCAGGTATGTGGGGAGGGGGTGGCAACCTCGCTGGACAATCTGTGGATAATGGCACCACTTCCTGGGGGCAGACTTCTGATGCACCATCTGGCTGGGGAGACCCAGATGACTCAAGCAAAGCCGCTGGTTGGGGAATTCCCTCATCCAAATCTGGTAAGACACTTCAATGAGTTTTCATTGTAAGGCAAACGTGTTGTTGGTTGTTGCTCCTTAGGACATTGCATGACCCCTCTCTGCATGTCCCATAGGCTCAAAGTCAGTGCAAGAGAGCTGGGGCAAAGGAGAGGGCCCAGTTCCAGCCTCTCGACACTCCAGCTGGGATGAGGAGGAGGACGTTGGTGGAGTTTGGAACAGCACAGGCTCCCAGGGCAGCAGCAACTACAATTCTGGTGGCTGGGGGCAAGGCCCCGGGGGAAAGAGAGGCAACCTCAAGGTATGTTGTGATTAGGGTCTGCTTGCTCAATTTTGTTTTTATGTCCTAATCTGTTGATCTATGAAAGATATCTTTCTGATTGAGAGATTGTTTCGCTACATTGCATGTTTGTGTGTTTGTTTGTTCCCTAAAGGGTGGAGGTGGAGACCACTGGATGAACCCCATGACACGACAATTCCAAAATATGGGACTCATGGTAAGCCCTTTTATGTCTCGGAAGAAAGGATGGTGATGATGCATTTTATCTGTTCAAGGGTAGGTAGCATAAACAACCACATGTAACATATGGATTTGCATTAGAATACCCATCAAAAGTCCCAATGCAAAGTTTCACCTCACTTTTTCTATTTTTCAAGTTATTACATAAAACTGATCAGAATGCTGAAGTCATGCCATAAAAAACATTTGCGGGGTGTGACATATAATGAAAACCCTCTGCCTATTGGCTACTTAGTTTATTCCAGCCTGTGTCAAAATACAACCCTGCCCCTTTTAAGACAAAAAAAGGTATTTACCTGATTCGTCTTTCAAAGGTGTCTAGAAATGTACATGTTTTGTGCTCTTGTAGGATGCAATCACTCCTCTATTGCTGACTACAATTGATCTATAACTGGGATAATAACTCACTAACTAGCAAAGAATATGAACAAAATGTGCACATGTGGCTACATGCAGCTCTCGCTTTGATCTCAAAACAAGCCCATCTACTCATGACCGCTCATGCTGTAAACACAGTCCAGTTCAAAGTAAATGGCACAGATCCATATATGGCAATGGTCTATTTGCCTATAGAGCTACTGCAGTTCTGATTTGTTTATGTCGCACCGGTCTGTGTAGAGTACGGGCTGAGTAGTGCGTGTCAATGCAGTAGAATTCTACTCCAATGCGTTCTGCCTACAACAAAATCTCTTACATAGTTAGTTTTGTTTCGGTATGTTGCATTGAAAGCTGCTAATATTGCGTCGATTCGATCACAATTGCCACTGTAAAGGGAAACGTTGATAGTGTTAACAGGGAAAACTCTAGAACAGTGGTCACCAACCTTTTCTGAGTCAAGATGTAAGCCGAGATCTACCGCTCAGATTTTTTTTTTTTTTACCTGACTTAAAACGTAAGCCTATGCAACATTAACCAATTAAAAACAGTGCTGTAGCAATCAGGTTTGTGCAGTAAACTATAGGCCCAATACATTATCACCGCATATTAGCTTTGCTTGAGTTGCCCTGCCATTGCATTGTTGTTCGGGACATTTTTTTACATTATATTTCAAAATTTGAGGTAGGCTATATGAGCACACCGGTAATAGAGCTGTTGTTGTATTACTTGTGAGGCACAGCTGAGTGAGCATACATTTAAATAATTAGCATTTTATTTTTATTTTACTGGGCTGATGGTGCCTGCATCTGATGGTCAGTCTCAGCGGAGGGAGAGAGCAGCATACAGAGGTTCCGCCTCTCAACATCCCTCCGCTCTCCCTTTCCTCCACTGACACTGACCAAAAAGGGACACCGTCTTCCAGCTGATGGCGAAACTCGAGTCGCACCGCATTATTGCACAAATTCATGTTAGTCCTATGAACAGAGTGAAATATTCCTCGATATTAAAAACGACCCAAGCTGTTAATAATAACGCAAGCCTATAGATACTTTCCTACTCATCCATTACTGCTGCAGTGCTTATTGTAGCGCTGAGTGGAAATGGGAAGAACGCTCTTTTTATGGCTTGTAAAAGTGTTGAATACAAAGTGTTGACAGCGCTGAGTAAGAACTTAAACATGAACTCACTCATAAAAACAATCTCTTTGCTATATTCGTTGAGTTTCTCTCTAGTCATGGTTTTAAATGTTTTGAAATCTCACAGTATCAACTTTGCTGTAGCTTCCTTTTATGCCTGCTACGTTACTGCAGACACGGTCATCTGAGCCATCCGATTGGCCAGCGGTAGGCCTATAGTGCACTTGATTTGCTCTCTGGGCCCGCCGGTAAGGCTGTGTTTGTACCTTCAGACACATGAAATGGTTGAAAATGGCAACAGTTTGCCTACCCGGCACGCAGGGCAGCTGAATCGGGTGCACCTACCGCCAACAGCCCGAGACGAAAAAAAGGAACACAACGCTTTATCGTTGGGTCTTTTACAGAAATGTTTGGCGATCGACTAGTAATGCCTTGGCGATCGACCGGTTGGTGACCACTGCTCTGCTTCTCTCTGTGGGCTGATATTTCTGCGCAGCAGTCCCGGGGGAGCTGTGCTGCAGTCTTAGAGGGAACATTGGTTAGCACTGCTTGAGTCAGCCAGTTACTGTCAACACCTAGCTTACAGCTACATTAAAGTAAACCAACGTTTTGGAAATACATAATGCCATCTAACCAGTTATCAAATAATGTTAGCAGTATATGCAGTTCTTAGAAAGCCAGCTAAAAAGTTAGTAATTTTAGCCTGCTAGATAGCCTAGCCAGCTAACTAGCCTAGCTAGCCAATCACCACATCGACATGGCTAAGTAGTAAGCCAGAGAACAACTAGTCTAGCACAGGGAGGAACCCACGGTACACAACAAAAAAGCCAGCAGATATAAAGTAAAGAGAGTGGAGACTTAACAATTGACGGCTGAGTTTGCTATCAAAGTCAAAGAGACAAGGAGAGGACTTCAGAGGGCGAGTCCGCTAGCTAATCGAATAGCGATGTAGTGAGGTAAATCCACATTGAATTTACACGGTTTATCTCATCACTGCTGACACTCGATGTACCGGTAGGAAATGGAGCAGGGATCATCAACTAGATTCAGCCGCGGGACGATTTATTAAAATGTTTTCTTGAGTGGATGGTCGGGTGGCCGGAACATAATTACAAATAATTTGTAGACTGCAAATTGACCACGATAAGCCCAAACCGATATAATGTTTGACTAAAACATAATCATTTCAAACCGTGCTTACATTTTTATACGATCACGTGTCTCTTTATTATGCGTGGGAATACTTGAACAGATGTCCAAATTTTTTAATCATTTGGAACTGATTTACTGGTGTTTTTAGTCTTATGTCCAACAATGAACAATACAAATAAATATATATACACCTACTCATTCAAAGGTTTTTATTTATTTTTACATTGTAGAATAATAGTGAAGAAATCAAAATTATGAAATAACACATGGAATCACGTACTAATCAAAAAAGTGATAAACAAATCAAAATATATTTGAGATTCTTCAAATAGCCACCCTTTGCCTTGATGACAGCTTTGCACACTCTTGGCATTCTCTCAACCAGCTTCACCTGAAATGCTTTTCCAACAGTCTTGAAGTTCCCATATATGCTGAGCTCTTGTTGGCTGCTTTTCCTTCACTCTGCGGTCCAACTAATCTCAAACTATCTCAATTGGGTTGAGGTCGGGGGATTGTGGAGGCCAGGTCATCTGATGCAACACTCCATCACTCTCTCTCTTCGTCAAATAGCCCTTACACAGCCTGGAGGTGTGTTTGGTCATTGTCCTGTTGAAAAACAAATGATAGTCCCACTAAGCCCAAACCAGATGGGATGGCGTATCGCTGCAGAATGACGTGGTAGCCATGTTGGTTAAGTGTGCCTTGAATTCTAAATAAATCACAGTTTCACCAGCAAAGCGCCCCCACAACATAACACCAGGGAAATACACATGCAGAGATCATCCGATCACCCACATTGCGTCTCACAAAGACACAGCGGTTGGAACCAGAAATCTCAAATTTGGACTCCAGACCAAAGGACACATTTCCACCGGTCTAATGTCCAATGCTCATGTTTCTTGGCCCAAGCAGGTCTCTTCTTATTTGTGTCCTTTAGTAGTGGTTTCTTTGCAGCAATTCGACCATAAAGGCCTCATTCACACAGTCCCCTCTAAACAGTTGATGTTGAGATGTGTCTGTTACTTGAACTCTGTGAAGCATTTATTTGGGCTGCATTTTCTGAGGCTGGTAACTCTAATGAACTTATCCTCTGCAGCAGAGGTAACTCTGGGTCTTCAATTCCTGTAGCGGTCCTCATGAGAGCCAGTTTCATCGTAGCGCTTGATGGTTTTTGCGACTGCACTTGAAGAAACTTTCAAAGTTCTTAATTTTCCGTATTGACTGACCTTCATGTCTTAAAGTAATGATGGACTGTTGTTTCTCTTTGCTTATTTGAGCTGTTCTATCCATAATATGGACTTGGTCTTTTACCAAATAGGGCTATCTTCTGTATACCCCCCTACCTTGTCACAACACAACTGATTGGCTTAAACGCATTAAGAAGGAAAGAAATTCCACAAATGAACTTTTAACAAGGCCCACCTGTTAATTGAAACCGCATGAAGCTGGTTGAGAGAATGCCAAGAGTGTGCAAAGCTGTCATCAAGGCAAAAGGGTGGCTATTTGAAGATTCTCAAATATAAAATATATTTGATTTAACTTTTTGTTACTACATGGTTCCATATGTGTTATTTCATAGTTTTGATGTCTTCACTATTATTCTACAATGTAGAAAATAGTAAAAAATCAAGAAAAACCCTTGAATGAGTAGGTGTGTCCTATCTATTTCTCAGCAAAAAAAGAAACGTCCTCACTCTGTCAACTGCGTTTATTTTCAGAAAACTTAACGTG
Organism: Coregonus lavaretus; assembly: GCF_964263955.1. NCBI lineage: Eukaryota > Metazoa > Chordata > Actinopteri > Salmoniformes > Salmonidae > Coregonus > Coregonus lavaretus. The sequence goes on from NC_139989.1 coordinate 44,805,679, forward strand.
TAAATATTTGTATGAACATAAGATTCAACAACTGAGACAAACTGAACAAGTTCCACAGACATGACTAACAGAAATTGAATAATGTGTCCCTGAACAAAGGGGGGGTCAAAATCAAAAGTAACAGTCAGCATCTGGTGTGGCCACCAGCTGCATTAAGTACTGCAGTGCATCTCCTCCTCATGGACTGCACCAGATTTGCCAGTTCTTGCTGTGAGATGTTACCCCACTCTTCCACCAAGGCACCTGCATGTTCCCGGACATTTCTGGGGGGAATGGCCCTAGCCCTCACCCTCCGATCCAACAGGTTCTAGACGTGCTCAATGGGATTGAGATCCGGGCTCTTCGCTGGCCATGGCAGAACACTGACATTCCTGTCTTGCAGGAAATTACGCACAGAACGAGCAGTATGGCTGGTGGCATTGTCATGTCAGGATGAGCCTGCAGGAAGGGTACCACATGAGGGAGGAGGATGTCTTCCCTGTAATGCACAGCGTTGAGATTGCCTGCAATGACAACAAGCTCAGTCCGATGATGCTGTGACACACCGCCCCAGACCATGACGGACGCTCCACCTCCAAATCGATCCCGCTCCAGAGTACAGGCCTCGGTGTAACGCTCATTCCTTCGATGATAAACGCGAATCTGACCATCACCCCTGGTGAGACAAAATCGTGACTCGTCAGTGAAGAGCACTTTTTGCCAGTCCTGTCTGGTCCAGCGACGGTGGGTTTGTGCCCATAGGTGACGTTGTTGCCGGTGATGTCTGGTGAGGACCTGACAACAGGCCTACAAGCCCTCAGTCCAGCCTCTCTCAGCCTATTGCGGACAGTCTGAGCACTGATGGAGGGATTGTGCATTCCTGGTGTAACTCGGGCAGTTGTTGTTGCCATCCTGTACCTGTCCCGCAGGTGTGATGTTCGGATGTACCGATCCTGTGCAGGTGTTGTTACACGTGGTCTGCCGCTGCATCTTTCTTTTGGTGTTTTTCAGAGTCCGTAGAAAGGCTTCTTTAGTGTCCTAAGTTTTCATAACTGTGACCTTAATTGCCTACCGTCTGTAAGCTGTTAGTGTCTTAACGACCATTCCACAGGTGCATGTTTATTAATTGTTTATGGTTCATTGAACAAGCATGGGAAACCGTGTTTAAACCCTTTACAATGAAGATCTGTGAAGTTATTCTGACGAATTATCTTTGAAAGACAGGGTCCTGAAAAAGGGACTTTCCTTTTTTTGCTGAGTTTATATGTGTATGTATGTGTATAATGTTTTTTGCTCAGAAAACTTGGCCCAAATAAGGCTGCCAGTTGGGGAACCCTGAAATAGAGCTAGCAGGCTTCACAAATAACACTCGGCACAGCACCTGGTTTCAGTCAGTCTTATTCCGGATCCTGCCTTCCACTGGTTATACTAAGCCATCGAAGTCCTCCGGGGTGAAATGAGCACCGCATACAGTGGATTCCCATATTCCACCAAACACACAGGAGGAGATGCGTTGCAGTTCTTTGCATGAATTTATGTGTCGTCTTCGTGGATTTACATAGTATTTCACCATGGTTTGGAATGTAATTACATGCTAGCATAGCTAGTAGCTAACGTTAGCCAGCTGGAACTAGCTAGGTAGCACCGATTCTCCATATGATGTTGAGAAATGGGTAGTTCCGAAGATATACTTAAATAAGTTAATAAATGTGTTTTAAACGCTAAAACATAACCATGTTTGTAGTTAACCAGATCGTGACTACAACTAAGTTACTAAGTCTTTGACCACACTGTTGTTACTTTGGTGAGTAAAAACTCATGCTTCCTACTATTTTAATAGGGCGAGGACTTGAGTCTTGATAAAAAGCTGGAAGGAGATAAGAGAGGGATGAACGACTACAGCGGTGAAATGCGGAGAAGAGGTGGAGGAGGCTACCGTATGCCCAGTTCCAAAGACATGGGGCCTGGAGACATGGGGCCTTACAGTGACAAGGTAAGAGAGTCATACTCCTGTCAAAGGGTTCAAGGTGCCCTAGAAGCTGTGCTAAGCAATGTTTGCATGGTCCGTCGATTGGCCTAGGTGGAGGAGGCTAGACATGTTGACGTTATCATTAGCTAGCCAGCTAACATCAACTAGCTTTTTCTGTCAACTAACTTTATAGATATTTTCCTTTTATCAGCTCTCACTGTTCCTTTTTATAATTTCATATTTAACTGTACTCTTCTGTATATCCATCATTCCAGATGGGTGGTCATGGTGTATTTGGTGGCAGCGGTGGGATGCCTCAGCCTCGGGGAATGCACCAGCCTGGGATGCATCCCATGAACCCTTCCCAAGGGTTACGCGGACAAGTGCCTCATCAATTCTTGTCTGCTCAGGTGTGTTACCTGTGTACCTCATGAATATTAATGTTGTTTATTTTGAAAGTTGTTCCACGTTGGGTATGAGCAAGTGCTATAACAGTCAAGAACAATATATTTTCTAGCTTGTCCTTCTTAGATCACCATTTTGGAATATTGGCCAGGTTGTCTAACAAAACTCTACATTCTATATCCAAGAGAGCATTTTTCTTTATCCAGTGTCCACAATGCTAATACACATGTTGATGCTTCATTTTTGAATTATTGTATTTCACATTGCAGGTGCCGGGCCCTATGCTAAAGCAGGTTCCCTCTCCTGGCAGCAGTGTTGGAGGTGTCGGCGGAGGGGTGTTCCCACCTCAGCTCTCCCCACAGCAACTTGCCGTGCTTAGTAACATTTACCCCCATGTGCAGCAGTTCCACCTGGTAAATAGTCTCTGCCTCGGTGTTGTAGTTCAGGCTGTCTGTGCAATCAGCACCATTTTATCACAATTTTCCAAGTTGCTCAGTAATTCCTTCTGACTTCAAAGAATCTTGTATGGATTGGATATCAAGTAATATTCACTGTAAAACTGCTACTACACTGTCTCTCTCAGTGGAATACAATAGTCAAACTACTTACAATGCCTGCCAACTCCCATACCTTCCTCCACCCCCCAGGCTTGTCAGCTCCTTCTGCAGCAGCAACAGCAGCAGCAGCTCCTGCAGAACCAGAGGAAGTTCCCCCAGCCCCAGCCTATACGCCAGCAGCCTGATCCACAGCAGGTACTGAACGTCCCATAGTAGTGTAGTGCCTTATCACTATACACATAGCAGTTCAGACTAATTTAAATATTAGATGCAATAGTTGTGCTAGACTTTCAGCATGTAGTAGCTTGCTAACCAGCTTGTCGTTAGTCTCTTGATGCAGTGTTTGTGTATGTAGTTTTCAATCTTTTCTCTTCTTAGCTGGCTAGAATCATGGCTATTCTGCAACAACAGAGACAGCAACAACAGGGAGGGGTAGGCGGAGGCAGTGGGAGCTCCAAACTGTCCCCATCTCATCTTGGAGGGGCACCAAAACAGCCGATGGCAGACTCCATGCCCCACCCTGGTATGGCTGGGCCCTTGTCAGATCTTCATGCCAAAACACATGGGATGTACTCTGGTAAGTTGCTTAGGTTTGGGCTTTGTTATTATCTCTCCAACACATCTCAGTCCAATTTGTCAGTTTAGAGCAGTCTGCTCAGTATGAGGTCAAAGGCAAGGCATCACTAAATCATGTCCAACTAATTTGTGTAAACAGTAGCTCATATATCACTGTTGCCGTGACGAAAGTGTTTCATTTAAATCACCTAGTCCCTATTCCGTGGTGTTCGATTTCAGGGGGATTACACTGGCCCAAGTTTTATCAACACAGCCATCACCTTTGCTCATGACTGCATTGAATGAACCATCAGGCTGTGACATCTGACCATGTTTTTTCCCGGTATCTCAGGGCTTGCTCCCAGAGGCAACCTGTCTGGGCTGGAGCTGGGCTCCATGGTGGGGGGGGTGAAGGATGGAGGAGGGCAGCAGTCCCGCTTCAAATGGATGATGGAGGGTCACTCTCCGGCCCCCTCTCCCCCAGATGCAGCCCAACACAAGAATGGTGAGTCATTAAAATCCAATGGCTTGCTATTGAGATACTAATGACATGAATAATCATACCAATATAACGCTATAAAAGGAAATGACATGTCAAACTGACCAAAATGATTTGTATTTCTGTTTTTGTCTTGTGTGCTATTGCAGGTCCTTTACCCATGCCCATGAAAGTTCGAGGGGGCTCCCCATATTCACAGTATGAGTTGCTTGGGGTTGATGGTTTGGGAATGCCGCCTCAGGGCCCCTCTGACAACTGGCACCGTACCCCTGGAAGCAAGATGGGTACCATGACTGGGACATCCAGCTGGCCCCCAGGTAACTTGCTTTCAGTACCCCAAGTGCCCAATGCACAATTGAAATGCACATATGAAACATTGCAGTAGCAAAGAATGTCAATATTGCCAAGCTCAGTAGTCTTCCCTGTGGTTTCTGCGGTGACAGAGTTCCAGCCCGGAGTGCCCTGGAAAGGAATCCAGAGTGCTGACCCGGAGTCTGACCCTTACATGACCCCTAGCAGTGTGCTGGGCTCCCCTGGACCCTCCAGCCTCAGCGACTCTGACCACCAGTTACTGCGAGACAACACAGGTACTCGCTGTGTAATCACTGCTTCTGTATAAGTATTGAATGAGATTAAACCTATTGGCACACCTAGGGCTGTTGCGGTGAACGTATTACCGCCACACCGGCGGTCATGAAGGCAGTCAAATTCCACGTGACCGTTTAGTCACGGTAATTAGGCTTCTCCAAGCTCTGTTGCCTACCAAACTTGCTAATTGTCTGGTACTCAGCACTCTATTGTCCCTGGAATCACTCTGACATCAATGCAAATGAATTCGAAAATCTAATCAAACACTTCATGAGAGCCCATGAGTTCATGTTGCGCATCATTTCAATTGGCTATGCAATTGCGTGAGAAAATAGTGATTGCCTCTACTACAAAGAGGAGGATCAGCTTTCTATAGGCTAGGCCTGCTATATTTATTCCTCAACTTTCCTAATATTAAGCACATTGCTTATATTTACAACAGGAGTATAGCCTACCTGGCTGGCATGAAAATAAACCACGGGGAAAAGCATCCTCCATTCGCTATTTAAGTGCATAGATGACATGTGTTTTTTTCCGCTGCCCCTGTTTTGATACAGGTGCATGATAATGGTCCATTCTAAATCAAAACAAATTTCACAAATATATTATTTAGTATATGTAAAGACTAGATTAAAACAAGAATAGTCTGATGGGTGACAATGTTAGCCTATCACTTGTGAATTATATATTTTAACTTGTGAATGATGTCCAGCATAAGAAACAATGCCTTTTTTTGGCAACCTTTTCAAAATCATAGTTGCACACCTCATGTAGCCTAGCCCATAGGCCTATATGTTTTAATAAGGTTTGTATCACAACTAAAGTTGCCAAATTAACTTCTTAAAATTAAGCACATTAATCTGCTTTACAAGGGGTATAGAGCCTAACTGGCATACATAAGCAGCGTGTGAGTTTCAAGATTGGGGAAGATAATGTTCATCATAAAAGTGCATCTTTATAATACAAGCATTACATAAATAATTGCATTTGCGGTCACTTTTGATAATGGTGTTTTCCCACTAATGGAACATTCGCGCTTATAGCCTACTACCATGTGCGCATTGCTGCGCTTGTAATGTTAAGAAATAGCCTAATAGTTTATCAACATTTTTAAGCTAAACATTCTGATCTGTTGTGTTAGCCACATTGCGTAAAAAAGATTTTTTGATGATAGTGGTTGTATTAATTTGGGATCTATCGCATCCCACAACTGTCCCAGACTGTTTGGAATATATATTTCTCGCATAGAATAGGTCGACCTTTGTGCTATGGGGGATAGTAGATTGACAGGCTAGTGCTTTTGCTGTTCGTTAGGCCTACTCATCTTGTTGGCTGACGAAAGTAAATGTGGACATATCTTCCAAGATCTTAAATATGCACCTCGGAATTGGATAAGGATGCACGCAGTTGCGTCCCCAATGTGTCTGTCTTCACTTGTAGCCTGTGAGAAGGACCCGATCATGTGATGGAGCACGCAGCACTCCGGGAGAAGTGCACAACGGCCTCTGGCCGCAAACGGTATGGATTTTTTTTAGGATGCATTACGGCCACACAAAGGGGATGCCGCCGTTAAATTCAAGGTATTATCAAGTGCTTGTCAAATTGTAAATGAGTGACTGATGTAGTGTGTATAGCCTGCGCAAAAAACTAAGCAGAGCTCATGCCTTTTCAAGTGACTTTTTTCAAATCATCATTAGTCGCGTCATGCAGCCTTACAATGTATTAAAAATCTAAACATAAAGCCCAACGTTTGTAGGACAACTAAAGTTACGTTAATAACTTAAGCATAGAGGAATACCTATTTCTTTGCTAACCGCTCAACACAGAATAGAATGTGCGCACTCCCTCAAATCGTTTTGGAGAAAATATCCTTTCTATTTTATTCAGCTTTGTTCAATTGTATTATTCGTACTATAAAATAATGCCACGGAATTCTAAGCAAATCTTGTCTGCTAAATTAACTAGTGTAGCCCACAGCCATTTGGCATAGCCAGATCAGGACCTAACATAAGGACAACTCAGAGTATGCTATTCTTTTCTGAAATAGACTACATTTTCTTCATATCATGCTTCTTTAGACCTGTCTAAAATAAATAATGGATTTATTGTGAAGGTGTAGGCTATATTACATGGATTTATTAGACTTTTTTAAATGTAGATGTTCCAAAGGTCTGCATCCGTGGCTTGTAGGCTATGTGTGGAAGCCAGGAGATGCTAAATGTGCTTATGTTAATTAACTGTCAATTACTGTGAGACCGACAGTTAATTGCTTGATAATCACTGGCTGACTAAATTTCGTGACCGGCACAGCCCTAGGCACACCATATGTTGAATTGCAGTATTTCTTGACACATTCTATCTCTCTCTCTGTTGCAGGGCCAAACCCCTCCCTCAACACCTTGCTGCCTTCACCAGGTGCCTGGCCCTACAGTGCCTCAGACAACCCCCTTGGCAATGCACACAGCACAGGTAGCAGCACTCTCTAATATATGAACAGCTTTAAAGTCTAATGTTTGAGAGAATGAGCTTCTAACCAAAGCTCTGTAAATTGATAATATATTGAAATTAGCTATATTTCCCTTGGTCATTTCTTTGATATGTTGAAAGTTGTGCTTGTTTCCTCAGCAAAGTACTCGGAGTACAAACCCAGCTGGCCCCCAGAGCCCATCGGACACAACAAGCCGTGGAAGACCAATCGCGTCAGCTCACAGCTGTCACGTCCCCCTCCTGGACTGACCAGTCAGAAACAGGCCTTAACATCCCCATGGGGCAGCGGAGCCCCGCGGTTGGCCAGGGGCTGGGGAGAGGGCGGAGCCAGTCAGGATTCAAGATTTGGGACAGGTAATATTATATCTCTGGAACAACCCTGTAGCGATTTTTATCTGTTTCCTGGCCAACTTGATACGAAACCATTTATAGCTGTTGGTTTTCAGAACTCATTGTAGTAAGATATTTATTAGATACCCATGTGTACACTCACTGGCTTTACAACAGAAAAAGATTCAAAGACTACCCTTTGTTTCTGACTGCCCTCTTTCTCTCCTCCGTAGGCTCAGCGTGGAGTGATGGTGTGGCCTCCAGAGGCAGCTGCTGGCTGCTGCTCAGCAACCTCACCCCTCAGGTACAGACAGGGAGAGAATTGATAAAAATGTTAGCACTAGCACCAATGAGCAGGGAGTAGGGAGGGAATGAGCAGAAGGATGAGGGTGGGAAAGAGGGCCCAGGGATTATCTTATGGGTGAGTCAGAATGTTATGTTTTCTGACCAATCATCGAAGTGGAATTTATCACAGCTGTTAAACAAAATGGCCATTGAGAGAGGTGGGCATGAATTTGAATGCATTAAATAATAATTTCTTGTTCATCAGCATTCTCCTTTGGTGTATCTTATGCAAATTAGTCGGTATCATGCGTGACCCAAGCGTAATTGGATTGTGAAGTTGGCTGATCCATTTAATCAATTAAGGATTGCATGAATGGCTTTGGCATGATAGGGCTGCTCAGGGAAAAACAGGATGGAAAATGTGTAATTCTACTGCCTGCCCTTTTACAGTCTAACACTTGCTCACCACAGACACACTGGTATCTCACTTTAAGTTTTCCGTTCCCGTACAGATAGATGGCTCCACACTACGGACTATCTGTATGCAGCACGGCCCCCTGCTGACCTTTCACCTCGGCCTGACCCAGGGCAGTGCCCTGATTCGCTACAGCACACGTCAGGAAGCAGCAAAGGCCCAGGGTGCACTGCACATGTAGGCTACTACCCCTCGACACACTAACACACACCGGGCTGCTGCCTAGTGTCATGCTTAACACCTTTAATAAAATATGTACAAATGTGCTGAAATGTTATCTCCATGCAGCATGTTTTAAAAAGTAGTAATTGCTCGATTTTATCATTGCAATGATTAATATATTTGTTGCAGTCTTGAGTATTTTTTCATTTACGCACACAAAGGGTGTAAAAATATAATCTTCTCAGATTATAATGCTGGATGAGAGCCTGATGACCATTCAGTTAATGTTAAATTTCTACTACTTCACCTGTTTACTAAAGGACACTAGACTAAGCCAATGCCCCTATTTTTGTTTTCTCCAGGTGTGTTCTGGGTAACACCACAATCCTGGCGGAGTTTGTGAGTGAGGAGGAAGTGGCTCGCTATTTTGCACATTCCCAGGTTGGAGGGACGGAGGGGGCCAGCCCAGGGGCAGGGCCGGCCCAGGGCTCATCAGGAACGCGCACAGCGGTGGGAAACAGCGGAGGGGGCTCCCCGGGGAGTGAACGAGCAGTAGGAGGAGGAGCAGGAAACAATTCGGGTGGAAACAGTGGGGGAGGAGGAGTTCTGGGTAGTGTGGGGCCTTCCGGCTCTGGCTGGCAAAGTTTGGATGGTACGGGCAGCTCTCCGGAGGCCACCTCAGCCCAAGGACCTGGGCTTGGTATTTTCGCTCAGTGGAGCGCCAACGGGGCTGGGAAGGGGGTAGGGGGTGGGGTGGGACAGGTGGAGGCAGGGAGGTCTGGGCTCTGGGGTGGTGTGACTCCAGGTTACTCCAGCAGCAGCCTGTGGGGTGCACCCCAAATGGAGGACAGGCACCAAATGGGCAGCCCAGCTGCCCTGTTGCCTGGTGACCTGCTGGGAGGAGGGGCTGACTCCATCTGACACACCTTCACATAAGTATATATTTAGACACACTGACACGACATACACTGGGAAACATACAAATACATATAGAAATTACAATATATAACCACATGTAAACACACACAGAAATGTGAGACATGCTTACACACATTCTCATGGCCAGACTTAAGCTATTATATAAACAAATGCAGGGACTGTTAGATGTGTATAAGGCCTTTTTCCACAGATGAAGATTTCAACTGCTAGACTTGAACCTGAAGAATTAGTCTGTCGGTCTGAGAGACTGGCTGGATTGCATTGTGCTTAGTAGGTGATTTGATGACAGACTTACATACACATGCACACACCAAATATTAACTAGCCTTCAGACAGATGGGCACTGTAACAGCATTACTCGCATCATATAGGAAAACTCTACGTGATGCAGGACAACCTGCAGTTTCCATTCATGTCCCTTATGGAGACTGAATCAAAACACATGCAAACACACTGCTCTGATTGATGACAGAACTGTATCTTACTGTGTACGTTAGTTTTTCTGTTTGTATGGTTGTTTTATTTTGAACAATGGAATACTGAAATGTAATTGTTCCTTTCAAATGCTGACCTCCTACTGTTGTTTTTCTCTCAATCATGTGTGTTACTGTTACTATGATAATTGTTGAAACTCTGGCAGTATGAGGCAACATTGCATTTCTCAGAGAGTGGGATACTGTGTGTGGAATACTCAGTGTGTGAGTGCGAATGAGACCAAGTGATAAACCCCTGTGTGTGTGTGTGTGCAAATGTGAGGATAATGTATGTGTGCATGTTACTGCCTGTCATGAATAGTGTGCGAGGCTGCTTACAGAAGGTCTAAAAATATGTTTTGAGTGCATTCGGTATACTGCTGTGTGTTCAAGAACATTGGCACTAATGCTTAGTTTTCTCATTTAAAGTTTTTTTTGCAGACTGTCTTTTTTATTGTCCGAACTGCAATAATAAAAAAATATAACATTTTAATGACACAAAGAGCTGAAGGCATACGTATTGAAAAAAGGACATGCCAAATCTTATCAAACTGTGGAGTGGTGGGGGGTTGTTTACAAGACACAGAAAAGAGTTACCGTGTGTTTTTATGTTTTGTTGTGTATTGTTTTAAATTAAGACAGGCTTTAACACACCTGTTCAGTGTTTCGTTTTGAGATTTTACAAAGGAAAATTTATTTAAACAAAAAGAACAAGATTAATAATAAAGATGAAAGTATTGGCTTCTACTTGTCTTGTGGTAATTAATGAGATTTGTTCATCTATACAGAATGACCTCTTATCCACAGGTGTCTCAACACCTTTCACACACAGGTTCCTGTGTCCACTCCACATCACACACACTCAAATAAGCCTGTGTCCACCTGCTCTGCCATCTTAACCAATCCTATTTACTGTACAAGCCACACAACCTGTAAGAAACCTGTGCTTCTCCAGTGATCTACCATTTGTGGTACAATTAGTGTGACAGTATTGAGTATTATTTCAATGCTGTATGTGAAAAGCCAGGCATGCAAAACCAGAGATGGGCAACTTTGATGGGGGCCACAAAAAATCTAACTCATCATGAGGGGCTGCAGTGGCTTGTGGGTCTGAGTACCCACATCCATACCCACACCTGCAGTCAGAGCCGGCCCTAGCCTTTTGGGCACCTTAAGTGAAATTTTGTTGGGCCCCCCCCCCACCTTCCGAGCAAAACATTTTAGCGGCCCCCCCTCTTGACATCGGATAGAAAAATGATAAGTTGTGCAATTCTACACATTTTGACATGGGGCAGAGAGAAAATTTAGCCATTTTATAATTTTTCCATAGGGTGGAGAGAAATGTTTGCAGTTTTGAATGATATCTGAGTGAGAGTGACTAACAAAATCAATGGGGAACCCCTGGTCGGTAATTTGACCATGATTACTACAAGTTTAGTTAGCTGGCAAGACTAATTTACCAATCTAAAAAATTTTAGCTGACATGGGCTAATTCAGTGACTGACATAACAAGAAAAAAACTGCTGATGCACAACCAAATTTGGAAATTGCACCTTGTGTATTCTACTATTCTGACTTTCAACATTAAGTTGAGACCCCAACTGATTTCCACAAAAGCGGGGGCTGCCAGTTGCCCATCACTGTGCAAAACCATCAGGGTCCAGAGGTACTTTATGGGGACCTCCGCTATCCTTTCACTTCTGCTGCTTGTGTCCAAACTCCAGGGTGCAGGACTATGGAGCACCCTTTGGTAATGTGCATGAGGACTAATGTCTGGATGGAATCTTCACTATCTTTAAACCAGAACCATTGCTATTTGTTATGATAGCTCTTGTCTTCACTCTACTATCCTTCATAACAATGTTCATAAGAATATAATCATCCTGCAAAGGCCTATTCACTGTGAATAACTGAACAAAAGCCAACTATCTATGGCTGTGTTTACACAAGCAGCCAAATTCTGATCTTCTTTACACGAATTAGTCTTTTAACAAATCGCATATCTTTTCATATCAGCTCTTTTTCAGCGCTGATCTGATTGGTCAAAATACCAATTAGTGAAGAAAAAAATCAGAATTGGGCTGCCTGTGTAAATGCAGCCTATTTTCTGAGGCTGCCTATTCCTCAAATCTGTAACGTTTAAGAATGTCTACATTTCTAGATGTTCTATTTCTTTAAGGCAATCCGGGTGCTTCTGACATCATCGATGTTGTCAATGGTGCGTTGCAAGTAACGAGAGGGGGAGACAGAACTCTGATAGAGACCGCCATTCGCTTCTCAGGGACTGTAAACAGGGAGTATAGCCGACGCAAGAGGAAAATTGGGGTATGAGAGCCACCAGAATCCGTTCCCATCCTTCCCTGCCCGGGGCCCAGTCTGACTGACAACCTTCGGATCAGCACCGCCACCGAACCACCTCTCGGATAAACCTAATATCGTGTGAGTAGTGTACTGGGGAACCGAAGAAACCAGGGGGGAAAGGGGACTTGATTCGGCGGAACCGGAGTCTTGTATTCAGGCGTCGCAGAGGGGGAGGGGGCGAATAGAGATGGCTATCACTGGAGAACATTGGGTTGGTACCCCAGTGTAAGGGTGCGGCTAGAATAAAGTAAAAATGTACATACTAGCAGACACTGTCAACTATTTGTGAAACTTCAAGGTATTTATTTAAAATGGTGTGAATGACTGGTACATGTTAGAAGCGGAAAGCGTATTCTCAGGCTACTTACTAGCTAGGCACAACCAATGCTAACATACCACTACTGTATACGGACAGTTGGTATAGTCACAGTAGCAGCCCAGGCAACCTTTTGTTTGAAGTTTACGGTAGATATTATTATTGTAACCAGTTCGACTTTTGAGTGATATCGTAAATGTCACATAACTATTCAACCTAGCTGAGATGCTTCCCCTTTGATTGATTGTTACTAACGCAGCGACAGCTTTCTTAAGGGTGACGTAAGAAGATAGAGTAGAGAAGATGTTTAGATGGGTTTCTGGTACTCAAACGATGCATCCATAAAATGATTTTGTCCATGCAAATGTTACATTTCACGTTGCCATACCTAGCTAATACATTAATGTTGACACTGGGTGAAATAAACTGGCATTATGTAGGCCTAGTTGTATTGTTTTGGGAAAAAGACAGTCTCTTTTCATGTGGTTTTTTGTTAAAACAGAGTTGTAACGCTGTAGATTACAGGCCCACACTGATTAAATTATTTAAGTCAGTGAGTACTCCGTAGTGGTTCATGGGAATAGTAGTAATGGTTGAATATTGCAATACATGGTGCCAGAGTGTATGGTTAAACTGTAGTTACCAGGTCCTGATCCTTTCCTACCAAAATATAAAGCCTGGCTCTGAACTGTGAGTGAACAACTTTGATCTATTGATAACCTCTCACGTGACCCAGTAGGATTAATCAACTGCTAAATAATTTATGTTAGGCCTGAGCCGGGTCTCTGCAGATGAAACCCTCGTGTTGTAAAGAAACCTAATCCATCTACTACCATCACATCTGTATTTCTGTCTATCACCTAGTCAGCTGACACTTCTTCTGACAACATCACAGGCAATGGAAAGAACCTCATACCAATTTTTTTGAATCATTTCCGGAAAGATATTTGGTCCCCCTTGCTAGTCTAAATACACACAACTAGTCCTGCACAATTGATTACTTTTTCCATTCCTGAATTGGTATGCCCATTGCCCACAAATCTGAGGTTGACTGAGAATGCTTCTTCTTGTTCCTCGTTCTGCTCTGTCATGAGCCACTTGCATTTCCAAAGTATTATGTTGAGAGGAAGTAGACCTGTAATCATGGTGATGTAAAGAGGTATAATGTGGTCAGTGTTGTAGGATGGCCTAGGCCTAATTGTAGGAAAACATGACAAGATCATACACATACAATGAAATGCTCTAAAGTAGTAGTTTAGTAATGAGAACTAACAGTCATGCTTCCCATCTGTCTGTACTACATTGTCAACTGAGAGGTGGAAAAAGCTTTACTATAAAGAGCGTTGTGGCGCTCTTCTGTAAATTATGCCTCATATATCCTTCCCCAGGTCTTGCTCTGAAGTTCATTGCGGTCGTTTCTGGGCTTTGACACACATACAGCCCCGCGCAGCATCACCTTTGCAGTGGCTGCAGAATATGGTGTGGTTGAGAGGGCTAAATAAATGATGATCCTGCTCCAGTGTCACGTGCAGTTTGGCTCAGAAGACTCACTTCCTTCCCTCCCTCGTGTCTGCCAATTTCTACTATCCAGGCCCCAGCTGACTCTGGAGAGCTCACCCGGGCCCTTCCAGCCGGATATGTTGTTGCTCTCTCGTCTCTCTTTCGGTCTCATCTTCCATATTTCCCTCTGTATTTCTCCATTTCCCACTTTCTCTGTACCACCTCCCCCCAACAGCTCTACAAATGAAATCGTGTAGCCTATCGCTGGAATCCAGACAGCTATCTGCTAATCAACCTGCTCAAGCTACACACTCACTCAGTTAATTTAGTTGTTTGCAGTTATTGGTCATCCTGTATTGGAAAGTGCAAAGTGACCATTGTAAGACTGCCTACCACTGGTTCAGGAAGAAATGTTCCATTAGTCAGCAAGTTTACCTTCGAATCAAGATCTGGTGAATTATGTTGGATTTGTATAATTTCTGTTTCTCTTCATTTGCAAAGTAGCCTATGCCATGTGTCAAGTTTAAGACTGTATGTTCATGGTTGCCTCGTAACATCTTGGCCTCTTCTCATCAAATGTTTGTTCTTCTGTGTCCATAGAGAACTTTCAACACCATGGAGCTGAGAGTGGGGAACAAGTACCGGCTGGGGCGGAAAATAGGGAGTGGGTCCTTTGGAGACATTTACCTTGGTAAGTGGAAGTGCTCCATCTCCCTCTGTTGGCATTTCTCTTCTTCCTTGTCCTTTTCTCCATTTGCCACTCTGTCTACTGGCCTAGCCCTAGTATCAGCTTTTTTCCTCCTCTTAGCCTCAGACTTTATCTTTCCATTCCCTGGGTGTTCAACCGGAGTATCTTTCAATGTTCATGGTTCACAAGTTGCTCCTGAGTCTAGCCCTGGTGTGTGTGTGTGTGCTTCCTCAGGTGCCAACATTGCCACGGGCGAGGAGGTGGCCATTAAGCTGGAATGTGTGAAGACCAAACACCCACAGCTGCATATCGAGAGCAAGTTCTACAAGATGATGCAGGGAGGAGGTAAGGCGAATGGGGGGGGAAGCGGGTGACTGAGAAGGAACATTAGTGAATTCCTAGTAAATGCCATGTTGACACGTCTGAGTGTATTGTGATCAAAATAAGTAGTGACTGTATCATCAAATGGTCAAATGTACCCAGTTATTGCATTTATTTTATTTCAGAATATCATGTTCACCAAAATAATCATGTGTTGAGCACTGAAACACTCCTTTGCTGACATTTTTGTTTTATGACATTAGCCATAAAGGATGTATGTGCAAGTGATGTAACTATGGTTAGATGTACACTAAAAGCTACTTATTTGTGCCTGCCTGACAGTGGGGATTCCCTCGATAAAGTGGTGCGGGGCAGAGGGAGACTACAACGTCATGGTGATGGAGCTCCTGGGCCCCAGTCTGGAAGACCTCTTCAACTTCTGTTCCCGCAAGTTCAGCCTCAAAACAGTGCTACTGCTGGCAGACCAGATGGTACAGAACAGCCTCTCTCATGCAGCTGCACTCTAAGAACTCTTATGGTGTCATCTTTTGCCCTCAATGTTCATTGTACTGTTTGTCCTCTATACCCTTTACCTCTAGCTCTGTCTGCTGACCTAACTTTGCTTGTGTTGCTGTGTCATCCTTTTCTCTTCTAACGTTGCTGTGTAGTCGTATCACTCTTCTATAGTCTTTGGCTGTCATTAACCTGTGTCCTTTCTCCACTTCCTGTCCTCCTCAATGATCTTCATTTTGCTCGTATTTGTTCTGTTACTTATTGGTGTTTCTGTTTTTACCGTTGCCTGTTGGAGGGGTTAAATTACTGTTAGCTTACAGTAAGGCGTCAAGGCTTTTACAGACCATCCCAGCAGAGCTTTCTGTTGAGTCTCGCATCTCCTTTTCTTCTAAATCCCCCTCTGTCCTCTCCAGATCAGTCGCATCGAGTACATCCACTCCAAGAACTTCATCCATCGTGACGTCAAGCCCGACAACTTCCTTATGGGGCTGGGGAAGAAGGGCAACCTGGTGTACATCATCGACTTTGGCTTGGCCAAGAAGTACAGAGACGCACGCACACACCAGCACATCCCCTACAGGGAGAACAAGAACCTGACGGGCACTGCACGCTACGCATCCATCAACACCCACCTGGGCATCGGTAAGGGACTTTAAATCAACTCCTCCTGTTTGGCTGAATATCTAAATGTCTTTATGAATGTGATTTCATTTTACCCTCCAATGCTCATGCCTAGTGTTGAGATGTAGTGACCCTTGTCCTTAGCTTACATATTTTGATACCCCTCGATCCTGTCAACGTCCTAAATAGCAAATCATTCAAACCTGTCTCCCGTCCTTCAGAGCAGTCTCGGCGTGATGACCTGGAGTCTCTGGGATATGTCCTCATGTACTTCAACCTGGGCTCTCTGCCCTGGCAAGGCCTCAAAGCCGCCACAAAGAGGCAGAAGTACGAACGCATCAGCGAGAAAAAAATGTCCACCCCCATCGAGGTGCTCTGCAAAGGCTACCCCTGTAAGTGACTGCTAGTATCTGTCTGGGCTGTGACAGTTCTATCACTGTGTGTGGACAACTATTTTCCTTCCCCATTGTAACAAACGTTTGCATATACCACAGTCTCTCAATCCTGGGTTTTTGCTCACCCTTCCCTTTTATTGGTATTGCTTGTCTGCAGCCGAGTTCTCCACCTACCTGAATTTCTGCCGGTCGCTGCGCTTTGACGACAAGCCAGACTACTCATACCTTCGGCAGCTCTTCAGGAATCTGTTCCACAGACAAGGCTTCTCCTATGACTACGTATTCGACTGGAACATGCTCAAATTTGTGAGTTTGCCACACCAAAGCTCTTATTCTTTACAAGGAACTAAGTGCTACATTCTGTCTGTATACACCAGGACTCTCCAACCCTGTTCCTGGAGAGCTACCGTCAAGTAGGTTTTCGCTCCAACCCTAATCTTGCACACCTGAATCAGCTAGTTACAACGGGTTGGAGTGAAAATCTATAGTAGGGTAGCTCTCCAGAAACAGGGTTGGAGAGCAGTGGTATACGGTCTCCATAGTGTCCACATAATCAGAATGATTCAGAAAGATTTGGATGTATTTTTCTATGCATATAGAGGTCTGTGTTTGCTGTAACCTGCGTGGTCTCCTCTCAGGGTGCCAGTAGGACAGCAGAGGATGGTGAGAGGAGGGGAGCCGACGAGAGGGACGAACGTATCGTAGGAGGCCCTCTGGGATCTGCTGCACGGGGTCTCCCGCCAGGGCCAAACCCACCAGCCGCCAACAGAGTTAGGAACGGACCAGAGCAGGCCATCTCCAACCCCGCCTCACGGGTGCTGCAGTCTGGTGAGCACACTCCTGTGCTCTTTTAACATGAGCTATAGTTGAATGGAATAGAAACATTTAGGAAATTATCCAAAAGGGACAATTGAGATAGTCACACATTTCAGTTAATTACTATAGCTCCTGCCTTCTGCCAATCAGTGTAATTTATAAATGCCGGATCTCTATGGCAAGACACATCATTAATCCAAGTTTTGTCAAAATTGGTCCAGTGCTGTCTGAGAGATTGCGTGCGACTAATGTACGAACGAACGGAGACACATCCTCAGACCACTCCCCAATTTCATCGTGGGGGACAAAGAAATAGCTTTTGTAGATAAATACTTTTGTAAACACCTTGACAGAAATTACGGTTTGCAAAGTGAACAGTTCTGACTATTTCTAAATGGCCTCCTCCCTCGTATTCTTCCTCTTTAAGGGAACACGTCGCCGCGGGCAATCTCTCGCGCTGAGCGTGAGAGGAAGGTGAGCATGCGGCTCCACCGAGGAGCCCCCGCAAACGTGTCATCCTCTGACTTCACAGCCCGTCATGACCAATCCCGAATTTCCACATCGCAGGTATGCTAACGCTACCCCCATCATACGTCATCACAAACCCTAAAACCCAGGTGCCATGCACCTGAGCCCAACTCCTAACTACTACAACCAACTTTTTGAGGGAGAATATCAACTTGAAAAATGTCCACTCTTCCAGAACAAGATTACATTTCTTGTCAGAAGTTTCAGAGGACTTCCTATTGGTGTTGAGCTTCTATATTATGTAGCATGCAGTGGGTTGATTTTTATTTTATTGTGCCATGGTGGTGGCACCCACTTGATCGCCCTCTCATTTGCACTCCAATTGTCTGAGTCATTTCTTCTCTCACCTCCTTTTCTCTCTGCAGGTCAGCATGCCATTTGAGCACCTGGGGAAGTGAAACCTTCAGCTCCACATGCACTGGATACTGACAGGTGAGGATGTCTCTTTCCCTAAGTTGACACACAGGACATAAGTAAATGTACCTAGTTTGTCAGACAGCTTATTTATTTATCACCTATCTACACATCTGACTAAATACGTAATCTTCCATTGCAGGGCTTCAAGAGAGATTTTTGCCAATTGGACAAATAATTGGATCTTGGAGGAAAGGACAGAGAATCATAAAACTATGAAAGAAAGGATGAGTTGTTCAAGGACTGCAGGAATCTCTCCCCTCCACCCTAACTTTGATGGGATAACCCTGGCCTACAATAGTACAAGGATAAGAGAATGAATAGCATACCCTCCTATCCACTGACCTATTTACCCCATGGTAGCTTGGATCATGCACCCCCCGCCACACACACCTTTGTCCCTCACACACTATGCTCTGTGCGGCTGGCAGAGGTAGAAGACTGATTTGGGCGTCGAAAAAGCTAAGCAGGTGCTCCTTTGCCAAATATAGCCGCGGGCACAAACGCGTTCCAAACCAAGAGAAGGTCAACTCAAAATTTGGGCTTGTGTGGATTTAGCCATTTCTGTTTACACTGCGAAGACCACACCACACAAATGTACCCATGTATGTTTTAACCAGTTCATTTATAGAATAGTAAGGGGCTGTACTCATAGGTATGATTTACTGTGCATATTTTGTGAATAGCTCATTCATTTGGTGTGGGTCCTGTTGAGGCTTGGGCGATTTTAGTTTCTTATTTGATGTTTTATTTCGGAAAGGTACAGCTGAAGAGAAGGAATGGAGAGTGGGATGGAGAGATGGGTAAGTGGTAGATGATGAAGCCATGAGAAGAAAGGAAGAGCAAGTGATTATTAGCTGTAATGGTGTAAAAATAGTGTTGGGTTCTTTTCCCCTACTTCACCTCTTACTGAATTGCTAATCCTCCACTTTAGGCTACTTCAGCCTGCTTTGGAACTGATGTTACCCAAAAGCCAACACCTCATGCAGAGATTGAGGTGAACATGCATTTTCTACCCTTCTCCCACTCTCATTTATTCACCACATCATCCACACTTTTTTTTTTTTTATCCTCCCTTTTCGCCCACTTTGATATCCTTTTGATTTGTGTTTTTTGGTCATAATATTGGGTAGGTTGGTAAGGTCAAAGTAACCACGCTTATTTTAAGAGACAGTGCAACACTCTTAAGACATGGGAGAATCACAAGCTTGAAGTGGAATGGATTTTTTTTAAACTTCACTGTAGATCTTTTTTTATTTCTGTCTAATGCCAAAATGTGGTTGGTTGTTTTTGAGGTGTAATGTAGAAAAATACATACTAAATGCATAAATTGCGGCTGGGGATCAGAATTTTAGAAAATATTAAGTGCTAAATTGGGAGGGGTTTTAGCAATTTTTACATCGCCAACTGGGTCATATAACTAGGCTTTGTGTGTGTCAACAGAAGTGTAGGTCTGGTGCATGGACTCTCAGAATTACATAGGTCCCCTGTTAAGATCACAGGGCTGCTCGGGACAAACTGCAGGCTATACATTTATCATGCCTCATTATTTGAGATTGTCTGTTGTCTCTCACTGTTATTTATTTTTCTTAAACTCCATTTTGTTTCTCTTGTGTATGAGGAAACTCTTAAAGTGCAATACTTAGATTTTCCTCTTTTTGTCCAGTTTATCTTATTCCCAGCAGTTTGTTCATAGCCTGTTGAGACTTTGTCACTACACTGTCTCCCCATCACTCCACTCCAAGCCTTTCCAGGAGAAGCTGACCATGTTCTCCACCAAGGACCTGATATAGGGCTGACTACTTTTCCTTTTAAAACAAAAGTACACTTGAAAAGGGGGATGCTGATAGTGGGTTGTCATCGGTGCCTTCTGTTGCAAAATAGAGGTCACTGGATGTCATTTACCAGCACCCTTGATGTCATTGATGATAACTGGGACTTGGATGCAGTCGCAGTGATGTCACAGATTCTGGTAATGACCTGTGTTTGTGTCGTGTCCCTTTGGCAGGCCAGTGTGACCCAGTGGCAATGTAACTCAACAGGGAGGGCTAGTGCTGGTCAGGTTATGGGGAGTATATACTTTATGTATTGTGTACTGATATATTGTACAGTTCTTTAACACACTTTAACTTTATTTACAACAGTATTTGTGTATATTTTATGACGTAATAAAATACAACATACAATTTTTTTCCTAACATTCTTTAGTTATTTTTTTGTTGTTGAAATGGCTCTAATATTCTACTTCAGTTCTATGCACTTTTTTGTGTACTGTTTATTTTTTGTAGCTGTACACTGCATTTGGGAAATGACAAACATTTGTTGTTGTATCTTAAAGAGGAACTTTTTTTTATTTTAATTTTATTTTTTAACCTTTTATTTAACCAGGTAAGCCAGTTGAGAACAAGTTCTCATTTACAACTGCGACCTGGCCAAGATAAAGCAAAGCAGTGCGATAAAAACAACACAGAGTTACATATGGGGTAAAACAAAACAAAGTCAAAAGGAAATAGAAAATAGATATACAGTGTGTGCAAATGTAACAAGTTATGGAGGTAAGGCAAATAGGCCATAGTGCAAAATAATTACAATTAGTATTAACACTGGAATGATAGATGTGCAAGAGATGATGTGCAAAAAGAGATACTGGGGTGCAAATGAGCAAAATAAATAACAATATGGGATGAGGTAGTTGGGTGGGCTAATTCCAGATGGGCTGTGTACAGGTGCAGTGATCGGTAAGGTGCTCTGACAACTGATGCTTAAAGTTAGTGAGGGAGATAAGTCTCCAGCTTCAGAGAATTTTGCAGGTCGTTCCAGTCATTGGCAGCAGAGAACTGGAAGGAATGGCGGCCAAAGGAGGTGTTGGCTTTGGGGATGACCAGTGAGATATTTGAAGGGACTTTGGAGGAGTGACTGGGTCTGAACAATACTTTTTTTCAAAATTCAAATTATATTGTCAATACATTAATGAGAAACATCTCAGTACATATTTTTCAATCTGTAAACATACAATAAAGTAAAAGTCACTACACTTGAATACATTAAGATGTCAGGAATAATATACATTTTACATTCCATTTGCAGATACAGATTTAAAAGGATCAGGGGTTACATTTGTTTAAAATTATGTAAGGAAATATTGTTCTTGTCAATTACTAATTGTAGAGATTTTAATAAATATTCAATTGAAATTCTTCTGGAACGCATATATGACTGAAATTGAATGGAAGAAAGCTTGGTTGCCCCTTTATTTGTATGTCAAATAAAGTGAAAGAAATTCACTTTAAAATATTGCACAAAAGATACCCTTCTAAATCACATTTATTTGTCACATGCTACCCTAATATTGTGTGACAAAAGGGAAACTATTATGCAAATGTTTTATGAGTGTGACTGAAGTTTTTTTGGAGCAAGCTAAGTAATTGCATTTTTTATTTCATTAATAAAACTTATGTATTTACAATGAAATATGTAATATATTATTCGAATGAAAACAAAGCTACTGAATGAATTAACTTCATTATACTACCTGGTAAATTCTTCATGCACAAACACATTTCTGAAATCTGGGTTTGTCCAACAATGCAAGACTAGCTGGATACGAGTTACATCATCATGGGAAAGTGGCTCAAGACAATGAACTACTGCGCCTGCGTGAAAGCAGGAACAGTGGAGGAGTTCCGCTATCCTGCTACTGTAAAATCCTAGCGTAGTGAATCGCTGGGAGAGGTACAGGGAAATAACGGAGCCGAATTCACGAGCGTTCCCGGATAGTGTTATTTTGAAATTATAGTGACTGAATACAGTTTATCTACATGAGATGGACTATTAGTACAGACAAAAGTTTTTATTTGCCTCGGCTTTGAAGAGTTTGCGAGCAGCTACCTAACTAGCTATGCTAACGTTAGCTAGCGAGCTAGATAAAACTGTAAACATGGTTTAAATTGGTCGCTCACTTGACGTTATATTGCAGTAATTAAAATGTAGTATGAATTATTATTTTATCAATGTGTGCCTGCCGTAGCTAATAACGTATATGATACATTTATGCTTGGATTCAAACAGCCGCAGTGTGTGCACACATCAAACAACTGCAGCAAAGGCAGGTAAGCCACCGCTCGCGCTGTGTTTTTGTGTTCGGAATGGGATGGATAGAAACAGTGTTTCCAAACGAACGACGAATGTAGGTTTCGCTTGCTGACATAGCTGTAAATTCAGCTCCTGTTTTCACTTTGTTGTACAATGACCATTGTCATAATGAAATCATCCATAAAGAGGTTTTTGGTAGCCTTTTTTTCTCATATGAAAATGGGCAGCTGCTATTGTTTTAATGTTTTTTCATGTAGTCTTTGCATGGAAATTATTTTGTTATTCATTTATTCTCACTACAACACACTAGATTATCCTTAGTATGTTAAGCCCTTGGTATACCTGGAGAGGAAAACTGCAGAAATGTGGCGCTTGTCTCATTTTGGTATCAATGTCAAAAAGCCTATGTTGGATGACTGATAGGATTTAGGTCAAAGTACAATAGATGTTATGAAATGCACCCTCAGGTTCAGTCAGCATGAATTGATGGAGTGTCTCTATGAATTCTCTGGTCATTGAACCAAACGAAATGCACCAGACATGGCTCGCAATTTGAACTGAACAGCAGTATACCTCATCAAAATAACATGTTTGCTGTTTTTTAGAAGCCATCAATATTGACCAATACTTTCATTCTTTACTACTGTCTCAAACCTTTCCCCTTTTCTTGAATAATAAAGCATTTGTTTCATGGGAAAATCACATTATAAACCTAATAGGCATTCATTCTCTAGGCCTATAGAGAATAGACCTACATATTGCTGATATTCAACCTCAATAGTCATCAGTCAATAGTCTATGTTTATCATGAACCAATAGTTTCTTGAGAAACCCTACTTGAGGGAAACGAGTGTGACACTCAAATGTAACTGTCTCCTCAAAGGTAAAGCATACAGCAGGCTTTGTCAAGCAGCGTGAGTCACCCATGGCCACGGCCTGCCTATATTTAGCCATGCGTATGAATTGAATCCTCTTTTTAAAACAGTTTTATTCTGAATGATTAGGTTATTGCCATCATTGGACTCCAGACTGATGCATCTAGTGATCACATTACCTAGTGAGCATCACTAATGCCTGGATTGAGTACAAGGGTGTGGAGAATCTTCCGTCCTTCTTTCTAATGTTCACTTAGTCTACAGTTTTCAATTAGAAAAATGCTGTCTGGCTACTCTGCAAGAAGTCAGTATTACAGACCTAATGAGCAATATGTGTCAGTCACCTTACTGACTTTTAGAATTAATAATGTGCTGCTGACGGCTAAAAACCCAAACCAACCTCATACATGTTTGAATGTTCACCATTTTTCTTTCTTTCAATTAATTCCTCTCATATTAGCTATCATTTACATTTTAGTCATTTAGCAGACGCTCTTATCCAGAGCGACTTACAGGAGCAATTAGGGTTAAGTGCCTTACTCAAGGGCACATCGACAGATTTTTCACCTATTTGGCTCGGGGATTAGAACCAGCGACCTTTCGTTTACTAGCACAACGCTCTTAACCACTAAGCTACCTGCCGCCCCATATGTCCCACTGGCAATGATAAACCCAGTCTGTCCTTCAGTCTGCTCCATAGAGATTTATTTGTGTGTATTTGTGGCTCTCCTACACTCTACCTTGCTCTCCTCAAACCAGGAGGAGAGGAGAAGGAGAATTTGGGTCAGTGGGCCCTCAGCCCATGTCACGCTAATTCGCTCTGTCTGACTGATTCACTCTGTCCTTGTGTTCTCTCTCAACTTCCATCCCCCTCTCCGTCACTCAGCTCCTTCTGATTCCCCTCATTCTCTCTCCTCTCTATATCTGATTTTCTCTGTCCACTAGGATGTTAGTTTCAGCTTTAATTGTTCAATTGAATAAAGTAGTAGGTTTTTATTGGTATGCCCGAGACAACCATCCATGTGTGATGTGTTCGATAACCTTGAAAGAAACTAGGGTTTTGGTCCCTTGGAAGGCACACTGTTCCTTAATGGAGCTCCACCTTTTCTACATATTTAGCTACTTTTGTTAATGTGATTGTGAATATCCGGAAAACCCGAAGCCCACCATATCCCCCTGTTGTCTCCCTCCTCTCCAGATGATGGAGGAGCTGTGGCGACGTGGCATGCCCCTGTCAGATCGAATGGAAAATGACTCCCCAGCAGATATGGCCCCAGGGTCCCCGACCACAGCGGCCCCGTCAGGCTCCAATGCCTCCTGGGTGCCAGAGGCCCCCCTGGTGACCCCTGAGGAACCCTACTTCCTCATGACCTCCACTGCCCAGACCGTGTCAGGGTTCTTTGTCTGGACAGCCCTGTTAATAACCTGCCACCAGGTAAGGGGCTAGTGAACTCTTTCTCACACACACACACTCCTATCTATATTTTTCTGTATGCTACATCTAACATATGCTTCAACTGTGTGTACTCTAATCATATATTAGTGTGGTCTCCCTGCTGCATAAGATGGATGCCTAGTGCCTATAGTAGTTTTCTCAGTATGCACAAATCAAATTGCAGATAGAAGCTGCAGAAGCATATCAAGGCATCCCTTCAGATTCCTCACGCCTGCCAAGTCCAGGTTGGTTATGCACTCTGGAACACAGCCAGCGTGGAACACCTCAGGCTGTTCAGCCATGATGAAGTAGTTGTGGCAGGTCTTCAAAGATCTTCAAATATGTAGTCATGTTGTCTACAGACCAATATAACCTGCTGTAGGTTCAGAGCTACTGAAAGGCCCAGGTTAATGATTCCTCTCAATTGAGAGCAGGGCTGTTGCCTAGCAACAAAGCTGGGTACAGTGCTCTCTGTGTGCAAGCACCCTACTGTTTGTTATTTTACCAAAGGTGTGTGTGCCCAGGCCAGGAAAGGTGATAGGTGTAGCATTGTGTAAGTGGGAACCTGGGACAGGGGGACAGATGAAGTTGACAAAAGGTACTGATGACAGAGCCTGCTCGTCAAAATGGAAAAACGCAACACAGATCCACTCATCACACAAACACACGCACACACGATGTTGACTGCTCTCCCCAGGATGTGGGCAGGACCACAAAGTCACAGTCACAGAGCCCTGGTGAAAACACATTGATTTCATGAGACACTTGATTCAGCTAGCCCATTTTTAGCTAGCTCACGTTGACAGAGCTGTGGTCCCTCTCAGGGAGAAGGAGGCTGTTGAATATTCAAACACAATTACCCTCCTTTCACTCCATTGTCTTTTTAACTGTCACGTTTATAGTTTTTAAATTGTTCTCCTACAATGAAGTACATGACCCCATCCCCTCCTCTCTTCTCCAGACCATCTCCGGTGACCTTCTCCCCTACCTCACCTCGCTGATCAACTCATCCTTGACCGCTGGCCATGTCCCTTCCGTCTTCAAGAGAGCGAGAGTTGCACCCCTTCTCAAAAAACCAACACTCGATCCCACTGATGTCAACAACTACAGACCAGTATCCCTTCTTTCTTTTCTTTCCAAAACTATTGAGCGTGCCGTCTTTAGCCAACTCTCTTGCTATCTCTCTCAGAATGACCTTCTTGATCCAAACCAGTCAGGTTTCAGGACTGGTCATTCAACTGAGACTGCTCTTCTCTGTGTCACGGAGGCTCTCCGCACTGCTAAAGCTAACTCTCTCTCCTCTGCTCTTGTCCTTCTAGACCTGTCTGCTGCCTTTGATACAGTGAACCATCAGATCCTCCTCTCCACCCTCTCCGAGCTGGGCATCTCCGGCGCGGCTCACTCCTGGATTGCGTCCTACCTGACCGGTCGCTCCTACCAAGTGGCGTGGCGAGAAGCTGTCTCCGCACCACGTGCTCTCACCACTGGTGTCCCCCAGGGCTCAGTTCTAGGCCCTCTCCTTTTCTCCCTATACACCAAGTCACTTGGCTCTGTCATATCCTCACATGGCCTCTCCTATCATTGCTACACAACTAATCTTCTCCTTTCCCCCTTCTGATAACCAGGTGGCGAATCGCATCTCTGCATGTCTGGCCGACATATCAGTATGGATGACGGATCACCACCTCAAGCTGAACCCTGGCAAGACGGAGCTGCTCTTCCTCCCGGGGAAGGACTGCCCGTTCCATGATCTCGCCATCACGGTTGACAACTCCGTTGTGTCCTCCTCCCAGAGTGCGAAGAGCCTTGGCGTGATCCTGGACAACACCCTGTCGTTCTCCGCTAACATCAAGGCGGTGACCCGATCCTGCAGGTTCATGCTCTACAACATTCGGAGAGTACGACCCTGCCTTACACAGGAAGCGGCACAGGTCCTAATCCAGGCACTTGTCATCTCCCGTCTGGATTACTGCAACTCGCTGTTGGCTGGGCTCCCTGCCTGTGCCATTAAACCCCTACAACTCATCCAGAATGCCGCAGCCCGTCTGGTGTTCAACCTTCCCAAGTTCTCTCACGTCACCCCCCTCCTCCGCACACTCCACTGGCTTCCAGTTGAAGCTCGCATCCGTTACAAGACCATGGTGCTTGCCTATGGAGCAGTGAGGGGAACGGCACCTCCGTACCTTCAGGCTCTGATCAGTCCCTACACCCAGGCGAGGGCATTGCGTTCATCCACCTCTGGCCTGCTGGCTCCCCTTCCTCTGCGGAAGCATAGTTCCCGCTCAGCCCAGTCAAAGCTGTTCGCTGCTCTGGCACCCCAATGGTGGAACAAGCTCCCTCACGACGCCAGGACAGCGGAGTCACTCACCACCTTCCGGAGACATTTGAAACCCCACCTCTTTAAGGAACACCTGGGATAGGATAAAGTAATCCTTCTACCCCCCCCCCCCCCCCCCCCCCCAAAAAAAACAAAAAAAAAAAAACTATAATTGTAAAGTGGTTATCCCACTGGCTATAGGGTGAATGCACCAATTTGTAGTCGCTCTGGATAAGAGCGTCTGCTAAATGACGTAAATGTGCCCTTGAGCAAGGCACTTAACCCTAATTGCTCCTGTAAGTCGCTCTGGATAAGAGCGTCTGCTAAATGACTAAAATGTAAAATGTAAAAATGTACATTATAATCTAGCCAGGTCCTTTAGGAGCTTTGAGATTAAATGTGTCTTTCTCCCCATCTGCATTTCTCCCTTTGACAGATCTACATGCACCTGCGCTACTACAGCTCTCCCAATGAGCAGAGGCACATAGTTCGCATCCTCTTCATCGTTCCCATCTACGCCTTCGACTCGTGGCTCAGCCTCCTCTTCTTCACTAACGAAGAGTACTACGTCTACTTTGACACCGTCCGCGACTGCTACGAAGGTGAGAGCCTAACCCTATCCTTCCCACCCTGTCAATGGTGTATGAGGATATAGACAGATATGACATGTATTACTATTACCTGTTAAAATAGTGTTTTTTAAATGTATTGGCATGACTAGAGTGCCTTGAGAAACATAAAATACATACAAGTACATTTGTTTTAGAGAGAAGAGATACTGTGGTTATATACACTATAACAGTATACACACTATATACAGTGTTGGTCCCAGAATATCCCAGAAATGTTCCATATGTACAAAAACGGTATTTCTCTTAAATTTTGTGCACAAATTTGTTTACATCCCTGTTAGTGAGCATTTCTCCTTTGCCAAGATAATCCATCCACCTGACAGGTGTGGCATATCAAGAAGCTGATTAAACAGCATGATCAATACACTGGTGCGCCTTTTGCTGGGGACAAAAGGCCACTCTAAAATGTCACACAACACAATGCCACAGATGTCTCAAGTTTTGAGGGAGCTTGCAATTGGCATGGTGACTGGAGGAATGTCCACCACAGCTGTTGCCAGAGAGTTTAATGTTAATTTTTCTACCATAAGCCGTCGCCAATGTCGTTTTAGAGAATTTAGCAGTACGTCCAACTGGCCTCACAACTGCAGACCACGTGTATGGCGTCGTGTGGGCGAGCGGTTTGCTGATGTGAACAGAGTGCCCCATTGTGGCGGTGGGGTTATGGTAAGGGCAGGCATAAGCTATGGACAACAAACCCAATTGCATTTTAAGAATGGCAATTTTAATGCACAGAGACACCGTGACGAGATCCTGAGGCCCATTTTTTAAAGGTATCTGTAACCAACAGATGCATATCTGTATTCCCAGTCATGTGAAATCCATAGATTAGGGCCTAATTTATTTATTTAAATTGACTGATTTCCTTATATGAACTGTAACTCAGTAAAATCATTGAAATTGTTGCATGTTGTGTTTTATTTTTGTTCAGTATACATTTAAATAGAGCTGTGATAGACATGGTTTGTGTTCTGTTGCTCATTCTGCTGGTCTATGGTTTGATGTTGCAATGGAAAAAAGTATTTGCACTAAGCACATGTGCATTCCGTTGTTTGCAGTACACTGTTAAGGCCAAAACCTTTCTGCTGTGCTACTACATGTTCTGTATTTTTTAAAGCAATATCACACACGTGTGTCTGTGTGTCTTCAACTTGCAGCGGGCAGACAAGTTTGCTATCAGTCAGAATGCGCGTCAGCGTTTCATATTTTTCCCTACCCTCGCCCCGCTTGTTAGATATTATGCACGTTGATAGTTTGATACCAAACGCCCTTGCCATTTGATTTATCATGGTAGGAGGCAGCAGCAGTCTGAATGATCAGACTGAAACAGAGAAGTGAAAGTGATCAGGTGAAATTATGAAGCGAGTGGACAGAGAAATACAGCTTCACTCTATCCAATCAGAGCAACAGGATCAACATACAGCCCACCCTTTTCTTTACAGACAGGCAAACTGGCCAGTTGAGTTATTTAGACCACGTAGCACCTCACTTGACTGACATGAGAAAGATGCGTGCTGGCACTCAAATTTATTAATTTATTAGATCATGGATAATTAAAAAAAATACTCTGATCAAATCGTATCCATAAAATGTCCCATATCCGTTATGATACTAGTTTTGTCTGACTACTCGGCACACCTCTAGCAGGCAGACACTGGAAGAAGTTTCTGATTGACAGAGGAGGGCTTTTCGTTTTTTTGTGGGACTGAAAATAAAATGCCAGGAATGTAAAATAACATTATTAACCGGTTCCCATGCTTTTAAAATAACGTTTCTGTTCCGGAGAAGTATAGATCACTTTCGTTCCCGGTTCTGATTCTATTCCTTGAAAAATGTCCTTCTTTTCCGGTTTTCAGTTCTGTTCCCTGAACCGATTCCAACCCCTGGTCCGTAGAAACGAGTGTGTGGGAATCTGTTCTGTCCCCAGTGACAGATGGCCTTTGCGGTCTCTCTGCCTTTACGATAGTGGCCATATTTGTTCTCTTGTTGTTTCCAAGGCCTGCTGGGATTGCTGGGGTGGGGAAGCCTGTTCCCTAGCAACAGTATGCAAACGACTGAAGCCTTGAGAAGAGCTTTAGAAACCACTCACTTATGAACAGATAAATCGTCTGGCTGTTCTGTACCAGCCGGCTGTATCTCAACAGAAGTAACAACAACAGAAAATTGGCATCAGCATTTTGTTACAGTGGTTACATAATACAGACACCCCTGTAAAAGTAGGTGGTGTGCGCCTTGGTTACCGGTCTCTGTCATCAAATTATGCCTGACAAACTCTATTGTAGGTACAATGTACAACCCTATGTATGTTTGGGGGGAAAGGGGGACCTCCGTTTAGAAGTGCTCAGTGCGAAGGTGTGCTCAATGCATGAACGAGTGCTTTGCGCTGCACACTTTGTCTACCCTGTGTCAAAGAGTGTTGTGTGAGTCTACGGTGCGTGAGAGAATGCTGTGTGTGTGTGTGTGTGCTGGGAGCGCAGGGATTGACGGCAGGGGAGCTGACAGCTCGGCCAGGCTGCACACAGTGGGCTCTCCCTGCCCAGCACATGGCACACCGCACGGGCAGCAGCTGTGGCCCCAGGGCTCCACACTGCTAAATATAGAGAGGGCCCCAGTGCTGTCATACAGTTACACACTCTCTCTCTCTCACACATACACACACACACACACACACACACACACACACACACACAGAAAAGTACATACACACTAATGCACACTGATGTTGTGTATTTATACATGCATGCTTGCACACATTCGAACAGCAGAACAGGAGAAAGAGAAGCAAAGCTTCAGGGTTGAATCGTCCTGTAGTTGCTTCACCACCCTCAAATTAGCATGGACTGAACACCTGGGACAGCAGCTGAAACCACATTCCTCCCAGTCAATGACACCAATAACAGTGTTCAGAGCCAAAGGAGAGACAGAGAGAAGTCCTGCAGCCTCTTCTGCCCCGACGAACTGGAAGTGATTCAGTCTGACTGGAGAGGATAGTCTCTGTCAACTCTCCGTCTGTCCCGGGGAGTCGGGACCCACCACTGTGCTCTGTTCATTTGAAACGATTTATTTAATTTCCAAAGCAATTGAAATCTCTATTAACCATTCAAATCTCTTAGCTCTGTGAAATAATTTATGCTTATGAATGGATTCAAATAAACAGGCTATTATTAGATTATACCAGTACTGTACATTTGTTGTTAAATAGGATGGTAACTGTGTTTTGGACTAAACATTCAGCTGGATCAATATCAATATATGGGAATCTCTCGAATACACGTTGTCACACACAGACACAGTGGGGGAGAGTAGCTTTGTGTGTGCACACGGGGGGACAGAGCGATGTTGATCCAAGCTAGAATGGAGGGCGGTTTAGCCGGAGGCCATTGGGGACAATGACTCAGTCTCCCATCTCGTTTTGCTTTCTGCACTGGCCCATGCTCTGACACCGCACATAAAATCAAATCAAATTTTATTGGCCACATGCGCCGAATACAACAGGTGCAGACATTACAGTGAAATGATTACTTACAGCCCTTAACCAACAGTGCATTTATTTTTAATAAAGTAAAATAAAACAACAACAAAAAAGTTTGAGTAAAATAAAATAACAGTAGGGAGGCTATATATACAGGGGGGTACCGGTGCAGAGTCAATGTGCGGGGGCACCGGCTAGTTGAGGTAGTTGAAGTAATATGTACATGTGGGTAGAGTTAAAGTGACTATGCATAAATAATTAACAGAGTAGCAGCAGCGTAAAAAGATGGGGTGGGGGTGGGGGTGGGGTGGGGGGCAGTGCAAATAGTCTGGGTAGCCATGATTAGCTGTTCAGGAGTCTTATGGCTTGGGGGTAGAAGCTGTTGAGAAGTCTTTTGGACCTAGACTTGGCACTCCGGTACCGCTTGCCGTGCGGTAGCAGAGAAAACAGTCTATGACTAGGGTGGCTGGAGTCTGACAATTTTGAGGGCCTTCCTCTGACACCGCCTGGTATAGAGGTCCTGGGTGGCAGGAAGCTTGGCCCCATTGATGTACTGGGCCGTACGCACTACCCTCTGTAGTGCCTTGCGGTCGGAGGCCAAGCAGTTGCCATACCAGGCGGTGACGCAACCAGTCAGGATGCTCTCGATGGTGCAGCTGTAGAATTTTTTGAGGATCTGAGGACCCATGCCAAATCTTTTCAGTCTCCTGAGGGGGAATAGGCTTTGTCGTGCCCTCTTCACGACTGTCTTGGTGTGTTTGGACCATGATAGTTTGTTGGTGATGTGGACACCAAGGAACTTGAAGCTCTCAACCTGTTCCACTACAGCCCTGTCGATGAGAATGGGGGCGTGCTCAGTCCTCTTTTTTTTCCTGTAGTCCACAATCATCTCCTTGCATAGTGGCAACTACCCCCATATTCTCTCAACTCTCGGACACTGCTTACATGTGTTTGTGTGTGTTTCCTCTGCAGCATTTGTGATCTACAACTTCCTCAGCCTGTGTTATGAGTACCTTGGAGGGGAGAGTGCCATCATGGCTGAGATCAGAGGAAAGCCCATTGAGTGAGTCTCTCTATTATCACTCTTTGTCCTCTTATAATAAATAAATAAAAGACAATTAATGTATAATCCAAGAATTTCATTCAAACATCCCACAACTGCAGAATAGTAATGTGTATCAATACTTTATTGTATGGTTTGAACCTCTTTTCATACCATTTGGATCTTGAGGAGACAGACTACCAAATGCTTGTGTCTTGGCTGTCTACAGGTCCAGCTGTGTGTATGGCACCTGTTGTCTCTGGGGCAGGACTTACTCCATTGGGTTCCTCCGATTCTGCAAACAGGTATTGTGAAAGCTTTCTTCTCACACGTTATTTGTGAGCAACCCTTACATATGAGCACAGAGTTGTTACAGCATTACAATCTCTCGCTCTCAGGCCACTCTACAGTTCTGTGTGGTGAAGCCTCTGATGGCCATGATCACTGTCATCCTGCAGGCCTTTGGGAAGTACAGAGATGGAGACTTCAAGTACGTAGGGCTATGGGACACTGTCACTCATTCTACTCTATATTATATCAGAGTATATGCTTAACCTCTGTTGACCTCAAAGTTAATTGGTTCAAAAGCCACAGAGGATTAATGTTTGTCTATAATATCTACTACTGTTCTGTATGGACAGTTGAAATGTTATTTGTTTGTTCTCACAGATGTTTTTTTACATTTACACTAGTCTGGCTGTAAATCTGTTTTCACCGAAATGTCGGTGTTGTAGTTATCAAGCATCTCAGACTAGGAATTATATTACTTAATCTCTAAGACAAGACTGTGCTAAGACATCCCTATGTGTTGACACTGTTCTGATCACTGGCTGTGCCTCTCTCTCTCTCTCGCTTTCTTCCCCTCTTCCCCCCCAGTGTGGCCAGTGGGTACCTGTATGTGACCATCATCTATAACTTCTCTGTCAGCCTGTCTCTCTACGCCCTCTTCCTCTTCTACTTCGCCACCCGCGACCTGCTGGTCCCCTACAACCCCATGCTCAAGTTCTTCATGGTCAAGTCTGTCATCTTCCTCTCATTCTGGCAGGGTAAGGAGACCTCTCTCGATCGACACACACACAATGTATCATAGATAATGCTGCATCCAAGTGTGCTGACCCTCTCTCCCAGATAATACACACAATGTGATTTGACAGTACTCTGATCCTCCTTCCTGTCTTTCTCTCTCCGGGGGATAAGGTATGCTGCTGGCCATCCTGGAGAAGTGTGGAGCCATCCCTAAAATCAACTCTCCCGAAGTGTCAGTGGGGGAGGGCACGGTCGCCGCCAGCTACCAGAACTTTATCATCTGCATTGAGATGTTCTTTGCCGCTGTGGCCCTGCGCCACGCCTTTACCTACAAGGTCTACATGGACAAGAGGCTGGATTCCTACGGTAAGAATGCAGAGATAGAGGGACTATCCATGCAGATTAGAGATAAAACTGGAATGTTTTAAGTAAAAATAAATCAAGTCATCACTAGCAAATTTGTGTGTATTCCTTACTAAACGACACATGCAGTTGCTTATGTTTCTGGAACTGTGTTCAGTGAGGATTCAGGACACTCTGGTTGTCCATGGTTTCTCTTCAAGTTCATTTCAGTGACTTTGTTCCACTGACCTGCTCTCTCTCTCTACATTGTTCTGGTTTTTTACTCTATTTTTATTTAGTTGAATCCCTTTTATCTTCCATCTCTTCCTTATTCTCCTGTTTTGTTCTCTCCCCTTCTCCTTTTTGATTGTTCAATATTCATCCTTGTATATTTTCTGATGTCCCTCTGTATCTTTATCCCTCTCTCTTTGTGCTGCACTATAAGGGTCATTTCCTATTTATGGACAGTACGGTAGGTCTACTACTTTCAGGTTGACTCCATTTCTGTGATGTGCTCATATTTTGTTCTATTATTTTTAACTGTTTCTGAGATATAGAGTTTAATTTTGTACAAACAATTTATTTTGAGCATCCTCAGTGCTGTCATATGTGTATTGCCATTATTGTACAGTATGTGCTGCTTTTATCAATGTATTATTTTGTGGTGTGTATGAGTTCTCCCCCTGCAATGCATTAGGAGCTCCACTGCCTGTTGCTGTCTTTTTGGTTCAGTAGCTTTGTGATCCTCCATTTTGTTTACTCATGGCATTCAGGTTGCTCACTGTATGGTTCCACTCTTCCTTCCATTATCCCTCATCCTCCCTCTTCCATCTATTTCCATCCTCTCCCGGCAGGTCGCTGCGCCCCAATGAAGAGCATCTCCAGCAGTCTGAAGGAGACCATGAACCCCGGTGACATGGTGCAGGACGCCATCCACAACTTCTCCCCGGCCTACCAGCAGTACACACAGCAGTCCACCCTAGAGCAGCGCGGGGGTGCGCCTGTGTCCCGCAGCCACAGCAACCTCAGCACCCGCGACAACGAGAAGACTCTGCTGCTCAGCTCCGACGATGAGTTCTGAGCCGCCCTACACACCGACCGGTGGTACTACTGAAGGGGTGGAGAGGGGAGGGGCTTTATGGACTCTACTATAGTGCCGTACCAAATCGACAGGCTTGAGTCCTTTGGCTGATCCACTTCATTGCATACATGAACATAGTACTCATATACTCAGTCTATATTGACAATACAAGCAACCTACTACATAGAGGTCCATTGCCACATACCACTGCCAATATGGATCAATACAGATACACACACACGTGCATGTACCATTCCCAAGTCTCTTCAGGCTGTGTGTTAACACTACAAAGGCCTACCACACAGAGAAACACTCACCAACGTGCGTGCCATTGACATGAGTGCCATTGAAATATTGTCAATCATACAGCGTCCTCCATTTTGATTTAATTGGACATGATTTCTCATCCCTTCTCACCCTCCTGCCAGCTCTGCCTCTTGCTGAAATGTTGCCAAATAGAGGGAGATCCCGCTTGGTCAGCAGGACCCTCTCTAACTAAAGGTTTAGATTTCAGAGTGACTTGGATAAGACACTCTAAGGGACCCCTAAATCACTGAGTTGTATATTTTGATGTTTATTGACCTGATGGTATATTTCTCATTTTAAACTAATCTATTATGAAGGGAGGTTATTATTATATTATGTGTGTTTGCGTATGAGTGTGTTGGCATGAACAGGAAGGTACAGTGAGGATAATATATTTTTTTGGGGGGGGGGTCATTCGGGGTGTCTCCCGGAATGTTATTGTTGTTGTCATATTGAGGGAACAGCTGTTGACAGAGGTTTGGTGTGTAAAGAGGACCGGGCTTCTCAGCAAAACTGGACCCGGCCGCAGCAGACAGGATTAGAATCCCGTAATTGGGGCATAATGTGCGGCACAGATCAGGCATGTTTTTACCGTCACGTTGGTCTAGCGGTCATATCGCGCCGAACTGCGCATGTGCATGCCGTCAAATCAAAGGCACGAAAATGAAAACGTGTCAGTTTGTTACTTTCACGAGGTTGGAGTAATAACATGTTCAACTACTTAAGACATTGTCTCGAATCTAGGTTGTGTCTTTAGATTGAGAAAATAAACTACTAAGGAAAAATTTCACTGTTCTCATTGACGTCTCAAACCTCAGCCTGGTCTGTTTCGCAGGCGTTCCTGGAAGTCTTGCAATGTTGCACCTCTGGGTTTAGAAACTCTGTGGTGACGTTGTCAAGGGTATCGGTAAATGTAATGTATCGTGAACAAGCAATTCTTCCCCCTGGTGGCAGGAGGCAGAGCGATTTCCAACCCAGCCACTGGGAGGAGCCTGTTGAGCAGAAATACATTTCCTTTGAATACATAGGCAAGGCTTGGCTATCTTCAGCATTAATATACCTCAGTTATGCCTGAATATACCTGCTTTCTTCATCATGGCTGTTTTCTTGCCTTGTTAGGGTTGCTATGTTTTTGCTCAGTGTCACTAGCCTCCTCGTTGCTTTTCCCTTTGAGAGGTATTTTTGCCGAAGACAACACACATAAACAGACAATTTTGAAACGTTTTACTCATGAAACCCCATCTCACTGCACTGTCAATTCCAAAGCTGTAGTTTTATTAAAGAAGTAAATAGGAACACTACCCATATTTTAATACCTGAGTGAAGTGTATTTTCTACAGCAGGGGGTTCTTAAACTTTTTCATCTCGAAACCCAAATTAGAAATGTACCGTCCTCCCGTGACTCAAATCTTCCTCCAACGACCCAAATTTAGAAGAAATAGTGTGTTATTATAGCTGTATTCTCACAACTAGCGACCCACCTATCACATGCCCAGGGCCCACTTCGGGTTAAAGAACCCTGGTCTACAGTAACGGGAGAGTCCAATAAATATATTTCATAGGTTTGAATGTTGAGTATAGGCTACTCAACTGATTGTTTTAATGATGCGCCCTATGCTGTGTCTTTTGATTCAAATGAATATATTATTCCTGAAAAGACAGGATATTGTATATAAAGTTGAACTAGATAATGGAATATGTTTATTGATGCGTATAACAATGATACAACTCAGAATGCTTAGTTTTGTACCGTCTTTGTTCCATATTCCTTATATTATTGTGTTTCATATTTTTGTGTTCATTTGTATATTGGTATTATGCTTTATAGATTCTGATGCTATTTTTTTGCCTTTGTGGTGTTCAAACAACCGCAAAATAAAAAACAGACAAAATAACATGTCTCCTCCCCTTCATCTACACTGATTGAAGCTGATTTAACAAATTATATCAATAAGGGATCATAGATGTCTCCTGGATTCACCTGGCCAGTGTATGTCATGGAAAGAGCAAGTATTTCTATTGTTTTGTACACTCCGTGTAGAGGTCCTGGATGGCAGGGAGCTCAGCCCCAGTGCATCCGAACCCCCCTCTGTAGCACCATGTGATCGAGGGCAGTGTTCAATCAATCAATCAATCTATTTTATTTTATATAGCCCTTCTTACATCAGCTAATATCTCGAAGTGCTGTACAGAAACCCAGCCTAAAACCCCAAACAGCTAGTAATGCAGGTGTAGAAGCACGGTGGCTAGGAAAAACTCCCTAGAAAGGCGAAAACCTAGGAAGAAACCTAGAGAGGAACCAGGCTATGAGGGGTGGCCAGTCCTCTTCTGGCTGTG
Organism: Coregonus lavaretus; assembly: GCF_964263955.1. Taxonomy (NCBI): domain Eukaryota; kingdom Metazoa; phylum Chordata; class Actinopteri; order Salmoniformes; family Salmonidae; genus Coregonus; species Coregonus lavaretus. Next base: position 44,842,812 of record NC_139989.1, read on the forward strand.
CCGGGTGGAGATTATAACAGAACCATGCCAAGATGTTCAAAAATGTTCATAAGTGACAAGCATGGTCAAATAATAATCAGGAATAAATCTCAGTTGGCTTTTCATAGCCGATCATTAAGAGTTGAAAACAGCAGGTCTGGGACAGGTAGGGGTTTCGTAGCCGCAGGCAGAACAGTTGAAACTGGAATAGCAGCAAGGCCAGGCGGACTGGGGACAGCAAGGTGTCATCATGCCCGGTAGTCCTGACGTATGGTCCTAGGGCTCAGGTTCTCAGAGAGAAAGAGAGAACGAGAGAATTAGAGAGAGCATACTTAAATTCACACAGGACACTGGATAAGACAGGAGAAGTACTCCAGGTATAACCAACTAACCCCAGCCCCCCGACACATAAACTACTGCAGCATAAATACTGGAGGCTGAGACAGGAGCGGTCCGGAGACACTGTGGCCCCATCCGAAGAAACCCCCGGACAGGGCCAAACAGGAAGGATATAACCCCACCCACTCCGCCAAAGCACAGCCCCCGCACCACTAGAGGGATATCCCCAACCACCAACTTACAATCCTGAGACAAGGCCGAGTATAGCCCACAGAGGTCTCCACCACAGCACAAACGAAGGGGGGGGGGCGCCAACCCAGACAGGAAGATCACGTCAGTAACTCAACCCACTCAAGTGACGCACCCCTCCTAGGGACGGCATGAAAGAGCACCAGCAAGCCAGTGACTCAGCCCCTGCAACAGGGTTAGAGGCAGAGAACCCCAGTGGAGAGGGGAACCGGCCTGGCAGAGACAGCAAGGGCTGTTCGTTGCTCCAGCCTTTCCGTTCACCAGTGTTGTTGCCATACCAAGCAGTGATGCAGCCAGTCAAAATGCTCTCAATGGAGCAGCTGTAGAACTTTTGGAGGATTTGAGGGTCCATGCTAAACTTTTTCAACCTCCTGAGGGGGATGAGGCGCTGTCGATCCTTCTTCACGACTGTGCGTGTGTGTGGACCATTTTAAGTGCTAAGTGATTTGGACCCCGAGGAACTTGAAGCTCTCGACCTGCTCCACTGCAAAATGTTCTGATTTTGAGGATGGGGGCGTGCTCACCCCCCCATTTCCTGTAGTCCACGATCAGCTCCTTGGCCTTACTGATGTAGAGGGAGAGGTTGTTGTCCTGGCACCACACTGCAAGGTCACTGACCTCCTACCTGTAGGCTGTCTCATCTTCACCGGTGCTCAGGCCTACCCCCGTCATGTCTTCAGCAAACTTGATGATGGTGTTGGAGTCGTGCGTGGGTGAACAGGGAGTACAGGTAGGGACTAAGCACACACCCCTGTAGGGTCCCCGTGTTGAGGTTCAGCGTGGCGTAGGTGATGTTGCTTACCCTCACTATCTTCGGTCGGCCCGTCAGGAAGTCCAGGATCCAGTTACAGAGGGAGGTGTTCAGTCCCAGGGTCTTGAGCTTGGAGGGGACAATGATGTTGAACGCTGAGCTATAGTCAATGAGCAGCATTCTCACATAGGTATTCCTCTTATCTAGGTGGGTGAGGGCAGTGTGGAGTGCAATTGAGATTGCGTTGTCTATGGATCTGTTGGGGCGGTATGCAAATTGGAGTGTGTCTGGGATGATGGAGTTGATGTACAGTTGAAGTCGGAAGATTACATACACTTAGGTTGGAGTCATTAAAACTCGTTTTTCAACCACTCCACAAATTTCTTGTTAACAAACTATAGTTTTGGCAAGTCAGTTAGGACATCTACTTTGTGCATGACACAAGTAATTTTTCCAACAATTGTTTAAAGACAGATTATTTCACTTATAATTCACTGTATCACAATTCCAGTGGGTCAGAAGTTTACATACACTAAGTTGACTGTGCCTTTAAACAGCTTGGAAAATTCCAGGAAAGGATGTCATGGCTTTAGAAGCTTCTGATAGGCTAATTGACACCATTTGAGTCAATTGGAGGTGTACCTGTGGATGTATTTCAAGGCCTACCTTCAAACTCAGTGCCTCTTTGCTTGACATAATGGGAAAATCAAAAGAAATCAGCCAAGACCTCAGAAAATTAATTGTAGACCTCCACAAGTCTGGTTCATCCTTGGGAGGAATTACCAAACGCCTGAAGGTACCACGTTCATCTGTACAAACAATAGTATGCAAGTATAAACACCATGGGACCATGCAGCCGTCATACCACTCAGGAAGGAGATGCGTTCTGTCTCCTAGAGATGAACGTACTTTGGTGCGAGAAGTGCAAATCAATCCCAGAACAAAAGCAAAGGACCTTATGAAGATGCTGGAGGAAACCGGTACAAAAGTATCTACAGTAAAACAAGTCCTATATCAACATAACCTGAAAGGCCGCTTAGCAAGGAAGAAGCCACTGCTCCAAAACCGCCATAAAAAAGCCAGACTACGGTTTGCAACTGCACATGGGGACAAATATTTATTTGGCTAAGGTGTATGTAAACTTCCGACTTCAACTGTATGTCATAACCAGCCATTCAAAGCACTTAATGATTACATATGTGAGTGCTACAGGGTGGTAGTCATTGTGGCATGAAGCCTTAGAGAAAATACTGTAAATGAACACTTGAGGGAAGTCTAAAAGGCCTCGTCTCCTTTGGTATTTTATTTGAAAAAGTAACAGTGGTTTGAATTATGAATATCTTCCTTTTTCAGAGAAAAAGCTGTAGGTAGTTAGAAATAAATATTCTCCCTATGGTTCTGGTAACTTTGATTTGTGTAACGGTTAGCATTTATAGCTGGCTATCATGAAATGAGAGATTGATGGATCAAACAGAGGTCAAGGTACAAAACCAACTGAGACAAGGGAAGAAGAACTGAAGTTCAAGTTCAGTTTTAGCACAGAGGTTGAATAGCAGTTTGGGGACATTAAGATATGGCCTCCCAAAGCCCTTTACCTGGTGAGTGTATTTTTTCATACAGGACTTATTCAGTCAACCATACCAATGTTTTAATGTGGTCGTTAATATATTGTATTTCAGTCCTGTTTCGACTAATCGATGCAGAATAAATCTATTGAGTAGACCAGAGCAGGGATTCCCAAACTTTGTGGGGCCCGGGGACCCCTTTGTGAATGCAAATTCATCACGGACCCCCTCAAAATCAGAACATTTTACAGGCTTAAAGCTAATTTCATGCAATTCTACACATTTTCCCATGGGATAGAGAAACAATTGAGCAGTTTTAAAGCTTAAATGACAATGAAAAACTAATTTTTTTGGGAATACAAGAAGTATTGAGTTGAACACTGTATCGTTGGAGTACTGTGGATCCCAGTGAGCCTCACAGGCCATGTTGTGCATCTCAGGGTAGCCTATATTGTAGATGAATAATATTGTATTGTATCATCTAAGCTTTTTCCACAGAACCCTTGGCCAAATTCGTTTAATCTGTTGATGCTAGCAATACTTATTTCATTTTTTTTTTTTTATGAAATGTTAATTAAAAAATATATATACAGTACCAGTCAAAAGTTTGGACACACCTACTTATTCAAGGGTTTTTCTTTATTTTTACTATTTTCTACATTGTAAAATAATAGTGAAGACATAAACTATGAAATAACACATATGGAATCATATAGTAACCCCAAAAAAGTGTTAAACAAATGAAAATATATTTTCTATTTGAGATTCTTCAAATAGCCACCCTTTCCCTTGATGACAGCTTTGCACACTCTTGGCATTCTCTCAACCAGCTTCACCTGGAATGCTTTTCCAATAGTCTTGAAGGAGTTCCCACATATGCTGAGCACTTGTTGGCTGCTTTTCCTTCACTCTGCCGCCCGACTCATCCCAAACCATCTCAATTGGGTTGAGGTCGGGTGATTGTGGAGACCAGGTCATCTGATGCAGCACTCCATCGCTCTCCTTCTTGGTAAAATAGCCCTTGCACAGCCTGGAGGTGTGTTGGGTCATTGTCCTGTTGAAAAACAAATGATAGTCCCACTAAGCCCAAACAAGATGGGATGGCGTATCGCTGCAGAATGCTGTGGTAGCCATGCTGGTTAAGTGTGCCTTGAATTCTAAATAAATCACTGACAGTGTCACCAGCAAAGCACCCCCACACCATTACACCTCCTCCTACATGCTTTACGGTGGGAACTTCACATGCGGATATCATCCGTTCACCCACATCGCGTCTCACAAAGAGACAGCGGTTGGAACCAAAAATCTCAAATTTGGACTCCAGACCAAAGGACACATTTCCACCGGTGTAATGTCCATTGCTTGTGTTTCTTGGCCCAACAGGTCTCTTCTTCTTATTGGTGTCCTTTAGTGGTGGTTTCTTTGCAGCAAATCGTCCATGAAGGCCTGATTCACACAGTCTCCTCTGAACAGTTAATGTTGAGATGTGTCTGTGACTTGAACTCTGTGAAGCATTTATTTGGGCTGCAATTTCTGAGGCTGGTAACTCTAATGAACTTATCCTCTGCAGCAGAGGTAACTCTGGGTCTTCCATTCCTGTGGCGGTCCTCATGAGAGCCAGTTTCATCATAGCGCTTCATGGTTTTTGCGACTGCACTTGAAGAAACTGTCAAAGTTCTTGAAATTTTCCGTATTGACTGTCCTTCATGTCTTAAAGTAATGATGGACTGTCGTTTCTCTTTGCTTATTTGAGCTGTTCTTGCCATAATATGGACTTGGTCTTTTACCAAATAGGGCTATCTTCTGTATACCCCCCTACCTTGTCACAACACAACTGATGGGCTCAAACGCATTAAGAGGGAAAGAAATTCCACAAATTAACTTTTAAGAAGGCACACCTGTTAAAAGAAATTCATTCCAGGTGATTACCTCATGAAGCTGGTTGAGATAATGCCAAGAGTGTGCAAAGCTGCCATCAAGGCAAAGGGTGGCTATTTGAAGAATCTCAAATATAAAATATATTTTGATTTCTTTAACACTTTTTTGGTTACTACATGATTCCATATGTATTATTTCATAGTTTTGATGTCTTCACTATTATTCTACAATGTAAAAAATAGTAAAAATAAAGAAAAACCCTTGAATGAGTAGTTGTGTCCAAACTTTTGACTGGTAGTGTGTATATATATATATATATATATATATATATACTACACACACAGTGCCTTCGGAAAGTATTCAGACCCCTTGACTTTTTCCACATTTTGTTACGTTACAGCCTTATTCTAAAATTGATTAAATTGTTGAGGGGAAAAAAAACTATCTAAACACAATACCCCATAATGACAAAGCAAAAACAGGTTTTTAGAAATGTTAGCTAATTTATAAAAAATAAAAAAACAGAAATATGACATTTACATAAATATTCAGACCCTTTACTCAGTACTTTGTTGAAGCACCTTTGGCAGCGATTACAGCCTTGAGTCTTCTTGGGTATGACGCTACAAGCTTGGCACACCTGTATTTAGGGAGTTTGTCCCATTCTTCTCTGCAGATCCTCTCAAGCTCTGTCAGGTTGGATGGGCAGCGTTGCTGCACAGCTATTTTCAGGTCTCTCCAGAGATGTTAGATCGGGTTCAAGTCCGGGCTCTGGCTGGGCCACTCAAGGACATTCAGAGACTTGTCCCGAAGCCACTCCTGCTTTGTCTTGGCTGTGTGCTTAGGAAGGTGAACCTTCGCCCCAGTCTGAGGTCCTGAGCGCTCTGGAGCAGGTTTTCATCAAGGCTCTCTCTGTACCTGCCGCTGAAAAACATCCCCATAGCATGATGCTGCCACCACCATGCTTCACCGTAGGGATGGTGGCAGGTTTCCTCCAGACGTGACGCTTGGCATTCAGGCCAAAGAGTTCAATCTTGGTTTCATCAGACCAGAGAATCTTGTTTCTCATGGTCTGAGAGTCTTTAGGTGCCTTTTGGCAAACTCCAAGCGGGCTGTCATCTGCCTTTTACTGAGGAGTGGCTTCCGTCTGGCCACTACCATAAGGCCTGATTGGTGGAGTGCTGCAGAGATGGTTGTCCTTCTGGAAGGTTCTCCCATCTCCAAAGAGGACCTCTAGAGCTCTGTCAGAGTGACCATCGGGTTCTTGGTCACCTCCCTGAACAAGGCCCTTCTCCCCAGATTGCTCAGTTTGGCCGGGCGGCCAGCTCTAGGAAGAGTCTTGGTGGTTCCAATCTTCTTCCATTTAAGAATGATGGAGGCCACTATGTTCTTGGGGACCTTCAATGCTGCAGAAATTGTTTTGGTATTCTTCCCCAGTCTCGGAGCTCTATGGACAATTCCTCGACCTCATGGCTTGGTTTTTGCTCTGACATGCACTGTCAACTGTGGAACCTTATTTAGACAGGTGTGTGCCTTTCCAAATCATGTCCAATCAATTGAATTTACCACAGATTGACTCCAATCAACTTGTAAAAACATCTCAAGGATGATCAATGGAAACAGGATGCACCTGTGCTCAATTTCGAGTCTCAGCAAACGGTCTGAATACTTATGTAAATGTTTATTTTTAATAAATTTGCAACGATTTCTACAAACCTGTTTTCGCTTTGTCATTATGGGGTATTGTGTATAGATTGCTGAGGATTTATATTTATTTAATACATTTTAGAATAAGGCTGTAACGAAACAAAATGTGGAAAAAGTCAAGGGGTCTGAATACTTTCTGAAGGCACTGTATACAGTATATATAGATTTTTTTGATCTGTCCGCGAACCCCTTGCAGTACCTCATCCGCATACCCCCTGGACTAGAGTAGGGCTGCTATGAAACTATTCTTCATAGCTATGAGTTTGTGTAGACTATTATATCCTTGTTGGAAAAACATTAATCAAACCTTTTAAATTTGTCATATATACCCCGCAAGAGGGGACATCGTCAGTAAGTCTCCAAAGTTTTACTGAGAATCAAAAGGGAAAGACAAAGAATGTAATGACAGGAAATAATGCCACTGATATATAAGTTAAGCATGCCCACTGTGTTGATTCAAATCTTGGAGAAATACTTATAGAAAATTGGATAGTGGGATATTTACTGACTTTTGGGCCAAAGGACTGAGCAGCACTATTTATAGATTAAGTTGTACATTATGCATTCATATGCAGTGGAGATCAGGCATGAGTCAGCCGTAGCAATCACAGGTTGGTGGCACCTTAATTGGGGAGGACGGGCTCGTGGTAATGGCTGGATTGTAATGGGTGGAATGGTATCAAATACATCAAACAGTGTGGTTTCCATGCGTTTGATGCCATTCCATTCGCTCCATTCCAGCCATTATTATGAGGCATCCTCCTCTCAGCAGCCTCCACTGATAGCAATGGTGTCTTGATTGTGGTTCATATTGTTGTCCTTTTTATACACAATGATTTATTTAACTGATGTCTTTTGTTAACAGAGGGACCTTTGAAAAGACCCAAGCAATCCAAGAGCATGGAATTGGATCCTTCATGCAGTATTTAGGCTATACAGATGCATTTAAAAGTATTTATACAGTACATTCTGAAGCCTTTAACACAATTTAGATGACCTAATTTACTGCAGCACAAGTCTTTGGTATTATCATGATAACTAGATCTGCATTCTAGAGAGCAGCTAACTTAAGAAGTTTCCCCTTCAAACCCAGCAGATTCGCTCAGTGGAAATGTACTTCAATAGTGGTTACCAACAATTTATTAAAAAGGGCCTACAATATCTGACTGTCTGAGCAATATTAAGATGGATGGGAGCAAGAAAACATACTTAATTTATTTGGTACCCTTAGTTATGTTTCAGTAGCTTGTAAAATAATCAAAATGAATCGTGTAAATTAGAAATATGATCTGATTATCTTCTCTTCCCAATGTCTGCATAGTGAACTTGGTGCTGTGTGGGAGAAGAGAAGCTTGGAAGACTTCTACACAGCCAACTGGGTCAGACAGAGTTCAGCCCAGAGTGAACCTCCTGCTCAGTGTGTATGAAGAGCCAGGGAAAGGTAGATGGAGCTGGTGGAGCTCCATACAGAGCTGCCTGCTCTGTATGGAGCACCTCAAGATTATGTGTTGTGTGAGACTCTCCGCTGTGTCTCTGTGACCCTGAGGTCCATGCTTTCCCCCTGGTCGTACCTGAGGCTCAACTCACTGATGAAGACGAAAGAGAGTAAGAGACTATCCAGAATATACTGAGTTCAAAGGTCAATTACTTTATGGTTGTGTTGAAGCATAAAACCAAACAGAGAGCCACGAGAAAATAAGTAGAAGAGAGCAGTCAGGAGATAATCAAAAAATGCAGGGGGCGATATCATGAGTTAAGCCATAGCTCAGAGGTGCCAGTTCTGCTTCAGGCTGTAGAGAAAATGATAGGGAACACAGATAGATGCTATAGGACTAGTAGTACCTGCATGTACAGATGTAGGATCTTAAATTTGAGCCAGTTTGCTACAGCAGGAAAATAATCCTGCAGCAACAGGAAACGTGAATTATTTTTGTAAGGATTGATACATTTTTCATAAGAGGAAAATCAAGACATTTCAAAGTGGAAATGTACAAACTTTAGAAGCCTTTTTAAACCTCAAATACACTACACGTTTTAAATGTCCTGCATTGTAGGAAAGTTATCCTGCAACATGGGTGATCAAATTAAGATCCTACATCTGTACATATATCCCAGTACTGTAACACAAAGATGGAGAACATGAGGATGACCATCAGATCTCTGGAGGAGAAGCTCAAAACAACAGTTAAATAGATGTCAAAAATACATTAATTTGAATCTATTATTGTTTTCGTAAGTATTTTAATGTCTATATGGAATGGCAAGCACAAAGCTTCAAGCGCTGATACATTTTGATCATCCTGATACAATAGACCCCTTCATGTGTTCGCAAACATTGCCGCACAAGGGTGATGCGTGCAAGTTGGTGCCAGAACACGGGGAAGTTCTTATAGAACGCCAAAAAAAACCGCCTCATGCTGTTTATGAGTGCATTTCACACTACTTTTGGATTATAATTGGATTTTAAGCCTCGTATGAATGTCCTGTTTAATATATTGTGTGTGTCATCATCGCAAATCAACTGCATTATACTTCAAAAACACTTCAACCAGTAAAATGGCTCTTTGGCTAGCTTTTGCTACAGCCTATGTCAATGAGCGTTACTATTCTAGGTTACAACTGCTGCATCCAAAATAGTTATTTTGCAAAGATCACAACCAAATTGTAAGCGTACGAGAACCCCAAAAATGTATTTTGTTTAGAAGTAATACAAACGTAAATCTAGGCTATGTTGAATGGGCGCAGATGGCGATGGATTTCTTACTGCAGCCAAAAGTCGCGCGCATCTGAGGTCTTTGGAGGAAGGCTATCAATAGATGGCAATACATTGATTGATAATATAGATCAGCATCATTATCAACTTACAGTTTGTGTCAAAAATACATTGCTGTGTATATACTGTGTAAGAGGCAAACATTTCATTAACCACATTTTATCATTATGATGTGGTTAAAATGCTCTGTAATACTTGTCAAAAGCTTGTATGACCCCCCTAATAACGTCTCATCTTATTATCATTTAGTTGACAATTTGCTACATAGAGAAACATAACATGACCAATATTTCTGCCACATTTTTTTTCATAATCTTCAGCTAGTAAGAACTGCATGTGTAGTAAACATTGTATCTTGTTCTGTCACTAGGGAGATTGGTGGAGAGTGTGGATCGTCTCAGGAGAGTGCTGCTGGGGAAGACATTAGGAAGAGTGCAACTGCAAACACCATCCTGGGAAGAGACGAGTTCAAGGAGAAGAGACGAGTTCAAGGAAGCTGTCTATGCTGGATCAGTCACCTTTGAGTGTCAGAAGGAGATGGCTGACATCAATGGGAGACATCGTAACAGTGATTGACACTCCAGGGCTGTTTGGCACAATGGTGGATAATGTGGAGATCATGAAAGAGGTTGGTAAATGCATCTCTATGGCTAATCCTTCGCCCCAACGTCTTTCTCCTGGTTCTAACTGTGGGCCTCTTCACTCAAGAGGAGATAGAAACAGTGAAGATGATCCGGAAGATCTTTGAATACAACACTTCCATGCACACCATTGTACTGTTCACTAGATGAGATGACCTCAAAAGGAAAGACCATTGGAGAGTTTGTTGAAACAGCGGGGAACGACATACCCCACACAATTCAGAAATACAGGGACTGCATACAAAAGTATGTGGACACCCCTTCAAATTAGTAGATTTGGCTACTTCAGCCACACCCATTGCTACACCAAAGAAATTGCTAAGTTGAAAGATACCATGCAGAAGGAGGTAAAGGATAATAAAATCGAGCACACAGCCATGCAATCTCCATAGACAAACATTGGCAGTACTGAAGAGCTCAGTGACTTTCAACGTGGCACTGTCATAGGATGCCACCTTTCCAACAAGTCAGTTCATCAAATTTCTGCCCTGCTAGAGCTGCCCCGGTCAATTGCAAGTGCTGTTATTGTGAAGTGGAAACTTCTAGGAGCAATAACGGCTCAGCCTCAAAGTGGTAAGCCACACAAGCTCACAGAATGGGACCGCTGAGTGCTGAAGCGCATAGTGCGTAAAAATTGTCTGTCCTCGGTTGCAACACTCACTACCGAGTTCCAAACAGCTCCTGGAAGCAACGTCAGCACAAGAACTGTTCGCCGGGAGCTTCATGAAATGGGTTTCCATGGCCGAGCAGCCGCACACAAGCCTAAGATTACCATGCGCAATGCCAAACGTCGGCTGGAGTGGTGTAAAGCTCGCCGCCATTGGACTGTGGAGCAGTGGAAACGCGTTCTCTGGAGTGAGAATCACGCTTCACCACTGGCAGTCCGACGGACGAATCTGGGTTTGGCGGATGCCAGGAGAACACTACCTGCCCGAATGCATAGTGCCAACTGTAAAATTTGGTGGAGGATAAATTGGTCTGGGGCTGTTTTTCATGGTTCGGGCTAGGCCCCTTAGTTCCAGTGAAGGGAAATCTTAACGCTACAGCCTACAATGACATTCTAGATGATTCTGTTCTTCCAACTTTGTGGCAACAGGTTGGGGAAGGCCCTTTCCTGTTTCAGCATGACAATGCCCCCGTGCACAAAGCAAGGTCCATACAAAAATGCTTTGTCGAGATTGGTGTGGAAGAACTTGACTGGCCTGCACAGAGCCCTGACCTCAACCCCATCAAACACCTTTGGGATGAATTGGAATGCCGACTGCGAGCCAGGCCTAATCGCCCAACACCAGTGCCCGACCTCACTAATGCTCTTGTGGCTGAATGGAAGCAAATCCCTGCAGCAATGTTCCAACATCTAGTGGAAAGCCTTCCCAGAAGAATGGAGGGGGACCAACTCCATATTAATGCCCATGATTTTGGAATGAGATGTTCGACGAGCAGGTGTCCACATACTTTTGGTCATGTAGTGTACCATTTACTTAACAACAATGATAGAAGAAACCACGCTCAGGTCACAGAGCTCCTGGGTAAGATACACTTCATGGTGAATGGAGGGAGTTGCTACACAAATAAGATGTTCCATAAAGTACAGGCAGCCATAAGGGAGGAGCAAGTGAGAATACTGAAGGAGAGGAAGGAAGAGATAGAAAGAGAGAAGGAGGAGTTGAGACTAAAAGAAGAGGCAGAAATTGCTAAGTTGAAAGAAACCATGCAGAAGGAGGTAAAGTGAGAGAAATCAGAGAGAGAGAAAAGGGGGGCGGAATTCAAAAAGAGAGAACAGGAGAATCTGAAGCTAAGAGACGATGAGAAGGAGCAGAAAATAATGTTGGAAGAGGAGCTCAAGGAACAGATGTTTGATGAGGAGGACTAAGCAAAAGAGGAGAAAGAGCAAAGTTTTGCCTGTCTAAAATAAATGCATGAAAAATAGATAAAATACCTGAATATGGAGAGTGAGAGAGCAGCAAGAAAGAAAGCAAAAACATAATTTTGTTCTCGACCGGAGAAAGAGGTTGCAATGGAGGGAGGTATATAAGAAGGGAGGAAAGGATGGGAAGAGGCAGGGAATTAAGATGGGGGAGAATGAAGGGATTATGAAGGGGGAGGAAGGTAAACTGGAGGGATTTAAGAACGGCGATAAGGTAAGTCTATGGGAACGGGAAACGGGAGGATATGATATGATGAAGGAACAAAAGATGCAATATCCAAACTAACGGGAAAGACAGCAGTTGAGTTGGGTAAAGATGCAAAAGAGGGACAGAGTACAAATTTAGCAAAATCTGCTGTGATTGGAGTCATTAATGACATGATAAACTGGGTCTATGAATACATTAAAAAAACAAAATCAGAACAAGGAATGGGTATACCTTTTTTTAAATGAAAAAGGCATAAGGAGGGTAAAAGGGAAAAGTATGAAGAGAGGAATGAGGCAGGGAATGAGGAATGGCAGAGAGATAGCAGAGGGCTATTGCATTTTGTACAATCCAACCTTGTGGTTGAGAATAGACCATCTTGTAACACTGTATTTTACTATTTTTACAAGCAAACAAGAACATGCAAGCCAATCTTTTAAAATTAGCTTTACAGTTGATTTCAACCGCGACAAAACCAAGCTGCTCTTCCTCCCAGGGAAGGCCTACTCGCTCCAAGACCTCTCCATCACGTTGACAACTCCACGGTGTCCCCCTCCCAGAGTGCAAACCACAGTGTCCCCCTCCCAGAGTGCAAAGAACCTTGGCATGACCCTGGACAACACCCTGTCGTTCTCTGTAAACATTGACTCGCTCCATCAGGTTCATGCTCTACAACATCCGTAGAGTAAGACCTTTCCTCACACAGAAAGCGGGGCAGGTCCTAATCCAGGAATCTCCCGTCTAGACTACTGCAACTCTCTGTTGGCTGGGCTCCACGATTTTGCACTGATTTTGTGTGTGTCAAGAGAACAAAGGGAGGAAGCACTGTGGCTCTACAAACTATCAACGTATGATGTGGAAAACTGTGATTTTCGGAGTAGGACACCAAAGTGGTAGACGCACGTCGACTGACCCAAATGATAGATCGAACTAAAGAGGAAAGCCTAGTGGTATTATTGACTTTTGATGAAGCGTTTCTCTCGCCTCATGTAAAACTTGGGTATGTGAGATATGCGGTGAGACTGTATCTACAGAAGCTGCTGCAGTGTCTCGCTTCCAGACAAGCTAAACACCTTATTCGCCTGCTTTGAGGATAACACAGTGCCACTGACGAGGCCCACTACCAAGGACTGTGGCCTCTCCTTCTCCGTGGCCGACGTGATTAAGACATTTAAGCATGTTAACTCCCACAAGGCTGCCGGCCCAGACGGGATCCCTAGCCACGTCCTCAGAGCTTGCGCAGACCAGCTGGCTGGTGTGTTTATGGACATATTCAATCTCCCCCTTTCCCAGTCTGCTGTTCCCACATGCTTCAAGATGGCCACCATTGTTCCTGTACCCAAGAAAGCAAAGGTAACTGAACTAAATGACTATCGCCATGTAGCACTCACCTCTGTCATCATGAAGTGCTTTGAGAGACTAGTCAAGGATCATATCACCTCTACCTTACCTGTCACCCTAGACCCACTTCAATTTGCTTATCGCCCCAATAGATCCACAGACGATGCAATCGCCATCACACTGCACACTGCCCTATCCCATCTGGACAAGAGGAATACCTATGTAAGAATGCTGTTCATTTACTATAGCTCAGCATTCAACACCATAGTACCCTCCAAGCTCATCATCAAGCTCGAGGCCCTGGGTCTGAACCCTGCCCTGTGCAACTGGGTCCTGGACTTCCTGACGGGCCGCCCTCAGGTGGTGAAGGTAGGAAACAACATCTCCACTTCGCTGATCCTCAACACTGGGGCCCCACAAGGGTGCGTGCTCTGCCCCCTCCTGTACTCCCTGTTCACCCATGACTGCGTGGCCAAGCACGCCTCCAACTCAATCATCAAGTTTGCAGACGACACAACAGTAATAGGCTTGATTACCAACAATGACGAGACTGCCTACTGGGAGGAGGTGAGGGCTCTGGGAGTGTGGTGCCAGGAAAATAACCTCTCACTCAACGTCAACAAAACAAAGGAGATGATCGTGGACTTCAGGAAACAGCAGAGGGTGCACCCCCCTATCTACATCAACGGGACCGCAGTGGAGAAGGTGGAAAGCTTCAAGTTCCTTGGCGTACACATCACCGACAAACTGAAATGGTCCACCCACGCAGACAGTGTGGTGAAGAAGGCGCAACAGAGCCTCTTCAACCTCAGGAGGCTGAAGTAATTTGGCTTGGCACCTAAAGCCCTCACAAACTTTTACAGATGCACCATTGAGATTATCCTGTTGGGCTGTATCACCACCTGGTACGGCAACTGCACCGCCCGCAACCGCAGGGCTCTCCAGAGGGTAGTGCGGTCTGCCGAACGCATTATCGGGGACAAACTACCTGCCCTCCAAGACACATACAGCACCCGAAGTCTCAGGAAGGCCAAAAAGATCATCAAGGACATCAACCACCCGAGCCACTGTCTGTTCACCCCGCTATCATCCAGAAGGCGAGGTCAGTACAGGTGCATCAAAGCTGGGACCGAGAGAATTAAAAACAGCTTCTATCTCAAGGCCATCAGACTGTTAAATAGCCATCACTAGCACATTAGAGGCTGCTGCTGGCTATTGAAATGGAACACTAGTCACTTTAATAATGTTTACAGTCACTTTAATAACGTTTACATATCTTGCACTACTCATCTCATATGTATATACTGCATTCTATTCTGTAATATTCTACTGTATCTTAGTCCATGCCGCTCTGTCATTGCTTGTCCATATATGTATATTTTCTTAAATTCCATTCCTTACTAGTTTTGTGTGTATTAGGTATATGTTGTGAAATTGTTAGATATTACTTGTTAGATATTACTGCACTGTCAGAGCTAGAAGCACAAGCATTTCACTACACCCGCTATAACATCTGCTAAACACGTGTATGTGACAAATAACATTTGATTTGAATTGTAAAAAGTTTGGACACGTGGCAAGTGTTTGTCGAAGGAAGAGTCAGATGAAGCACGTTGCTGTAATTGTGATGGGAATCACGTTCCCAAGTTCCTGGAGTGCCCTGTAAGGATGAAGGAGGTCGCAGTCGCTAGGATCAGGGCTTTCCAGCAGGTCTCCTATGTGGAGGCTGTGAAAATAGCTGAAAGAGCAAGTGGAGATGAGATGGCAGTGGATGCCCCACAGCCTGCAGTGAATGCAGTTCAGGAGAAGGATCCAGAAACACTAACAGTGAAGGTGGACTTTGTTGCATTTATTGTGCAAGTGATAAATTGCACTGAACAAACTAATACAAAAATCTAAGAAACTAGACATAATTGTGACTCCCAGGTTCCTGAACCTGTGTAGGGATCTGAATATATATTTGAATCTGACTGAAGGAGTACAGTTTGTTTTATTTACTTTTGACTATTTAAAGTATATTTTTTCACCCTTCCCTTCTCCATATTATTTTGCGTTAAGGCGTATCAGTTTTCACCCCATCCAGTTGGTGGCAGCATGGACCGCTGACGTTGTTTGTGGACCGCAGTAATACCATAGAAGAAGAACTCTAGCTAGCTCAAGCTAACAACAACACAACACTCGCTGCAGTGCATATAAATCTTTGGCTGCAGTTTCCGAGACCTTTAGATATCACCTGTTTGCGGTGGTTTGTAGAAGAAAGAAAAAAATACTTGTTAATTTGTCTTAACGCTTTGTACACGTTCGTTCAATAATATTTAAACAAATTCTCTCAGTTTCACATTTGTTATAGCTAGCTAGCTACTGTAACTTAGCCGTCTCTTAGCCAGCTAATGTTAACACAATAAGGGCCTTAGCTAGCTACTACTGTAACGTTAGATAGCTTGCCGTTTTGAACGCGAATATCTAAGGCTTGCCTGCAAAAACTTGCCTCTGTTCCAACCGAGAAATATTTTTTATATATATATTTAGCCAACTAACTAGCTAGGTAGAAGTAAATTGGTTTTTAAAATGAGGGGCGGTTCGTCGTATGGGGACCGGGACCGGGACCGTGGTCGCGACAGGGGGTAAGTCGGGCAGCTAACGTTAGCTATTTGCCTGGAAACCCGACGATGAATTGAATTGTATTCTACGTCGGGCAGAAATGAGCATTTGAATCAGGAAAGTTTCTTCTTACGACCTCTGCAAGCCAGAAAGTTGAATAAAATTATATTTTAACTTACTTTACCGTTGGTCCTTTTGCAGGTAGGAATGTGAGACAATATATCCACAGGAAAGCATAATTAAATCAACTTTTCAAAGCGCTGGTAGTGCGTTAAGATTTCAATCACCTGAAGCATGGGCACAAGATGAAAATACATGCACGCCATGCAAGCATACATGGTTCAGGGCATGTTACAGGTGATATAAATCTGCATGCATTTTGATAAGGTGATTTAATTATACTTTACTGTGGGTACTGTCCATTCGTAAATTATTCTGACCCCTTTCCCCCTCCCCCCCTTATAAATCTACACACAATACCCCATAATGGCAAAGCAAAAACAGGTTTACATTTTTTTGCAAATGTATATATATATTTTTTAAACGAATATACATTTACATAAGTATTCAGACCCTTTACTCAGTACTTTGTTAAAAGCACCTTTGGCAGTGATTACAGCCTTGAGTCTTCTTTGGTATGACACTAAAATCTTGGCACACCTGTATTTGGGGAGTTTCTCTCATTCTTCTCTGCAGATCCTCTCAAGCTCTGTCAGGTTGGATGGGGAGCGTAGCTGCACAGCTATTTTCAGGTCTCTCCAGAGATGTTCGATCGGGTTCAAGTCTGGGCTTTGGCTGGGCCACTCAAGGACATTCAGAGACTTGTCCCGAAGCCACTCCTGCGTTGTCTTGGCTGTGTGCTTCGGGTCGTTGTCTTGTTGGAAGGTGAACCTTCGCCCCCAGTCTGAGGTTCTGAGCGCTCTGGAGCAGGTTTTCATCAAGGATCTCTGTACTTTGCTCCGTTCATCTTTCCCTTGATCCTGACTAGTCTCCCAATCCCTGCCGCTGAAAATCATTCCCACAGCATGATGCACCACCATGCTTCACCGTAGGGATGGTGCCAGGTTTCCTCCAGACGTGACGCTTGGCATTCAGGCCAAAGAGTTCAATCTTGGATTCATCAGACCAGAGAATCTTGTTTCTCATGGTCTGTGTCCTTTTAGGTGCCTTTTGTCAAACTCCAAGCGGGCTGTCCTGTGCCTTTTACTGAGGAGTGGCTTCCGTCTGGCCACTCTACCATAAAGGCCTGATTGGTGGAGTGCTGCAGAGATGGTTGTCCTTCTGGAAGGTTCTCCCATCTCCACAGAGGAACTCTGGAGCTCTGTCAGTGACCATTGGGTTCTTGGTCACCTCCCTGACCAAGGCCCTTCTCCCCAGATTGCTCAGTTTGGCTGGGCGCCCAGCTCTAGGAAGAGTCTTGGTGCTTCCAAATGTTTTCCATTTAAGAATGATGGAGGCCACTGTGTTCTTGGGGACCTTCAATGCTGCAGATATTTTTTGGTACCCTTCCCCAGACACAATCCTGTCTCGGCGCTCTACGGACAATTCCTTCACCCTCATGGCTTGATTTTTACTCTGACATGCACTGTCAACTGTGGGACCATATATAGAAAGGTGTGTGCCTTTCCAAATCATGTCCAATCAATTGAATTGACCACAGGTGGACTCCAATCAAGTTGTAGAAACATCTCAAGGATGATCAATGGAAACAGGATGCACCTGAGCTCAATTTCGAGTCTCATAGCAAAGGGTCTGAATACTTATGTAAATAAGGTATTTCTGTTTTTTAATTTTTAATACATTAGCAAAAATTCATAAACCTATTTTCGCTTTGTCATTATGGGATATTGTGTGTAGATTGATGAGAAAAAAATAACATTTAATCAATTTTAGAATAAGGCTGTAACGTAACAAAATGTGGGAAAAATCAAGGGGTCTGAATACTTTACGAATGCGCTGTATATTGTCTCACATTCCTACTGTAAAAAGGACCAACAGCAGTAACCGGTAGAGAATATTTCAATGTCATTTTATTCAACAAGCTGGCTTGTAGAGGTTGTGAGTGGAAACTTTCCTGATCCAAACAAACATTTTTGCCCAATGTAGAATTCAATACAATTCAACGTCGGGTTTCCAGGCTATCTCTATTCACTTTAGCTAACAAGAATATCTAACCAAAGATGGATAGCTACAATGAATCTATAAAGACCAGCTGAGGGGAAAAAAGTATTTGATCCCCTGCTGATTTTGTACGTTTGCCCACTGACAAAGACATGATCAGTCTATAATTTTAATGGTAGGTTTATTTGAACAGTGAGAGACAGAATAACAACAAAAAAATCCAGAAAAACGCATGTCAAAAATGTTATACATTTATTTATATTTTAATGAGGGAAATAAGTATTTGACCCCTCTGCAAAACATGACTTAGTACTTGGTGGCAAAACCCTTGTTGGCAATCACAGGGGTCAGATGTTTCTTGTAATTGGCCACCAGGTTTGCACACATCTCAGGAGGGATTTTGTCCCACTCCTCTTTGCAGATCTCCAAGTCAAGGTTTCGAGCCTGACATTTGGCAACTCGAACCTTCAGCTCCCTCCACAGATTTTCTATGGGATTAAGGTCTGGAGACTGGCTAGGCCACTCCAGGACCTTAATGTGTTTCTTTTTGAGCCACTCCTTTGTTGCCTTGGCCGTGTGTTTTGGGTCATTGTCATGCTGGAATACCCATCCACGACCCATTTTCAATGCCCTGGCTGAGGGAAGGAGGTTCTAACCCAAGATTTGACGGTACATGGCCCCGTCCATTGTCCCTTTGATGCGGTGAAGTTGTCCTGTCCCCTTAGCAGAAAAACACCCCCAAAGCATAATGTTTCCACCTCCATGTTTGACGGTGGGGATGGTGTTCTTGGGGTCATAGGCAGCATTCCTCCTCCTCCAAACACGACGAGTTGATGCCAAAGAGCTCGATTTTGGTCTCATCTGACCACAAGACTTTCACCCAGTTCTCCTCTGAATCATTCAGATGTTCATTGGAAAACTTCAGACGGGCATGTATATGTGCTTTCTTGAGCAGGGGGACCTTGCGGGCGCTGCAGGATTTCAGTCCTTCACGGCGTAGTGTGTTACCAATTGTTTTCTTGGTGACTATGGTCCCAGCTGCCTTGAGATCATTGACAAGATCCTCCAGTGTAGTTCTGGGCTGATTCCTCACCGTTCTCATGATCATTGCAACTCCACGAGGTGAGATCTTGCATGGAGCCCCAGGCCGAGGGAGATTGACAGTTCTTTTGTGTTTCTTCCATTTGCGAATAATCGCACCAACTGTTGTCACCTTCTCACCAAGCTGCTTGGCGATGGTCTTGTAGCCCATTCCAGCCTTGTGTAGGTCTACAATCTTGTCCCTGACATCCTTGGAGAACTCTTTGGTCTTGGCCATGGTGGAGAGTTTGGAATCTGATTGATTGATTGCTTCTGTGGACAGGTGTCTTTTATACAGGTAACAAGCTGAGATTAGGAGCACTCCCTTTAAGAGTGTGCTCCTAATCTCAGCTCGTTACCTGTATAAAAGACACCTGGGAGCCAGAAATCTTTCTGATTGAGTGGAGGTCAAATACTTATTTCCCTCATTTAAAATGCAAATCAATTTAACATTTTTGACATGCGTTTTTCTGGATTTTTTTGTTGTTATTCCGTCTCTCACTGTTCAAATAAACCTACCATTAAAATTATAGACTGATCATTTATTTGTCAGTGGGCAAACGTACAAAATCAGCAGGGGATCAAATACTTTTTTCCCTCACTGTACTTAGCTAGCTAGCTATGTAATCCTCTTCATACCCTTTGGGACCAATGGCCAAAATGCGTTCCCTCCAATTCTTTCTGTCCTTGGCAAATGTTGTGTACAGTGAGTCTAGCTTGGAAGTAATCAAATACTAATCAATGTGCTTGTCATCTTGTTAGGAGTCCTCGTTTTGGGTCTAGCAGAGGTCCCCCTCCCAACAAGAAGTTTGGGAACCCAGGGGAGCGTTTGCGCAAGAAGAAATGGGACCTAGACGAGCTTCCAAAGTTTGAAAAGAACTTTTACAATGAACATCCAGATGTCCAGCGCATGAGCCAGGTATCTCCCCACACCAGTGTGCTTCAGTCATGGAGAACCACAGGATGTGCATTTGTTACAGCACAGTCCAGTAGGCCTACTATGACATCTGATTCAACAATCAAGGGTTTGATGTTTAGTGAATCTGGTTTATTTGTGCTGGGCAGTCTGCACACTCTTGGTCTCCACTAAGATTGAAAATCACTGCCCTATACTCTTATAGACTTAGTCTGCAGTTGTTTCCAGATGTGCCACCCTTGACACTACTGGTGGATAGTTTTTGTTTTCTTATTGTCTCAGATATTGTTTTCTGTCTCTCAGTATGACTTGGAGGAGTTTCGCAGGAAGAAGGAGATCACTATCAGGGGGTCAGGCTGCCCGAAACCTGTCTCTAGCTTCTCCCAGGCCCATTTCCCCCGTAAGTACAAAAACGTTACAGTACAACTGAACTGCCCTGGCTTCATTGTAAATATGCATATCGTTTTCACTTCTGGGAAACATCTATTCTGGCAGGTAATGTGGCCAATTGAACCTTAGTTTTGTCAACCAAAGCAACTTGTAGTTATTTAGTTATGCTTATAAGATGTTCTTATCCACTTCACCCAGAGTATGTGATGGACGTGCTGATACAGCAGAACTTTAAGGAGCCAACAGCTATCCAGGCACAAGGCTTCCCACTGGCCCTGAGTGGCAGGGACATGGTGGGCATCGCACAGACAGGTTCTGGGAAAACCTTATCGGTGAGATGCAGCTGCGTCATTATACATCCACAAGAACAGAACAGCATGAACACAAAGTTACAGTAACACTTAAGAACAATAGCAGCATGCACACTGTTCATATCTGTAGACATCTTTATTCATTTGTCTTTCTGCCCATTTTTACACATACCCCTGTGTTGACTGCCATACAATATCCTCAGTTTTCTTGTCTTCCTTCTAGAGCCCGACCGATGTGTTTTTGGGGTTCGATACCGATTCAGATTTTTTTTGGGGGACAAAACTTATCAATATGGTATACCTGCCGATATACTGTTTTACAGTGGATAAATGAAAGTTAACATTTTCCACATTGACTTTTCAGAAATGGCCATCCAAAAGAGCAATTATCTAAGAAATATGCTGCAAATGTTGATTTTTTTACATTGTGACAGTAATGACACATGAGAATGTCCACAAGTGTTCCGATAAGCATGAGATTCCCTTTTTTCATTCTGTTTATTGAATATCGGTTATTGTGGAATTGATATATATCGGTGAAATTATATATCGGTTGGGCTCTACTTCCTTCTCTATTATTCATCTCTCCTGCTTGATGTCGGGTATTTATACCCTTGTTGTTGTATCTCCTCAGTATCTCCTGCCTACCATTGTGCACATTAACCACCAGCCCTACCTAGAAAGAGGAGACGGACCAATCGTAAGTAAACCATTCTGGATGAATCTTACGGCATGTGTTTCCTATAATTGTTCATATGTATGGATATCAGCCACTTCCAAAATGTATTATATTCTATTCAGGGGAGTGTTTTTTTCTATCCCCGTCCTGTCTCTGTGCAGTGTTTGGTTCTGGCACCGACTCGAGAGCTGGCCCAGCAGGTTCAGCAGGTGGCGCATGAATACGGCAAGTCATCCCGCATCAAGAGCACCTGTGTCTACGGGGGAGCGCCCAAGGGACCCCAGATCCGTGATCTGGAAAGAGGTAAGGAGGCCCCTCTGGAAAAGGGCCTACACATGTTACAATACTTCTACTATACCACCTCCAGTATTCACATTTTTGTCAGGTCATGTTAGTTACCATGATATGACCTATACGCTGAAGATACTCCATACTCTTTTCCATTACGCATGTCTGTCCAAACCAGAGAAACCTACGCTGCTCTCACTCTCCCTCCCAGGTGTTGAGATCTGCATCGCCACCCCGGGTCGTCTCATTGACTTCCTGGAGGCAGGGAAGACGAACCTACGGCGCTGCACCTACTTGGTGCTGGACGAGGCTGACAGGATGCTGGACATGGGCTTTGAGCCACAGATCCGCAAGATTGTTGACCAGATTAGGGTGAGTATGGTTCTCTCGTCACTCAAAAGCAAAGTAACCCTCATTTTACAGCTGTTATTAACTTATCTCTTTCCCATGCATTAGCTACACATTGACGCATTTCAGGCTTGCCTAAGACATACACTGAGTGTACAAAACATTAGGGACACCTGCTCTTTCCATGACAGACTGACCAGGTGAAAGCTATGATCCCTTATTGATGTCAGCTATCCACTATAACCATTGTAGATGAAGGGGAGGAGATTGGTCAAAGAAGGATTTTAAGCCTTGAGACAATTGAGACATGGATTGTGTATGTGTGCCATTCAGAGGGTGAATGGGCAAGACAAAATATTTAAGTGCCTTTGAACGGGGGATGGTAGTAGGTGCCAGGCGCACCGGTTTGAGTGTGTCAAGAACTGCAACGCTGCTGGGTTTTTCAAGCTCGACAGTTTTCTGTGTGTATCAAGAATAGTCTACCACCCAAAGGACATCCAGCCAACTTGACACAACTGTGGGAAGCATTAGAGTCCCTGTGGCACGCTTTCGACACCTTGTAGTCCATGCCCAACGAATTGAGGCTGTTCTGAAGGCAAAAGGGATACAGCTCAATATTAGGATGGTGTTCCTAATGTTTTGTACACTCACTGTATATTTCTGTAGATGGACTACTGCAACTTCTTTATTCCAAATGGCTAGTGGTTTCTAGTCTATATCCCCGTGCTGCTGCTATACTATAATAAAACATCTGCTACTGCTGCTAGCTACTGCAAAATGTGCTTACGTTTTTATCAAGAGTTTCTAATGCTGCTCTCATCCCAGCCTGACAGACAGACCCTGATGTGGAGTGCCACCTGGCCCAAGGACGTGCGGCAGCTAGCAGAGGACTTCCTGAAGGACTATGTCCAGATCAATGTGGGAGCCCTGGAGCTGAGCGCCAACCACAACATCCTGCAGATTGTGGACGTGTGCACGGAGAGCGAGAAAGACAACAAGTGAGGCTAATACTTGTTCACTCTACTCCACTGAAACATTAGCATTAGTGAATGGGACTGTGTTGATGCAAACTGATGAGGCTTGGTCGTAGACCGATGTAGGATGTAACTAACTCTCCAAAGAGCTTTCATTGGCTAACATGTTCGCTCACCTTCTCCCAGGCTGCTCCAGCTGATGGAGGAGATCATGGCTGAGAAGGAGAACAAGACCATCATCTTTGTGGAGACCAAGAAACGCTGCGATGATCTGACCCGCAGAATGAGACGCGATGGGTGAGCGAGGGAAAGGAACGCACACACACTCTGGGAATAATTAATTGATACCATTGAATATAACAAAGTTATGGTCATGGGGTTGTACTACTTCATAGCAATTCCCAGTTACTGATCATCAAGCTGACAGGTTGGTTTGCTCCTCAGGTGGCCAGCGATGTGTATCCATGGTGACAAGACTCAGCCAGAGAGAGACTGGGTGCTGACAGGTAAGACGTGGTTTATTATGAGTATTATATGGGCTAGTATAGGGCTAATTGGTATTGGTTGTTGTCATGACGCATTCCTTTGTGTCCCTCAGCTGATCTCTCTTGGTATTTCCTCTCCTTTTATAGAGTTCCGTAGTGGCAAGGCTCCTATTCTTATTGCTACTGATGTGGCCTCACGTGGTTTAGGTATGTACTGTGAGCTCAGAATAAAAGCACAATCCCTCGGCATTATTACAAACACAGACATATTCCCTCCATGGGCTATGAGTAGGACAGCTAATGGTGATTAGATGTACAAGTATACTATCCCCACTGCATGTAAGAATCCCAAGAAATTTATAGATTTATTGAATTCATGAAATGGCCACCTAAAAACACATTGAAGCAGATTTCTGTGAGTACTGTTGCCACTTTGTTTAATATGAAGTGTGGCGTTCTTGTCATCGGTACTTCTTAGATACAGAGTATATATTTAAGAACTATGCCTTATTTCTGGAACTGATTTTCCTTTGTGGAATGCCAGGTCCCTTGAAAAACAGGGCTAGAAAAATCCAACCAATGAGTACATCTAAAAACATATAGTAATTTGAGCTACCTTTTGTCAGTGTGTGAAGTATGAACTTAAAATAAGGGTATGGAGAGTGATGCACCCCCTTATTGCAATCAATTTTTTTAACCAAATTTTGTTTTGTTTCTGTGTTCATTTATTTTCTTTCATTTTGTTTTGTTTCCAAGTCTCTCTTCCGGCACTAGAAGCGCACAGGCCCACGGGAGCCTGCAGCCGGACCTAGGCATGACTAATCGAGCCTGAGTTGCGGAGAGAAACACAGGGGAGAGGAGGCCTGATTTATCAATCCCAGACACAGCCATCTCTCCGAAAACCCAGAACAGAGCCCTCAAAAAAACTCTCCCCCTTCCAGCAAACTGACTGCCTGGACGACAGAGGGGGGGGGGAGGGGTGCTGCTGGGATTCCAAATTTTAAACTGGGGCGGGCGGTCAGCTCAGAGGGCCAAGAGGGGGGCGGCCTCCCTCAAGCTAAGCCATCAGCCTGCAACAGTAACGCACCACATGTAGTTCATTTAGTAAATTACACTAATATAGCTACACAATGCTAAGCAGGTTTGTTTCACTAAACAGCTTTAAAGTTTTCAGAGGATTTCTCCATTCCCTTTGCTAATATGGAAAGTTTTCAAAAAGCCCTAGTTACACATTTTTGAAGATACTAAATGAGGTTTGGCATCATTGGAGATCAATTGATTGATAAGAAGTTTGCCAGAAACATTCTTAAAGTAATTCTAGCATACAGTATAGCTACCAGAAACATTCTTAAAGTAATTCTAGCATACAGTATAGCTACCAGAAACATTCTTAAAGTAATTCTAGCATACAGTATAGCTACCAGAAACATTCGTAAAGCAATTCTAGCATACAGTATAGCTACCAGAAACATTCGTAAAGTAATTCTAGCATATAGTATAGCTACCAGAAACATTCGTAAAGTAATTCTAGCATATAGTATAGCTAGTCTTAAATGTAGACAAACAATTTCCCCAGAGGTTAATAGATACAGTGGTGCGTTACAAGAAGACAGGAAAAGGCGGCAAGCCGAGCGTGGGTTGCTATGCTGGAGGCTCCCCTCTAAACTGCCCCTGCAGCCCCCTATGCAGCCTGACACCCCCACCACTGGCTGTGCCGGCCTCTCCCTCTGCGGGCGTCATGTCTGGTCCTGGCTGGCAGGAGTCCTGGCCTGAAGGAGCCTCTATATATCCCCCCCTCTTTCTGTCTCTCTCTATCCTTCGTTCTCTCTGCCCACCCCCTTAATCTCTCACACTTTACACTGTCCATTTACCCGTTCATAGTCCACTGTTTAGAGATACTTTCTCTTTCTACCTCTTGCTATGCTTATTCTGACCTTGGTCATGTGATCCCTTGGCCTTCTTCCCCAATCTTTCATGCTTTCATCTCTTTACTTCAAATATCGAATTACTCTTTGTTTGCATCATGCAAAGACAACCCAGACCTGTAGAAATTATGGAAACGTTCTACCCGTGCTCAGCAAACCCCAGTCAGAATCCATGTCCTGATAAAATCGGTATATACCCCCTTCTACAAATGCTCATGTTCCCTGGCAAAGTCCCTTTATGTTGAGTATTTTAGCACCCTAAAACCTCCACATCGCCACCCCAGTGTCTGTTTCTTGTTACTGCACTTGAACCCCTGGGCTCCTGGACACGCTGCCAGTCTGGGAAGGACCCAGGGGGACTTCTCTGGGTCTCTTCCATTTGTCTCTGAACAGATTTCAACCAAAGACCTTGGATAATCTCAACAACAACCCCAGAAAATATCACCCAAACTAGAATTAAACATCAGGTATTCGCTAGAAACGGGAGAGGATGCTTACCATACAGGTAGTTACAGTAAGTCCATGTTTAGACCCCTGAAGTTGAAGTACCCAACAGTATAGAAACAGTATCCCAATTTCCCCTGTTCATGCCCCTGATGAACAACCTCAATCTCTCCCAGGCTGAAAGAAGCAGGGAGATGTGAAGAGGCAGAGCGAGGGTGTGGCGTCAGACCCAGTCCAGCCTGGGTTCTGGCTCTGCCACTCCAGTTGGGAGGGATGTGTGGAGGAGTGATGGGAGGGGGGGAGGACCCATGTTGTCCTCCTCACTCTCCTACCCCTACAGACCTCCCAGGACTGGTCAGGGGGGGACAGAGGGCGCTAACCTTGTAAGTCATCTCTAATACAGGGTAAGTACCTCACCCCCCCTTCCCTGTTCCCATCCACCTCATCGATCCGTAAGAAAAAGGAGACATTTTTAACCCACAGCAGTGTTTTCAGAGCCCTATGTCAACTGTAATGAGAAACAGACTTTAAAAAAATCTTACCCTTTGCCTGTTTCAAAATGAGGATGTTCAAACCCTATTTTTAATTATTTAGTCTATCTGGCTATGAATCTGGTATTGATTGGCTGTTATAGTAACGTTTTGGTTAAGAAGAAGCAGTAGATTCAGTGCTTGACCAAAAGCATTGGATTCATTTGAAATATAGAGTGGCTGGAATACTGAGGAGCCCATTGCAATTTTCGAGCAACATAATGTATTGGTTAACAAAAAATATTTACAGTATTGTAGTTATTTTGGGGTAAGTCAGATTAAAGTTTTTCTACCGATTTAGATTGTTCAGCCTTCACTAGACAGGTAAGTGAGGTTTCAGAGTTTAATCTATGTCTTATGGGTATTGTCTGTACCAAGTAGATTTCTAGTTTTGCTTGGTGCACAAAACAAATATCTTAAAATAGGAATAAATGAACTCTCCATTCCTCTCCCTGACCTTTCCACAGGTGGCATATTTATTGTTGTGTAATGTTTCTATCAATCAATGCTGCTTTTCATAACTTGTCCTCGTCTCTTCTCCCCCATTGACTAACCCTCCCTACCCCACTCAATTACCCCAACTCCTAACCCAAGATGTGGAGGATGTCAAATTTGTCATCAATTATGACTACCCCAACTCCTCTGAGGACTACATCCACCGTATCGGCCGTACGGCCCGTAGCACCAACAAGGGTACGGCCTACACGTTTTTCACCCCGGGCAACCTTCGTCAGGCCCGTGAGCTCATCCGTGTGCTAGAGGAGGCCCGGCAGGCCATCAACCCCAAGCTGCTGCAACTGGTAAACACAGGCCGTGGAGGAGGTGAGAGAATGAGGGAGGTCCTTCAAGGGAAATGTCTGGAAGGAAAGAGTTGCCCCTCTAGATTTTTTTGAAGTGATTGACAGTGGGCTGTTGATTTTTGAGGTTTCTTCATTGTACTTTGAACAAGCTAGTTTTTTACAGTATGTGTCGTGTGTCCAGGTATGTGCAGCATTTTATAACTCGGACTGCATCTTCTCCTCTCTTTGGAATGCAGGAGGCAGGTTACGTATCCGTGGCAACAGCTCCAATGCCAATAACCCCAACCTGATGTATCAGGATGAGTGCAACAGGCGCATGCGCACCGTGGGTGGGGGCAGCAAGGACAGCCGGGGGAGCAGCGGCGGCACAGGGAACAGCAGCAGCAGTTTCAGCCGTGACATCCGAGGTGGAGGGAGCAGCCGCGCCGGGGACAGGTCGTCCTCTTCCTCCTCTTCTTACAGGGACAGGGGCAGCAGGGAGAGCCGCAGCTATGGCTCCAACTCCAGCTCCTCCTACGACCAGTACCAGAGCGGGAGCAGCCAGTATAAGTCCGGGAGCAGCAATGGGGGGCAGGATCAGTCAGCGGGGCAGTTTGGTTCAGTCAACAGGTCCAGTCAGCTCCCTCCAACCCCCTCAGGGCCACAGCCCCTCATGGCCCAGAAGTTTACCCCAGCCCAGCCCATGATGGGATTAATGGGGCACTCGCCCTTCCAGTTTGCTCCCCCACTCCCTCCAACCTCACAGAGGAAGTAAAGCTGGGGGTAGCCCTCACCACACATGCATACAATCCCCAACATCAACCAGAAAAGTCAGTTGTGTAAGGATTTAGATTGTCAGGTTTGGAGATTCTAGAGTACTGTGCACAAAATCTTGGCCTTGGCTGACATAAATCCAGAGGTGTTGGGTAGATTGGTGAGCGTTAAGAACAAAAAGTAAGCCGATTTGTTGTGAACATTCATCAACATTCCAATAATGATCAAGCAATTTCACATCAGTGCTTTGAAAAGATTTTTTCTAAGCATTAAAATAGCTGTACAAATGCAGATTGTCCTTCGAGTAGTTAGAAGACCACAATTAAAGTGGAATACATTTGTGCTGAAATTGAATCCTTATAAATTTGCAGATTATGAAATGGTGTACTTTCATTGAAGTGCAATTGAATTAGTTTGTTTCATGTTGTTTTCCCACTAAATACATATCCAGTGCTGTCAACAGTTAAGTCTGGTTAAGTGTAACTTTTTCCGCATATTATTGTCCTCAAACGTAAAGGTTATTTCATTGTACAAACCGGCTTTCTTAGTATAGTGAACTAAAGTGTTATTTTGCCTTTAGGTGTATCAGAGGTAGGTGCTACAGTTTCTCTACAACTTTTTTTCTCAGCTCATTCAGATGTTGCGCTTTTGGTTCTTCAGCTTTAGTGTTTGTACACAAGTGATTATTTTCCCATTTAGAATTTATCTGAAAAAGGTGATTAGTAATTCAGTTCCAGTACAGTATTTTGAAATATTGATAGACATTTCCTGTCATTAGGTTATTCCTAGACTTCTAAAAAGATATTAAACTTTAGTTTGTTCATTCAAACCTTTATATACTTACTTTTTTTTTTTTTTTATGTTGATAGGGATCATTCAACCCCTCGGTAGCTGGAGCATATTTCATTTTTGTTTCATGGTCTTGGGATATTGTTTCTCTATTAAACATGTCACATGCTTGTTTCTTCCTAGTGTAGGGATGAATAGGTTTGTGCTTAGCTGCATCTCTGTCCTTTCCGTCTGTGTAGTTGAATCATTCTAGTATATAGACAAGACTGACCTGTAAAATCACTTTTTTTACTATGTGGTTTTGTTTTTCAGGTTTCAATAAAGTTTTTGAATGTTTAAAGGTGTCTTAACATGTTTCTGTACTCCACTAGGTGAGGTATTATTGATTGTGCTCCAACTACTGCTTTTAAAACTACCATTGTGCGAATGAGCTTGGTTAAGATTGTCAGACTCCATCTTAATTAAGTTTAAACCCCAAGAAATTATATTACTCTTAAATATTTTCAATAAATGTTGTCTTTGCTCTTGGCAAATGTACATAAGAAGTTCCAACATTTATATAGTTGTATTGGAGATCCCTGGTGGAATGTGCTTGGGAGACTGGAGCCTTTGAGGAAGGAGTGATTCAGCAAGACCTTGACAGACTCTTCCCGGAACAGGTAATCTATGAAGCTGCTAGGAGTAAAAGACTCTCATACCCAAACTCATATTTACATATGCAATGTCTGAAAAGCTTTATGGATCAAATGAGTAACAGGTGAAACCATCCAAATGGACATGACAGTGAAAACAAACCTTAAATAAGCACAAATGGCAGATTAAATAGGACTTCAGTGTTAGAATGAGTATCTAATTTTACATGACAAGGACATGAGGCAAATCATTCTCTGTGCAGAAGGAGAGGAAGAGTGCTCCTTCATTATCACAACCAAACCTGGGAGCATGGTGGGGAAAACACAGAACGTCAGCAGGGCATTCTACAGCTATATATATATATATATATATATATATATATTTAAAAAAAGAGACTCAAAAGATAAAGATGAGCCTTCCCCAAAAGGTCCATTGCATGTCTCCCGGATCATGAAAGTAAACAAATGGGTTGTCTCTTTCCTTCATAGAATTTATACTAACTGTTAAAAACAAGACTTTGCTGTAACACATAGTACTATTGCACAGCAGACAGTGCATGTTTGAAAGCAGCCAAAGAAAGTTCTGTAAAGATGCACAGAGGACATTACTCCAAAGCATAAAGCATACAAACAGTTGAAATTGGCTAAGCAAGGTAATCAATAGAAATATAGAAGCATGTTTAAAAAAGCAAGGTTTATGCCGTGTCTGAGTGTGGGATGCAAAGGCTCATAGCAGAGCCAAATCTTCTCAATCTGTTGAATGTTAAAGATTGCCCCACGTGTCTGAAGGTGGAAACTGTTCTACAACTCCACTTTCATCATGGTCTTCCTCTCCTAGCGTGAAGGTTAGCCTGTATTGCAACTGCACCTTCTCCTGGAAAGAAGAGAATTCAGGGTTGAATAAGTGTTGCAAAAATCTATTTGGCTTTATGGTTTATAATTACAATAAATGTTAATGTTGGGGATGCCACAGGGGTATATAACAGGCTTTCAATTAGTGTCTATACAGTCTGGTACCTTGTGAGGGTTGGCCAGCAGCATTATCTGTGTGATGGCAGCAGGTGGGAGGATGGGATTGAAGGCTGGAAGCTCTGTTCCTGATGGGGGCTGTAGCTTCACTCTCATTGTCTACAACAGAGGACATGCTGTCAACCCTACACTGACAATGGAACGGAAGGTGAAAAGGCAGATTAAGAGAGAAGAGGTCTTACGTTAGGTACAGAGGACTGGAAGAGGATGTTGCTGACTGGAACCGGGGCGGAGGAGAGCATGGAGATGATCACCACCAGCACATCAGGAAGAGAGGGCGGAGAGTCACGTGCAAAGTGGAAGAGCACCCGCAAACTGTGGCCGTCAAACACCGTCACAGGCAACAGGCTGCCTGGACACAACAGAGCAAGTTTTAAAAAACTGTTCAAATGTGATGGACTATTAGCATAGCAAGTAGATACTATAAATATTATAGATACTTACTGGGCTTAATGGACTCAAGCGGCACAAAAACATCTGTCAGGGTCATTTCTATAGGGGGAATGACTGTGTGAACCGGAGAGGTGTCCAACAACCTATCACCTAGGAGAGCCACCGGGTGCTCAGGGGAGAAGGCCGGGATAGGACTTGGATTAGTTCCAGATTTGTTCTGGAGATCTCGTAGAGTAGGTTTGAACGGTTGCTTGTCCCTGAAAATAGATATGGGTACTACATCAAAGGTTGAACAATGTTGCTGAGTGTCTGTCATGTTGTTACAACAAGTTGGCATGGTCAGCGCGTCATGATTCTTCATATATTGTTTAGCTTCTACAGCACTTGAAGTGACTTTTTAAATCGTAATGAATACAGTGGTCCATCAATACTGTACTAAGCAGCAACATAACTGGCAGACTAACACGGATACTTGACACAAACATCTCCTGTGGTGTAAAACCATCCCATGGTGAAGGGTTAGTTACCATTTGACCTGCAGGCCCTCTGGAGGTAGGGACTGCTGCAGCAGCGTCTTCCCCAGCAGATCCAACTCATCTAAGGCTGAACTTCCAGACGTGGCTCCAGTGGAAAGAGGCTGGGTGTAGGGGGGCGGCTCTGGACTCAGTAATACACTGGGCGCTGCTGGGATATCAACACTGTCGGAAGACTGTTGCAACAAAAAAAAAAGCGTCATTTTTTACATTTTAGTCATTTAGCAGATGCTCTTTTCCAGAGCGACTTACAGTTAGTGAGTGCATACATTTTCACCATGTGTAAGACAGAGACGTTACACTTGTTGTTTTTAGGTATAATCATGAACCTGCCCAAATAATGGCTATCAAGCTAAAAGGGACTCAATGGATTTGGTGTTAATTGTGAATATTATGCATAATCTCACATCATGTCTCCCTGTGTGAAGTGCTCAGTTCTCCCCCTCACCTGGAAAGAGTCCCAGGCGGTAGAGTCCTCAGGCTGGGAGGCCGGGTTGGAGGTGTGGGTCCCCTCACTCAAACCTTGGAAAGATGGGCACAACGTGACCCATAATTAACACACACAACATGGAAGTAGCAGAGGTCTTGGAAGACTTGATGTAATATGTTGTCTGCCCTTACCTAGTGACATTAGCTCATCGTCAAGGAGACCGATGCCCATCTCCTGAGAGGGAGCATTTAGGCTGTCTGTTGGAGTGGGGAATTCTGGGTAGGAATGATGTGACTGGGGCGACGTGTCCAATCCCGATAGATCAAGCAGCGCCGTACTACTTCCTGTAAGAGATAAGTGTACAGTGAGAGGAATTCTAGAATGAGCTCATCTTTAGCCCATGCATGTAATCATATACTCTACTCCACTCCTACGAAGCACGTGTCAAGTGACCCTATCGTCCCTATGGATGTATGTCTCATTGACCCATTGCTGCTCACCTGTGAGCCTTTGTGTATTAGCTGAATTGTTCCCGTTCACCACCTCCCCCTTCACCTGCTGCCTGTACAGGTTGATGACCTGAGTCAGGCTGTCGTTGGCCTGGAGGATCTCCGCTGCCCACACACACACACAAGGAGAAACAATTGTTATATACTGTACATCGTCACCCACATATTCTTCTCTCTCTGTACCATACACTTATACACATTGAGTCCTACACTGAGGAGTGTCTGAAAACTCACCCAGAGCCTCATCATTGTCCTCCGTATCACTGGCCAGTCTGAACAATGTGGGTCTCATCTTCTCACAGCGCTGGTACAAGTCCTAAACACACAAATACACACTATCAAATGTCTGTATCTGCATGCAGTGCTTTGTATACATCATATATAGGTGATGCTGTTATGGCAGTGTGGGAGGTGTCTCTGTGGTTTGTCATAGCATGGTGTTGCTTGTGTATGGTGGCCCACTGGGTGTTCAGTGACACAGACCTGGATGAGCTCTGCATTGCTCTGTGGGTTGGTGGTCCTGTCATAGTCCTCCAGCAGCTGAGTCAGTAGGCTGACACTCTCGTTCACATCCTGGATGGCGTTCACACGCTTGGACACCTTCTCCGCCCGCTTCTGGTCCTGAGACACACACGGGTCAGGAAGAAGAAACCAGGGAGAGGAGGGGGGAAGAAAATGATCCTTTGTCCCTAAACTAAGGACAGAGTCATGAAAACACTGAATGATTCTGACAAGGAGTCAACCCCTCAGGGCAGAGAACCCACTTTCTCACTCAGTCCCCTTACACGACAGTATAGTACTAAAGCATTTGGCCATTCTCTTTCTCTCCCATACTAACACAGACTAGATAATACAGTTCATACTGTGCGATGTGATGTGCATATCTGTATTACTGTAATGTAACAGCCTATATATCTATTTTATTCATACATTTACGTGAGCTTGAGAAAAGAGACTGTACCTCCTGCACCATTTCCTTGATCAGTTTGTTGGCTGCTTTCAGGTCCTCAGGGTGTGTGCTGTTCAACAGGCTAGCCAGTGTCTACCAAGACACCAAGGAGGAGGAAGAATTTAAAGTTAGGGATGGGGTGGTAAATGGAGTGGAGAATGCATGGTGAATCACATTTGTAATGCAAAATTTGAAAAAAATAGTTATGTTTATTTTGTTTAACAATGCATTACCTTTGACTTCTCCTCATCTTCAAATATGGCATTTTTTGGTCTGGGAGGTGGAAGCGGGAGGAGTTTGTCAGCTGGAAGAACTGGGTCCTGTTTGACAATGCCTGGTTAAAAAAAAACATAAACCAAGGTAAACATAACATTGACAACTACCTAAACAACAACTGTGCGTCCATCACTATCATAAATACACTGCAGTCACTAAGTGTAGAACAGCTCACCCTGTTTTTTAAGCATCTGGTAGGCATCAGCGATCTTTGCATCGTCAGGCAGCCCCAGTGTCCAACTATAGATGAGCTCCAACACCTTCTTCTTCACTGGCTCTGGAGCCCGGGTGCCAAGGTACTGAGGGAGAGAGCAGGAGCATGCTGAGTGATAGAGCTTATCCAATCTTAACAGACTTGCTCAATGAAAGGTAGACAGAGCCAATCATTACCTTTGGAGAGACCACTTTGATGAGCTCGTTGAGAAAGCGAAACTTGCCCACCTCACTGTGGAACCTTTCCCCACAGCTCTTCATGCACGTCTCCAGCACCTGGTTGTACACACATCACAAGTGAGTCACACAATTCATTTCTTCAATATGAATGTAGGCACACACACTACACAGAAGGCTGTCAATTGTATTGGCTCTGATTCCCATTACAACACTCTGCCATCACTCAACTCACCACGAGTGCCTGCATGGCCTCCCACTCCTGAGGTGACTGGATCTTGTGAGCCAGTAGCCTGGTGGCCAGCTGGGGTCTGAAATGGAACATAAAGAGTTTGATGGGAATGAAGTTGGCAGCAAATCTATCTACCATTGACTATTGTACAACATGCAATATTGCCTCTCCCTCTACTCTAGACAACACCATGTTTTTTAATTGAATGACACAGATGTCAGCACAGGGTCAGTGTCAGAACTCTTAAAGGTGCAATATGAAGAAATCGCACCGCCATTTCCTGGTTGCTAAAATTCTAATAGTTTACCTAATTTCAGTTTATGTGGTAAATCATTGTACCATCTAAACCGCTGTGAAATATATTTTCAATAACTACAAATATTGTATTTTCAGCTGTATGAAGCTGGTGTACAAAACCAAAAGATGCAAAAATGAAACTTAAGAATGGGAAGCATAGAAACAGAGCACATAGAACAAATCTACCGCTTCTTAGACTTGCTTTCAATGAGAATGACAGATCTATAACTCACATTCCTGTGTGAATTTTGTTGGTAGCCCAAAAAGTTATATTGCAGCTTTAAGTAACAAGCATGTACTCAGTACAGCTACTCCTGAGAGGTGAAAACAATAGTGTTCAGACGTGTACATGTTATGAGACACTGACATTCACATACCCCTCCAAATCATTGTTGAGCTGGTCACAGAAGGCCTGGATGCTGTCCCAATGTGTATCTCTGTTTAGTGGGTTTGTGGCCTTGTCTGTAATGGGAGAATTAAGGAAATTGGTCAAAGGGGAAGCAAAGGTTAATCAGAATATGTTTTCGATAGTCAGTGACACATAACCATGTTTAATTCAGGAAACTGTCAAAAATGAAGAACATCAATCAATTCTGTTGCATAACTGTTTTAAAACAGATAATTGCAAGTACTTTAGCTGTCCAGCAGTAACGTTACATTGGACACGACTTTGCAAGGGACTCCAACTCTCTCACTAACGGAGTGAGCTAGGCTTCTTGCATTTGACAGCACACTGTCACATCGCTAAACTTATAGTCACTGGCAGGATATGAATTCACAATAGGTGGCTTGCTGGTTCACGTATCTAGCAAGAGGTTGATGCATTCTCTCTAGTCTAGATGGTTCTGGGAATCTATCTGGCTAACTCGCTAGCTAGCCAAACAGCTAGCTTGCTAATTAGTTAGCGTGCTGTTTATGAGAGGTCTACAGTCCCTCCCAGATTGCACCTTGATTTTGCTTAAACTGTCATCTCGGTCGACTGCGAAACGGTTATTTTCCAAGAATGTATGCTCCAATAGCTCTCTCTACAGCCTAAATAACTTTTAAAATACTTACTGATACGTGACTCCAAACTCTCCGTGTCAGGCGGCGCCGCCATCACTACGGGAATTCCCTTTACCATGAAAGAGTCTCGCGAGGAACAAATTTGAGAGCTCCCCTTTTCACCTCTTCAACAGTGATGGATGGATGTTGAACGCAATGACAGCTGGCACTGGCGCATAAGAATATATAACACATAAAAAGGTTATCATACTGAACCTTCTCGATCATACTGTAGTTGTTTATTGTCAACCTGTGCAACCAGTTTCAGATTTCTACCTGTTTTCTCTACCCTCTAGTGGCACATAGTGTGTATATACAGTACAGTTACCGTGTGGTACAGTAACGGGTTTGTTTAGGTGTTTATTCTGTGTGGTCAACTCTTCGGGATAGTACATTATTTCGGAAAGCCACGAGCGCGAAACAAAGTAACACCTTTATGAAAATGTAACCCAAAAGCGATTCGAACGAAAACATACTTTAGTGAAGAGATTTATTGTTGTGGCAACATTGTACAGCAAATCAACCCGCGAAAGCGGACGTTGCTCGCTATTTTTTACTTCAAGGATCTACTTCGCTGAGATTAGAGAATTTGGGGGAACACATTGGAAGTAAGTTACAAGTGAAGTCACACAGGTTTTATCAGTAAAAATAATGTTGAACTTGTTTGACTTGGTCGACAAATATAGCCAACAAGCTAACGTAGCTAGTGGATGTGCTACATAGCATTGAAGATCCAGGATCTGACAGGTTGAGGTTGAAGTGGTTGTTGACTTTATCAATTTAAAATGGGAGGATGAAATTCTATCATGGGGTCATTGAAAGCTTTACAGGAATGGTGTCGCATAAAATGCGAAAATTACCCCAATGTGGAGATAAGGAACATGTCTTCTTCATTCAGAGATGGATTGGCGTTTTGTGCCATAATCCACAAACACCGACCTGATTTGATGTAAGTATATAAAATAAATTAGAATAGGAATGTGAGCTCTCCTGTGAGCTTCCCCATCCTCTCTACTACCGTGGGCCATCACTGGCACCCAGTCTCCCACACAATCCTACCCCTGTAGCTCTGCCCCAGTCAGTGTGTGTGTTGAATGTGAGTACATTGTTGACAGTAGGCCTAAGGACGCACAGTCAGACTCAGTTCCTGCCTGTCCTTAGGCTGATCCAGAACGGCTGGCAAGCTCTCTAATCTGTAGCTGTAGCAGGGACCTGAAGGCTGTCATAGTGGATTTGTCTGCCCTGACACACGGAACCACAGCATGGCCTAAACTCCAAGTTAACTCTCCTTAATCTTCCTCTCTGTCTATCCTTTCCTCCCCCCTCCATTATTTAATGGAAACGTCTCTAATGTTAAACATGTAAAGTGTGGTGTACCGCAGGGCAGCTCTCTTGGCCCTCTACTTTTTTATTTTTTTATTTTTACTAATGACCATTAAACAAAGCCTGTGTGTCTATGTATGCAGATGATTGAACCATTCATGCGTCAGCAACCACAGCTAGTGAAATCACTGGAACCCTAAACAGAGATTTGCAGTCAGTTTTAGAATGGTTGACCAGTAATAAACGAGTCCTGAACATCTCTAAAACTAAGAGCATTGTATCTGGTACAAATCACTCCCTAAGTTCTAGACCTCAACTGAATCTGATAATCAATAATGTGGCTGTTGAGCAAGTTGAGGAGACTCAATTACTTGGTGTTACCTTGGATTGTAAACTGTCTTGGTCAAAACATATTTATTCAATGGTTGTGAAGATGGGGAGAGGTCTGTCCGTGATAAAGAGATGTTCTTCTTTTTTGACACCACACTCCACAAAGCAAGTCCTGCAGGCTCTAGTTTGAACTTATCTTGGATTATTGCCCAGTTATATGGTCAGGTCCTGCAAAGAAGGACCTACAAAACTGCAGCTGGCCCAGAACAGAGCGGCACGTCTAGCTCTAAATTATAATCAGAGGACTAATATCAATACTATGCATGCCAGTCTCTCTTGGCTAAAAGAAGAGGAGAGACACTTCTTGTTTTTATAAGAAACATTAATGTGTTGAAAATTCCAAATTGTTTGCATAGTCGACATACACTCAGCACTGACACACACACTTACCCCACCAGACATGCCACCAGGGGTCTTTTCAAAGTCCCCAAATCCAGAACATATTCAAGAATATGTACAGTATTATATAGAGCCATGATTGCATGGAACTCCCTTCCATCACAGATTGTTCAAGTGAACAGCAAACCTGTTTAAAAAAATAAAATAAAGATAAAGCAACACCTCACGGCACAACGCCTCTCCTCTATTTCACTTAGATATTGTGTATGTATTGTTATGTAGGCTGTGTGATGTTTTACATTTATGTAGTTCTGTCCTTGAGCTGTTCTTGTCTATTAATGTTCTGTATTATGCTATCACAGCAGCTAATGGGGATCCTAATAAAATACCCAATCCCTCCCTCCTCTTCATTACATCCCAGTGTTGTTGGTCAAATTATTATTTAGGGGTCTGTGATGGCCCATCATTTGTATCACATAGTACTATTCTGCTTTTACTCCAGAGACTTCAACTCCCTCTCCAAACATAATGTTTATGAAAACAACCATCTGGTGAGTTTTACGTAATTATGTTTTCCCTGCATGCATGACTAACTGTCTCAACGCATGTTTATGTTCATACATTGCACTACATCTGTTTATATTGTCCTATCTGTCTGGCATTTAATTATTGCTCCCTGTCTCCTACCAGGCATTTGAGGTCGCACAGTCAAAGCTGGGCATCCCTGCATTGCTGAATGCTAAGGACATGGTGTCCACAGAGGTACCAGACCGGCTAAGCGTCATCACTTACCTCTCCCATTACTACCACTGCTTCAACAACAAGTCTCATGGTGTGTGGCTAATTGTGTCATAGTCAAATTGGGAAAACAGCACATGCTGGGTTGGTTCCTCCTGTTTGTCAAATGTGTGTATATTCAAAATGTGCATCTTTACTAAGCAGCCAGTCCAGCCAGTTTGAAGACGCCATGTGTCGCAGAGTGCTCCAGTCACTCCAAGACACAACCTGATTTTCGTGGAGGTTTGGAGCCATCTAAGGTAATGTAATAAAGTTGTTATGAAGCCATTTTTATTTGATTTATTTTGATTTATTATTACTTGATCTCAACTCTGTCCACAAAGTTATATATCTCAATCTCCTCTTTCTTCCCAAATTCTCACATTTCTTCTTCTTTACTGTTGCCTTTGGCTGACCTCCCCTGCTCAACAGTCAAGGACAGAGGAGCGATCCATCAGAGGCAGGCCATGCAGCATTTGTGCCTCCTGCACGAAGCATGTCCACCTGGTGCAGAGACATCTCACTGAGGGGAAACTCTACCACCGCAGCTGCTTCAGGTAACAGCACTGCTCAGAAGGCAACGCTTATCCTTATCTGCAGACAGTGAAATATAATCTGTGATTTGTGTCCCTCTCATGTCATCCTGTGTTTCTCTATCAGATGCAGTGTGTGCAGCAGCACTCTCTTACCAGGGTCTTACAAAGAGGGGAGTGAAGTTGGCTCCTTGGTCTGCACCCACCACTTGACAGCCAGTCAAAATGCCCGCTCCGACTACAGTAAACAAACTGGATCAACAGAGAATCTACACAAATTAGATGAGCATGAGGTGACACTATCTCAGGGTGGACTTACAGACAACCCCGATCTCCCTCATTTTATTGGAAAAACAGACTCAGGTGAGACAGTTATTTGTGGAAGAGGAGAGACAGAGACGGAGGGAGGTGAGAGAAAGACAAGGCAAGACACACTCAAGAAGCCAAGGCCACCCCGTCCTCCAAAGCCCATTGTAGAAGAGGGAATGCTTGAAGAAGCAGGGACACGGCCCATTCAGACAATAGAAACAAAGAGCCCAGATCCCTGTGGAAGCCCTGGACGGCCAGTACCTGCACCCAGACGAGTGTTAGACTCCACCCCTCCTCGTCCTGCACCCAGAACCCGTCCACCTAAAGCCTCTGTCCATCTCCCTCTCTCTGCAGGTTACCCAGTTGATAGTAAGATTTTACCCAATCCTTCTCGCAGGTGAGTTTGTTCATCAGACATAACACATTATGTAACTTTGAGTAGAATTGTCCAATGAATGCTTATTTATTTCTTTAACTTTTGACATCAGGTTTGGCCAACCCAGTGGGCCCCGTAAACCCAAAGACCCACCGTGGCTGGAGCTTGTCCAGCCAGGTCCCTGGCCCAAGCTGCCCCCTGCCCCGCCCCCTAGTATGCCCAAGCCCCCACGCTCAGGCTCTATACCCTCCCTCAGAGGGAGTTGGTACAGAGCGAGAGAACCCCCTCCCAACCCCTTTGGGGAGTTTGAGGATGAGGAGGCTGATGATGATTACACAGGGGAAGAGGGCACAATGAGAGGTGCTGAAGGCCAAGCACAGCCCTCAATGGTAACCAGCCAGACATGGTGTGGTACCAGTCAGTTAGCTGAAGCAGCCAGCTCACATTGCCAAGCTAATTTAGAGGACACATCCAGAGAAGTTGACAAGTCTAATCTTGCTGGAGCAGATGGCACAGTAAATTTACCTGAAATTGCTAATGCACCAAAGGTAGACAGTTTAGCTGAAGCAGGATGCTCACGTCCTGTATCTAATTTAGCTGAAGAAGCTGGTTCAATTGGTATATCTGAGTCAGCTGATGTTGGTGGGATAGCTAACATGGCTGAAGCAGCTGGCGCACTTGATGTATGTAATTTAGCAGATGTTGGAGTTGGAGAATCAACCAACTTGTCCAAAGCAGCTAGTTCACTTGATGTATCTAATCTATCTGAAGTAGCCAGTTCACTTGGTGTATCTGATCTAGCTGGAGCTGGTGGGTTAGGAGGTTTAGTTGGAGCAGTTAGTGCACCGAACATATCTAATTTAACTGAAGAAGCTAGTTCATATGGTGTTTCTGAAGCTTCTGCCGATTCACTTAGTGTGTCTAATTTAGCTGGAGCTGATGGCATATGCAGTGTAACTGGAGCACCAAGTGCTCTTGGCAAATCAGATATAGCCCAGAGCCTCTCTTTGCCCAAGAGTGTGTCTGTGCCAGCAATCTCCACTAGTCTTAGTTCCGCCTGTACTCAAAGCCACCCCCCACCAACCTTGTCAACCAATGGAGCAGCAGCCAGTCCCTCCCTGCTCAGACCCCCATCGCTCCCTAGTGTGTCTGAAGTGAGTGACTGTGACCAGGTGCCCACCCCCTCTCACAGTAAGGTAAGGTAAAATGCTGCTCTTTAGTATCCACTGATATCTACAGTGGGGAAAAAAAGTATTTAGTCAGCCACCAATTGTGCAAGTTCTCCCACTTAAAAAGATGAGAGAGGCCTGTAATTTTCATCATAGGTACACGTCAACTATGACAGACAAATTTAGAATTTTTTTCTCCAGAAAATCACATTGTAGGATTTTTAATGAATTTATTTGCAAATTATGGTGGAAAATAAGTATTTGGTCACCTACAAACAAGCAAGATTTCTGGGTCTCACAGACCTGTAACTTCTTCTTTAAGAGGCTCCTCTGTCCTCCACTCGTTACCTATATTAATGGCACCTGTTTGAACTTGTTATCAGTATAAAAGACACCTGTCCACAACCTCAAACAGTCACACTCCAAACTCCACTATGGCCAAGACCAAAGAGCTGTCAAAGGACACCAGAAACAAAATTGTAGACCTGCACCAGGCTGGGAAGACTGAATCTGCAATAGGTAAGCAGCTTGGTTTGAAGAAATCAACTGTGGGAGCAATTATTAGGAAATGGAAGACATACAAGACCACTGATAATCTCCCTCGATCTGGGGCTCCACGCAAGATCTCACCCCGTGGGGTCAAAATGATCACAAGAACGGTGAGCAAAAATCCCAGAACCACACGGGGGGACCTAGTGAATGACCTGCAGAGAGCTGGGACCAAAGTAACAAAGCCTACCATCAGTAACACACTACGCCACCAGGGACTCAAATCCTGCAGTGCGAGACGTGTCCCCCTGCTTAAGCCAGTACATGTCCAGGCCCGTCTGAAGTTTGCTAGAGTGCATTTGGATGATCCAGAAGATGATTGGGAGAATGTCATATGACCAAAATAGAACTTTTTGGTAAAAACTCAACTCGTCGTGTTTGGAGGACAAAGAATGCTGAGTTGCATCCAAAGAACACCATACCTACTGTGAAGCATGGGGGTGGAAACATCATGCTTTGGGGCTGTTTTTCTGCAAAGGGACCAGGACGACTGATCCGTGTAAAGGAAAGAATGAATGGGGCCATGTATCGTGAGATTTTGAGTGAAAACCTCCTTCCATCAGCAAGGGCATTGAAGATGAAACGTGGCTGGGTCTTTCAGCATGACAATGATCCCAAACACACCGCCCGGGCAACGAAGGAGTGGCTTCGTAAGAAGCATTTCAAGGTCCTGGAGTGGCCTAGCCAGTCTCCAGATCTCAACCCCATAGAAAATCTTTGGAGGGAGTTGTAAGTCCGTGTTGCCCAGCGACAGCCCCAAAACATCACTGCTCTAGAGGAGATCTGCATGGAGGAATAGGCCAAAATACCAGCAACAGTGTGTGAAAACCTTGTGAAGACTTACAGAAAACGTTTGACCTGTGTTATTGCCAACAAAGGGTATATAACAAAGTATTGAGAAACTTTTGTTATTGACCAAATACTTATTTTCCACCATAATTTGCAAATAAATTCATTAAAAATCCTACAATGTGATTTTCTGGATTTTTTTTCTTCTCATTTTGTCTGTCATAGTTGACATGCACCTATGATATGAAAATTACAGGCCTCTCTCATCTTTTTAAGTGGGAGAACTTGCACAATTGGTGGCTGACTAAATACTTTTTTTCCCCACTGTATGTCACAGCTCATCCTGCCCAAAATACAGAACTTATAAGCTTGTATTACACAACACATAAATGTTATGCAAAGATATCAGGTTAAGTGAGTTTCAGCATGAAACTATTTTCCAACATGTTTAACATAAAAGACAACATGTTTTGGTAAGATTCCTGCATAACAACATATTCCCTGTACTGTAGGTTGTAGCCTAGTCAGGATAGCTGCTTGTACTGTGTGTGCTTGAATATTACAATTGTGCATTTCACAGAAATGTCTTCAATCTCCAATTTAGCAGGTGTGTAAGGACAACCCTTTCAATCGTAAAGTCTCCCCCTCTGAGTTCCCCAAATCCAAGCCTGCCCCTGGACATGGCTTCCCCCTCATCAAGAGGAAGGTGAGAGGATATCTCAGTGTAATGAAATTAACCCATTATCCAGTGTTTTCTCCAAATCAGAACAGTCCCCTAGTACACATGCATGTCTCCTCAGGTGCAGACAGACAACTATGTCCCAGTGGAGGAGCTGCAGGTGGAGCTGGGGGAGCTGGAGAAACGAATGGACAGGCTGGAGTTGAGAGGGGTGGAGATGGAGAGAAGCTTGAGAGACTGCCCGAATGGTGAGTGTCTGTAGTTGTAAGTGTCTGTAGTGTACACGGCAATGGAATATTATTTTTTGTAACTGTAATGTATTGTACTTATTATTAACATCCAAGTAATTATTCAGGTTATCATATAAAGTGTTGTTGTGAGAGATTAATTGTTATTGATAAGACTAGTGTCGTCCACCTGTTTGTTTCAGACCAGCAAGAGGAGGACATGTTGGTGGACTGGTTCACTCTAATACATGAGAAACACATGCTTGTGCGCAGGGACGCAGAGCTGGTATACATGTAAGTGCACTGACCTGAAATTATATCAAAGCAAGACAGCACCTTCATAACACCTTTATTATCTCAGCTTCTTTTATCATTCCCAACAAATGGACAGTGTCTCAGACATAAGTGTGTGTGTTGTAAATGAAATATTTATGGACCTGATGTGTTTGTATGTGCACTCCAAGGGCCAAGCAACAGAATTTAGAGGAGAGACAGGCAGACGTGGAATATGAACTGAGATGTCTCCTCAACAAGCCAGGTGAGTGGCCAGTCTTCACACAACCCTGCCTCAATTATCTACTACTCCTCAGCAATGATCAGTCTCCTATTATTAATAATGTGTTATGTGTTGTTCTTTGACTAATCTAATTGTTTGTCTCTCCTCATCTCCTCCTCCATCATCATCCCCCCAGAGTGTGAGTGGAGTAAGGATGACCGTAGTAGGGACCAGCAGTTGATGGAGGAGCTTGTCACCATCATTGAACAGAGGAACCACATCATCAACAGCTTGGATCAGGACCGGCAAAGGTGCATGAAAAACTCATAGATGAATACTAAGGGCCATTGATTCAGACAAATTTCATAAAGAAGTTAAATGATACTCTTGCTCATACCCACCAATGGTTTGTCTTTTTCAGGGAAAAAGAAGAAGATGTGCT
Source organism: Coregonus lavaretus (assembly GCF_964263955.1). Taxonomy (NCBI): domain Eukaryota; kingdom Metazoa; phylum Chordata; class Actinopteri; order Salmoniformes; family Salmonidae; genus Coregonus; species Coregonus lavaretus. Next base: position 44,886,713 of record NC_139989.1, read on the forward strand.
GTTTTCCATGATAAAGAAGAAAGGTGAGGGGAAAGTATTTTCCAAGAGTGTTTATTGTGTTGTTGTCTTTACTGTTTTCCCGTGTCTGTTCACACTGTCTTTCATTCCTATTCCCTCAATACTACACCTCAGACTCCTTAATTTCTCAGAATTTGACCATGGTATCACTATTTCTCCATCCTCAGATTTTAAAAAAGAGTCTGGGAAAGACCTGAAGACGTTAAGAGCAAAGTTCAAGCCCATGAAGGTGCTGAAGATGCTGAGTCATAAATACTCACAGAGCAAAGGCTCTCAAAAGAAAAACTGAGTTGGAGTCGGGCTCACCCTATAAGGAAGGAACAAATAGGACTATATTTGTTAACAAATACACATTGAGCCACAATGGAATGCTTCATAATTGTACAAAGAAATGAATGAAGATTACGGGTAAGAGATGGAGACTCTTGGACTGTGGATGAGAGTGGATAAGAATTAAGAGAAGCCTCTAATGCAGAGTATATGGATTTCCTTCCCAAGTGAAAAAAACTATCCCCATTACACCTCCCCATTACACTGCACTTTTTGCACTTCCTGCATTCAGTAAAGCCTCAGTCAGCCTACGATGAGTTGCTGCATAGAATCATTCACTAATGGGATGAAAGATGACTCCTTGGTACATTTATTTTTGCAGTTGAACTTTGTTAAATTATATTTAATAAAACATTGTACTTTGTATGAACAGAATGCATTTGTATGATCATAATCTTTTGATAATGTTTAGGTTTTAAATGTCCTTTTAATGTGTTTCTTCAAATGTACCTCATACACATGCCTAATGTATATTTCAAGAAAATAGTACAGGCTAAACAGGTCTTTGGTACTCCAGATTGTGGCAATGCTTTCCATTGCCTGTACAGTCTGATTTATCAGGCAAGGTCTTTGTGAGATTGAGATTCACACTGTATTCAGATCTTTGTTATTTATGTCTCGCCAACATGGGAATTCACCACTTTTTGGTGATATATATTTTATCATGCTCAAAACTACATTCTACGATCTAAAAATACATGTTTAGCTAGTATAATACATTTGGAAACACAAGCCAAAATATATATTTTTAACGATATATATTTTTTAAATATATATCTCGTTAATGTGTTGAGTTGCTCTGCGGAACCATATACTATGGTGCAGTTGATAGTGTACCAATTAAGTCGACGCACCACGCGACCGGAAGTTGGTTAAACGAATTATATCAACAACGTCTTGAAATTCGCTATCTTTGTTTTTGAAAACACTCGTTTTTTAGCAAGCTAAAGAAAGGGAACATGTCCGACAACGAAGGAGAGTAAGTATATAGACTATTGCTACCTACGAAATCACTGGGAGAACATGAAAGGTTCCCACGTTGAGAGTCTAAAAAGACATGCGACACACATTATTGTACTTAACCAATTTAACTGGCTAAGTTAGCTCACGTTGCCTCCACACTCCACTGTTGACTTTTTCGTGTATTATTCTTTACACTTTACTCCTCTTGTCACCTCTGCAGTTTTGATGATGGAGACTTTGATGACGCTGAAGAGGATGAGGGATTAGATGACCTGGAAAACGTTGAAGATGTGAGTTTGCCACCAATTTGTTCTTCCTAGTTATTAACTCTAACGTTATATAGCAAGCGTCATTGTATCTGGACAGATTTATAGTGTTTTAGTCATCTCTTGTGATCTGACATATTCATATGATGCTTTTTTATTTCACTATCAAACCATTACTGTCTGTCACCTATTCAATTTTCAACAATTTCATCACCAATTCAAACTCAATTTATTACAATTGTCCCAACCTCTTCCTCCTCTTTGCTCTCTCCATCTGTTTGTTGTTGTCCTGACCTGTTACTAGGAGGACCAGGAGAATGTGCAGATCCTGCCTGCAGGGGAGGGGTCGCAGGCCAACCAGAAGAGGATCACAACCCAATACATGACCAAATATGAGAGGGCCAGGGTGTTGGGGACACGTGCCCTCCAGATAGCGTGAGTACACCTCAGCAGTGTTTCAATACGCTAGGAAAGTGAAACTCTCGCTCCTTTCCAGTAATGTCTTTCTGCCTTTGAGTCCCTGTGAATACAGTCTATTAAAAAGAGCCCATGTCCAGCCTGTTAGGTGAGAGCTAGTAACCATCTATGGGTTTCTCAAATGAGCATTTCGGAAGTGAATTTAAATACGATACAGAGATTACCTTTATTTCTTACATGGCTGTAATGCATATGTATGATTCCACCCATGTCTTGCCTTTACTCAAGACAATGTTTTGTCTGTAGGTGAATATCAATATAGAAACTAGGACTCAACTAGCTAAAAAGACAACCATAATACACGTGACAACTGACTGCATCCTAAACGTTCAAATACGAAGATAAAGCTAGCTGTTTTGGTAAAAAATTACAACAACAAAAACATTCCCAAAGCTAACGTGAATCACAACATTACACCGTAATGTTTGAAGGAGCTAAGTGCCTACAGCATGGCTGAAAATATGTACAACAAAGGGAACAAATTATAGCAGTGGGCACGGAAGAGAAATCTCCTCTCACATGGATGCCACATTCCCAGCGTATTACAACAGATGTCTTTTTTTGCCACTACTACAGGTACCACTCACCTTGTGCTCTTGCCATATTCTCTACCTCAGGTGTCAACTGCAGGTTTAGTTGGTGACTGGTATTCTGCTGAGTATGTGGAGGAATGTGTAGTCTGATATCTCTGACATGTTGTCTCTGTCACTATTCATACCCTTTTCTGTGATATAGGATGTGTGCCCCAGTCATGGTGGAGCTGGAGGGAGAGACAGACCCTCTGCAAATTGCTATGAAAGAGCTAAAGTAAGCTATGCTTAATCTCATAGTTGTTTTCCAGTTTATGATGGAAGGAGTCTATACAGTTTGATACTTGGAGAGTGTCTGTTACTCTTCAGTATATGATTGAGTGTTTTTTCTGTGACCGTTACAGGTGCAGGAAGATTCCCATCATCATCCGGCGGTACCTTCCTGATGGCAGTTATGAAGATTGGGGCTGTGACGAGCTCATCATCACAGACTGAGCCAGACCAAACTGGACTGCCAGAGGCAGGGCCAGACCACCTCGCAACCCACTAGGCTGGTGTGAGTGCAGGCTTTTGTTCCAGCAAAGCATTAATACACCTAATTCAACTAATCAGGGTTTGTTTAACACTATGATTCATTGATTAGTCAGATATTTTTTGTTACTGCTTGGCTAGAACAAAAGCCTGCATAGATACTGTTTTTTTGCTATAACATCAACCACCCCTGCACTGGGTCAAGCAGCTCCACAGAGACAGGCAACCAGGAGAGTGAAGTCATCAATTGACGTCTCCCACTGTATAGCCATTTATTTTGAAAACATTGGAGCATAGACACTCTATGAAGTAAAAGTAGGGCTTCTAAGAGCTATGTACTATTATTACATAGCTGTCATTCACAAGGGGGAATTGTAACTCATGTCGACATTTACATTGTGTTAGGAAAAAATGTAATTTTGATTCTGAATAGTTTTGTGACAGGGAAGAGCAGTTGCTGTGAAAGAGCTCATCGTTTGTTTTATTGTTGTGATTAAATTGTTTTTTAAGAAAGTACTTTTGTATTTTTTTTCTTACCAACACAATTGACATATTGCATGCAGGTCTCAGTATATGACTGTTTTTGATCAGGTTTAGAGCACAAAAAAAAGTCTTTGCAAATTTTTTTAAATGCAGGGTTAATTACAAAACATCTGTAATTAAATATCTGCTACAAATGGGGCAACTCACAAATTAATTTGAGTGAATAACTTGCTGAAACAATTTCAACTATGCTCTGAGCAAAATTGCTTTAAATAATCCTCCCAAGAACTAAGATTTCTAAGAATTATGTGTCATATTTCTTAGATATCAACTTCATACAGTGCTATGAAAAAGTATTTGCCCCCTTTCTAATTTTCTCTACTTTTGCATATTTGTGATACTGAATGTTATGCAACCATCTCGTCCAAAAAGTTGACTCAAGTTTGCCAAAAAGCACCTGGATGATCATCAAGACTCTTGGAAGAACGTTCTATGGACAGATGATTCAAAAGTATAACTTTTTGGACGACATGGTTCCAGTAATGCCTGGCGAAAACCAAACTCTGCATTCCACAGTAAGAACATCATACCAAAGGTCAAGCATGGTGGTGGTGGTGTGATGGTTTGGGGATGCTTTGCTGCCTCAGGACCTGGACGACTTGCCTTAATAGAAGGAACCATGAATTCTGCTCTGTATCAGAGAATTCTACAGGAGAATGTCAGACCATCCGTCTGTGAGCTGAAGCTGAAGCGCAGCTGGGTCATGCAGCAAGACAATGATTCAAAACACACAATCAAGTCTACATGAAAATTGCTAAAAAGCAACAAATTGGAAGTTTTGGAATGGCCTAGTCAAAGTCCAGACCTAATCCCAATTGAGATGTTGTGGCAGGACTTGAAACGAGCAGTTCATGCTTGAAAACCCACACGTCACTGAGTTAAAGCAGTTCTGCATGGAAGAGTGGGCCAAAATTCCTCCACAGCGACGTGAGAGACTGATCAACAACTACAGGAAGCATTTGGTTGGAGTCATTGCAGCTAAAGGTGGCACAACCAGTTATTGAGTGTAAGGGGGCAATTACTTTTTCACACAGGGGAATTGGGTGTTGCATAACTTTGTTTATGAAATAAATATGTCATTGTTGTGTTATTTGTTCACTTATGTTCCCTTTATCTAATATTAGGTTTTGGTTGAAGATCTGATAACATTCAGTATCACAAATATGCAAAAGTAGAGAAAATTAGAAAGGGGGAAAATACTTTTTCATAGCACTGTATGTTTGTCTTGGAGGCTGGATGAAGTACTGAGTCACACTGACGTGACCCAAACACAAATATAGACTGAAGGAATGTGTTTTGCGCTGGATTTTACTGCGTCAGTTGAAGGTGTCCTTTACTCTGTACCATACAAAGCTCTTGCACCAAGTTCCTCTGAATTTTACACTTAGTAACACCTATCCAGTAACACCTTAGTAACACCTATCCAACCCAACACCCCAAATCGCATGGATATGTTTTCACAACCCAACAGTCAGTGTGTTTGACTCCAGTTTGACTTCCACAGTCAAACAGCTCTTTTTATATTATCATGAAAGTTCTACCCATACCTCCCTATGATGGACAGATACTGAAACTGGCATAGCTCTCACCCTCTCACTTGTTCTATCTACATACACTCAAACAGACAAGCACAGTCAGTTCATTGTTTTAGTGGAAATGGGTTGTTACTGAGGCAACGAGCCCTACCCAAGGTTGGGAAAGGGGGCCGAAGAGGGACCCTTGCCCAATTAGAACATTTGGTGTAAGTGGCCGTGACTCCCCAGTCTAGTTTTACTCCAGTCCTTACAGTGGACCTACATTCTACTACAGGCCGAAGGAGTAGAAAGAAGGAAAGCTGTTGGAAAGAGGATGAGGGATATGCCCAGGTCAAGAAGGAAGAAAATAGAACTTCTCTGCCTTAGTCAACCAGGGCCGTGCAGTTTCTGGCCTGTGACACTTTTTATAGGAAACTCATTTTATTTTAGCCTCGTTCAACCATGCTGTGAAACTAAACGAGAGAGAAGTTGACAGGATGGTGGACCAGGCACGTTTTCTGTAGGCCGCTCCACATTTAATTTCTTAGCTATATTTTGTGTGATTTAACAGATCCACAATGTGGATTGGCAGTACCTTTTTTTTGCTCTTTTTTTTGGGTTGCAACGAATTTGGAAGACTGCCTCCTGAGGATGGCATGGCATTCCTTTCATATGGGGCACAAGATCTTCACATGACCATTTCCTCAACCACAGAAAAGGGGGCATCACTTGGGTAGATCCACTCTGATGATGGCGTACGTGCATAATGTCTGTCCTCTGCCCTGGGCCTACACTTACCTCACACCCTCCTGTGTTCTCTTGTCCCCCCGTTGACCTCTGCTTGGCAACTTCTGTCCATTTTTGTACCCATTCCACAAAACTACATTATTTGAATCTCCTGCAGCCTCCCTCTTTACCTCCATCATACAAGCATTCTGCCCACATCTCTATCTCTCGCTCTCTCCAGTTTTGGAATGTTTTAATCCCATTACAGTCCCAACCTGAGCAGGGAGGGGAGTTTGGGAATGGGTGGGGGTGCAGAGACTGTGCAGCCAGTATGAGAGTCCCTTTGTATCCCAGCGAAGCTACAGGCCAGGCAGTTATGGGTATGGCTCCCTCATTGCCCCGTTTTCCTCCTCCCCCTGTTCCCTCTCAATGGCTCTCTTTGTCTTACCAAAGTATCACACAGCCGATCAAATAGAGGGAATTAGAGTCAGGCTTAACCCGCAACACACACACACAATCACACACACACACACAATCACACACAAGCATGGACATAGGCATAGACACATGATTTGAACTGCTGAAGTCCATGCAGTGGGACCAGTCAAAACAGTGGACCATAGTGGGGTTCAGTGTTGTCTGTACGGTGCTATGTGCTGTATAGTAGCCTGTGAAATGAGCAGCAATATTCTGTAATCATACTTAGCCTAACTGAATTAGCCATAATCCATTAGCTGAAATTGCTTTTGTTAAGTGTATAAAACAATGAATGAGTCACTGGGAGCTGTGCATAACTGCTGTTGTTGCATCACCTAGCCCTAGCCTAATTATGTAACGTGAGGCTAATAAGAATGAAAAAAATCACATTGGCAAGTAGCATCTATGGTATATTGGAATTCAGACTATGATATTGACTGTTTGTTGTCCAATGTCATCTTACCTTTCTCAAGCCAGCCGGTATAAAAACATTTGTGGAGACAGACTTTTACAAAAGAAAGAATACAGATTTATTTAGTGTGAGAGAAATTCATTAGTCATCACGTCGCTAAGGTTTTGTTTCCGCTAGTATTTACAGGTTGTTTTGTTCTGCTGGCAACACTTACTGAGAAAACACAAAATACCAAAACAACAATAACAGTCAAGAGTTTTCAACATGGTGAAGAAAACCTGTTAACAGCGCATAAAAACATAATACCAGCAAATATAAATAATAATTGTAATATTCATAAGAACAAGCAATTCCTAAAGCAAGATGTAGGATTTAAAAAGAAATGTCATGTGCTTCTTACACTCAAGGCATAATATAAAAAAATTGCCCAAAAGATATCAAAACTAGTGCTGGGCCAAAAGGTAGCACTACCATCATTTAAAATAATAATATTGAAATCACATATATTAGAATAAAGTGAACATACAAGGTATTATTTCACATTACATGATGAAGGGCATCCAACTACAGGTACTGTTATTTTGGAGTTGTCTCTTGGTACCTCTCTTTAGAAAATAACCCCTTGAATTGTTGCTATTCTGTTTCAAACATGAAGTGGGTATTTCATTACACAAAGGTGAGTTTGACCTCTTACGCTCTGTAGGCTCGTTAACTCATTCATGCATTCTATTACTCACTCAATCTCAGGCAACTGTGTTTCTATAATGGCATTTCAGAAAAGCCATCAACAGGTAGCAAAAATGTTACAACAACTATCTACAAATCTAACATTTTACACTGAATACTGTACACTGAGTGTACAAAACATTAGGAACACCTTCCTAATATGAAGTTGCACCCCCTTTTGCCCTCAGAACAACCTCAATTAGTCGGGGCATGGACTACAGGTGTTGAAAGCGTTCCACAGGGATGCTGGCCCATGTTGACTCTAATGCTTCCCGCAGTTGTGTTAAGTTGGCTGGATGTCCTTTGGGTGGTGGACCATTCTTGATACACATGGGGAAATGAAATGGTTGAGCGTTAAAAACCCAGCAGTGTTGCAGTTCTTGACTCACTCAAACCGGGGCGCCTTGGCACCTACTACCATACCCCGTTCAAAGACACTTAAATATTTTGTCTTGCCCATTCACCCTCTGAATGGCACACATACACAATCCATGTCTCAATTGTCTCAATGCTTAAAAATCCTTCTTAAACCTGTCTCCTTCCCTTCATCTACACTGACTGAAGTGGATTTAACAGGTGGCATCAATAAGGGATCATAACTTTCACCTGGATTCACCTGGTCAGTCTATGTCATGGAACGAGCACTCAGTGTATATACACTTTTTGAATGTCAAACAATTAAGAAAAATGTGAGGGCAGTGGTGCAGACTTTTCAGTGTTGACAATATAATGACATTAATAGTAAAGATTATAACAATGAAAATAATGTATTATGTCTACTGAAGATACATACTTAATGACCACAGTTTTGGTTAATAAAATATTATTATATAACATAATTATGTATGTAGTATTGGCTTCTTATTTGCTATTCAGTTTTGAAATGTTCTCTGTTAAGGAGACAATGCTGAATCAACATAATAGTCAGTGCCATTAAAAAAAGTATTGAATTGAGGTTGATACAGTTGAAGTCGGAAGTTTACATACTCCTAGGTTGGAGTCATTAAAACTCGTTTTTCAACCACTCCACACATTTCTTGTTAACAAACTATAGTTTTGTGCATGACACAAGTAATTTTTCCAACAATTGTTTACAGACAGATTATTTCACTTATAATTCACTGTATCACAATTCCAGTGGGTCAGAAGTTTACATAAACTAAGTTGACTGTGCCTTTAAACAGCTTGGAAAATTCCAGAAAATGATGTCATGGCTTTAGAAGCTTCTGATAGGCTAATTGACATAATTTGAGTCAATTGGACCTGTGGATGTATTTCAAGGCCTACCTTCAAACTCAGTGCCTCTTTGCTTGACGTCATGGGAAAATCAAAAGAAATCAGCCAAGACCTCAGAAAATAAATTGTAGACCTCCACAAGTCTGGTTCATCCTTGGGAGCAATTTCCAAATGCCTGAATGTACCACGTTCATCTGTACAAACAATAGTATGCAAGTATAAACACCATGGGACCACGCAGCCGTCATACCGCTCAGGAAGGAGACGCGTTCTGTCTCCTAGAGATGAACGTACTTTGGTGCGAAAAGTGCAAATCAATCCCAGAACAACAGCAAAGGACCTTGTGAAGATGCTGGAGGAAACAGGTACAAAAGTATCTATATCCACAGTAAAACGAGTCCTATATCGACATAACCTGAAAGGCTGCTCAGCAAGGAAGAAACCACCGCCATAAAAAAGCAGGACTACGGTTTGCAACTGCACATGGGGACAAAGATCGTACTTTTTGGAGAACTGTGCTCTGGTCTGTTGAAACAAAAATATAACTGTTTGGCTATAAAGACCATCGTTATGTTTGGAGGAAAAAGGGGGTGGCTTGCAAGCCAAAGAACACCATCCCAACCGTGAAGCACGGGGGTGGCAGCATCATGCTGTGGGGGTGCTTTGCTGCAGGAGGGACTGGTGCACTTCACAAAATAGATGGCATCATGAGGAAGGGAAATTATGTGGATATATTGAAGCAACATCTCAAGACATCAGTCAGGAAGTTAAAGCTTGGTCGCAAATGGGTCTTCCAAATGGACAATGACCCCAAGCATACTTCCAAAGTTGTGGCAAAATGGCTTAAGGACAACAAAGTCAAGGTATTGGAGTGGCCATCACAAAGCCCTGACCTCAATCCTATAGAAAATGTGTGGGCAGAACTGAAAAAGCGTGTGCGAGCAAGGGGGCCTACAAACCTGACCCAGTTACACCAGCTCTGACAGGAGGAATGGGCCAAATTTCACCCAACTTATTGTGGGAAGCTTGTGGAAGGCTACCCGAAACGTTTGACCCAAGTTAAACAATTTAAAGGCAATGCTACCAAATACTAATTGAGTGTATGTAAACTTCTGACCCACTGGGAATGTGATAAAAGAAATAAAAGCTGAAATAAATAATTCTCTCTACTATTATTCTGACATTTCACATTCTTAAAATAAAGTGGTGATCCTAACTGACCTAAGACAGGGAATTATTACTAGGATTAAATGTCAGGAATTGTGAAAAACTGAGTTTAAATGTATTTGGCTAAGGTGTATGTAAACTTCTGACTTCAACTGTACGTATGGTCACTGTAGGGACGACGTCATCGATGTCCTTATTGATGAAGCCAGTGACTGATGTGGTGTACTCCTCAATGCCATCGGAAGAATCATATTCCAGTCACCTTCATTTATAAGGCCACAAAGGTACTGTTCTCTTGTTGCAAGGTACAATGTAGACAGGTGTGAGAGGTGTGAGGGAGAATTGCCACCTGTTTTTTACTAGGATTAAATGTCAGGAATTGTGAAAAACTGAGTTTAAATGTATTTGGCTAAGGTGTATGTAAACTTCCGACTTCAACTGTATATCAATATAGTGTTGAGGGTATGTCACCAAAGAGCTATAATCAGGTCAGAAATAATGTGTTGTACATAATTCAACATCAATATAGTACTGACATACAGTGTCATATGGAGAGAAACAACTTTAAAAATATTTTTTCTCTGTCTTTAAAGTTTTGGTTTCAAAACTTTGGTCATTTTTATTTTTAAACATCTGTAGAAACATATTTTCTGGACTGTATGCCCTTTGTTATAGATATACAGTATTTTCCAATTACAACATAGGCAACTTATAGGCACATTCTGTATGTCATTTAGCAGACAAATGTATCCAAAGCGACTTACAGTCATGCGAGCATACATGTAATGTATGTATGCACGCATGCACGCGGCTGTGTAGATACAAGAAATCGTAAGAAATATGCCTCTAGGCCAATCATAGAATATGTCATATTGATTATATATTGGATACTGTGTTACATCATGTAATTAATCAGTTTTCAACATGCCTGAGATGTGGATGGATGGGCTAGCCAAACAGTTTGGCACTCTCTACTGTTGACATCTTTACATCATAAAACCATTTCAACGATAAGCCTCTAGATTTAAATACGGATTTGATTTATTCTCTTTCTGACCCTAGAAACTAGGATCTAACCCTCTGAGTACTCAACATTGAAGTTATACACCACACGTTACCCCATAAAATCATCTGATCTCCATTCCTCCTTGGACCCTACTGGCCATCCTGCATCTGGGCCAGACCAGAAGGGGATTCCGTCTCCCCACTGCCCCCAACCCAGGTCTCCTCCGCTCTGTGGGTCTGCCATTGGGGACAAATCTGCACCAGTGCCCTCTGCTCCCGGTCTTTGTCAGGGCCGCGACAGGGTGGTGTAGACAGGCTGCTCCCAGTGCGTGGGGCTGTGTGACTGTGGCACGCTGGACGGGTCAGTGATGGCTGTGTACAGGGGCCTCTGCGAGGGCCCCATGTAGGAGAAGGCAGAGTACAGCCCTGAGGCCTGGCTGGAGTGGGCGTAGTAGGATCCCGAGGCCTGGTGGTCAGCATACTCTGCAAACTGGGCCCTGGAGGCCAGCGAGGGGAAAGCAGAGCTGTAGTGGGGCAGGCTGAGGGGAGTGTAGGTGACATGGGAACCCCCTGAGGATGCTTCGGCAAAGTGTCCACCCGAGCCGGCCTCACTCTTAATCTGGGCCTTGGAGTGGTCGGAGCCCAGAGAGGAGGCATGATGCTGCTGGTGCTGCTTGGATAGCCACGCTGCAGAGTGTCCACTGGCCGCGGCCAGGGCAGAGGAGATACCGTAGGCATAGGGAGAAGCAGAGGACCCCGCCGCTGACCCAGCACTCTGTCCAACCCCCGGGTGCCCGTTGGGGGGCAGGTACTGGTCAAACTCGTTCACATCAAAGGGCTCCATGTTGGCCATCACCTCGTGGCTGATCTCACCGATGTCCACGTTGCCGAAATCAATGTGGGGTTTGCCTGACCCTGATCCAGAGCCACCCTCCGCTCCTACCCCCATTCCCCCACGGGAGCCCCCTGCTCCACTGCCCTCCCGCTTCCCATCACCCGACTTCCCAGACTGGAGCTCCGTCTTGGGGGTGGTGGGTGGTGTAGGAGGGCTGTGGCTCTGGCCTGTGGGTAGACAGAACACAAAGCAAAGATGTCAGAGTTATTGTCAGCCTGGCTTGTGGTATATTATTTAGAATGGGAGTGTGTGGGTGTGTGACAGACTGCGTCGGTAGGGCTGGTCAGAGCCTGTGGCCCACCTGCAGCATGTGGGTGGTGTCCATCAGCCAGAGGAGACCCCGCCCCCCCGACGTGGGCAGCCACGTCCAGGTGGAGGCTCTTGTAGTGCGATTGGCTATGGCTGACCTCCCCCTCCGAGTGGCCGTCAGCATCAGAGCCCGAGCCGGGTTTTCCGTTCTTGCGGCGGCGTGGCTGGTACTTGTACTCTGGGTAATCCTTCTTGTGCTGCTTCCTCAGCCTCTCTGCCTCCTCGATGAAAGGCTTCTTATCACTCTCATTCAAGAGCCTATCAGGGATTTTTTAAAAATGTTTTAAATAACAAGGATAGAACATTTTAATTTCAGCCAGAAGGAACTTAAAGTAGAGGTGTTTTGTGCTGCTGATTTGATGCATGTGTAAACCTCTAATGCCATCAGCCATTCTGTTCGAATTAGGAAATTGGAGTAGCCTGAGAACATTTTAAAGCATGTATTTTGATAACATGATGACCATAATATGTGTGTTAAGATAACAGTGACACAGTGGTGGTTCCTTTGACACCTCAACATCCCAGAGGTCAATTACCTTGGCCAACTCCAATTGAAGAATAATTCAATGTTATTTACCAGGTAGTCTGTGTCAACTGGCACATATCACCATTTATATTAAATCTACAAAGTATTCTAGTGTTTTACTTTTTAAAAACGTCTAACTGGAGTTATGGCAACACACTCATAGGCAATGTTGCTATTCCCCTTGTTTAGCACAATATTTCTACTATGGAGATGATTTCTTCCATCAGTTTTGCCTCTGAACTATTCACTTGATTTTCATACCGTTCTACATCGGATCCACCATCTGCACAGCTGCATCAGAAACTTGCCCACACTAGGGGATTTTCTGCTGGACTGTAATGCAATTAAGACACAGGCTAAAGATGCATCCTGTGCACATAACAGAAATCCATATTACTGATGGTGGAGTCAGGGGGACTGGCATGAGAAAACACTGACCTTTGAGACTCCCAGTTCAGCATGTTTCTTGTCCAATTATACAATCATGTGCAGGCTCAAGGTCAAGTCTTTATCTAATTAATGTTGCCTACTTATAACGTTCATGAATTAGCCTCTCTGGAACTTCCCATCAGCAAGCACTCATCTGACCTAGCAACAGTCCTCCATATCTGTGTTTTAAAGGCTAACTGAACTTGAGTCATTCAACCCGTTGACCAGTAAAATCTTGGATAGCTTTTTACATTGTAGGCTCTTTAATATGGTGCTCTCAATCACAAATGAGATGGCTGTAAAAGTGTATATCTGCCATAATGGTCTGTGCTTTAAAACATATAGATGAGGGGATTACAAAAACCTCAGTAATTCCCACTGCAGCAATCTCCCTCCTAAACCACCAATAATTAAGTGGGTTATGAAATTGGGCATATCCAGTCACATTTGACAACTATAATGTGAATACAAAAAAAAACATGTAACTACATGTTTTTGGTTTTCTGTAGGCTACATAATCAACATAATTATTTAAATATTGTTTAGGTTGTAGGGCTTTAATCAACATTCCTTGCTGGGGCAACTCTCTAACAAGCTTTATTCTGAGCTGGTATAATATGATTTTAACATACCTCAGCTAATTTGACTGAGAAACTCATTGTTGTAAAGAAGGGAACCTGCCTTGAAAAATCTAAGATCAATTACTTTTTTAAGTGTTTTTATGTTTTATGGGGCCATAATTTAAGTCTACTGTAGCATGAAGTGTGCTTTGAACTTTTGACCCTGAATGTTGTGACTAAAAACGCATTTGAACTTGTGTAACCCTGGATGTTTATTGTTGTTTATCAAAGCTGACCAATACTGTAATGTGCGCTTTCCCTTACCTCCAAAGTTTCCCGAGGGTTTTGCTGAGCTCAGCGTTGTGGAGGTGGGGATACTGGTCTGCCAGTTTTCTCCGTGCGGCCTGTGCCCACACCATGAAGGCGTTCATAGGTCTTTTCACATGCGGCTTGCTTTTGTTGCTGGAGTTTACGCGCACAGGCATAGGCACGAGTGTCCAGTCGTAGCCGTTCAGCACCTGGCTCACTGCCTCGCGGATACCAATGGGAAAGCGATCATCGTCTTCGTCGGACTTGATGGAAATCCCACCAGCTACATCAGATAGGTCGTCGTCGCCGACCCCTGTCAGCTGGGGCTGCGGACCGGTCAGGGGTGAATCTCCTCCGCCTGCGGCACTAGAGGAGTGACCCGGTGACAAGGAGTGACCGTCGTCCGAGACCCCCGGACTCATTTCTAACTCAGATAAACTCTGCTCCTCTCCCGACATCTTTTCCTCTCTTCCAAGAAAGCTTCCTCCCTCAGGTGAGTAACAGAAAGTGTACAGGGTATAGTTTCTTGGCCTATGGGTGTTCAACTACTAAGTCTAGGCGTATCCCTATGTCTGAACTAACGAAGAAGGTCACCCTTTTTCGGGAATATAAACTATGCCTGTTTAAAACTAAAGGATTGCTTCTGTCACTCGAGGTCTCCTTTATATAAACTCCCAGTCAGTCTCAACTCTCAGTCTACGTTCTAAAATTCTGTTAGGATTCCTCATCAAAGTTCTTTCCATCCGTGTTGCTGGTGTCTTACGCTGAGCGCGTCGTGTGGATCCCAGTTTACCTGTTGAGTCCCACCTCTTGCTCCAGTAGAACAGTCTCCTCTCCCTTGCAGTCTCTGAAATTGTAGGCCTTTAGCGAAATACTGCAAAGGACATACCATGTAGAGTATGTATTAGAAAACAATACCCTTGTGAGTGAGTGAAATATATAACATTTTATAAACTGGGTGGTTCCAGCCCTGAATGCTGATTTGCTGACAGCCTTGGTATATCAGACCGTATACCACCACGGTATGACAAAACATTTATTTTTACTTTTCTAATTACATTGGTGACCAGTTTATGATAGCATTAATGCACATCGGGGTTTGTGGTACATGGCCAATATACCACAGCTAAGGGCTGTATCCAGGCACTCTGCTTTGCGTTATGCACAAGAACAGCCCTTAGCTGTGGTATATTGGCCATATACCACACCCCCTCATAACGTATTGCTTAATTATAACCTGTCGGCTGTTAAGCCTGTGTAGGATGGGCTATGAACAGGCAGGTAACTAATAGGGCTATAGAGCTAGGCTGTAGCTTGTTTGCTCAAAATACTTTCATTTTAATTAGCATAGATAAGGATAAACCGGTCATGGGCAACGTGTAAGATCATAGTCACAGCACCACAGACAATAAGATTAGCCTACATGTAATTCGTTATAATGAAGCATGTAATAGAAATTAATAGGAAAAGTGCAAAATTGTAATCATATAGAAGCGAATCTGAAGCCCATACAGTTAGTGTAGTCGGTCTGTTATTCTAGCCCACGCCTCGACTCCTGCTAACAAGCTACTGTTTAAGGTTTGGCACTTATTGCAAGCTCCCCTGAGAGAAAGTGTTGGAATAATATGAGCCCGCGCTAGCACAGGGCTTCGATTTATACCTTGGAGCTCTTAGATAAACATGGACTGGCGCTGGAAATATAAACCGCGTGGGTACGTGTGTATGAGTGTGTGTGAATTGGACGCTGTCTGTTTGAAAAAGTATAGGCTATGGGTCTGTATAGGCCCTATTGGGGTCAAAATGTGTATTTTTGTCCATAGAATCAACGCCCGCCTGTGTAGGCTAACACGACCTTAACGTTTTGATTAAGCGAACTGGATGTCTTTTGGAATTGAATTATTATTTGAATCAGTCATATTGTAGAAATTAAATTCATAATGCTGTTCTCTCTAGTGCCCACTTGATCCTTTGTAACATTTGGATTCCACTGACATAAACACTGCAATGGTGGTGAATTATTAGAACATTGGCGGGACTGTGCCATATCATCTTGCACCTCAACCACGTCATGTTGTGCACCTGGTGGTCACAATTAATTTTCTCGAATAGCTGGACCATATGTCTGTTACGTTGAAGTTTATTAACAAGTCTCTGGCACCGATGATAATCTGAATAGGCCTATGTCCGTATGGGTAACTATGGCTCGCAACAAACGCTCTCCAATTGCGCGTCCGCATATCGTCACTATGAGGCTATGGGCCTACTTTTCATATGACCCGATGACACTCACTCAGGCTACTTAGAATAAAATATTGAAGCTTTATACACTATATATACAAAAGTATGTGGACACCCCTTCAAATTAGTGGATTCGGCTATTTCAGCCACACCCATTGCTGACAGGTGTATACAATCGAGCACACAGCCATGCAATCTCCATAGACAAACATTGGCAGTAGTGAAGAGCTCAGTGGCTTTGGTGGATGCTTGAATGCATAGTGCCAACTTTAAAGTTTGGTGGAGGGGGAATAATGGTCTGGGGCTGTTATTCATGGTTCGGACTAGGCCCCTTAGTTCCAGTGAAGGGAAATCTTAATGCTACAGCATACAATGACATTCCAGACGATTCTATGCTTCCAACTTTGTGGCAACAGTTTGGGGAAGGCCCTTTCCTGTTTCAGCATGACAATGCCCCTGTGAACTTGACTGGCCTGCACAGAGCCCTGACCTCAACCCCATCCAACACCTTTAGGATGAATTGGAACGCCGACTGCGAGCCAGGCCTAATCGCCCAACACCAGTGCCCAACCTCACTAATGCTCTTGTGGCTGAATGGAAGCAAGTCCCCGCAGCAATGTTCCAACATCTAGTGGAAAGCCTTCCCAGAACAGTGGAGGCTGTTATAGCAGCAAAGGGGGGACCAACTCCATATTAATGCCCATGATTTTGGAATGAGATGTTCGACGAGCAGGTGTCCACAGACTTTTGGTCATGTAGTGTATGTATAGGCTAATAACGGTGTTTGTAATGGACATATAAGGCGACAATAATTGATTACAACTCCGGTCTTGGTGCGCTCGCACATTCGAATTGGTTGCATCCAGAACAGAGTTCTTATGTGATTCAATCGCGACAGTGTTTTTTCAATGAGCACATTTCTTTACAAATAAAGTATTTTCACCAGGTTGTCCTTCAGATTAGTTCAGAACTATGAAAGACACACGGTTTGTCTGTCCTGTGATTATTAAAGCAGGAGTTAAATGTCAATTTATGCTCGTCCACATTGAAAACTCTAGTCTAATTTATAGTCAGTATAGGCTCTACGGTATATATATATATATATATATATATATATATATATATATATATATATATATTGTGTAGCCTACAGTATATTGATTGTTCTCTACATTCCTCTTAAATTGTGTTTATGATGTCTAACTTTCCATCAATTAGGCTTTTTCTATAGCAACCGTCATTCATTTACCAGAAAGAAGTGGACTCCAAAGCCCTTCTTATCGCTTGACCTAACAATAAATTGCCCTTAATTTACGAAAATATTTTCCCATGATTGATGCTGTAGACTCTTTCCCTTAGTTAGTTGTAACGTGTTCATTTATTATAATAAAATAAAAACTTTAACATATCCAGACATCTGTATCTGATATATTTTTATTCCAAAACAATTGAATAAAACGTGACAATTATATGGCCTATTTGAGTTTTATCGTGAATTTGGCCTTTGAGCTTGAGTTTTGATGCAGTTCTAGAATAGTGTATGCATTGAACAGGTTTTTGGCACTAACTACTTATCAGAGATGACGAGAACACATCCAGGTTTCTTAAGGCATTATGAAATGGATGATCTTGTTGACTAACTTTCTCTCAGTTAATGAATATATTAGTCAACCTGTAAATACACACGAATAAATAAGCCTAATACTGCCAAATGCCTCATCTCGTTGAAAATAGTTCCATGCGTCATTAATGTTGGGATAGTCAGTAGATGTAATTAAGAAGTCAAAGTTAGCCGTTAATGGGAAAACTTTAACTCGATAAATCCCTGAAGTTATATCTAAAACTATATTTTTCACTGGTCTATAAATAATTGTATAACTTCGAAAGGAACGTTCACGACAAGGCAAACCTAAACGGAATAAATCACTTTGAAGCTGGTTCATAATTGACATTGTATGTCAGTAGGCCTATTTGTATTAGCCTATATAGTCTGTAGCATACACTTGCAAAGTATATATATAATATCTCGTTGGGATGCGTATTAAAAATGTATTTCTCCTGCCAGTCACGATAATCATCTCCTGCTATAACAGAGCAGGCGATGCCCACTTTACACAGCAGGATTATCCTAAGAGACAGTTTAAATGTAATAATAATAATATTCTAATAGTTATAATGATAATAGCCTAATAATAATAGTCTAATAATTTAAATAAAACAATGATTTAGAAAAAATGCAGGTGTAATACATCATTTCTAACTGCACAATTTAAATTAACTTTATGGCTTGATTATTTGACAAATGAAAGAATGAGAGAGAGAGAGAGAGAGAGAGAGAGAGAGAGAGAGAGAGAGAGAGAGAGAGAGAGAGAGAGAGAGAGAGAGAGAGAGAGAGAGAGAGAGAGAGAGAGAGAGAGAGAGAGAGAGAGAGAGAGAGAGAGAGAGAGAGAGAGAGAGAGAGAGAGAGAGAGAGAGAGAGAGAGAGAGAGAGGAAAGTATTTCAAATGCTAAGCGCCTTACTTCAGTAATGAAAAATGAGAGTCCGTGTGTTCCAGAGTTTCCAAAATGACGCTCGCGCTCACTCCCTAGCCCCCTCGCTCGCACTGCACATCTATGAATGCCTGCTCTGTGTCGCACGCCGGGGCTTAAAGAGCTCTGTTGTGTGAGGAAAGAGAAAAAAGTGGGGGACAAAACTTAAAGGAGCAGCAAACTTACACGCATGCAACACCGGCAATCAACGTGATTGGTCGATGATTATTTTGCTCAGTTTCCTGCAGGGCGGGATCTTACTGTCCAAATGAGCATCAATATTATGCCAATATTATGCCTACCTGATGAATGTGGAGACGCTTCAATTGTTTTGGTTAGGTAGGCTACTGATCTATTTCTAGGCCACAGTGCCATCCGATTCTGTGGAATGAGATGCTGCATTTGGGTTTGGGTATTTCAGACTTCTCTAAAGCAATATCTAGCCTATGGAAAATCCATTCTGTTTGGAAAATGTATCTGATATCATCCATACTAGGGGTGTGCTACTTTTTGACCCTCTTGTGGTGATCAGAGTAGGGCAATTCCAATGTGGAACTAAAATATCAGTTTTCTATTATTATCAGGAAGAAATAGATGTTTGTATACGTTGTGATTTTTCAGATCCATGTTATTCTCATACCTCATTATAGCCATTACATATTGGGTAGCAGGTTTTGTTCTAATGTGCTGGATGTTTTATATTATTGATTTAGAATTTGGGCTTCCATCTCTAAATGTAGGCATAGCCTAAATATCTATATAATGCTCATATCATAAAAGAGCAATGTTGACTATGATATTTTTCATGTTAAATGTATTAGAAAGGGAGATTAGCGGCATGCGCAATCCTTTACTGAGAGATTTTCATTTGCAAAAGCTTATAGGGCCACCCCAAAAAGAGACCTCAAAACATAAGCCATCACTCAATTTCAAATGAAAAATGATTTGGGTTTCTGAATCATTCACAAGGCCTGTATTATAAATAGCCTTATGTGCTTTTACGCATGAGGTAAACATTGCGTAATGTGAACGCAATCACAACATTGATGTGTATCTATAGTCCACAAGATCCTTGAACGTGTTCCAATGGAGAAATGTTTTCTTATTATTATTATTATAAGTCATATTTTTTTTATATAAAAGAAAATCGAAGAAGCATAGGCCAATTCTCTGATGTTATCAAATTGTATTTATTTGCCTGTTTCTGCATTTCCTGTTGGTGGTGTGAATTTGTATTTGATTTGAATGATAGGCAACTTGATGTAGTGTGGCCCACAGGAGCTTGCCCAGCACCCTGTCACTCGCATCACTGGATACACGCGTCAACAACGCACTTTGATGTGTCTCTTTTTATCCTGTTTGAAGTGATGTCCGGGGACATCATCTAAATTAGCAGCGGGGTCTCAGGAGAACACACTGATGCTTTGTTTTCGCACGCTCATATCAGAGTCCCTCTCTGCCACTTGGAGACTAGAGGTCGTCGTACTGGGGGCACGCGCTGAACTCCATATTATTAGATATCCTCTATATTCTTGGTGCAGTGCTGCACCTGCTATGGGCAACTTCCAAACATCGTTCTTGTCTCTTTCAATACAGTCCAAGTTTATTACATGTGTTATATAAAACATGTTTATATTAATCTAATTTTAGATAGAGATTTTACGCACGTTTTACGCACACAAACTAGACAATGTGAACAGTTGGCCTATAGGCATTTAGATTTTCATACCAACAAAACATATCTCTCGATATTTTGTAGTAGATTGATTTAAATCGCACTGGCACTGGTTTGTTGGATAGAGCATCAACGTAGGCCTACAGTAGACTATCCAGTGCAGGCCACTGACTGTTGGAATTAAATATAATTCCAAGGCGAACACTGCGCTACTTCATCCTATGTGTGAGTTTTATAATCAGTGCGCAGTCACTTAGATACACAGAGCACACATTTAAAACCAAACAGCATTTGGAGAAAATATATAGAAAGGAGAGATGGGGGGAATATCATGGGCCGAACGCACACAAATACACGCGCTGTTCTTTTCAACAATGACCCCTTGTATTTCCTTCTCCCGACACTACCCCCTCATCCCAAAAAAATCACTTATTTGTTCATTATCCATGAATGTTGACTGTGATAAGGGAATCCTAACCATGAGTGAATCTCTCTGTCTGATTCTCTCTCCCTCTCTCGCCCTTTCATTCCCTCTCTCCTCATTTCTTTGCGCCCTTTGTTTTATCTCAGGTGAATTGCAATCATGTGATCAAACGAACAACCCCCTTCCATTATCCCCTTAAATGAAAAAATGAGGAACAAAACACAGTTCTGTGTATATAAAAAAAGAAAAGAGAAAAATACATGTCTCCCTTTAGTGCGTCTCTTTGTCTGGGTCTCAGCAAACGCTCACATATAGGGGAAAATGCTCCAAGACCTCTACTTTGCTTATGGATCTCTGTCGCACTGTCCAGCTCTTGAGAGGGGGAAACTTAAAATGCAACTCCGGTGGACTGGTTGGTCCTTCAGGATTTGTGGCCTGGCCTCAACTTTGAAGTGAGTTTTTGTGAGAGTGCAGTAAAGAAGGTTGGGAGAACATCAGCAATTAATGGTGTTTTTTTGGGGGGGGAAGACTAGCCTATTACTGCTCTTTTCATGTCCATATATAGCCTACGTTTTGTAAGGCGCGATGTAACATGGAATATTTGAGAAATAAGTGTGATTCGTATAGTAATTTCTGAGCATCAGTGTTTGGGGTGGCTATTATGTATCATACGTTTTTTTGTTATAAGCTAACGATATTGTAATGCAAAAAGTTCAGAAAGATACACTTCATGTACGTGGTTAGTGTTTCTTTATCGAAATCAATATCCTGTAAGGACCCAGCCTTTGTGTGTGATTGTGTTGTGATTTATTTAAGTTAATTAAGAGGGAGAGAAAAGCCAGATGAACATAACTGTGGTCGCATGTGTCGAATCGTTGTTGCTAAATGGCATATTATGTTTTTAACTGCACCGCCATGACCTTACATTTTATGTTCTCCTGTAAGCAAATTATAATATTTTATCGAAACGAAATATTGATGAAATTAGGTCTTTAACAAAGAATATGCTTCCATGCAATTTGGTTGATTAGCCTAATATTAAAGTTTCATTTAGCTCGTTTCTCAATTGTGTAAACACTTAGTAGTCTAGGCGATTGGTGTAGGTTAATAGAAGGCCATAATTCAAAATAACTCAAAAGTTAGACATGCTTATATTGTTATAATCGATTCGCTTATAACATCAGGTTAACTACTGTCAATGCGAATGATTCGTTTTATTAGTTTTTTTTGTGTCGCTTTTAGGCCTAACAATAAGTAATTTCACCGTTAGATAAACTGAAAACTCCGCGTCTAATCCATCTACCAACCTGGCCCCATTCCATCATCGCCACCTAATCATCACCGTCATTCCTAATTGGCATATATCACTCCTAACCTCTCCACCTGATAGCTGATGTGTGGAGAGCGTTTTGGCACAAAAATGGTCGCCGTGCATCACCCAGGTTGGTGCCGCAAAATTGGTGGTGGATGAGATGAGTTTCCCCCTTACTATGTAAAGCGCGTTGAGTACCTCAGTTAGCAGAAAAGCACTATATAAATCCAACCAATTATTATTATTATTATTATTATTATTATTATTATTATTATTATTACAAACATTGGATTAAAACAAGCTTATATGTTATATTCTTCAAGAATCAATGGGTATATATCATTCATTTAAACAACATCCACAAATGGATGTATCAACTAAGGATTCTAGCTTTAAATTTGTTCAGAGATATGGTACTTTATACTTTATAATTCTAGCCTACATTTACTGAGTTTGCTGTAGGACTAAATGGTCAGACTATTGTTTTTGTAACGTGACAGAATAAGACGAAAAATACATTTTCCTCAATTGTACATTAGGCCTAATTTATCAGAATATAAGAGGAAGCATTGATGTAACGAAAATATCTATAAAGTCATGCAAATGTGGCTTTTCAATGTTGGTTGCATACAACTACTAACATGTCATTTATGTTGAAAGCCCAAATGAGTATCAGATCATTATAACGTAACATATTATGTTCTAATGAAAATAAACTTATAGTGGATGTTGTTTTGTCAAAATAATAAAAGTTAATGTCAGACAAATTATAACAAAAATATTTTTTTGTAACAGAAGACTAATTCCTTCACCCTCTGACTTGGCTTGTTAATAAACATGCTTTTTCTATATGATAAAATAGCGTCCAACTTTGTGGTAAACCTTTTAAAAATGAACAATTAATGAATATATTTTCTCTGTATTCTTTTTGTGTCTTTAGAACCAATATTTTAAAATTGTGCTGAACTGTAATGTCTTGACATTTATATATGTAGAGAAGTAAAGGGAGGGTCAAATTATAGAATTAGAACAAATCATTAACATTATGGTATTGATTGAAATAATAATTAAGAGACAAAGGAATAAGAACACTTATTAGGATGAGACTTCTCTTACTTATAGTACATTCATTTATTATATGTTGATTCATAATTATGATTCATTTGCTATTTGTTTAACTTTGTTAATTTAGAATAAAATATGTAGCAGTATTGGGACATTTTCCAGTCACAAACCTTCATCATATCGTCTTAAATCACTATCTGAAAGCAGGATCAAATGGAAACTACAAACTTTGAACGTAGTGTTTTTTACTGTGACTTGTGTTGCTAATTGTTTCCTTCAACATAGAAATGTGGTTAATGTTGAAACTGTGTCTTTAGTGTCTGTTTCCCAGAGATCCGCTGCGTTGGCAGGGACCTAACATGTGACAATGATGATGCCGTTTGTTGTGCAGCCATAGAAGGTTGTGACGTTAACAGTTAGAACTCAGGCCTCGTGACCAGGAGGGTAAGGGGGTCACCCTCAAAGCAGACCGCTAATGTGGGCCTCATGGTCCTGTGACTGTGACACTACCTGAGGGGGCTCTTCCATCAACCTGGTCAGAACAGGGACAGAGATCAACAACATCCTGTGGCACACTAGACTGGATCAGATTTATTCCAATAACAATTAAAGGATAGAAGAAGAAAAACAAGAAAGAAGAGCGAAATACCAGAATTTTCTAGAGCAAATGTATTTATCATTTTGTGTCTGTGAGGGAAAGGTTGACCTTTTGCCTGTGTGCTGGCAGAGAACATTCTTGGGGGAATTCCTGCATTCTCACAAAATAAGAGCATCTGATAGGGGGAGAGAAAGAGCTGGAGAGGGAGAGAGAGGTCAGTGGTCAAAAATGACTCGACTTAGTGTAATGATCTCATCATTTCTGGTGGGATGGGGAGAATTCTGCTGCCATCCATCACTTGAATTAGGTGCCCAGTAAACACCCAAACCCTTCCTCCTCATAATCCTAATTTTGGCACTGAGCAATGGCAGCTGAGATGGATTACGGTGGACATGATGGACTAGGCAAAGATACCCAGAGGTCCATTACAGAACATTAAGAAATTTACTTTAATTTAAATGTAGCTCCCAATTTTAGCTATGTTTTTTTGGTGTCTGGCTTTGTTATGGATATTTTGGAATCCACTTGAAAAATTACAGATTGCAAACTTTACCATACTCTTCTTGGGGTTTGCTTTTCATTTCTGATAAGGCCCACAGACCAGACATTCAGCTTACCAACTCTTAAATGTGGGATCTGCTCTAAGCTGTTAGGCGGTAACATACTTTGCACCTGCACAAAATCAAACAGGTGCACAAATATTTTCCGTTGCAGCAGGTCAGTCAAAGCTGCTGCGATCATCCTGTGGGCTGTGATCATTTGAAGAGCTGGAGAGCCCCCCAAGTCCATTTTGATTACAAATGGAACCGCCATTCTTGTATGTAGTCATTAACAGGTGAGCACAAGGATATCATACAGTCACTCTTCACTTCGAACGTAGAGTCCCAGTGTATCTGTTGTCTACTACTTCACATGAACACTTAGGTGTCTTAGAACCAAAGTTCACAGACACTCAGCACTCCTAGAGTTGAACTCTTTAAGATTCCTTACATTTACTCTATCACAATGACTGACTGAAATTCTTCACAGAAATGCCTCACTGATTGTGATAAATAATGATTAAAGCCCATTAAAATGTCAGGCAATCTTCAAAGGGTTAATAAGAATAATTCAGCATTCCATGAGACCTTCTGACCTTTCTTTTCACCCATCTTTTTAATAAATTGATGCAGCTGCGCAGCGCTTAAATAGTTCCCCCTCTTGAGTGTCTGAGGCTTGCCATGAATCCTGTCTTTGTGTTCCTACCACTGAATTTCCTATTCTTTTGTGTTCTTTTTTTTCTCGATGTTGCTGGTGGTGATGGGGGGAGGAGTAGGTTGGTTGGGTGGTAGTAGTGGTGGGGGGATAGAACTTGGACTGGCTTTCAATGCAGCTGGGGAGCGGGGTGGGGTGGGGTGGCGTGGGGGGTAGCAGGAGAAAATGATAGAAAGAGATGGGGCGAGGAGGCAAGAGGGGATGGGGTGTGGGTCACTTCATTGCAAGCACCATGAATGGCCCATTGTATGTCTTGGTTCATATCTACACTAGGTTGCCAAAGGGAAGAATCTAGTTACTTCAATTGTGTGAGGGGACATCTAAAGAAAATTGATAGGGGGTTGTGGAGTTAGAGTCTGAGGTAAAAATAGCAAGAGTTTAGTTACCTGCCTGATTTTCGGTGGCATTCTATAACCTTTCATTTGCTATTGCATGCCATTTTGAGAATCCTGCCGGTATCAATACCCTTTCAACCATTAACAAATACTTTATTATAATATTTTGCAAATTACTTGTAAAGTTTTGATGATGATGTGCATGCAACTGTGTTTTGCTATCCTTGTTTTTCCTGTGGCTAAGATTTCGAGGCAACTAACTAAACCTTAACGCACATGTGTGCATTTATTATGTATATATTGGGGTATGGTCGGTCTTGCCAGACCAAGGGTCAATTGTAGGCAATAATGACCATGAAGTGACAATGGATTCAGAATGACCCAAGTACAATCATGCTGAGATGATTAGTTATCAATAAAGACTCTGCATATATCGGTATGAATGCAGCCATTGTTGTCCACCACATTGACCTCCTCCAAAAATCAGGCACCCTTTGAAAGTCCCAGTATTGACCATGTAACAGGTGTAATTGGACAAAGATTGATCAATAGCAGAGGTGCATAAAGTTGGTGGCCCCCATGCACTTACCATGACATCGCATCTGAATTCTGCCATCTTTATACACATCTTTACAAACAACAGACTAACTGTTACTTTCTTTATTGCTTGAATTTCTGTTCACTCCACGACTGCTTTCCCATTCCACATCTCTCCTTCGCTCTTTCTTTTCAGTCTCACTCCCTCTCTCTGTCAGTCGGTATGCTCTCTCGCCACTCCTCTAATACAAAAGCATGAGCACTGCTGCAGCTGTGGGAGAAAGGGGGAGATGGAAGCGAACTGGGGGAGACACATGAGGAGTAAGTGAGAAAGCGTTCAATGGAGCCTTGTGTCCCTCCCAACCATTCCCCCTCCCTCCCTCCTCCCCCTCTCTCCTGGAGCAAAACCAATCACCTATTCTTTGGCTCCTGTCACCACTATCTCCATCTCTCTGCGTCACCTTCTCAGTGCCACATAACATAGTGTGTGTATTTGCACGTGCGTGTGTTTGTGTGTGTGTTTCTATAGGAATAACAAGGACTTTTGCCGTGAATATGTGTATTATGTGATAAGATTTGGAAAGTTTTATCCATCCTTGAGTGAGGGGGGGAAGACACAAACATCCTAATTGAGTGGAATGAGAGGCGAGAGATGAGGAGATTCAGTCATTTGCAGAAAATGATGCACAAGAATTTGGAAGAGAACAAAAGTGTCCTTTGTCGCCATGTTACTGTCTGGGTGCTGGCTGGAACGTGGTCACTGAGTCATTTGCATCACTGGAAATATCCAGTTGAGCATGGTCTTGGCCTCCCTCTCAGGCTTGGCCATTTAGTCCCTATACAATATCAATATTCCTACCACATATCTTCTAGCCAACTAGGAGAGTATCAGGGGAAATCACAAACCATACACAAAATGTTTACATGTGTAAAAACAAGCTGGTGTACAGACAAGTGATTATCAATCGGCAATTGCACATCTATGAGCTGTCATATTGTTATAGAAGTTATTGCTGTTAATGAGCAATTACCTTTGGAGGTATTGAGGCCTGTATTCAATCAATTGCAGATAGTGGATTTCTGGATTGTGCTTTTAAAGGTGTGTTTGATTTGCTGTATGTCCTGGATGGAGGAAGTTGACACTTGATTTGAAGGCTAATGTTAAACTAATGATAATAGAACTCTGGTCATATTCTCATGCTGTGATGCAGCGTTTAGTAAGGCTGCTCATCCCCATCATTCCCATTATCAAAAGTCAATCAAAAGTCAATCAAAGTCATCAATCATGATGACAGCTTTAAAAGCGACGGTCACTCCAGGGAGATGAAGAGGGGTGAGAGACTGAGGTGAATAGAGGTCTGGAGGGGGCGCTTAATGACAGTGTAAACTGTGTGAGAATGAGTCTGTGTTTGACTCATCCCTTGCCTAGACTACAAGCCTCACATCCTTTTTGGTAATTACCCACCCGCTGTGATCCTCGCGACCTCACGTAATTAACACGCCTCGAGCAGGGAATGAAACTTTGATTGCCGTGGCCCATGCCCAAGTGGCAGTGTTTGCATCTGTCTCTGCCTTGAATGACTACTGTTCTGACATTGTGGGGATGAAACCACCTCTTTCACAGAAGGCTCTAACACGATAATTAAGATGAAGGCTCTGACAATAGGACATTCAAGCAGTCGTTTATTCCCAATTAGTTGAAGTTAATATAGTTAATAGTCGATCAATCATGGCAATAGGCAAGCAACATATTTTATGGCCTAAGATGTGCTCAGGTTCACAGTGGTGTGTATTCATGGATCCCGAGTGGCGCAGTGGTCTAAGGCACTGCATCGCAGTGCTAGCTGTGCCACTAGAGATCCTGGTTCGAATCCAGGCTCTGTCGTAGCCGGCCGCGACCGGGAGACCCATGGGGCGGTGCGCAATTGGCCCAGGGTAGGGGAGGAAATGGCCGGCAGGGATGTAGCTCAGTTGATAGAGCATGGCGTTTGCAACGCCAGGGTTGTGGGTTCGATTCCCACAGGGGGTATGAAAAATAAATAAAAAATAACATTATATATAATGTAAGTCGCTCTGGATAAGAGCGTCTGCTAAATGACTAAAATGTAAATGGAAGCCAGGCTTCCCAAAAAAATGTACTAATAAAATAATAATAATAATAATGTATCCGTCGTCTCTCTGTGTTTCATAATTTTCCTTTAATTCGCAAGAGGCTGAATGTATCTCACCGGAGACAGCATCCAAGCAAGCAAAACAGCGCCCCTCTGTCTCTGTATGTGTAGCACATCTATCTGATGCTGTCTGATCAAAAAGTGTATGATATTGTTGCTGCCCGTAGCATTGGATGCAAGAGAAGAGAGCGAGCATTTGACCTCCCATGATTAAAAAAATATACATTTATAGCCAATCAGCGTTGAGTTAAACTGAGTGAACTCAACTGTGAATGGTACTGGAGCACCAAAAAAAAGTGTCAAGGGAAGCCAGTTTGGATTTGGCTTCACACCAATCACATCACATCAAGCCAAAGGTCATTGACAGAAAACATTTTTTATTGTTGCATCTCATTGTGTTGTTGTCCTCCGGTGGCTAGATAGCTAGCTAAAATTGTCCCTTTCCTAAATTAGCCATGGACAAGGATAGTGATTTGGACTTGTGGTTTTACTTAATTCTCTGTACTGGCCAATGATTATAATGGCGATTCTGATCTAACCATAAATTCATACATTCTGCCTCTGGCCTGAGAGGATGGAAGTTCAATATGTAGCTAGATGTAGTAGGCTAATGTTAACTAGCTAACGTTGCCCATGAAAGGAAGTTGGGTTAGCGAGCAAGCATTTTAGCCAGGTAGCCTAGGACAACAAAAACAAAAAGCATGTACTGTATGACAGAGTCATAGATTGTTTCGGCAACATGAAAGAGAGGAGGATGGCATTGGAGTTTCTCAACAAGTAGGATGAGTCAACATGCTTTTTTGTACTTACGCACACACACAGAAATCAGTACAATGGACAGCCACATCATATTTAGCTTAGTCCTTCCCCAGTGATTTTACCACCGCACCACTTGTGGTCAGTCGGAGCTATAGGCTTGATCAGTTTTGTTTTGAAGTTCTTATTTTGCTCTTATTTGGTCGTACTACATGTGTTCTGGAAATATTTGGGCTTCATCGCTGAAAGAAACCCAGAGCATAGTACATGAGGTGGACGAGGATAGGTGCCACACCCACTTAATCATTGGTGTTCTTCAGTCCTAAGTTATGTGTTATTATACCTTAATAACAATTGCAAAGATTGGTGATGCAGATCACGTGTAGAACCCACAGACAGAAGCCAGGTTGTTGGCTCATGTGATCATGCACCGCCTGTGGTGCCAGGAGCAGTGGTCTTGGGTCTACTGCGTGATTTGTTGGAAGACTCTCAGGTAGTGAGGGCAGATGCCAATCTCTCCCTCACCCTCCCCTTCTGCCCTCTCACCCTCCCTCCTTCGGCACCTTTCCTCTTCATCTTTCTTTTTTAGTCATCTTTATCCATCCCTTTGACCAATCACCGGGCATGTCACTCTACCTCCCCCCTCACCCACCCCTTCTGCCATCTCTCCCTCCACCTACCCTTCTGCCCTCTCCCCCCTCCCCTTCTGCCCTCTCTCCCTCCTCAGACACATATCTGACCTGTTTCAGATACCTATGCTTAACCCTTGTGTCATTCACTCCATGCTCTCACACTCTCTGACCACATCATAATACTTTTGCCACCAGTGATGATGTGCCCATTCCTTCCTGTGCATCAGGGCAGATGTTGTTTTGATGGGGAAAACACAGAAAGTATAAGAGCAGGGAGATGATGGTGGTGGGGGGGATACAGAAAAAAGAGAGTCACTTTCCAATCATGAGTTTTTCACGGAACATTGAATTAAGCAGCGTGAAAGGGTGGGGGCCTCGGGGGGGTCTGAGGGCGGCCATAGAGATGCCCGAATGAAAGACTTCGTTGTTGGAGGCCGGGAGAGCGAGATGAAAGAGGAGAGGGAGATGGGGAGCAGCCTCCTCTCCCATCGCCTCCTCACCCTGCGGCCCTCCCTCACTCTGCCCATGTGAGCTCGGGTTCAAACACGGGACCCACACACACACACACACACACACACACACACACACACACACACACACACACACACACACACACACACACACACACACACACACACACACACACACACACACACACACACACACACACACACACACACACACACACACACACACACACACACACACACACACAGCAGACAGCAGAGCTACATACTCACAGACACAGACAGACATAGTCTTAGACTCACTCCAAACAATGTCTCCATAAGATGTAACCTAGATAAAGATGATCTACTTACACAGCAGTTGACAAACAGCAACACTCAGTTTTTCAGGTGATTAGTTGTGTTTTTTTTATTAAGTGATGTGGGATTTAGGTCTCGCCAGTTTAACTACCGTTATTGACACAGTGTATGTAATCCCATTACATGTAAACAGAAAGGAGCCAGAGTAAAATAACATCAGTATGAATCCATTTCGATTAACAAATGCTGGAGACAGCAGTGCACTCCTTGTACAAGGGAAAGGGAGAAATGTGCTGCTACAGCAGGTTGTATGTGTTCATTATCAATCAATATTAGATTGATTCCCTTGGGGTAGTAACATTTATACCACAGGCTGTCTTCAAATGTGACGTTGTTCTGTATGCAGACTGGGGACAGAAACATCTAACATCCCTATGTAATGTGAACAAATGTGTTGTGACATTGAAATAACATTGTAATAACAACCCAGTTTGTACAAAGCCCATTTAAAGCAGTGCATCCTGGTCATTATGTCCAAGAGAGGGGTTATTATTCTACTGAATCTCTTGGATAATTTGGATGCGCTTGTTGAATCATGGAGATAACAGATGAGTGATTTCTTGGTTGCCAACTGGCTGTGATATTGTGTTAGAGCAGGAAACACAGAGGGGATGAAAACAGTGGGGATAGGTTCGATTTCACACCAGGTCTAAGTCACATCAGTTGGTTGAAATATGTTTTGTAACAGCAGCTTCAGTGTTCAAGTAGTAGTGTATTAGTGACTGAGTAATAAGAAAACAAGAAGCTTTAGTGTTGTCATTTTCATCGGGGAATAAACTAGTTCTCCTGGGAGGAATTATTTTGGGAATCTGTAACCTTACACTCCTAACCGAGCACCTCATGTGATAAGACGAGGCAAGTGAGCAAGGATAGCAAGATTGAGACAGATGGGAAATATGCAGAAATAGTTGTTAGTGAAAGGCATGTCTGAACATACATTTAATTAAGTTTGACATTTGAAGACAATGTATGGGAGAGAGGAAGAGGGAATATGAAAAGTGAATGATGCAATAGTAAGATAAATGGACGGATCAAAAGTCTAATAAGTCTAATGTGTTTGTAGATATAATGTAAATACTGAGAGGCAAAAATACTCTTACAGAGAGAGGAGAAAAGACAGAACGACCGGAAAGAAGTAAAGAAAGAGAGGAACAGCAGGAAGCGCTTGAATAGGGTGATGAAAATAAGACACATGGTGATGGGTGAGGGATGGAGGAGGTTAGCCAGAAATAAATATAGAGGAAGAAGAGATGAGGAAGATCAGGAAGGAGAGATGGAAAATTAGAAAGGAGGGGAAGAGGGGATGATGGAGGAATACACGGAATATACATCCCATAATTAGCATGGTAATGGCCAGTTAAAGGCCACACAATGGATCACTGTTGAGTCCAAGTTTTTCACTTTGGAGACAATGCACAATAGAGTTGGTATGAGCCCCAAATCAATCTAATAGCCAGCATGTAGCCCACCCCTCTCTCTTTTACCACCCCACCGAACACACTCTCTAACTAATAAAGCGGTATTGCCTCAGGGCTTGAAGCTATAAACTAGTCCTCCCCACTCTGAACCTTTTCATCTGCTGAGCAAAATGCCTGACCACTTCTCTAAAGGTTAAGAGGTCCAAATTGTACCCATTGTTATAGATACTGTAAAGAGACAGTGTATTCTGAGAAGAGCAGAGGATAGAGAATAGGATCGAGCAGGGGATGGCGGGACTAATGAAGAAGACGCTGAAAGGGGAAGTGCCTCATTAGCCTGAAGAGGAGGGTGATTTTAACTTAATTAAAATCGGAAGAGAGGAATGATCTCATCAAGACAGAGGAACACTCAAATGCAGATTTATAAATAAAAAAAACTGTCCATGCTGATACAAAGACTGGGACAGGGACTTTGGATAAGGGAAGTAAAATGTAGTTTTACGTCCAAGTTTTACATACGGAAAATGTATGCACGCATGATTTTAAGTCGCTTAGGATAAAAGCGTCTGCTAAATGGAATATATTATTATTATATTAAGTACCTATGCACACCTGCTCTGGCTAATACACATCTAACTTGGAGCTCATATCAGATATGCAGTGTGTTCAGTGAGGCAGGGTTCAAAGAACCTGGCAATGTGCCTGGGTTTGTCTCCACCACTATTTGACCTCTGTGACCCCTATTCAGATTCCCTATCTATTCTACCAAGACCAGGTGGGTACTTCTTGAGCGTAGCTCTGAAGGTTCCGTAACAGCTCTCTGTAACCTTATTGCCAGACTCTGGTACAGAAACTACATTTTTCTTTTGGATGAGTGAGTCAGTTTTTATTCTCTCGTGTGTTGAGGCTGCAACTGTTTCTGGACATAATTTCCCACCATACCATCAGACCATTAGACTACCAGAGACGACTCTGTCCTGTCCTTGATTTCCTGCTCCAGAGACTCCTTTATTTAGTTAATACGGCAATACACTGTGGCTTGTAATCAGTAATGGCCTTAGATCCCCTTGATACACTACGTATTTTACGATTTTATGCTCTTCATTTTACATTTGTCCCGTAAGTCGCTTAACAAAGCATGAATGATCAGACATAACTGCCTCAGTCTGAGAGTTGATCTAGGGAGCTGGGTGGTGAACACACTGGATCAAATCTACCACTAGAGGGAACCTTTGCCTCAGTATACTCTACTGGAGACCTCACTGATGGAATAGTCTTCAGAATCACCTAGTGGCACAGCATGAGAACAACAACCCCAACCTTCCTTCCCTTCTATATCTCCTCACTCGCTTACTGGATTTCCTTATCTGGATTCAAGTGTTTGTTTGTTAGTGGACAAATATTGTTCATATTCTACATGTACAGAGACAATCAAATAATAGACATTATAAATATTTATTTTCAACATCAAAAGGTATACACAAGGAATAAAGTGCATTATATTATTACACGCTGTTCAAGCTGGTGTTGGTCAGGGCATTTGTATGTTCTGTTCTGTGTTTCTCCACGCATGGTTTTGAATATCACACTTAATGCATGTTAATAGAGGTGTGCAAGCAGGAAGACTGAGCGGCAGAGATAAATTAACACAATTATTTTAGGAAATAATATTACACAATTGGTTTGTTTTACAAACATACATTGTAAACCAGATATGGTAGCGTAATAACTGGTCATTTTTGTGCTTAAAGATTGCTCACCGTTATCTCTCAGCATTTACTCCATGCAGATGCTAGCATATCGAAATGTACACACAACCCGTCAAACACAGTATGTTCATTGTGGAATTTTGTTTAACATAAAAATATAAAGTACCAGTTGCATTGTGTTAGCAACTTTTCCCATGTGCCTCAACTGTCACAAAGGTCTGGGTATTTTAAAAAGTGCAAGTTTTGATTTGAAAAGCATACTGTCATACTGAATGCCCAGTGCTCTCTCTCTCACACACACAGACACAGACACAGACACAGACACAGACACAGACACAGACACAGACACAGACACAGACACACACACACACACACACACACACACACACACACACACACACACACACACACACACACACACACACACACACACACATTCAAGTTTACATAATCTTTACAAACAATTTTGCAGATGTAAAAATGTCAAAAGTTATGCAATAACAAAATGATGTTAGAAAATGATGAAGAGGAAAACAGGTGCAGTGTAGTGCAGGAAACAGTCAAGGTACATGTACATCTTTCAGACAACTACACACAATAGGAGCAAAGGTGCATGAGATTCAAGGGTCAGAAAAACAATTTGAGTAATTTCATACACAAACCATATCCCAACAAACAAGACAACGTTGGTTATATTTGACTTGGTGGGAAAGAGATGAAATATAGAAACTTTGGAATACACAAGATGTTTCTAAATTCAGTCTCTCTAAAATCAATCTTTATGAGATCTCAAGTTCTAAAGAGAACTGCTTTCAGATGATTCCCCAAAGGTATCTATCAGGAAAGGGAATGTCTTAAAGGTGACATGAGAGGCCAGATAAGTAACTTATGATAAGTTCTCTACTAATCACTGAAGAGAGAGAGGGAGTTGCCATTATGTTACATTCATGCTCATTTTGCAAAACAAAAACAGGGCTTTAATAACATTTTTAGAAAAAGCTATCCAATTCTGGAAAATGAAAAGACCTCGTTTTTTTCTCCAGCAAATGAAGAACTGGATTTCAGACAATAAGTCCCTTAGCTAGGATTATTCAATGATTGCATTGGTCATTATATTGTTGTTATTACGCACAGTAACAACCGATAAGTTATTCATTGATCTATGCTAAAGACACTATGAAAACAATGTGTGTACAGTAGTAAATTAGGGAGCAAAGAGGCTCAGATTAAAAGTTGACTGAGGAAAAATAGTGCAAATAGTAGAAAGCAGCAAACGATCCTGTCTATTATATTGCACACCTGAATTGAGAGTTGATATAGTATTTGAACCCATGTATGATTCATATTACATATTTATTTCATATCACCATTCATTTTATGTTTTGGTTGATAATACATCAAAATATCATGTATCATGTCCAAATTAAACAAACTATGTAATAAGACTATGTAGATAAACATCATACCTATCTACTTGAATGTCACTCAAATTTTCTGGGTATCTTCCCTGCATATTTCCTTCTGAGACAGTTTCTGAAGCAGAAGTCCTCCTTTGGTTAAATGTCTGTTTATCCTTCATTACACACGTCTCAACATGTCATTATTTGTCTCATCCTCAGCTCTCTACTGGAACGGTCCATTCATCTCTTGGTGTTCCTTTCCTATTACACCATTATAAAAGTAAAGATTTCATACAATCTCATGTGTAATGATCTCTCTAGGTGACCGTCCCACAGCCCAACTGAGGTACACATATGGGTGAGGTGTGCAGAGTAGGACCACTACCTTAGCCTAAACCCAGAGCAAAACGTGCAAAATACAAAAGGAAGACCTCTCTTCAAGACCTACAGGTAGGTCTATATGAATATAGGGTTTGGAAAGGGTCTGAGGGTGCCATCCCTTTGCCTCAGATTCCTGACTCACTTTTAAATGTCAGTGGATCACGAGTAATGGTAGTCTGTAGAATGTCAAAATCCATCTGATTGTCCATGTCCAAAACGCACAGCACGTTGCTGCCGGATGTCATTGTGGCTGTGTCCTGAAACAAATTATGAAAGTCTACAGAACCTGAATTCCTCCTTTCCTCCTCCCTGTCTTTTCCCTTTTGCCTATCCAGTTCCTCCTCGTCCTCTCCACAGCTCAGTGCTACCTCATTCTCATAGCAGAAGGCGCTGGGGGAGTGGGGGGTTGCGAGGTGCTGGGTGATTCTGGGGCTGGTTGGGAATACTAAGTGGGAGGAGGTGGATGAGGCAGGCCGGCTGGCCGTCTCACTGAGCTCCTTGGCGCTGCAGTGGGGTGTGGAGGGCACCTCGTAGGTCTTGTGGAAGCGAGCATAGTCCACCTGATACTTGGTTCGGTCCTCAAAGATCACAGGCTCAAATCTATGCCCCCATAGGATCTCCTTAGCCAGATAGGAGCTGCGGGCCTGGGTGGTCATGGCGGTGGCCTCCACCATACCCTCCAAGATCACTACGATCTCAAAGTCATCCGACTCCAGATCAGCCCGGCTCAAAGTATACAGGGGGCTGTCCTCGTCGATCTCATGGACGATAACCAGAGGAGAAACCAGGAAGAGTCTGTCTATGCCTTCGTCGTAGCCTACATTGAGATCCCTCTGCTCTAGAGGGATAAACTCTCCCTCTGCCGTGATGTAGGGTCGAATGAGCTGTGCCCGCACATGGGCCTCCACGATGTGGCTCTTACGCAGGTTACCCACCCGCCACATGAGGCACAGCTTGCCATCGCGCAGGGAAATCACAGCGTTTTTAGAGAACAGCAGGGTCTGGTTCCTCTTCTTAGGGCGTGCCATTTTTACCATGATTGTGCCAAGCATGAAGGAGTCAATGATGCAGCCCACTATGGACTGGACCACCACTGTGATCACTGCCACAGGGCACTCCTCAGTGACACAGCGCCACCCATAACCAATGGTGGTCTGGGTCTCGACGGAGAATAGGAAGGCTCCGACGAAGCCCTCCACATGAAGGAGGCATGGCTGCCACTTTTTCTGCACCCCTTCAACTTCACCAAACCCAAGCCCATTCCCTTCCAACCCTGAAGAAGAACTCATTCCAGGGTGCTCGTCAAAATCCCCATGGGCTCTGGAAACTGCATAGAAGATTATTCCAAAAAACATCCAGGACGACAGGAATGTTGAGCAGAAGAGGAGTAGTAAGTGTCTCCAGCGAATGTCCACACAGGTGGTAAAGATGTCGGCCAGGTAACGTTGTGATTTTTCCTCCATGTTAGAGAATACCACATTGCAATGCCCATTTTTCTTGACGAAGCGACTTCTTAGTTGGCTCGATCCTGTGGTAGAGATCTTTCCGTTGTAATTGTTCATCCTATGACCTATGGCTCCTGATATCTTATCTCCTCCGGATGTGCCACAAGGGGAGTGGAACCGGCTATTTGGCGAGCTGTGGCCGTTGTGGAGCCCAAGTGTGGAGATCTTCAGGCCCTCCTCATCTGATGCTGCGAAGCTGTACCTGTTGGGTTAACAAATGGGGAAAGTATGGATAAATAAGAAAGAGATGTGAGAGTGGTTTGAGAGAGGGTGTAGAACAGGAAGAGTTGAGGTTTAAATACAGTGTCCATAATCTCATTGGACTATCTGTTCTTACCAGTGTGCCCTACAGGACACAGTGACTATGCATAGCTTGCCAACTCTGCACAGTGAGAGAGACATAATGTATGACTCACATTCTCTCATGCATTAAGACCGCACTTAGACAGGATATGCTGTGAATGAGAAATGCATTACAGTCCTATAAGGGTATCCTTCCTGAATACAAAGGTAGCATAAAAATATGCTTTCTCACTTTCCTCAAGACCATTTGACCTACCTCTGGTAACCTCTTAATATTGAACAGACTGACCTGTCTCTCTCCTTTGGAAAGGATAACCTGGGAAGGTGAGTTGTGTTTAGCTATGTGAGAGGGATTGCGGTCATCATGGGTTTAGGGATTATACCTGAGCCAAGTCTCTTGGCAGCCTATGTTGACTGGGACATACAGACATTATATTGACCAATTTATAGTGCTCCATTGATCAGGAAACTATATTCAACCATATACTAATTGCATTTTTAATAGTTGTACTATTTTGGTTCCATTAATTTGATATTCAAGTTATGTACACTGGCGAGCTAAGGTTGTCCATTTCCCTGTAATAACTCAAATAAGGAGAAGCATTGTCAGCTTTGGGGACATAAGGAATGACCAGTGGTGGAAAAAGTACCCAAATGTCATACTTGAGTAAAAGTCAAGATACCTTAATAGAAAATTACTCAAGTAAAAGTGAAAGTCACCCAATATAATACTACTTGAGAAAAAGTCTAAAAGTATTTGGTTTTAAGTACACTTAAGTATCAAAAGTAAATGTCATTGCTAAAATATACTTAAGTATCAAAAGT
The DNA here is from genome assembly GCF_964263955.1 of Coregonus lavaretus. NCBI lineage: Eukaryota > Metazoa > Chordata > Actinopteri > Salmoniformes > Salmonidae > Coregonus > Coregonus lavaretus. The sequence continues at coordinate 44,924,556 of NC_139989.1, forward strand.
AAAAGTATAAATCAGTATAAACCAGACGGCACCATTTTCTTGTATTTTTTATTTACGGATAGCCAGGGGCACACTCCAACACTCAGACATCATTTAAAACAAAGCATGTGTGTTTAGTGAGTCCGCCAGATCAGAGGCAGTAGGGATGACCAGGGATGTTCTCTTGATAAGTACGTGAATTGGACCATTTTCTTGTCCTGCTAAGCATTCAAAATGTAACGAGTACTTTTGGGTGTCAGGGAAAATGTATGGAGTAAAAAGTACATTATTTTCTTTAGGAATGTAGTGAAGTAAAAGTAAAAGTAGTCCAAAATATAAATAGTAAAGTAAAGTACAGATACCCCCAAAAACGACTTAAGTAGTACTTTAAAGTATTTTTCCTTAAGTACTTTACACCACTGGGTATGACACAGGTATGACAGCTTCCTGTCATGGTGTCCTCACCTGTTGGCCCGTGCTGTTCCCATGGCACCAGTGATCATCAGGTGGTCAGTAGGTCTATAAGTGGGGTGGGAGGCTGGACTCAGTAGTCTACTGCGAAAGATTTGGTATCGGCATGGCAACTGTCAATGTGTGCATGGATGGCATCCCCGGTGAAGACCACTACAGGGAGAAAGATTATACATTTTGCCAAGATTCCTATACAGTACAGGTGTAGGATCTTTATTTTACCTATATAATCACAGCAAAATAATCCTGCAGCAAAAGGATTCCAACATTTAGTCCATAATGTTGCTTGATTGGTGGTTAGGCTATTAGCTGGTCAAAATGAGCCTACATGAAAAGTGGAATACTGTTAATATAACTGTGTGTTAGTACAGGTTTTCAGTGAATGTATGAAATCACAAAGCTCACTGCATTTCCTGTGGCTCAGGAAAATTCTCAGCCAAAAAAATTATGCTAAAATTAAGATCCTACATCTGTACCTGTGCATCACCATATTATTTTGCACAGATTTTGATAACTAACCCTCAACATTCGTAACTGATTTAGTGTGAGCATATTTTATTGAGAGAACTATGATTTGATGTGACCCGGTTTTTGAGTTACACACATATATCTTCAAGTAAGAGTTCAGTCCTGAGGTAATACATCTCTGTGGTTGGTTGTGTTATTTGTCTCTTTATAGAGGAAACACACCTGCCATTACTTCATGTCGGCGCTAAATAAAGACTTCAACGAAACTAAACAACTTGGTTCCACAATGATCTTCACATTTCCTAGCATCACACAATGTTAGAAAATGGCTCAGGGTTGTTTCTGTCATTACGTAATTCTCAGCCCCAAAATAAAATAAATCCCTCTCATAATCCTTGCATCATAATACCTACGATACGAAACACTTAGAAATCCAAGATCAGGTAATAGCTGTAGCTTTATTTTGTGAAAACATACAAAGGTTTTGTGTAATTGTGAAACTACATAATTTGAGACCTTCGCACGACAAGGCCAGTTTTCCTGACAGATCAACCGCCAGATGTGAGGATCTATGTAACAGTCCACAAAGCCAAACATGGTTGCCAATGGAATTGTCTGGAAGAACATTGACATATATTTTTCTCTCTAAATGACTGAATTTACAATACAATGACATTGTTAGGATTGTTATCAAAGTTTTTCACACTTCCCAGTGGTCTTATGTTGTGCATTCTCCCACAGGTACTCCTGGTTCAGGAAGGCAACATCAACTGAGGACATGATGCAGGATTACACTGAAGATCAAATCTGTCAATGCCGGAGTAATCATGATGGTGATCACTTTTTGGTTACAGGAGTTGAAATGAGACAGGTACAGATGCAGTGCTGCAGGTGACTAACAGCGAGCGGTTTCCATAGGAAGCCTTTACTGTGGAATTTGGAAGGTGACTGTGTGGTGAAGCGAGGGGGATGGAGCAAAACGGTAAAGCCACTAGAGACATGGTGGAGGGGGCTGGTAAGAGCTCTTCAGGATGAGTCACAGAGAGGGAAAGATTCAAGAGTAAACAGAACACATCTTAAACTGATTCACAGAGGTTTAACAAAATTACATCTAACAGTCACTCATCATCACAGTGTAAGGAGATGATGAGTGCATAGATAGACTTAACTTTGGGAAGAGATCGTCTGAATGATAATCTTTGTTACACAACACTGACAGATACTTAATCCCTCTCGAGCAGGAGGTGTATGTGTGCGTGTGTGTATGTGTGTGTGTGTTGGCTATGGAGGGGGGCTTCCTTTACTGTATCTTTATGTGTACTTGTCTGGCAAGGCCATTCTTAACCTGTAATCTCTTAAATTGCAGATTAATAGTCTCCTAATCTCTAGTCTCAAACAAGTGATATGAAAGGTAGATCTAAATAGAGTGACCTCGTTCAGATTTCCCACACACTAATCCCATATGGATGGAGAAGAAAAGGAGGGAAGACGGTGCCGGTGGCGGACAGTGTTGTGGAAGGATTAAGATGCGAACAGGACTTCTCCTAAACCACATCATACTTATCCCAGGGTAGTCACTGGAGCAGGATTACATTATATTTGGCATATGGGTCCTTACTGCATGTTAAGGCATATCTTGAAGTGCTTTGAAAGGCTGGTCATGGCTCACATCAACACCATCATCCCGGAAACCCTAGACCCACTCCAATTCGCATACCGCCCCAACAGATCCACAATTGACGCAATCTGACAGCCTATAGGGAGGAGGTCAGAAACCTGGCAGTGTGGTGCCAGGACAACAACCTCTCCCTCAATGTGAGCAAGACAAATGAGCTGATTGTGGACTACAGGAAAGGGAGGGCCGAACAGGCCCTTATTAACATCGACGGGGCTGTAGTGGAGCAGGTCGAGTTTAAAGTTCCTTGGTGTCCACATCACTAACAAAATATCATAGTCCAAACACACGAAGACAGTCGTGAAGAGGGCACGACAACACATTTTCCCCCTCAGGAGACAGAAAATATTTGGCATGGGTCCCCAGATCCTCAAAAAGTTATACAGCTGCACCATCGAGAGCATCCTGACTGGTTGAATCACCGCCTGGTATGGGAACTGCTCGGCATCCGACCGTAAGGCTCTACAGAGGGTAATGCGTATGGCCCAGTACATAACTGAGGCCAAGCTTCCTGCCATCCAGGACCTATATACTATGCAGTGTCAGAGGAAGGCCCAAAAAATTGTCAAAGACTCCGACTGTTCTCTCTACTACCGCACAGCAAGCGGTACCAGAGCGCCAAGTCTAGGTCCAAAAGGCTCCTTCAGCTTCTACCCCCAAGCCATAAGACTGCTGAACAATTACTCAAATGGCCACCCGGACTGGCCACTCCCTGTATATAGCCTCGTTATTGTTCTTTTATTGTTTTACTTTTATATAATTTTATTTTTAAAAAATATTTAGTAAATATTTTCTTAACTCTATTTCTTGAACTACATGGTTGGTTAAGGGCTTGTAAGTAAGCATTTCATGATAAGCTGTTGTATTCGGCGCATGTGACAAATAAAATTTGATTTGATTTGATCTCAAACACATAGGAGAATAGGTGGGCCGAAGCAGTCCTCTCTGAGATGTATAAAAGAAACAGTACACATATTAACCTATCGATGGCTGTTCAAAATGGGTAGGATTTGGTTGCAGTGTGTTTCCTGTTGTCATTATGTAAACTGTTTGTATTTGTTGATGAGAAAACAATGGGATGTAGGCCTACAAGGAAACTAATAAGAAAATAGAAGAATAAAGGTGGACCCAACCACAAGTTCCTTTTTTTCTCAATATGCTACAGTTAAAGCCCATATCGCATCCTGAGTGAAAATAAAAAATGCTTTTTTGGAATACAAAATACCAGATGCAGGGTTTGGGATTGTATAATTGAATTATACAACATGACGTGGCTAATAAGAGCCTGTTACAGCAGTAATTAATGTTGGCGGTACAGTGTGAATGAGTTTGTCTATGTTGACCTTTACTTTTCTCTGGCTTTGGTAAATTTCCTGAATCCATTCAGATGCAAAACTTTGTCTGGTCAAATTAGATTATGATGATAATAAACTATTTTAATCTTGTCAGTTCCACGAACAAGCCAGAAATTCAGTTGATCAATCCAGTCTGGGCTCTCAAAGATTTCACTAAGTAGGTTTATTGATATCATTCCTACAGTGGAACAAATTAAAGCATTTCTTTCTTCCATGAGCCACTGTCTAATGTAGCTCAATTGGTAGAGCATGGCGCTTGTAACGCCAGGGTAGTGGGTTCGATCCCCGGGACCACCCATACGTAAAAATGTATGCACACATGGCTGTAAGTCGCTTTGGATAAAAGCGCCTGCTAAATGGCATATTATATTATTATAATGTCAAAGAAACATGACCAACTGACATCTGACAGTCTAGAAATTCCCATCACCCTTTATTTGTAACAGATCAATTCCTGTCTCCCTGCGTGCCAATCATGTTGAACGATCTGGAACCTTTTCTGTCTGTTTACTGTTTACAGCTAGGGTAGTGTACCCTAATTAGGGTCAGTCAACAACAGCCCCCTACTAAGTAGTGATTGATCAACCCCAGTCATCACGACCATTGCATGCATGGCTTCAACTGAGGACTGTCTGTTTAAACAAGGAAAGTGTTACATAATGAAGGGCAAAGTAGATCAATGTCATTCTTTTTGCAGCTAAATGGGGTGAATCCTCTGCTTTGTTCATTTTATTACTATTTCTATTGTATTACTATTATTATTTTAACCTGTATAAATGTTGTTTTAGAAATGTGCTGAAAATTCTAATTATATGGGAATTATATGGTAAGGTGGTGTTGGCTTTGTATGTGGAAAAAGTTAATAACTTGTTTCATCGTTGCTAAATCCCAGTTTTTAGAACACAGATGCAGAATCACAACTGAGTTTTACCAGTAAGGATCGCCTGGCCACACAGAGTTAACTGTGGGATTATCCGTTTCATTACAACATCAACTTTCCTCTCATTTTCATGAGCTTCTGTTCCCTGTGTTTATTTATATATCCCTCCCTGTCCCCGTCTCCTGTTTATTGCTCTGGTGTGCTGTAGGCTACTCTACAGATCCATCCTTTATCGACAATATCCTCTGCACATATTTACTGTAACTTTGACATTTGGATGTAATCCATTATTCTGAATGTGTCTGTAAACCCTGGGTTAATTCACTCTCAGTTTGTGAACAAAACATTGAGATTACCTCAAACACAGACTAAATGAACCTACAGAGGAGCAGGTTTTACTGTCATAACAGCGGATGACTATGACTGATGCCTGGATGCCCTAGAGATGAAATAAGATTGAACTGTATAATAAAGTACATGTTTGCTCTATCCCTACACAGCAGTTTCCTTGATGTGTATGACTATGGACTGGGTGACGCAGTGCCTCATTGAGCTCTAGATTGATGGAAGGACAAACTTTAATGGGGAATGGTAGTGTTTAAGTGTCTCATGCAAATGTCTTGAGCAGGTATTATTGTCAAGTATTTAGTAGGAGATATCCAAATAACCAAGTTCACTATTGTAAATTAAATGTATATTTTTTTAAATATTTTTTTATCTCAGTTAAACCAAGGTTAAGCATCTTATCAATAGTAGAATACCCAGGTGAGAAATGGCAGCTGTTCCAGTAACCATGAAATAGAAGAGGCATTTGATTCTCACTGGGTTCAGAACTAGGCTTCATTATTTGTACATTATCTTTTTTTAAATTATTTTTTAAAGGCTGTGAAAAATGCATTTTCACTTCGTCAAGTCTGTGAATCCTATTTCCCACCACAAACGTCTTGACATTGTAATGTGCATTGGACACTGGGGACCTTTACGCATTTTAGGTTATGATTTAGGATAATTGATAAATAGGCCAGGCTTACTCACCTTAAAAACAACAAGTTATTTTGTTGTGCAGCTTGCTTGTTGTTTAGATCCACTTCTGAATTGTAACCTGAATTCTGAATAGTCCACTCACTCTTTGAAATGAAGGATGTGTAACCCAAAGAGTCGCTGTTGTGCGCCTTGTCTTTCGGCAATTGTTCTATCCTGTTCTGTTTCCACTCTCATATTCCTTTAACATAAATCACACATTTTTGCATATCTTTATTGTTTTTTTCCCTTTTGTTTTTTAATCCTTTGTTGTCCTCTGCTACCTTCTAACTGACTCCTGTCTCCTGTAATCCGGTCAGTGCGCGCTCTCCTCGACAGACTCGTGCACTGGAGTCTCCAATTGCTGTGTCAATTTACTCTGTGAAAAGTGTGTGGGTTCGAGGGGGAGAGGGGGTGCTTGTCAGTTTGATTATGTCTCCCTCACGTCTTTATATATATGTGTAGGCGTTAAATGATGCGTCCCCTTCTCATTTTACTGATGACTGAATCTCGAATCTATGTCTCATTGGAATAATAGTGGTGAGATTAATATGAAGTAGTTGTAGAAATGGGTATCAAAGTTGTTATAACCTTGTTAATACACTACCAAGCTACTTGGACTGAATTTTGCCACTAAATCGCGTATTGAACTCTGTATAGAATAAACCATCATTTCAGTTCCTTGAATATTTTACCCACTCACAGTGGCTCTCAGGCTGGTTTCCAGCCCATTATCTCTGCCAGTGCAGTCAGTCTCACTGTCAATGCATGTTAGTCTCCAACCACAGTCATACACTCCCCTAAGGCACTCTGCCAGACCTGGTGCACTTGGAGTGGTAATCTTCACTCCTTTACATAAGAGGACACTTTATAAAGTGTAGTATTGTAAAGTTGTTCTCTTTTTCTCTTGATTTGGCACCATATTTATGAGAACAGTTATTTGTGAAATACATTTTATGAACTCCATGACAGTGTACACTACTGGTCAAAAAGTTTTAGAACACCTACTCATTCAAGGGTTTTTCTTTATTTTTACTATGTTCTACATTGTAGAATAATAGTGAAGACATCAAAACTATGAAATAACACATGTAATCATGTAGTTAACAGAAAAGTGTTAAACAAATCAAAATATATTTTTATTGAGATTCTTCAAATAGCCACCCTTTGCCTTGATGACAGCCTTGCACACTCTTGACATTCTCTCAACCAGCTTCACCTGGAATGCTTTTCCAACAGTCTTGAAGGAGTTCCCACATATGCTGAGCTCTTGTTGGCTGCGTTTCCTTCACTCTGCGGTCCAACTCATCCCAAATCAACCAAAAATCTCAATTTGGTTGAGGTCGGGGGATTGTGGAGGCCAGGTCATCTGATGCAGCTGATGTCCTTCTTGGTCAAATAGCCCTTACACAGCCTGGAGGTGTGTTGGGTCATTGTCCTGTTGAAAAACAAATGATAGTCCCACTAAGCTCAAACCATATGGGATGGCATATTGCTACAGAATGCTGTGGTAGCCATGCTGCTTAAGAGTGCCTTGAATTCTAAATAAATCACAGACAGTGTTATGATGAGTTTCTGTTATCGAGAAGTTCATGATGCAAGAGAGTATGGGACACAGATGGAGAGTTCATTCAGACATTATTTAATGGTTACAATAATGGATTCAATGACTGGCATAGCCTCTTGTCATATGAATAACTTCCATACAAAATCTCTCAGTTTATATAATGCTCTCCCGATCTACTTCTGTCCAACATCTGCCAACCATCATTGAGTGTCACTCATCTACCACAATATCATCCCCATACTTGGTATTGTGTCACCCTGGCCATTCCCTCACGTACACCTTCTAAGAATATGACAAGTGACCCCCAATCTATCTTGGCACTCAGACCTTCTGTCCCTCACTAGTGACCTCTATAACACATGGCGTGTCCTTGTCCTCTCTCCCTCACATACATCTTATGAGTTTTACATACATTAATGAATCTTGTATCACAAATCATTATAACAGACAGTGTCACCAGCAAAGCATCCCCACACCATAACACTTCCTCCTCCATGCTTTACGGTGGGAAATACACATGCAGAGATCATCCGTTCACCCACAAAGACACAGCGGTTGGAACCAAAAATGTCAAATTTGGACTCCAGACCAAAGGACAAATTTCAACCGGTCTAATGTCCATTGCTCGTGTTTCTTGGCCCAAGCAAGTCTCTTCTTCTTATTGGTGTCCTTTAGTAGTGGTTTCTTTGCAGCAATTCAACCATGAAGGCCTGATTCACACAGTCTCCTCTGAACAGTTGATTTACATTTAAGTCATTTAGCAGACGCTCTTATCCAGAGCGACTTACAGTTAGTGAGTGCATACATTATTTTTTTATTTTTCATACTGGCCCCCCGTGGGAATCAAACCCACAACCCTGGCGTTGCAAACGCCATGCTCTACCAACTGAGCTACATCCCTGCCGGCCATTCCCTCCCCTACCCTGGACCAATTGTGCGCCGCCCCGTGGGTCTCCCGGTCGCGGCCGGCTACGACAGAGCCTGGATTCGAACCAGGATCTCTAGTGGCACAGCTAGCACTGCAATGCAGAGCCTTAGACCACTGTGCCACTCGGGAGACCAGTTGATGTTGAATTGTGTCTGTTACTTGAACTCTGTGAAGCATTTATTTGGACTGCAATTTCTGAGGCTGGTAACTCTAATGAACTTATCCTCTGCAGCAGAGGTAACTTTGGGTCTTCCCTTCCTGTGGCGGTCCTCATGAGTGCCAGTTTCATCATAGCACTTGATGGTTTTTGCGACTGCACTTGAAAAAACTTTCAAAGTTCTTGAAATGTTCCATATTGACTGACCTTCATTTCTTAAAGTAATGATGGACTGTTGTTTCTCTTTGCTTATTTGAGCTGTTCTTGCCATAATATGGACTTGGTATTTTACCAAATAGGGCTATCTTCTGTATACCCCCCCTACCTTGTCACAACACAACTGATTGGCTCAAACGCATTAAAAAGGAAAGAAATTCCACAAATTAACTTTTAACAAGGCACACCTGTTAATTGAAATGCATTCAAGGTGACTACCTCATGAAGCTGGTTGAGAGAATGCCAACAGTGTGCAAAGCTGTCATCAAGGCAAAGGGTGGCTATTTGAAGAATCTCAAATATAAAATATATTTTGATTTGTTTAACACTTTTTTGGTTACTACATGATTCCATATGTGTTATTTCATAGTTTTGATGTCTTCACTATTATTCTACAATGTAGAAAATAGTAAAACATAAAGAAAAACCCTTGAATGATTAGGTGTTCTAAAACTTTTGACCGGTAGTGTATATGGGGTTTGTCTGAACTTCATCCATAGATATGACCTAATGCTCAGTGTGAAATCTGAAGTTGCACCGAGCTCTCATCATAACTTGACATGTTTTTGCTGTAATATTGAAAATAAATGGCAGATAATTAACCTAATTGGAAACAACCCATAAACGTATGCCAGTGCAGTGTTCCTTATCTTGGGTATGGGTGGAGCCCAATTGTTTCTATGGAAACCATTTCCTTTTACAATCTTCTCTCTCCCTTTTCTCTGCTCCTAAATTATAGAGCAGAGGGGGCATCTTTTCAATACGCTCTCCTCCTCAATGGAAGGTGGGAGTATGTCTGTCCATATGACAGGCTCAGAGAAGAGGAGTGAGGGGGTGGACTGAGATAGGTACCAAGAAGTGACTGAAGAGTGGCTGAGGAGAGATGGAGAATGGATGTTGCGGGGCGACAGGAGCTTGGAGAAAAGGTACTATAGTATGAGCATTTGAGGTGTGTTAATGAAATCCAGAGCTTAAGATGCAAAATATTCCTCCTGATATGTAGCTGGCCACTGACTCAGCTGAGCTGTATACTGTAATGAAGGAAGGTGTGCCTATCAAAAGGTTATGGGGACTAATCTGACACCCAGGGCTGATTACTGGCTATTAATACACACACAGAGGAGACATCTTGTGGTCATCTTCTCCTCAGATCCTACTGTAGCCTGTCTGGTCACTCTGTCTGACCCTCTATACTGTCCTCCTGGCAGCCAGAGACCATGACAGGTGTATAATGGTGAAAAAAGTCACATCTAAATCAATTTAAAGTGGTTTTCCTTTTTTTTGTGATTAGAATTAGATATACCTTTATATTATTGCTAATGTTGATCCCTTCATATACTTTTATATTATCTAATGTTGATCCCTTCATACTTGTAATAGTACAGTTGGACATGTTTATGAACAGGTCATATACTGTATGCTCAATGTCTATCTTTACAACAAACATAATGAGGTAATAACTCAGTACTACCAGAACAATATATTTGGCAAATAAGTAATCTCATTGAAGAATACTGCCTATGTGACCATATAGACACTAGAACACACAACTAACTATACACTCACAATTGTCCCCTTGAAACGTACAGACATGCTTTTGCTCTGCTATTAGTTCAGGACTTAACACTTAGATGCTCAGGGGAAGTTTTTCCATTCGGTAAGGGGGAATGATGGAAGGCAGTGACTTGCGACAGACAGAACGACAGAGGGAGTGGATTATAATCACACTGCTGGACACAGGAACAATAATTTAGGAGCAGGTGACCAGGAAGGGAGGGTGAGGGGTGCCAAGCAAGAAGAGGTTGGTGATTAGTTTTGACGATGATTCAGATATTTAAGAGGATTGTAGGGTAGGCAGGGAGGAGGAGGAGGAGGTAAATATAGAGGGATGAAGAGTTGAACCAGGGAAATGGAGATAGTGAGTAGTTCAAAGCACTACACAAAACATGGAAACAAAATGACGAGCTCTCACTTGTCATAATGTGTATTGGTCTGTACCTTATCATTTTGAACAGTTGAACGCTAAAAATAAAAGGTTAAACATGGTCAGGACTCTGAAAACCGTGTGTTTTGTATTGAAGTTTAACAAAAAGGTGAAAAAATGTAAGACAAAGTACACTACATTACCAAAAGTATGTGGACACATGCTCCTCAAACATCTCATTCCAAAATCATGGGCATTAATATGGAGTTGTTCCCCCCTTTGCTCCTATAACAGCCTCCACTCTTCTGGGAAGGCTTTACACTAGATGTTGGAACATTGTTGCAGGGACTTGCTCCCATTCAGCCACAAGAGCATTAGTGAGGTCGGGCACTGATGTTGAACGATTAGGCCTGGCTCGCAGTCTGCACTCCAATTCATCCCAAAGGTGTTTGATGGGTTTGAGGTCAGGGCTCTGTGCAGGCCAGTCAAGTTCTTCCACACCAATCACGACAAACCATTTCTGTATGGACCTCGCTTTGTGCATGAGTACATTGTCATGCTGAAACAGGAAAGGTCCTTCCCCAAACTGTTTCCATAAAGTTTGAAGCACAGAATCATCTAGAATGTCACTGTATGCTGTAGCGTTAAGATTTCCCTTCACTGAGGGGATTAGCCCGAACCATGAAAAACAGCCCCAGACCATTATTCCTCCTCCACCAAACTTTACAGTTGGCACTATGCATTGGGGCTGGTAGCGTTCTCCTGGCATCCGCCAAACCAAGATTTGTCCGTCGGACTGCCAGATGGTGAAGTGTGATTCATCACTCCAGAGGACGCATTTCCACTGCTCCAGCGTCCAATGGCGGCGAGCTTTACACCACTCCAGCCGACGCTCGGTATTGCGGATGATGATCTTAGGCTGTTCGGATCATGGAAACCCATTTCATGAAGCTCCTGACGAACAGTTATTGTGCTGACATTGCTTCCAGAGGCAGTTTGGAACTCGGTGAGTGTTGCAAGCGAGGACAGACGATTTTTACATGCTACGTGATTCAGCACTCGGAGGTCCCATTCTGTGAGCTTGTGTGGCCTACTACTTGGCTGCTGAGCCATTGTTGCTCCTAGAGGTTTCCACTTCACAATAACAGCACTTACAGTTGACCGGGGCAGCTCTAGCAGGGCAGAAATTTTACAAACTGACTTGTTGGAAAGGTGGCTTCCTATGACGGTGCCACGTTGAAAGTCACTGAGCTTTTCAGTAAGGCCATTCTACTGCCAATATTTGTCTATGGAGATTGCATGGCAGTGTGCTTGATTAAATACACCTGTCAGCAACGGGTGTAGATTAAATAGCTGAATCCACTAATTTGAAGGGGTGTCCACATACTTTTAGTGTATGTGGCATGGGTTAGGACACAGTAGGCTTCTTCTTAACTGGTGAACAAGAATATAAAGGCAAAAACATAATGGTAATCGCAGCCTACACTGTAATTTGAGCGCCAGAGAGGCAATACGGATTTTGCAGAAACTGTCAGCCACGTCACCGCCAGAGGTCTGACTAACTTTTCCAGCCCTTTGCGAACAGTGGTGTAGAGGAATATCTATGCAGAATATCTAGAATGAACATTTATGAGCATTTGTTGTGATTTCCAAAGAACAAGAGGACATAACATTTGGGAACATTGGAGTTATTTGGGCTTTTTTTAGTCTCATTTTACATACGTTATTGTTTTGACTTCGCCTGAAGACTACTTGGAGGTCTCATTCTTACAGATTTTTACCGATATTTCGGCTCTTTCTTTTTGGAATACCAAAACAACACTATGAATATCTTCCGTCTAGCCGGTGACGTGTCCCATCTCATTGCTATCATCATTCTATTTATGAAGATATGGAGGTCCAAATCCTGTGCCGGTATGTTGACAGTGGGACTGTTTGATATGCAGTTGTTCACAGGGAAGTCTTGCTGTTAATGATTTATAGACTTGCTCATGCATAGGCCTAATATCTGTTTAACAAACTTGGGGACACATTGCCTGACATTTGTACATTTTGTACATTTTTTGTCATTTAGCAGACGCTCTTATCCAGAGCGACTTACAGTTAGTGCATACATTTTCATACTGACGACTCAAACTGAATGTTTCTGCTGCTCTATGTTCGCTACATAGGCCTACTTCAACTAACGTCCGTGGTATCCAGGCAAGGTGACACAGTGAAGAAGAAATGTATCTGTCCATCTCAGTTGGGAAGTTGACCTCACACTCCTAGTACTGGTCTGCAACGCTCACAGCAGTGCATTTGTTACTTTGTTGCAACAATGTAACAACGCGCCTCGATTATAATTGGTTACAATACATTGCAATATTTTGTGGTTAGAGAGTAAATCATTTTGACTTGTCCACTTCGACCCACAAGAATGTTACGTGGCATATTGTTCAGTCTAGCCTAATTTGCTTTGGGAGTCGCACCCTGGCCTGCTTTCTACCTCAGCTATCAGCATGGATCATGCTTTGCCATCCCCAGGTCATGAAATCAAATTGTTGTGTATATGTGTACATAAACGAGATTAATGACTGTTGTGTGTTTCTGCAGGTATTTCTGGGAAGTCTCAGGTGCTTTTTGCATTAGTCTTCACTGCAAGATACCTGGACCTGTTCACTAGCTTCATCTCCATCTACAACACAGTCATGAAGGTGAGGTAGCAGATAGTATCCTACAAAGAAGCCAACCAATCAATGATTTGTGTTCTAACCTAAACTCCTTCCCACTGTCTTGTGGGCTCAGGTGGTGTTCCTGGCTTTGGCATATGCCACTGTGTACCTGATCTACATGCGCTTCAGGAGCACCTACGACTCAGAGAGTGACTCATTCCGTGTTGAGTTCCTGCTTGTGCCTGTGGCTGGGCTTTCCTTCCTGGAAAACTATGCATTTGCCCCACTGGAGGTAAATGTTCCAGGTTCAATACATACTGTAGATATTGAACATACAGGTAACTGCCAAAATAAAGGAAACACCAACATAAAGTGTCTCAATAGGGCGTTGGGCCACCACAAGCCGCCAGAACTGCTTAAATGCGCCTTGGCATAGATTCTACAAGTGTCTGGAACTCTATTGGAGGGATGCGACGCCATTCTTCCACAAGGAATTCTGTCATTTGTGTTCTGTTGATGGTGGTGGAAAATGCATCTCAGGCGCCGCTCCAGAATCTCCCATAAGTGTTCAATTGGGTTGCGATCTGGTGACTGAGACACACACACACACACACACACACACCCTTTAAACCCCCTTTGTGATCCTTCTTTTCAAGTCATTGAGAGGTCTTCTAGCCATGGTAGCCAAAATAATGGACAACTGGGCATTTTTATACATGACCCTAAGAATGATGGGATGGTTTAATAGCACCAGCTTTCAATATACTTTGTATCCCTCATTTACTCAAGCATTTCCTTTATTTTGTTTGTTACCTATAGATTATAATGAGCTATTCTATCACATCATGGGTATAGATAGACAATGTAAGTGAGAGGCAACTAAAACCCAAAATATTTGCTTTTGGGGAATATTGACCTAGAAGTCTCAACTTGACTGGTAGAGGGTCCCTTGATGTGTTTGTACATGTGCATGTCAGACCTCATACTTGATTGAATGCATATCTTTGGTGCACAGATCCTGTGGACCTTCTCCATCTACTTGGAGTCAGTGGCCATCTTGCCCCAGCTCTTCATGATCACCAAGACCGGCGAAGCAGAGTCCATCACCACCCACTACCTGTTCTTCCTGGGTCTCTACCGAGCCCTGTACCTGGCCAACTGGGTGTGGCGCTACCACACAGAGGGCTTCTTTGACCAGATTGCTGTGGTGTCCGGTATGGTGCAGACTATCTTCTTCTGTGACTTCTTCTACCTTTACGTTACCAGGGGTAAGCATGAGCCAGGGAGTGATTTTGACTTTGTCTTATATTTCTAGTACATATTTCATCCCCTTTACCTTTCCCTCTTTCCCTTTGTCCCTCTCCAGTGCTCAGAGGAAGTGGAAAGATGTCCCTGCCCATGCCCGTCTAAAGAGTCAGTGCTGTTCTAAGCAACACTTGAGCAGTTCAGTAACTGAAAGCACCTCTGCCCTCCAATTATACTTCGTAATGGACTAGTCAGCAGTGTCACAGTACCCCCTGTATACCTTGGGGGGTATATACCCAGAGGGCAACCGTCGTGTTGTTGGTACCTGGTTTGTTTGTTGCTTAGCCTTAGTGAATGTGTGCTTTTCCCTAAAATGACCAAAGAACTTTGTCCTATGTTTTTGTGCATGTGTGTGTGGAACTGAATGTTAATGGGAATTGAGTAAATTGAATACTGTGGGATTTATTTATTTATTATACTTGCCTTATTTTCTTTCATAGAAGCAGATATTGTCCCGCTTGAAGTAGTCCAATGCAGTTTGTGCCTTAATTTTCCTTTTCTAGTAAATGGCATATTTTGAATGTCTTATTACATCAAAAATTGTGTAAACATTGTATATCTGTGAGATATTTGTTCTGCTTTCCTGTCTTTTCACAATTTTTACATATAACAGTGACCAACCTTCAAGGCTTACATTGTTTCACCTAGCAGTGTATTGGGAGTCTTGCATTTAGGCTGCTATGGGTGATATGTGGCATCCTTGTCAAGAGTTATGCTATGTTCTTCCCTTTATGAAAATAAGTCCATGGAGATGCCATACAGAACGCACTGTTGTGTATGTAACTCTTATGTCTGTCCACTTCTTGACTGAACCAATGTTCTTCCATTCCTTTAATAGTAATGCATTTTATTAAGCAAAACAAATACACATTTTTGTGATGTCACAGTTCATACCAAATATATTTTGTATTTGATGAGACATCAACAGTTATTTCACACTAACTAGAGTTCATTCATATCTCAACATTTATTGAGTACATTTTTGGACCAGGATTACATTGGCAAAAGCAGATGAATGCTTCAACAAAATGGAAAGGTACTTAAACTAAGTATCTTCATACTATGAACTAGATTTGTATATGTGTGCCAAACCTTTACAACTCTGGTGCCCATGTTGTAATTATCAACATTGTAATACCAAGAACCTTCATCATTTGTAAATCAGGTCAATAAAAGGCATTTTTACTGGTTCATCAGGTTCTTCGTGTTGATTACTTTAAATTTTGTTTCATCACACCAGGATGTTTACTCCTTCTGCATACTCACACTAGCGATCCACACCATTCAAAACCACACACACAAGTGATTCACACCACTCAAAACCAAAAACACAAGTGATTCACACCATTCAATTGGTAGAGCATGGCGCTTGTAACGCCAAGGTAGTGGGTTTCGAACCCCGGGACCACCCATACGTAAAAATGTATGCACACATGACTAAGTCGCTTTGGATAAAAGTGTCTGCTAAATGGCATATTATATTATATTATTCAAAACCACACACACACAAGTGATTCACACCACTCAAAACCACACACAAGTGATTCACAACATTACAAAAATTCACAGCACTCTTTACTTTTCGATTGAGTATTCAATAATGGATGCCTGTTTACTCTCGTGGCACTATGACAACCTGGACAAATAGCATCACTTCCTCAAATGTCAGGGCTGGGGCTTCTATTAAGGATGATGGTTCAGTTCCATTACAGTGGTATTACACTGAATTTGCATTCTATCAACTCTTATTAACTTTCTGTTCATTTACCTCCATGTGTTAGTGCATTAATAGCTTAATCAACTATGACTGACAATGGAAGAAAGTGCATCTGCGCTCTTTAGCAAGCCTGCCTTATGAAGTCATAGTGATGATTTTTCAAAGAACACAGTTGAGTGATAAATAAGTGTGTAAAACTAATTTGCACTTCAGAGACAGAAACAAATATACTTTGATTATTTAAGACCCTCATCTTCTACCTGATAATCCAGCACCATACAGTAAATAATAATAGATATTAAAAGTTCTGTCAGTGTAGGAGGGTTTTGCGGTGTTTGTTAAGCACTTTACTTCCCTCTCTCACAGCTCCTCCCACCACTTTGGCAGCTGATGTGATTGACAGCGGTGTGGTAGCCAAAGCTGCTGCCCTCTCTATCGCCTTAACCTTTTTCACTGCTTTCCCTTTCCCTTTGCTTGTTACTCCAGCCCCCTCTGCCGCCCCCTTCCCCAGGGCAGACACCAGCTCACACCAGAACAACTTCTCTGCCTTCTTTCTGGCTGCCTCTTCCTCTCTTCTCCTCTCCTCCTCTTCCCTCCTTCTCATTCGCTCTGCCTCCGGTCCCTGCGGCTCTGGCCTTGTCTTCACCCCATCCTCCTCCTGCGTCAATGGAGCCATCCTTCTTTCTCCCAGAATGCCCTCCTGTACTTCTCTGATGGCTCTATCTGCCTCCTGGTACATCTCATTGGTGTAGCAGCCCCCTCCGTTCTGTGTCACCATCTTATCTATCTTCTCCAGGAGCTCTGTGACCTGAGTGCAGTCTGTTATCTTGTTGCTGTTGTTAAAGACATGGTATCCCCCCTGACAGCTACTCACAAACTCCTGGAGCTCCTGGCTCTCCTTCATGATGTCTTCCATGCTTTTTCCCTGAAGCTGGTCGCCCCAGGTGAACAGTAATACTGTGTATCTGAGGGCTCCTGGTCCGAAGGTGGCCTTGACCCACTCCAGGGCATCCCGCTCCTCCTGAGTGAACCTGCCAGGCTGAAGGGTCACCAGGAAGGAGTGGGGGCCAGGGGCAGACAGCACCACACAGCGGCCTGCCTCAGCTGTCACCTCCTGAGGGGAGAGGCGTGTGTCGAAGAACCCTGGGGTGTCGACCACAGTGAGGTTCCTCCCAGCCACAGCTCCACTCTGTCTGTTACACTGACCAGTTACGGAACATGAAGAGATGTCCACCCGGAATGCCTGCCTCCCTAGGATGGTGTTCCCAGAGGAGCTTCTCCCTGTACCCGTCTTCCCCACCAGTACCATCCTCAGCTCCCCACTGTCCAGCTCCGGTGATGCTTCACGTGCTGTGACACAAATTACAGTAATTTATACTGACCTAACCAATCTAAAAGTGTAACCTACCTTGAAATTACTGTATGACATAGGCCTACTGTGTTCCTATTATCACCCATATAATATGTAGGCCTATTATATTTATAATGGTTGGGGGCTGGAAAATGTATTTAGCCTACATTACAGATTTCTGAGTACTGCTGTTCATTCTCGGTGGATGCTGTAAAAAATGCTATACAAATGCCATCTTTTTTTAATGGAATGGAAAATCTACCCGCTCACATCAACGACAGTAGGCTATTATTGTTTCTCACCCAGACTCGAGGCAGCACATTCCAATGACGCCATCTCCACTTCCCCACATGAGTTAGCCATGGCGAACACGGCTGCAACTATGGATTTCCCGTGGAATACCTAATATGCACTGAAATAATTGGGTCCTGTCTTCGGCTGCGTTACTTGCGTATATTACCAGCGCTTCGTCATTCTTATGATAGTCTTTTTTATTGAGAAATTACATATATTTGTATCCATGTCCTTTTTCTTTTCAACCCGTTTACATGCGGCGCTGCAACGATGTCATTGTGATAATGCGCACATGCGACCAGACAGTCTGCGCTGAATGACTGGCACTGTTAGCCTACCTGTGATCAGTTCTTTTACCCTATTCTGTCAACTTGCCATTCATGCTTACATTTTGTTATTCGCATATGAATTCGGGAAAAAGGGTGGGACGTAATATAAACTGAGACAGCTTTGTCCTGATGTGTTTATTTCTTGGTCTGACAAGAGAAAATCCAAACTATTGTTACTAAGCACTTGCAGAGAAACCAAATGATCAAAATCACATCACTTAATTGGTGTGACATCATAGAGGGGGGCAGAGCAAGCTTTAAACAGGAAGCTCACACTGCAAAGCACACATAAGATCAGTGACATAACTTTTTTTTCTGTTTTGATGTTAAGATTGTCATAAATAATGCACTGTGCCAAATTGTAAATGTGCATACTAGTACTGTGCGGGTTGACTCCAGTGGAGGCTGCTGAGTGGAGGGTGGCTCATAATAATGCCTGGAATGGAGAAAATAGAATAGCATCAAACACATAGAAACCATGGGTTATTCCACTCTAGCCATTACCACGAGCCCGCCCTCCCCAATTAAGGTGCCACCAACCTCCTGTGGTTGACTCATAACCCGCAGTCCCCGAGGTTATATCAGTAGGCGGGGTTTAGGCTTATTCAATATTGTGTGGATGAAGGGCGGGTGGGTGGCGGCGGTTTGAATAAAGAGAAAATAACTTTTAAAAAATCCATAAATGTATCATTATTTTGCTATCTATAGGCTACATTGAGGTTAGTGCGTAACCCTAAGCTTTAGGGCCTAACAGTACACGCATCAAATAGCCTACACGCTAATTGCCAAATGCTTTTGGGAACAGGCAGAAAATGTTAAAGTCGATCCATGGAGGCAAAAAGGGATGGCCATACCAAAGTAGGACAGCATGGAGTAGCTAAAGTGGGACAGTCTTATAGGCTTTTCTAATGGACGAAAGAGATCCAGTTTACATTAGGGACCCCCTGTACTTAAGTTAGGCAGAGCTCTGGTTCTTGTAGTACTATGTCCTGTTAATGATGTCTTGTAGTACTGTTATTAGTACTGTTATTTGAGTGAATTCAGAAAAAGTGGGACATGTTTTGCATTTCCGACTTCTGGAAACTCTTCAGACATCTATCCAACATATTAGCATAACACATTATACATTTCTGAAATCCTCAGATGTTTCCCAATCACACAAAGTTTTATTGAATTGTCATTGGGGTACAATTAGGACTATAATAATGGTGTACCAGTTTACCTAACCTGCTGTCCCAGTCAGCCAAATGCAAACTGAAAAAGTTGTTTTGACTCCGTGCACACAAATGTGTGTGTCATACCTCCTGTGAATATGATATCAACATTCGTTTTTTTGTGTGATTAGGAAACATCTTGAGGATTTTAGACATGTATCATGTGTTGGGCATTGTTGGGTTAATATGTTGGATAGATGCCGAAAGAGGTTACAGGAGACAAAAAGTGTTCCACTTATTCTGAATTCACCCACTACTACTTTTCCTGTGTTTTATATACACTCAGTGGCCAGTTTATTAGGTACACCACCCCGTTCACGAAAATGTATCGCTGCTACAGACAGCGAGTCAAGTGGCCGTGGCTTGCTATATAAACGTTAGAATGGGCAAAACTAGTGACTTAAGCGACATTGAGCGTGGTATGATCGTCCGTGCCAGGCGCGCCGGATCCAGTATCTCAGAAACGGCCGCCTTCCTGGGCTTTTCACAAACAAGTGTCTAGGGTTTACTGAGAATGGTGCAACAAAAAAAAACATGCAGTCCTGTGGGCAAAAACAGCTAGTTGATGAGAGAGATCGAAGGAGAATGGCAAGAATCGTGCAAGTTAACAGGCAGTCCACAAACAGATAAATAACGGCACAGTACAACAGTGGTGTGCAGAACGGTATCTCGGAATGCGCAACTTGTCAGCCCTTGACACGGATCGGCTATTGCAGCAGACGACCACACTGGGTTCCACTCCTATCAGCTAAAAACAAGAGGAAGCGGCTCCAGTGGGCACGCGATCAATAACACTGGACAGTCATGCTGATGGCAGAGTCAGAATTTGGCGTAAGCAGCATGAGTCCATGGCACCATCCTGCCTAGTGTCAATCGTACAGGCTGGTGGTGTAATGGTTTGGGGAATGTTAAGTTGCATCAATTCAAATCTGGTATTAGGAACAAAAGAGGTCAATACACGTCTTCTAAATAGACTAGTATTTTAATTAATGCAAAACCTTCAATGGTAAATATGATGTTCGTATATACGGGTCCGATGAAATACCTCGCAGGGCACTCAGAGAACTAATCCATTGTTACAGGTTCTTCCTCAAATACTCTGACAGAGAGAGAGTTCCCACCTCTCTGCTGGCCAATCAGAGTAGAGACTGAGCGTGGTTTAGACTTACTCAGCCAATCCGTTGGCGCACCCCTGTTGCCAGGCATAAGTTCTTATCATAACAACCTGTCATGGTGAGAAGAGCCAGCTCCCCTAGACACCATTCCTACGTCCAAGGATGGTTCACAGATCACAAAGGACCAGTATAGTCTAGTATTTGGAGACACAAATTCTTATCTCATTTTACCCCCTAAAACAGCTCTTCACATCAATCACAGCTTGCCAGGTGACACAACCCACATCAGCACAGTCCAGAATGCATTCTTTCTAAGTTAGTCATCCCATCAATTATGAGAATAATAAATCCCCCACAATCCCCCTTTTCACACCCACTGGGTGTGAACCCAAAATAAGAAAACACAGGGTGTCAGTCATTAAAATACATTACAAACTAAAATAATCACACTTTCATTAATAGGCCATAATGATACTAAAAAATAAAAACCCTCAGTCCATCTACACCCAACTTGCAAATTGTTACCAGTCACCAAGGAACTTCAAACCATCACATAAGGAAAGACAAACATTCACAATGGTTAACTTGATTAATAAAGCATAAAACACAGGATTAATAGAACACAAAACATAAGATTATTAACACATAAAACACAAACAGGGAAGTACATTTTGGCCCCCTTTAGACACCCTCTAAAGTGTCACTCCACCAAGCCTGGTAGGTCATATCTATCATTTCTTAGGTCGGAGTCCAGGATTGGGCCGTATCTCACCATCTGTTGGGAAACCACCTTCTCCATCTCCTTTCTCACCAAACCTCAGACACAGGAAATAAGACAACATCCACAAAGAACAAGTATACCCATAGAAGCTATAACTTCACCCAGAATAGTTACAACAATAGTTTTCCATTTACCAAATATGTTATCAAACCAACCGTTTATGGAGCTATCAATACCAGAGTTCTCAGCCAGTTCGTTCGCCAACATGGTGAGTCCCTCAAGCTCTTTTGTCACGGACTCGTCCGGTGCTATGTTGTTTGAGGATGAAAGTACAGCACATATATCCAAACAGAACACAAACTCCGCCCCGCTCAGCCAAAAGCATATCTAAAGCTATTCTATTCTGCCATGTCATTAAGCTAGTTGCCGCTGTCTGCTCAGCTAATCCCTTTATTGCATCACAAGTGTGGTTTATAAATCTTTGCTGGTTATAGTAAATATAATTCATCCAATCTACGTTTTTATTAATTGTTGACCACCAAAAAAGACTTGATTCAAACTCAGCTGCGATCTGATTCCTAGCTTTGAATTGTTCTGGAACCCCTCGAGGTACTGATATATATCCTTTCATCAAAGGATCCCGGGAGGAGGTCCCACTTTCTACGTGACAACTCACCAGTCTCTGACACGTTTGATTGTTTACATATGTAGGTGAGTTCACAATCAGTTATCACCACACAACCATCAGATGTCAGCACGGGCCTGGTTTTGGTTCCTAAAATCCTCTGGCTTTTTGCAGTGTGTGACATGCACCCAGGTGGATCTAATAGGACTTGATAGGGCCCTTCCCAACAGGCCTGCTTCCAGTTTTTCTTCTTTTAGGGACTGGATGCTCACCCAGTCTCCTGGTGAGATAGAGTGGGTCACCTTCTCCTTTAGTTCACCTGTGGGGCACAAAACCTCTGACATACGGGTGTGGTTAATAAACTATCTTCACACATACATGTTCAGCTCTCAATTTCTATATATATATATATATATATATATTTAAAGTATTTTGTCCTCTCCTTCGTATATATTTATTATTTAATCCTATCTCTCCCCTTTTGACACATGACTTGCCCATGTGTCAATATTACCACCTACCTAAACAATCCCTTAGGTAATTTATCAACCAAATGCCATGCCTTTCATTTTTGAGATTGTCTTTTGCTCCTCCCACTTCCTTTGTCTTTTATGGCAGCTAAATTCGACTTTCATCCAGTTCAGAATCAATTAGTAATCCAATCATCAATCTCTTATCTTGTAAAAACACTTATGTTTAGTTCAAACTCTGTTCTACCCAGGCTCTCCCGGGCTTGACCTGAAGACTGATTGTTGGACATGACAAGTCCATATTTAGGTCACCTAAGTCTTCTGCCTAGCAACAAAGAATAAAAACCTCTATGTTCATGATTAACCCAGTTATATCTAATAGCCCACCAAAAAAACCCTCATCATCTTTAAATCACGACCAATGTCATATCCCTCTTTACTCTCTACCATTTGGATAACATCCCTGATGTATGTATGCCTCCTTAGAGTTCCAAATGATTTTACCATGGGCTGCCATTGCCTTCCCATAGATAAGATCACTTAATTTACCCGTATGCAGTACATAATGGAGTACCCAAGCTTTACAGCAGTTTATCATTACCAAAAAGCTCATCATTTGTTTTTTGTTTAACGGTTTTGGCGCTTCAAGTACAGCAGTTTTCCTGGATGAGTTTAACATTCGCCCCTCCTGAGTTATAGTGTGTCCTAGGTAAATGACCTCGCTCTGCCAAAGTTGAAGTTTATTTTTGCTCACTTTGTGTCCCTGTTCTGCCAGGAAGGTTAACAATTGGATTGTATCCCTCTTACATCCCTCCTGAGTGGGATTAGCCAATAGAATATCAACTACATAAACTAACATTTGGCTTCCTTCCCTAGGTTCAAACTTTCCCAAATTCCTAGTTATAGCCTGGGCAAAGATTGTAAGACTTTCCGAGTAGCCTTGAGGCATCCTAGCGTAAGTCCATTTCCTTCCCTGAAAAGTAAAGCCATACCACCCCTGACTATCCGGATGAACTGGGATACTAAAGAAAGCATTAGCTAAATCTATCACTGTAAAATAGGAGTTCTCTGGTTTCAATTGATTCAGCAATGTATGTGGATCTGGTACACATGGAGCTCTGGGAATTATATTTCTATTAACCCCCTGCAAGTCCATGACCATCCTCCAGTCGGCGCTAGGTGCCGCCTTTTTAACAGGAAATACTGGAGAGTTGCATTGTGCCTCATCTCCAGGAATTATCACCCCTCTCTTAAGTAAATGCTCAAATGTAGGTGTTATCCCTTTTATTGCTTCTGGTTTCATAGGGTATTGCTTTTGGTATGGTCTATGATCGGATCGAGGAATCACTTGTACTGGAGCTACCCCCTTAATTAGTCCTACATCGGCTGGTCCTTGTGACCATAATTTGAACGGAATTGCTGCTAACTCAGCCTCCTGTTCCTGAGTTAAGAAAATCTCTTCCTGTCATCCGTTAAAACTTGTCTCCAGGTGGACCCCGGGCAGGGTTTTTGCTCTCCAATTCAACTTTCTTCTATATCTCCCAGTGGAGTGGCTATACTGATCCCCATTTGGTGTATTCTGCCAGTCAGTAATGTTTTCCCCCTGTTTTATCGATTTACCTAGTGATAACCATTCCTCTGAATGTTCTTTCACTAGGGCAACATGGGGGCTCCACCCTTCTCTGTACAGCCTCTGGCTCTGTGAACCCATTTTAACCCAATTGTTTTTTCTGTGGTTCTTAACACTTCTTCCTCATAATCTGGGTTAGGGCCTGGGTGCTCATTACACCATACTGTACAGTGTAAGTCATCTACTGTCATCTTAGTTGATCCAATCACTAACTCATTTCCTAGGTCTATTAGTGCTTTCGGTATGTCTGCAAGTCCCCCTCTTAGCAGATCCTGGCTATACCAATAGCATGGTTTTCCCTCCCCGCTCAATACCATATTATCCCTTACGACATATGCCTTCATACCCCTCAGCGTAGGCTTCACAGCTACGTTCAACCGAGTCATGGCATCCCTTCCTAGTAAATTTACTGGGCACAGGCTTGATACCAGTACAGGTATGCATACCTCTCCCCCTGAATCTTCATGTTGTAAAGTCACAGGGGCTGATAATCGCTCCATAAATTGATGGCCCGAGGCCGAGCGTACCGTGATTTTTTCCCCATTCATTCTAATTATTTTGGGTATGTCGGCTACACAGATTGCTGTTCGACATGCCCCTGTGTCACACAAGAATTTAATATTTTCCCCCAATATTGTTAAGGTGAGGTATGGTTTCTGTTCTTGCTGCAGAGCCAATTCAATTGTTTCCAATTCAAACACTTCCCACCCCGTATCAATGGGTTCCTCTGACCCCTCTCCTCTCTTAGGGTGCACTACACCCTCTATAGCTCTCACTACATCTCGCTGTGTCCACGCCCTATATACATCCAGTGTGTCTGGTGCATGCTCCTCCCCAGCCCTTGGGTTCGGCAAGGCTATCAAAGGGTACTAGTCATCCCCTTCCTCATCATCTAACCACTCTCTCTTCCCTGGCTTATTATAGTCTTCTAATCTCTTCAACTCCCTGTGTTTAAACTCTCTGTGTTTACTTTCTCTAGCTCTTCCTGCCTCTTTCTCTCTATCTAACTCTACCCTTAACCTGCCTATTTCCTCTCTACCCTTCTATCATTACTGAATCAATGATAATAACTGCAATAACTATCAATAATAATTATAATAACTATTACGAATTATTTTATTGCCCTTTTTCTGATGTTATAATTGTAGTCTATTCCATCACTTTAGTTTAAAATATAAATTTATTTATAACAAATTCAGAACCCACCACAGGCTGGCGCTATTCCCCCATCACAACAGCCAATGCCACTTGCTTCCCCGTAACGAAAATGAATTATCGTTCTAAAATTTTCCAACTATTTTGTATTTTCCCGCTAACCCATTTCAGTTCGCTATTCAATCTCTTTAACCGTTCTCTCTGATTCGGCCCCAATCAATACAACAAATAGTTGATATCGTTGATAAGCATACACTTAATGATGTTCCGTCTGCTAAATGACGTAAATGTAAAATGTAAATGTTCCTATCATTTGAACTCTCTCTCCCCGCTCCCCTTGCTCCTTCGGGGAAAGCGCATGGTGTCCTTATAACATATTTTCATAGACCTTTCTAGAATACTTCTATTTAAGCTATCTAATTCAACCTTTCACATTTCTCAATCCACATAGTAATCTAGGTATATAGCCCCACTGCGAAAGCTTTACTCACTGTCCCTACCTGTTTTCGAACCAGGAACCCACTACATACATCGCCAGGCATTCCACACCATCTGCGATGCTCTCAAAGTAACTACTTCCAGTTCATAGAGCAAATGACGTCACCAAATGAAAGTCGCACTAGCTTTCACCTCATTCAGCAACAAAAAGTAATGCTATCTCTCCCTTCAACCATTCTCTATTGAATAAGTGAGTTTTTAACCCCCAACCACGCTCCAAATCTTCCATTTAGCATTAACCAACCAAATATTAAGTAGTATCCGGTTACCATTCATCCCAACCGTTGAATTCCCTCATACACACATATTTCACCTTATGTCATTTAAATGCCCAACAAAACATAAGTTCAATGGAACCCTCTATTGGCTCTACTACTATTTATACATTACTTCTATAACCACTTTAGTTATGGTCCGATTACCCATTAAACCTTATCACATGATCAAACAACGCCACAACCTTAAACTCATATGGGGCGGCAGGCAGCTTAGTGACCAATAGCGCCGCGCCAACAACCGAGAGGTCGCCGGTTCCAATCCCCGAGCCGACCAGGCGAAAAATCTGCCGATGTGCCCTCGAGCAAGTCACTCAACCCCAATCGCTCCTGCAAGTCGCTCTGGACAAGAGCGTCTGCCAATTACCGCAAATGTAAATATTCTCTACTTTCTCACCCATGATGTACGTCTACGTTCGGGTGAGCAAGCCCATACGTATATATCGTTATAAATTTATAGGTACCTCTCAAACAATCGCCCCGTGGTGTTCCCAGCCAACTCCCAGTCTATCATGGCTCCAAAAGCCACACTTTCGCTGTCTCCAGCCCCTCCCTTCGCAACTCTCTCTTTCCGTGTCCAGTGGGAAGAGGCTCTTTTGAGGAGCTAGTGTTTCCAATATTCTGCCGTTATTTAAGGTACTTTAGTCTATTTATTTAAATCAAATAATTCCCACCTAATTAGTTAAAGTTGGTGCATATTTATATTTCAACGATAAACTGAATTATTTCAGTCTAATTGTTTAACCAGTATTTTGCAGGGTCAAACATCAAACGTTACATCAAATAATCTACCAAAAAGCCTCAACCCAAGCACCTAAAACCAGTATTATGCTATGTCTAACACCAAACGCCACAGTTCAATCATATCAGCTCAAATGTTTCAGTTCAGTCACACAATTCATCACTTTAGCTTTATGTTCCTAATTGTTATTAACGGGTTATATGGTTTAAGCAACCACAAACCCAACAGTTATCCCCAAATTATACAGTTTGGACAGCCACAGACGTATTTGATTCCCAATTAGTTTTCTATCAAGGTATACAGGTTTATCATTCACACTCTCATGCATACGACAACACTCGCACTGTCTAACTTTTTATAGTACCTCCTATGGGTGTCTTTTGTTAACGTTACACAGTTAAACGTAGTATACAGTTATCACACAGCAAAAATAGTACACAGTTATCGCACTCACTCACAATATACAGTCATAATCCTATCACACAGTCAAATATGTCACACAGTCATAAATGACACACTTACACTCCACACACAATCTATTTGGGCACACAGCCTCTTCTATTTGGGCACACAGCCTCCTCTACTATCTTCAAAATACTCAGCTGAACCTAGCCATACCCTCGAAGTTACGGACCTTGCCAGTCGCTAGTATTTATCAAAAATTTCTCGAACCTAGCCATATCCTCGTAGTTACGGACCTTGCCGGTGTAATTCTTCGAACCTAGCCGTATCCACGTAGTTACGAACCTTGCCGATAGCAATTACTTAAGTCAATTATTCCCTTTATCTCCGAACCTAGCCGTATTCTCGCAATTACGGACCTTGCCGATAGATGTCAGTATTGTCTCCTGAACCTAGCCGTATCCCACAGTTACGGACCTTGCCGGTAGCACAAATACTCTCTGGTACCATGGTTTAACATCACATTCACCAAAGGTTTGCATGTCACAATATTTTATTTATTTTTTTATTTCACCTTTATTTAACCAGGTAAACCAGTTGAGAACAAGTTCTCATTTACAACTGCGACCTGGCCAAGATAAAGCAAAGCAGTGCGATAAAAACAACAACACAGAGTTACATATGGGGTAAAACAAAACAAAAATCAAAAAAAATACAACAGAAATACAATTAATATACAGTGTGCAAATTTAGCAAGTTATGGAGGTAAGGCAATAAAATAGGCTATAGTGCAAAATAATTACAATTTAGTATTAACACTGGAATGATGTGCAAGAGATGATGTGCAAATAGAGATACTGGGGTACAGATGAGCAAAATAAATAACAATATAGGGATGAGGTAGTTGGGCGGGCTAATTTCAGATGGGCTGTGTACAGGTGCAGTGATCGGTAAGGTGCTCTGACAACTGATGCTTAAAGTTAGTGAGGGAGATAAGTGTCTCCAGCTTCAGAGATTTTTGCAATTTGTTCCAGTCATTGGCAGCAGAGAATTGGAAGGAATTGCGGCCAAAGGAGGTGTTGGCTTTGGGGATGACCAGTGAGATATACCCGCTGGAGCGCAGACTACGAGTGGGTGTTGCTATGGTGACCAATGAGCTAAGATAAGGCGGGGATTTGCCTAGCAGTGATTTATAGATGGCCTGGAGCCAGTGGGTTTGGCGACGAATATGTAGTGAGGACCAGCCAACAAGAGCGTACAGGTCACAGTGGTGGGTATTATATGGGGCTTTGGAGACAAAACGGATGGCACTGTGATAGACAACATCCAATTTGCTGAGTAGAGTGTTGGAGGCTATTTTGTAAATGACATCGCCGAAGTCAAGGATCGGTAGGATAGTCAGTTTTACGAGGGCATGTTTGGCAGCATGAGTGAAGGAGGCTTTGTTGCGAAATAGGAAACCGATTCTAGATTTAACTTTGGATTGGAGATTCTTAATGTGAGTCTGGAAGGAGAGTTTACAGTCTAACCAGACACCTAGATATTTGTAGTTGTCCACGTACTCTAGGTCAGACCCGTCTAGAGTAGTGATTCTAGTCGGGTGGGCGGGTGCAAGCAGCGTTCGGTTGAAGAGCATGCATTTTGTTTTACTAGTGCTTAAGAGCAGTTGGAGGCTACGGAAGGAGTGTTGTATGGAATTGAAGCTCGTTTGGAGGTTTGTTAACACAGTGTCCAATGAAGGGCCAGATGTATACAAAATGGTGTCGTCTGCGTAGAGGTGGATCTGAGAGTCACCAGCAGCAAGAGCGACGTCATTGATATACACAGAGAAAAGAGTTGGCCCAAGAATTGAACCCTGTGGCACCCCCATAGAGACTGCCATAGGTCCAGACAACAGGCCCTCCGATTTGACACATTGAACTCTATCTGAAAAGTAGTTGGTGAACCAGGCGAGGCAGTCATTTGAGAAACCAAGGCTATTTAGTCTGCCAATAAGAATGCGGTGGTTGACAGAGTCGAAAGCCTTGGCCAGGTCAATGAAAACGGCTGCACAGTACTGTCTATTATCGATCGCGGTTATAATATCATTTAGGACCTTGAGCGTGGCTGAAGTGCACCCATGACCAGCTCGGAAACCGGATTGCATAGCGGAGAAGGTACGGTGGGATTCGAAATGGTTGGTGATCTGTTTGTTGACTTGGCTTTCAAAAACTTTTGAAAGGCAGGGCAGGATGGATATGGGTCTGTAACAGTTTAGATCTAGAGTGTCACCCCCTTTGAAGAGGGGGATGACCGCGGCAGCTTTCCAATCTCTGGGGATCTCAGACGTTACGAAAGAGAGGTTGAACAGGCTAGTAATAGGGGTTGCGACAATTTCGGCGGCTAGTTTTAGAAAGAAAGGGTCCAGATTGTCTAGTCCAGATGATTTGTAGGGGTCCAGATTTTGCAGCTCTTTTAGAACATCAGCTGTCTGGATTTGTGTGAAGGAGAAGCGGGGGGGGCATGGGCAAGTTGCAGCGGAGGGTGCAGAGCTGGTGGCCGGGGTAGTGGTAGCCAGGTGGAAAGCATGGCCAGCCGTAGCAAAATGCTTGTTGAAATTCTCGATTATTGTAGATTTATCGGTGGTGATAGTGTTTCCTAGCCTCAGTGCAGTGGGCAGCTGGGAGGAAGTACTCTTATTTTCCATGGACTTTACAGTGTCCCAAAACTTTTTGGAGTTAGTGCTACAGGATGCAAATTTCTGTTTGAAAAAGTTAGCCTTTGCTTTCCTAACTGCTTGTGTATATTGGTTCCTAACTTCCCTGAAAAGTTGCATATCACGGGGGCTATTTGATGCTAATGCAGTACGCCACAGGATGTTTTTGTGCTGGTCAAGGGCAGTCAAGTCTGAGGAGAACCAGGGGCTATATCTGTTCTTAGTTCTGTATTTTTTGAATGGGGCATGTCTATTTAAGATTGAGAGGAAATTACTTTTAAAGAACAACCAGGCATCCTCTACTGACGGAATGAGATCTATATCCATCCAGGATACCTGGGCCAGGTCAATTAGGAAGGCCTGCTCGCTGAAGTGTTTTTGGGAGCGTTTGACAGTGATGAGGGGTGGTCGTTTGACCGCGGACCCGTTACGGACGCAGGCAATAAGGCAGTGATCGCTGAGATCCTGGTTGAAGACAGCGGAGGTGTATTTAGAGGGTAAGTTAGTCAGGATGATATCTATGAGGGTACCCATGTTTACGGATTTAGGGTTGTACCTGGTAGGTTCGTTGATAATTTGCGTGAGGTTGAGGGCATCTAGCTTGGATTGTAGGATGGCTGGGGTATTAAGCATATCCCAATTTAGGTCACCAAGCAGTACGAACTCTGAGGATAGATGGGGGGCAATCAATTCACATATGGTGTCCAGGGCACAGCTGGGGGCTGAGGGGGGTCTGTAGCAAGCGGCAACAGTGAGAGATTTATTTCTGGAAAGGTGGATTTTTAGAAGTAAAAGCTCAAACTGTTTGGGCACAGACCTGGATAGTATGATGGAGCTCTGCAGGCTATCTCTACAGTAGATTGCAACTCCACCCCCTTTGGCAGTTCTATCTAGACGGAAAATGTTATAGTTGGGGATGGAAATTTCAGAATTTTTGGTGGCCTTCCTAAGCCAGGATTCAGACACTGCTAGAACATCAGGGTTGGCGGAGTGTGCTAACGCAGTGAATAACTCAAACTTAGGAAGGAGGCTTCTGATATTTATGTGCAGAAAACCAAGACTTTTACGGTTACAGAAGTCAACAAATGATAGCTCCTGGGGAGTAGGAGTGATACTGGGGGCTGCAGGGCCTGGGTTAGCCTCTACATCACCAGAGGAACAGAGGAGGACTAGAATAAGGATACGACTAAAGGCTTTAAGAACTGGTCTTCTAGTGCGTTGGGTACATAGAATAAAGGGGACAGTTCTCCGGGCGTTGTAGAAAAGATTCAGGGCATTATGTACAGAAAAGGATATGGAAGGATATGAGTACAGTTCAGGTAATCCTAAGTGTTGGGTAACAATGAAAGAGATAGCGTCATTGGAGGCATCGATTGAGCCGGTCTCGGCGTGTATGGGGGGAGGAACAAAGGAACTATATGAGACAGTTTGAGAGGGACTAGGGGTTCTACATTGAAATTGTATAATAAGAACTAACCCAAACAGCAATAGGCAAGGCATAATTGACATGGGAGAGAGGCATAAAGCAGTCACGTGTTATTAGAGAGAGCTAAGACACAACTGGAAATAGCGATAACGTTTGGGCTAAGACTAAACAGAATAAACAGGACAGAGTACCGTGTAAAGGAACAGTCCAGCAGGCATCAGCTGTGCAGCTGAGTGATCATAAGGTCCAGTGAACAGCAATATGTGAGTCCGAGAGCAGTTCAAATTGGTGCTTCAGCACAGCTAGCAGGGAGCTAGCAGGCTAGCTCAAGGCTAACTGGTGCTTGCTATATGGCAATGGTAATGGTAATCAGCCAACAACAGGTTGCAGCTAGCTAGCTGGTTGTGATGATCCGGCGCTAGGGTCCAGTGATTCCGGCAGAAAGTCCAATAAGCTATGGGTCGATAGCACGCTGGGTCGATAGCACGCTGTGCAGACTGGCCGACGAATTGTCCAGGCTAGCTAGAGCTGGCTGGTGGATAGTGTAGGCCACGGACAATGGTGAAGACGCTAACGGTGACTAATAACAGGTAGCCATTTAGTTGCAGCTAGCTAGCTGGTTGTGATGATCCGGCGCTAGGGTCCAGTGATTCCGGCAGAAAGTCCAATAAGCTATGGGTCGATAGCACGCTGGGTCGATAGCACGCTGTGCAGACTGGCCGACGAATTGTCCAGGCTAGCTAGAGCTGGCTGGTGGATAGTGTAGGCCACGGACAGTGGTGAAGACGCTAACGGTAACTAATAGCAGGTAGCCAATTCAGATTGCGGCTACACACGTTTCAGCTTACGGTTCTTGATGAAAGTTATAAAGAAATAATAGAATCCTTTCCACGTTGGGTGAGGCGGGTTGCAGGAGAGTATATTTAGTTAAAGAATGAAAGTAAAAAATTTAGAAATATGGACAAAAAAACAAGAAACGGGATATTTACACAGGACGAAAAATAAAAGCGACCGTACTGCTACGCCATCTTGGAAATGAATATTGTGCTTATCTACTCATAATAGTTTCATAATTTAGTTCACTTACATCAAACAGGTGTTTCACAAAATTAATTTGGATAAAGCCAATGTGCAGAACTTTAGTTATATAACAATAGGTTTCTGCTTACCTTTTTTAGTAGTCCGGACTCTTTGTGAAACACACCGTCCAATGACAGAGATGACCAAATGGGCCGGACAATACCCAGCGAAGTCCCTTTACCAGATCACGTCGGGGTCACCAATTGTTAAGTTGCATCAATTCAAATCTGGTATTAGGAACAAAAGAGGTCAATACACGTCTTCTAAATAGACTAGTATTTTAATTAATGCAAAACCTTCAATGGTAAATATGATGTTCGTATATACGGGTCCGATGAAATACCTCGCAGGGCACTCAGAGAACTAATCCATTGTTACAGGTTCTTCCTCAAATACTCTGACAGAGAGAGAGTTCCCACCTCTCTGCTGGCCAATCAGAGTAGAGACTGAGCGTGGTTTAGACTTACTCAGCCAATCCGTTGGCGCACCCCTGTTGCCAGGCATAAGTTCTTATCATAACAACCTGTCATGGTGAGAAGAGCCAGCTCCCCTAGACACCATTCCTACGTCCAAGGATGGTTCACAGATCACAAAGGACCAGTATAGTCTAGTATTTGGAGACACAAATTCTTATCTCATTTTACCCCTTAAAACAGCTCTTCACATCAATCACAGCTTGCCAGGTGACACAACCCACATCAGCACAGTCCAGAATGCATTCTTTCTAAGTTAGTCATCCCATCAATTATGAGAATAATAAATCCCCCACAGGAATGTTTTCCTGGCACACGTTAGGTCTCATGATTCCAATTCAGCAACGTTTACATGTCCCGAAGTATTCAGGCTTTTCTGTAAGCAAAGGGGGTACACTAGATGGGTGTACCTAATAAACTGGCCACTGAGTGTATATTTCCACACTATGACTTTGGAATAATACTGTGAAAATGATGATAATGCCCTTTTAGTGTATGAGCTGTTTGAAAAGATTGCCTGAAATTTCTGCTTGTTTTTGTGGGATGGCCTTCCATGGTGACATCACTGTGTGGTAAATTAGTTAATAGACCAATAAGAAAGAGAGTTCCAAACCTCTCTGCCAATAACATCTTATTTTCTGTTTTACCCTCCCCACAGACCACTCCCAGACAGTCCTAGCAAAATTCTTGCTTGAGAAATTGCCCTTCACTGTAAGGTGCTTAATTGTTACCCAGAAATGATTTGATATTGAGATAAAAACGTTTGCATTGGACCTTTTAATATTGGCATTTTGAATTGATATCCTCACACATATCCTCACCTTAATACCCAGTTGGCCTATGTATTCTTCTCAAATACACACACGTTTCTGAAAAGGATCATGTAAAAAAAGATAGCTAACCCTTTGTCTTGTTAATAAAATGTGGAACAACACAAATACAGCTGAAAATATTTTTATTTGGTCATTTCATGAAGATAAACCATTCAACTGATTTTACTGTAGACTAGCTAGTTGTGTGTTAAAAGGACAAAAGTGCAAACAGGTTAATAGAGTAAAATACTGTAAAGAGTATTTTCAGTTGAACAAAAGAGAAGAGCAGTTGTGGATATAGTCAATCATAAATCAATTCAGGTTAATACAAGTTGCAACAGGGAGACATCTCGCGTACAGAAGCACAGAAAATGTATAGCGGGCCTCTTGGAGACAGGCCCTTTATATTCTAATCCGACAGTACCAAATGTTCTGTAAACACCAGCCTGAGAGGCTGGGAGGAAGACACAACATCAGCGGCTTCAGGCTCAGTGTGGCATCAAACTTTAACCATAACATTCAATACTGGCAGACATTTGATACTGGCAGTTAAACAGGTCAAAGGTAGGAACATCAGTACTTAGGTACAGTAAATCAAATACAGGAGACAAATTAATCAAATAATTCCCCATTACAAATACACACAACAATTCAGCTGGGAATGTCTACAGCTGTGGGATACCAGGTAATATTTGTGAGTTTCATCCTTGCCCCATGGTTTGAATATGTTGTGCGACAATTTTGAAATGAATTCTACATAGTAGTGGTTGGTGTGCATTAAGTGATTTCACCACTGGAACAACTACAGAGAGTAAGATAATGTGTTGAGAAAACAACCATGAATATCCCATCGGTTGCCACACCTGCTTAAAGGCACTGAAAGCATATTAAGAATTTGTTGAGAATTGGTTGTATTTTGGTGTAACGTTCAGTCATAACAATATCTGGATACATCAGGATGCCTGGTTAGAGGAGTTCACCCACTCCACACGGCTCCTGGCTGGCATGCTGCTCCCCCTGTTGTCATCATGTATCACAGTGTCCTCTGTAGGTAAATCCCAGCTTTGGGCAGGGGTGGTCCTCACAATGGGAGGAGGGGCAGATGTGGCCAGCCCATCTAAATGACCTGAGAACAGTGTATCTGCACAGGTTCTGTCTCCTAAACTAAGGCCTGCTGTCAGTGTGTTCGTATCATGATGCACATCAGAGAGAGAGCAACCCTTAGGTCCACTCATCAAGTCGGAGTTTAGTCCAAAGAAAGCCTCGCTTTCACCGACTCCAAGACTTAAACTGTCTAACATATCCATCCCCCCAGGTACAGGGTCCTCCTTCCTCTCTTCGTCTATCAGACTCAGTGTGGGGAAGATGATGTCCAGCTCTGGTAGAGGCGGGATCACATCACTGACAAAACTGTGGGGATACTCCAGTTCTCCACTGTCATGATCTACCACTTCTGATTGGGTCACACTGTCGAATCCAACTCCTGATTGATCCAGGCTGTTGAACGCCACAACAGGCTGTTGGGCACTGAGGTCCACGGGGTACCCCCCTTTGCTAGTCCCCTCCATTAAACAGACAGCCTCTTCATTGACCCCCGGGATAAATATTGGCTCAGAGATCCCACCGCTGACACCAATGTCTGTAACAGTACAGGTAATGCTCTCTAGAGGGAGTGAGAGGAGAGGGCCAACAGAAATGAGAGTTAGTTACTTCAAACGGACAAAGGAAGTAACTGAATATTAAACTGTGGAATTAAGTGCATCACAATATAAAATGATTTTCTTCTCACCCCTGCCTGCTCTCTAATGCTTCAATCAAATACATTGAATAATTAATCAACTACATCTACTACATTAACAAGTCACCTGATATTTTATTTTGAGAGAGTATGCACTGGGGCCAGACTCTGGTGGTAGCCCTGTCATCCTCCTCATCGTCTGGGCGGGCAGGTGGGTCTCCTCCCATGACCAGGCCCAGAGGCACCGCCCCCACACACTGTTTAGAGCGGACACACTGCAGGACATCCATGATCCACCTGGCCTCGCGCCACACCACCTCAAGACTCTAAACAGGGCAAAGGGACAGAGAGGCAAGGGTGAGAGTTCTAATAGAGGGCTTATTCCCTCTCATACACACATACTGTCCTCCTTTGATATCTATTTCATGACTCTCTATGGGTAGTCTACCTGTGAGAGCTGAGTGATGTGACTAAGACGGCCTCTGGCCTCCTGCACCTCCTTAGTGTCCAGAGCTTCTCGCAAAGCCTGCTGGGACAGATGGGCGTCCAGCTCCAACCGAACCCAGACCTGACAGTACTGAGACAGGAAGTCTTGCTCGTACGTCCAGAAGTGCACTGTGAGACGTGAGGATTAAACAGAAAATAAAGAGAAACATCTAAGCACATCAACTGACCACCGACAGTTTCCTCTGAGCAAAAACATAAATGGCATAACACATCTTATATTCTCTATGTTGTCCATGCACCTCTCCCTCAACGTCAATAAGACCAAGGAGCTAATTGTGGACTACAGGAAACGGGGGGGCGAGCACGCCCTCATCCACATCGAGACGGGGCTGCAGTGGAGCGGTTCGAGAGCTTCAAGTTCCTTGGTGTCCAAATGACTAAGGACTTAAAATGGACCACACACACACAAACAGTCGTGAAGAAGGCGTGACAGCGCCTCTTCCCCCTCAGGAGGTTGAAAAGATTTGTCATGGGCCCTCAAATCATCAAAAAGATCTACAGCTGCACCATTGAGAGCATCTTGACTGGCTGCATCACCGCTTGGTATGGCAACTACACTGCCCTCGATCACATGGTGCTACAGAGGGTGGTGCAGACAGCCCAGTACATCACTGGGGCCGAGCTGCCTGCCATCCAGTACCTGTATATCAGGCGGTGTGAAAGGAAGGCCCGGAAAATTGTTAAAGACTCCAGCCACCCAACCCATAGACTGTTCTCTCTACCTCCGCACGGCAAGCGCGCGCACACACACACACACACACACACACACACACACACACACACACACACACACACACACACACACACACACACACACACACACACACTTCATTTGCTCACACACACATAACACGCACATACTGTACATTCATACTAACTCTACACACACGCACACACACTCACATACAATCATCATATAGGCTGCTGCTACTCTGTTTATCATGTATCCTGATGCCTAGTCACCTTACCCCTATACATATCTAACCCTACCACTCCAGTATCCCTGCACATTGTAAATATGGTAATGTAACTGACCCAGGAACTGACCCTGTATATTACTTTACTTTGTATTTATTTTTGTATAGTACTACTGATATTGATTACTGCATTGTTGGGAAAGAGCAAGCAAAAAAGGCGTTTCACTGTACTAGTGCGCATGACAATAAAAACTTGAAACTTAAACCCAACCCTGGCACCAATACGTACCCAGCTCAAAGATCTGCAGTGGCATTGTGAGGCCTGGTTCCTTGGTGCCCACTAGGGGCCAGTAGCTAGAGCTGAAGTCCTCACTGGGGGGCAGCAAGACCAGCATGGACATCTTATCCCCAAACTGCAGCAGCTCCCGAGTGTACACACCGTACTGATATGCCTGCAGGAGAGGAGAGCAGGGAGAAAGGAGTGATGATCAGAGGATGAGGACGAGAGGTGAAGAACATTGAGAGAGAGAAAAAGAAAAAAGAAAAGAATAGAGAGAAGTCAAGAAGAGGTAAGAGAGGTGTATGACATGATACATTATATCATTTAAATTAGATCTAAAAGCATGTGAGTTGAAGAGTAAGTGAAACCATGGTTACCCTGTAGAGGGGGATGTTGAGCTTTGTCAACAAGAGAGTGACAGCGGCCCTGAGTGACCTCACAAACTCCCCCAGCCCAGAGCTGTCCATCGAGGTCTCATCCTCACCCTCTGTGTCCTCATTGGCTGTTAAGATGTTGTGGCATTGTAACCACGCCCATTAATCTCTAAAACAAAAATGCAGCCCAAGACACATCACAAGGAACTATCATTAGCAATGACCTGATTTGACCAGTAAGTAATCCTTAAAAACACTAGGCAAACATTGAGGACACACTTCATTATAAGTATTATACAGTATTCCATTTCATCATCGGCTATACCAGGTCAGAACAGTTTAAAAGTCAGTCTGTACGCAGTAGTGCATACTAAACTCAGTGGTAAGCTCAGTGGTAGTGTGTTAGCTGTGTTACCGGGACACATGGGGATTGTGGCGCACTCTGGCGTGGCATAGCAGGTTGGGCAGCCTCTGGGGCACTAGAACCCTGATCTGCTCCACTGTGCTGCACAGCTTCAAGATGCCCACGTACAGGCCAGGCTGGGCCCACTGGACACTGCGTCTGTGGAAGGACAGCTTCTCCTGGTGAGGGACACAGAGAAAGGCATTGTTGTATTAGCATAATAAGAAGCCTTACTACTGTATATAAACACAAGCACATAGTGGCCCAGCCAGGAAGGGTCACCTTGAGCTGCTCTGTGAGGGTGTCCATGGCAGTAGGCTCTGGGAGTAGAGGGGTCCTGCTCTGGTTCTTCTCCAGCAAGGCCAGGGGGACCCAGTGGAGAGGGGGGTCAGGGGGTTTGGTGTGGGCCGCACAATCCCTCACCGTCACCAGCAGAACGTTACCCTGCCTGTCCTTCAGAGGCTCATAGTACACCTGCCCCAAGTCTACTGTCCCCAGAGAGGACTGCAGAGAGAGGCAGGGAAGGAGCGAGGGAGAAAAGTATGAAATATCAGGATAAAGAGAAAGATTGAAAAGGAAAGTCAACGAGAAACAGGCAGTGAAAGAGAAAGTTTACAGAAAATGTTGTCTCTTCATCTTTGCTAGGTGCTTGTTTGATGAGAAGGCCATGTACAGTGACCTATTAGTGTAAATTATATATTTTTTTCACCTGTAGTTGTGCTACAGCCTGCAAGATATTGTGCCTGTTCTGAAGGAGTGATGAAGAGGAGGAGAGAGCGGAGGAGAGGGCCTGCTGGAGCCAGGGCACCTGTTGCCACGCACAGGACAACTGTAAGAAAGAGAGAGAGGGATAGAAAGATAGAAAAGAGACAATATAACTTTGGAACATATATTTCACACAGGTTTACATTCCAATGTATTCAATTTGATTGACAGCTAACCTTGGCGAACCAAAGGAAGTCCTGAGTGATGGAGGTGGAGCAGCACTGGATCTCCACCAATGGGAGCTGGTCATCTGCTGTGACCAGGATGTTTTCCTTGTTGTAGAACACAGTTGCCAGGTATACACCCCTAACAATGAGACAATGAGGAAGAACAGAGGATAGAATAAGATTAGTTTCATCCTAAGGAGGGAAGACTGAATAGAGAGGTAGGTGCAAGAAAGAGAGGGCTGAAAGGGACTGAAACACTTGTTCAAAGAGTAGGGGAAATACTGAGGGGACAGAAACAGAGTGTAATCTTTCTCTAAATGTAACTATGTGAGATGTTAGTGGCAGAGAGACAGAGTTGTTGGGTGAGGAGCATTGCTGTCTCACCTCTGTAGGAGACGGACAAACTTGGTGGCTGACTGGAAGAGCTGCTTCAGGCCGCGAGACATTGACAGGCGCTTTCTGTGGCTCTGGGACTTCGAGCTCTCTATGGTCCACAGGACAAAGGAATGAGACATACAGACATGGAGGACCATGTGAAAGAGCCAGAGTATTATTTTGAGTGACTGATACTGTTTACCTTCTCATTTATTATACAGGTATTGAATGTACAAGGCTGTTTATCTTACACAAATCATTTGAATAGTATATTCATTCCCCTTGTATGAGAGGCGGAACTGAGATGCTGTATCTATGTTATGGTTTAAGAAGTACACTACCTATACAGTATCCCCTGTAGTGTGGCTCTCTGGTCTGCTCCAACAGTCTCCTGACCAGAGCCTCCTTATTCCTGCTTGGAGTTTTCACCCCCATACACTCAATCCAGCCTGCAGAGGGAGACAGAGCCCACCAGCGGTCACTGATATTCACTGTGGAGTCATATGAAGTTGCCCCTAGACACTGATCCAAGGTCAGTTGTTTTCTTCAAATGGCTGAGGTTGGTATTTGGGGAGCTGATTCTTGATCTGTGATAAGGGCCAACTTCTTCTCGGAGCATTGATGATAATATTGAATATCAGAAAGCTCTTTTGTCTGGCTGTCTGCAGTTCCATTTACTCACTGGAGGGGGCAGCACTGACTGGGCTGGAGCTCTGAGCTGGGCCCCATCCCTTCACATTGTAGGCGGCCACTCTCACAAAGTAGTGCACTCCCTAAGACACCAATACATTAACATCATGACTTAACCTTACGAACAGGCAGACCAGGGCAAATAACTTAACATGGTAGTTGTTCATTTATGCAGGTAACTGAGACAGTTGAGGTTAAGTGCCTCCTAGCCTCAGGGTGTTCTGGCTCAGGTGATGTGACCGGGGTCGTGTGTGTCTTACTGTCGTGAGTCCTGTGATGCTATGGATGGGGGTCTTAGTGTCAATCACATGGGCTGAGCCAAGTATGCTCTTGAAGTTGGCAGAGGTACTCCATTCCACTGTAGGTGACAGGAAGAGAGACAGAGACATCGATGTATCTATGATATTGAGTACTGAGTCATAATAGCAATAGTGATTAGAGCCAATGTTAGAGTTGGAGTAGTAGAACCCCACCTCTGTAGTGTGTGATCAATCCAGTGACGATACCGGTTGGCTCTCGAATGGACACAAACAGGGAAGAGGCACTGGTCACAAACAGTGACACACTACTGGGAGGGCCAGGGAGGTCTAGGGGACATGGAGAGATGGAGAGACACCGACAGTAAACACAGACTTGGAGCAAAAGGTACATAACATAAACGAATCAATGAGACTGGGTTGAGTGCATCATACTTGTCCTTCATCACCCCTGACCCCTAGCCTCTGACCTGTGTGGTGGAAGCTTTCCCTCATCCTGCAGTACAGCTGCTGCCGTAGGGTCCAGAGGTGGAGCTGTCTCTGGATGTCGGCCTGCACATGTGGCTCCACCCCTGCTCGACCCAGTAGCTCCTCCCTCCTGTCCTCCACCTGCCTGCCGGCCAACATCACCAGGGCATCCAGCTTGCACAACCACTCAGCCGGACAACACACTGAGAGAAAGGGATGGAGAGAGAGAGAGAGAGAGAGAGAGAGAGAGAGAGAGAGAGAGAGAGAGAGAGAGAGAGAGAGAGAGAGAGAGAGAGAGAGAGAGAGAGAGAGAGAGAGAGAGAGAGAGAGAGAGAGAGAGAGAGAGGGAGGGAGGGAGAGATAATAAACATGTTTTGCATTGTTTACACAGTGGGAACAAGATATATCTGTAAACATTACATTTAAAGATCACTCACTAGTAGTCACTACCCCAAAAAGAATAATGTCTTAATGTACTGGATGATCCATTGTTTGTGAAAAATGTGTACAACTGTTACTTGCCATCTCTTGATTGCACTGATTCAATGTACGTCACTGTGTAAGACTCACAGACGGGGTTGTGTCTGGCTCCTGCCTTTGTCAAGACGTGCAGCAGAGGGGAGTTCTGGGTTAGAGCAGCCACGTCCAGAGGTACCAGGCCCTGCTCACTCACTCTGTTTACACCTTTTTCCCTCTCTCTTTCCCAATCCTTCTCTTTCTTCTCCCCTGTATCCCATCCTCCTCCTCCGCCACACACTCTGTCCCTGAATAGCAGGCTCTGCACCGCCAGGGTGTCCTCATTCTCCACTGCCTCCCACAGGTTCTTATACTAACACAGGAGAAGGAGAGGGGATTGAGTGAGAAACAGGCACATGGAGGGATACAGGGTAAGAGGGTAAATCTTCATGGGCATGGCAGAAAAGTGCAGGAAGAAAATGTAACTTTAGGTGATAATATGGAACAACAATATAAGACAATTCAAGAAAAGCAAAGATAAAACATCCAAAATGGATGCAAAAGTCATTTTCTCTCAGGATGTCTTACTGTGGGTGTGGCCTTGCATGGATGTTTCGGCATGCCTGTCTCCCCGGCAACAGAGGACTCTCCGCCCCTCAGCCTAACCGACAGGTTCCTGTAGACGCGTTTAGGCGAGACAGGACCCAGAGAGCGCCGCCGCTGTAGCGGGATTCTCACCGACACAGACATACAATAGATGGCACACACACAACTGGTAGAGAGTGGGACCAGCAGGACACAGGAGGTACAGGGAACAATAACAGAAGAAGGTGGATGGATGATGGAGAGGTCACAGAAAGACAGAGTGATGAGAGGAATGGCACACGGGAGGGAGAGGGGGAAGAAGGGAGGATGAAGGGGGTGTGAAATAGGAAGAGGTGCATTAGAGGACTAGAATGGAGTGATACGGTAGGAATAAGATGAGGGAGGGAAAATATATTTTAAAAAGTTAACAGAACAAAGTCAGTCTTACTGTCATCTTACCAGCAGTTAAAACGGTTGCAGCAATTTATCACTACTTAGGGTGAGCTTGGTTGAGCTGAGCAGCACTGTGTGTGGGTGGATAAGTGGATCAAAGTTACAATGCCTGAGCACAGCAGATGGAAAATGCCTCACAGAAGTTAGAACATCTTACTCTTCTCCCCTTTGTTCCCATTTTCTAGTCTAATGCATTATGGCTTTTCTTCCTACTCAATGGAGTCTCTGCACAAAGCAATCTCACCATCAATCTAATGGAATGGAAGTCTACAGAGTACACGGTAAAACTATTACATTCAGTGCTCCTGAGATCAAACATGTCATACATATATAACCATTTATCTGCCCTCACATTTGCCTTTATCATGTCTTACATTAGTGATGGATAATTGTATATTCTTCTTCACCTCTTTTCAGATAGGAAAAACCAGCAGCATTGTATCCTGCACCGTTCACTGTCTTCATAATCCAGCAGCCCACTTTCCTTCCAAAAGCCCCCAACACTTTTTTGTTGCTTTGACCAAAATGCTCTCTTTCACTTTTCTTTTCTCTCCTCAGTCACTACACTATCTTCCATCCTTCCTCTCTCTCTCTTCTTCTACCTTTTTTCAACTCCTCAGCTTTCCACTTACTTTCACGCCCCTTCCATTTACATCATAGTATTATTCAGACACAAAATACATCCCTGGCAAGAGATACCCTGACTCCATCTCTCTGTCATCTCTCCTTGTCCCTCACCCATTTCCACTCATCCCTCATTCTAATGGAAATGAAAGCCACATTCAATCTTCATGTCTGTCTGGTCATGTTCTGACTCTAATTACTCCAGGCCTTTGTGTCTCCTAGAGAAAGTGAATACTCCCTTAGCTTGTGCTGGTAGTGTGGCACTTTCCTGTGACCTCAAAGGCGCCTGGTGTCCCCAGCTGGCATTCTGTACCTATGTATGCCCACTTGTGACATAACAACCCTTCACTCCTCTTACCCCCTGCATTGCCTTCCCATGCATAGGGAAAAGATAAGGGTGAGACCTCCTCACTGTTATTGGTAGATTCAGTTCTATTGTTTGTTTATTGTGCCTTACATCTCTTATGGAAAGTGCCGATCTGCGTCTGTGAAACTGGTTGAGTGATGGGATTAGTGTCTATGCTGTATGGAGGTACCAACAGATGACAATCACTGGACAAAAAGACTCCATGCAAACAAGAATTGACATTCAGTAATGTCAGTTGATATTGATGCTTCTATGAAGTAGCATTAACATATTGCTATGCAGATTATGTCATTATTATAAATGTATTCCATTCTGTTGTGGCTTTTTTGTAGGGCTAAGCATTTGCTTGATAACAGACAAAGCCTTGTTTCACA
This sequence comes from Coregonus lavaretus, assembly GCF_964263955.1. Taxonomy (NCBI): domain Eukaryota; kingdom Metazoa; phylum Chordata; class Actinopteri; order Salmoniformes; family Salmonidae; genus Coregonus; species Coregonus lavaretus. The sequence goes on from NC_139989.1 coordinate 44,967,979, forward strand.
GTGTGTAAGTCTATAAAGAAATATCCTATGACTCATACCTGGCACCAGGAAGTGATGCTGTTACTCAAAAGAAACGCAATCATTTATAAGTGTGTGAACCAAATAAGGAAACATTGGAAGATTTTGTATACATACAGATAATGAATTCAAAATTCCTGAAACATTACACCAGCATCTGATAGCAGCCAAAGTACAAATGCAACAGTTATGCCAATGTAATAAATACACAGTTGGTTGAGCCCATGAATGGACAGAAAATGAAAGTTTAGAAAATTATCCAAGTTAGAATAGAATGCACGACATCATATTCAGCATGCACATCGTATACAAACGAATTTACAAACAGTGGCAAATTACAAATGAGTTCAATAAAAAACATTTCATACCCTATTGCAATAATCCACTCACATCCTATGGCCTCTGTAACAACCTGGTTGTGTGTTGCATTTTGAATTATTAGCCAGGTAAATATGTTAGATTAAAAGTATGCAGGGCAATACCTTCCGTAGGTGTAAGCTCCTGCTTCTCCATTGTCACATATTACACCACAATCACCACGAAAGCGTCAACTAAAATTAAATAAATTAATCCTAGAGTTATGATAGCAATCGGAATTCATTCATCCCACTTTCATGAACTTTCACTTCTCACGGTCAAGCAAACCTGCTCCTGACGCTCAACATACCATTTGGTGCTTTAGTGCCTCGCGCCCTTCCCATCTCTCTCTCTCTCTCTCTCTCTCTCTCTCTCTCTCTCTCTCTCTCTCTCTCTCTCTCTCTCTCTCTCTCTCATTCACATATGCTGAGGCAGATATTTATGGACCAATTCAGAATTCACATAATTATACAGCTAGATGGAATAAGGTAGATAAGGTATGGGCTCCATATCAATAGGCTACTGTTAATATATTCCTCAGTCACTTTGCATCAATAACCTAATTGGCAAATGTATGCCTATTACAAAATGTGAAATAAGTAGCTAATGCAATGATAAAATGTTATTGTGCCCCTGTTCTACATAACTATCGATCATGTATTACATTCTGAAGTCTCTTATTTTTGGCTCCACATTAGTCAGTCAGTCTTTTTTGGCTGGTGGTCAAAGACATATGGTGTCTCTAAGCAACATCGGTCTTGTCTGTCATTTCGACAGGAAGCTGAGCATCACACAGACTGAGACACACACTGTGACATGATGAGAGACAGGTTGAGTGAGTGGAAAAAATATATATTTAGATCAACAGCCCAGGGCCTCTATGTATGAAGATGAATGATGATATGAACATCTGAAACGATGCAGACCCCAGCTTCTGAGACCTTGGCCTGTGCAGATCAGAGCACTCAGATCAAAGCAAATGAGAGATTATGGTTTTGTTGTAGGTCCAACCCCCCTCTTCCCCCACCCTTCCAACATCTTGACAGCAGTCAGATCGCTAACTAGCTCTGGTTCAGGGCGTTACAATCGGCTGAGCCTGCCATTATGACAGACCACCAGCAGTGCAGTGGGCTTGTGTCGGCCAAAAACGTATTTTATTCCTGGCCTCAAGGCTGCCACAGGCAGTGCATCGCGGGTTCAAATCCGGCATGAAATAAAGATACCTTTTTCTGTGGCATATGCAGACTTTTTCCCTGCCTCAAGCCAGGCTAGCCATTAATAATAATAAGCCATTTAGCAGACGCTTTTATCCAAAGCGACTTACAGTCGTACGTGCATACATTATTTTTAGTGTATGGGTGGTCCCGGGGATCGAACCCACTACCTTGGCGTTACAAGCGCCGTGCTCTACCAGCTGAGCTACAGAGGACCACACCATTGAATGCAGTGTTTCTGTTGGCTATATATCAAGGGCATAAGACACGACTTACTGGTTAGAGTTAGAACCATTATTTATTTTTCTTCTAATTTTTATATTTATTTCTTTGACTTGTTGTTTCAGTTGAAATATAGAAATGATCCTTGCTGTCACATGATTCACTATTGACAGTTTTGCCGCCAACATCTGTAGAAAGCCACTTGACTTCCTTTTAGACACGGTTAATCTCTGATTTATCTAGCTACTTGGCTAGACTTGATCACATTGTTTGTAATAACATTATTTAGCGGCAGTTAGTTAATTAAGACAACGTTAACCTATTCATTTTGACCCATTATCTGGCAGTTTGAATAAAACTATCTAACGAATGATCTCTGGTGACAGTCAGCTAGCTAAGTTAAAGTTAGCCAAAGTTAGCTAGCTAGCAACCGCGGTAGGAAAGGCAGGAAGATAGGTTACAACACATTTACTTTAGCTACATTGAAGGAGGCGCAAATATGATCAGTTACATTAGTTAAACAAACCATTCTGGTCTGCATTTATTTTCAGGGTAAAATGACGAGCATGGACGTTGTTTATGAAAATATTCACTTCAGGCACGATCCGAAATGGTCTGTTCATGTTCGCATGGGCCACCCCGACCAGGGCAGCTTGATGATTTGCGTCGCCTGTGTCATTGAGATGATGGAAAGCAACAACGTTGCGGTATGATATCTAAATATTAAACATGTTTTATTGACCACATATTGGTATTTCTGCTACAACAGCTAACATGACATGAGCTGTGATCTATCCATATATGCACTTGGCTGCTCCTGTGGTTCCATAATTTGTTTTACTGTGAGTGTCCTTGGGTATCTTGAAAGGCGCAAATAAAATGTATTATTATTATTATTATTATTATTATTATTATTATGACATCTCTTGCCCTTCAATAGTCTGTGAGAAAGTCTGTGGCGCTGTCGGGGATCAGTGGGGTCCTGAAAAGCTGTCCTGGGGCTCTGAAGGAGCTGCTACTACAGGACCATAGGGTCTGTCTGCATTTCACAGCATCTTTACTGGGTAAGAAACACACACACACACACACACGCAATCAAACAAAGCCTTGCTTTATCCCTTACTTTATTTGACTCCCTGTCTTCTGTACAGGGATGCTTCACACAGTAGAGGACCCAGCCACTCTGAAGCAGGCCATACAGGGTAAGAGAAAAGCTTAAATGCCCTGATTATACACACGGCTGCTTGAGAATGCTCACTCTTTACTGACTAAATTATAATATCGTTGGACTATTATCTCAACTTGTACCCCATGTCACTACATACTATAGCATGACCAGGTTTGTTGGCTCTCATAATCTGGGTTTAAGAGAGATATGGGTTGTTGAGTGCCTCAGCAGAATTGTTAATTAGAGTGTTGCTGTTTATGGAACCCCACAGGACCACTGTGTTGAAGCATTTCACCTGTGTTGAAGCACTAACAATATCACTGTGTGCACTGTGCCAGGGTAAAGTGTGAACTGCACAATTTGCAAGTTTTCAAAACAGTGTCAATTGAGCCCTAAGAATAATGCTATGATAAGTCTCCCTCTCGCTCTCTCTCTATCTCTCTCTCGGTTCAGTGCTGGTTCAGCTGCTCTTGGAGTTACAGAGTGAACAGTATGTGTGCTACATCCTGGATGAGATACACACACAGGTGAGTAATATCACACATACAGGTCTGTCTCTGTCTCTCTGTTCCAAATTCACTCAGAAACAAAGAGACAGGAATAAATGCCAGATAGAATCTCATGCCTACCCATAATTTGTACACTAACCTTGTCGATAGAGTTGGATTTTCCACTGTTTTGGTCATCACTTTATTGGCTATGTCTGTTAATATCAACATGCTTCTCTCAGTCCAACACTCTCCTTTACTCACACCAGCAGATGACTGCTACCAGACTCATATACACACACACACACAATCCAACATCAGTTGGGTAAAGCCTGCCTGCTTGTTTGGTAATGTTGAAATGTTGGCTCTGTAGTCTGTGTTGTTGTGTCACCTTGGGATACAGTGGAAACACTACTGTAAGCAGCAGGTGGAAGTGCTGTCTGTAGGGTTGACTGGGGATGATAACAGCGGGCTGAGGTGTGGACAAGTCCTCTCACACTACTAGAAATAAACTTGATTAGAGTCAAAGGATGGAATAAAGAAGTTGGTGCACTTTTGTTACTGGTGGGAATGGAAGGGTGGATTGTGGACTAACTGTCATTGACAAGACTGACAGGAATTAAGTGATACAGTACTCTAGGAATAGATTGATTTGGTTGGTATGAATTTAGACACAAAAAGTTTGTGAAAATGATTCTAGAGCCTCCTCTCTGTCCCATGTCCAGCTGTGTGACCAGTCCAGTGTGAGGGGTTTCCTGCCCACCTTCACCTTCTTGGGGAAGCTGGTAGATGCTGTTCCTTCCCTGCCACAGAGCCTGGCCTCCAGCCACGGTGAGATAGTGTACCACACCACCACCATCTCTCACTAAGCTCACATTAAAATACTCTTCCTTCTTTGTGCTACCCATTGAGTGTTTACCTTCGTTCACCCTCAATGCGTTCTCTGCCCTATTTTTTTTTACCACCATTACCTGTGTAATGACCAGGGACTTGGCCCATTAGTCATTTGTATCTTAACTTAGGTCAGGTGGGGCTGGCATATCATTGAAAGGTTTTAGCCTGTTTGGTGGTGAGCTGTGTGTGTGTGTTATTGTGAAATTGCCTGTACTGGTTTTATAGTTTAGCCGTGGCTGCGAACACTGAGTTTTCGCCCCCGCACTGGCCCTCTGGAAACCTCTTTCTCAAAGCTAAGGATCTGCACATGTTATTTTACGCACACATTTTCTCTACATAGCTGCTGCTCACACTCCACCTCCCTTCACGTTTCTCTCTTTACTCCCCTATGAAACATGATGTAGCCGATGTCGCTGCCTCATATTTTTGAATAGCTGAAATAAAAACCACGCAGGGATTTGAACGAATGTTCCAAAAAATACATATTATGAAGGCTACAACCCTTTCTGTCTGTTGTAACAGATATTGCAGTCCCTACACATTGCATTGGAGCAATCTGCATTTTGTGTGATGATGTAGGCTAATCTTTATAGTTGCTGCCATATCGAAGCCACCAGCCATAGTTACACTACTACTTTGACTGCCGGTCTGCCTCCTGCTATAGCCAATGTTTGCAATAGTTATGAAAATAGAACGTTACATCGCTAATTAGACTGCGAGTCTGGGTCTTGCTTGTATTTGATATGCTGCCTATATAGCTGCATGTATAACTCCCCATTTTAAGCACACACAGGCCCTATAACTGCTATTTTGTCTCTCAATGATCATGTAAGTAGCCTATTGCATGAGTAAGCTACCTATAGCTGTTCCACCTCTGGGCACCCGAACCATCTAGGCAGCCAAGCGCGTATCCCGACCGGTAACCAGAGTCTGAAAATGGGCAAGTTCATTTTGCATCGCCCAGTGCCCCGGGTGCTTATGTTTGCAATACTGTTACAACAGACACCAAGTTTGTACAAACATGTTGATCATGTATTTTGTGTGCAACATGTAAATAGCTGTATGTAGCCTAACTCCCCTCCTGAAAAAGTAACATGAAATTGCGCTTATGCTTAATAGCCTACTGGGGCATGGAATGCAATAGTTGTAACATGTCGACCATGTCTTTTGTGTACAACATTCATCGGAGATCAAGGAGAGGGAGGTAGCGGCAGCGGAGCACTGAGCAGCAGCCAATGAAGGATGGGGGAGCGGTAGCGAGCGGAGCACTGAGTAGCAGCCAATCAAGGAGGGGGGAGCGGTAGCGAGCGGAGCACTGAGCAGCAGCCAATCAAGGAGGGGGGAGCGGTAGCGAGCGGCGCACTGAGCAGCAGCCAATCAAGGAGGGGGGAGCGGCAGCGAGCGGCGCACTGAGCAGCAGCCAATCAAGGAGGGGGGAGCGGTAGCGAGCGGCGCACTGAGCAACAGCCAATCAAGGAGGGGGGAGCGGTGGCGAGCGGCGCACTGAGCAGCAGCCAATCAAGGAGGGGGGAGCGGTAGCGAGCGGAGCACTGAGTAGCAGCCAATCAAGGAGGGGGGAGCGGTAGCGAGCGGCGCACTGAGCAACAGCTACGTAGGTAGCGGAGTGGGCAGTGCTACATATTATTTTTTTTTTTATCCCGCAAATGAGCAGAAATCTCTTGTATCTTTAGCCACAGAACTTTCAGGTTCCAGAAAATCCAGAAGCGCAGCCACTCCGTAATAGTTTTGTGTGTGTGGGCATTGTCAGTGTTTTACTATTGTGTCTAAGCAGCACGGTGTCGTGAGTCCATGTGGACTGCCGCTATTGACGGTGCCTGCCTGTCAGCGAGCTCACACCACCCAGCTGGTATACAGGCACTGAGGCCCTGAATGGGGAAAGGAGTGAGAGCGAGAGTGAAAGAGAGCGAGAGTGAAAGAGAGCGAGAGTGAGAGAGAGAGCGAGAGTGAAAGAGAGTGAGAGAGAGAGCGAGAGAGATGGATAGAGAAAGTACAGTAGAGAGGGAGAAACTATTCAATACAGAGAACTCAACTCACAAATAGTAGCCACAGCTTGTTTTTAATCATCTAATGTCATATTTATGTCATTATTTTCCTTTACATTACTTTGCATAGTGTTGAAATGCACAGACAGACATGTTTTCTCCCTCCTTTCTCTCATCTCCTCCCGTTCGTATTGTGGTGTAACCAGACATGGTTGGAGATGGACGTCTCTCCTGGCTGGCTGCCTCTGGAGTCGGACCTGCTCCACAGAGCAGCTGTGTCTGGGCCTCTAACTCTCAGGCTTGTGTGAGCAGCTCTAGCTCGCTGCGTCAAAGTTAAACAAACTCAATTCAACAGGGTGCCTGACTGAGTCATGTGTAGTATCAGCCTGCCATGCTTTATACACACAACTGTCAGTGTTCTCCGCTACTCTCAGCCAAGAGTGTAGCTGGGGTTTAATTTCTGCTTTGTTCACTGTTGTTTTCCCTTCCATCGGCCATCGCCCTCATTTTCTGTCTGTCTCTGCTTTAGTGTGTGTATGTGTCTCTCTCTCATTTCCTCTCCCCACCTCCCTTTTTTACATTTACATTTACATTTTAGTCATTTAGCAGACACTCTTATCCAGAGGGACTTACAGGAGCAATTAGGGTTAAGTGCCTTGCTCAAGGGCACATCGACAGATTTTTCACCTAGTCGGCTCGGGGATTAGAACCAGCGACCTTTCGGTTACTGGCACAACGCTCTTACCCACTAAGCTACCTGCCGCCCCGCTTCCTCTCTCCCCTCCTCCCTCTCTCTCTCTCTCGCTCTAGTGCCCCTGTTGGAGCGGTTGTGCTCGACGCTGCTCTACCCAGATGAGGGTTTGAAGGCCTCAGTGTTCTACGTGTGGCAGAGGGTGTGGGGGGCGGCGGGAGCTGCCCAGTCTCTCCCCTCCCCCCTCAGAGACAGGGTGTGTTTGCTGCTGCTGCAGACCCTGGCCCACGCCTGCTCCACTCAGCTCACCATCAACTGCCTGGGTGAGAACCATCATATTCAAGGGGACAGTGCTTATTACCATATAATAAGCGATAGTAGCATATGCTATGTGCATGTAACCTAACATTTAGCATGAATCAGTGAATATGGAAGTGTGTTTTCTGTTTGTGTCAGGTTTCCTGAAGCAGCATCTGAAGCTGGGTGAGGTGGTGTCTGTGCTGATGAACAGCCCCTGTGAGCAGATCCGGTCTGATGTGGATCAGAGCCTGGGCCAGGACCGAGAGGACCAGTCCAGCACCCAGCTCTCTCTGGAGCGCTGCCCACTGCCACTCATACTCAAAAAGGTTTCACCAATCTAACACAATTCTTTCTTAAAATGTGATAGCAACAGTAGAAGCAGTAGAAGCTATCTTTGACTGATTACATTGAGTGTCTATAAAACGACAGTGTTTGAAGACATTGTCATGACGACTAATGTTTGTGTGTGTTGTAGCTGTTGCTGAGTGGGGATGAGACATTGCAGGTGGCCAGTGCTCAGTGTATGGCTGCTATCCTGGTCCACTCCCCCAGCCAGTACTGTGCTTCCTTCATCCAGGCAGACGTACCCGGTGAGAGAACTTATTTGAATGTCTGAGAAGCCTTATGCCCATTCTGTTACTGTATCTTTCTCTCCTGTGTCTCACCATTCTCTCCCAGAGTTTCTGTTTGAGCGTCTGAGCAGTGGCAGTGAGGTGTTGCTCTGGTCCGTCTACAGCTGTCTGCTGCTGCTCACTGCTGCTCTTCTTCTCCCAGTGTCACTCTGTCTACGGTGAGAGAAAAGAGGACACACACACACACACACAGAAACACACACACACACAATCACAGTATGGCATCATAGGATTACTGAGCAAGACGTAAAAGTCACAGTGTGTGTGTGCCAGGTATTGAGTCTCTGGTACGCAGTCTGAAGGAGGCCCTGAGGCTGACTAACGTGGAGGTGCAGAGACAGGGCCTGCTGCTGCTCACAGAGATACTGGAGAGGTGAGGCATCGGGTCTGTCTACCCCATACGTTCTATTTTACATTTTGTGAATGTATCGCAAGTTGTCCTTTACGTTCAGTGAAAGTGACAAGACTGGTCTCAAAGTGGTAATTTGACCTCATTCACAGCATCTTGTATATTGTGGGTTGTTGCATGTAGGGGAGTGTTTAGAGGGTTTTCCAGGTTCCTCTGGGCTGTCCAGCGGCTGTTGTGGCAACAGCCTGCCTGACCACATCTATTATGGTACCATGTCGCTGACGTCAGAAAAACACTGTTGAGCTTTGTGACAGTGATAGGTCAAAGCTGTTTATTTTGTGAGTGTCTTTCTCTCTCCAGGCAGCCTGTGGGGGTGCGTCTGTTCCCGAGCGGTCCAGGGTTTGTGGCCGTGGCAGAGGCGGTGCTCTCAGGAGTTTCCTCCAACGGTGCTACCGCCCTCCTCAGGTACACAGACAGACAGACAGACAGACAGACAGACAGACAGACAGAAGCATGCAGGCGAGGCGGTGCAGGCTGTGAGCGTACCAATGTTATTAGAAAGTCACCACAAACATGAGCTAAATATACATGTTGATTGTCCATCTCCCTCTCTGTGTACTGTGTGTCTCTGTAGAGTGAACCACCAGTCCAGCCCAGTGCAGTACAAAGAGCTGGAGAAGCTGGTAGAAGCCATTATTGCAAGGTGCACTGAGCTGCCCTTACCTGCCTCCTCACGGTGCAGAGTGAGTCAGTCTCTGTTCACCTTTGTGTATCAGGTGTCAGCACTGGGAGAGCGCCACTTCATTTCATTTCAGGAATCATCATTGAAAAAGTTTATTGACTGTGTCCCTGTTACTCTCTCTTCCAGGTGAGCCTCAAAGGAGCTGAGCCCAGCAGCCAGGCCTCGAGAGCGGGAGGGTTTCTACTCCAGGCCCTGGTCTGTTTCCATGCCGCATGCAGGTCAGTGAGGCAGAATGCAATTGTTGCAGTCGCAGATAACCCCCCCCCCCCTTCAGTGTGTTTAATGTTTGATTGTGTGTTGTGTGTTCCAGGTTAGTGGAGCAGTGTTCGTCTGAGCCTGGCCTGAAGGAGAATGTGTTCACAGCTCCGTCCAAGCAGGTTCAGGGTCAGGACCCGCTGGAGTCCCTGTGTCTGCTACACTGCTGTGACACTGTTTGCATCCCCACCGTCACAGTGAGCCCTGCCCCCAGCACACACACACACACACACACACACATTCATGCACCATGTGTATACACGTACGTGTGTGTTTAGAGGCATTGTGAGCACGCCCCCAGCGCCCAGGTGCTCCAGCACTTCTTCTCCATCCTGTCGTACCAGTTCTCCCTTCTACCCTCCCTCAGGCCCCTCTTCGCTGCCAAACTGGGTGAGGCATGTTGTCAGGGGTCAGGGTGATCATTTTGATCCATCATTGTTTTTCTCACCTCCAGGTGTAATGACCTATGTCTCTGTCCTCCCACCACACCTCTGACTCCTCCCCCTCTTCCTCCATTCTTCTTCCCTCTCTTCTTTACAGCATCCTCTGGTTTCTTCAGGCTGGCTCTGGAGCACAAAGCTGTCCTCTGTGCAGGAAACAGGTAACAGGAGTACCTGAGGAAATACACACACACACACAGAGACCACTATTAACCCCCCAGACAGGTAATTGCTAATGGCGCTGTTATAGTGTGGAGTTCTTATTGAGTGGACCCAGTAAAAGTGCCCAGGAAAGTGAGAGATGACACAAACAGAAGCGTTTTTCACGTCACTTTGTTTCAGTCTAGCCATGAAAGCTCTTCTCTCATCAGTGTCAGTCTTGTCTGTCTGTGTGCATATGAAGAGGAAGCTCACAGGCCAGGCTGGCTATGTGGTTGCGCTTGAGGTTCACTAACTGTAACTCTCCCCTATGAAACTGAGTCCACATTGCATTTGGATATTTTTTAACTCGGTTGAAATGCTAAGTCAGAACATTTACTGCACACAGGGGTAGGTTTAATAATATTATTAGATATATTGTATACATTTACATTTTAGTCATTTAGCAGACGCTCTTATCCAGAGCGACTTACAGTTAGGGAGTGCATACATTTATCATACTGGCCACCCGTGGGAAACGAACCCACAACCCTGGCGTTGCAAGCGCCATGCTCTACCAACTGAGCTACAGGGGGTTATAAAAAAATATCAGAAACTTTGAACATCCCACAGAGCACCCTTAAATCCATTATTAAAAAATGGAAAGAATATGGCACCACAACAAACCTGCCAATTTTTTAATTTTTTTATTTAACCTTTATTTAACTAGGCAAGTCAGTAAAGAACAAATTCTTATTTACAATGACGGCCTACACCGGCCAAACCCGGACGACGCTGGGCCAATTGTGCGCCGCTCTATGGGACTCCCAATCACGGCCAGTTGTGATACAGCCTGGAATGGAACCAGGGGGTCTGTAGTGACGCCTCAAGCACTGAGATGCAGTGCCTTAGACCGCTGCGCCACTTGGGAGCCAAGAGAGGGCTGCCCACCAAAACTCCCGGACCAGGCAAGGAGGGCATTAATCAGAGAGGCAACAAAGAGACCAAAAATAACCCTGAAGGAGCTGCAAAGCTCCACAGCGGAGATTCAAGTATCTGTCCATAGGACCACTTTAAGCCATAGACTCCACGGAGCTGGGCTTCACAGAAGAGTAGCCAGAAAAAAGCCATTGCTTAAAGAAAAAAATAAGCAAACACGTTTGGTGTTCGCCAAAAGGCATGTGGGAGACTCCCCAAACATATGGAAGAAGGTACTCTGGTCAGATGAGACTAGAATTGAGCTTTTTGGCCATCAAGGAAAACGCTGTGTCTGGCGCAAACCCAACACCTCTCATCACCCCGAGAACACCATACCCACAGTGAAGCATGGTGGTGGAAGCATCATGCTGTGGGGATGTTTTTTCATTGGCAGGGACTGGGAAACTGGTCAGAATTTAAGGAACGATGGATGGCGCTAAATACAGGGAAATTCTTGAGGGAAACCTGTTTCAGTCTTCCAGAGATTTGAGACTGGGACGGAGGTTCACCTTCCGGCAGGACAATGACCCTAAGCATACTGCTAAAGCAACACTTGAGTGGTTTAAGGGGAAACATTGAAATTTCTTGGAATGGCCTAGTCAAAGCCCAGACCACAATCCAATTAAGAATCTGTGGTATGACTTAAAGATTGCTGTACACCAGCGGAACCCAACCAACTTGAAGGAGCTGGAGCAGTTTTGCCTTGAAGAATGGGCAAAAATCCCAGTGGCTAGATGTGCCAAGCTTATAGAGACATACCCCAAGAGACTTGCAGCTGTAATTGCTGCAAAAGGTGGCTCTACAAAGTATTGACTTTGGGGGGGGGGGGGGGGGGGTGAATAGTTAGGCACGCTCAAGTTCAGTTTTTTTGTCTTATTTCTTGTTTGTTTCACAAGAAAAAAATATTTTGCATCTTCAAAGTGGTAGGCATGTTGTGTAAATCAAATGATACAAACCCCCCCCAAAACATTTTTTAATTCCAGGTTGTAAGGCAACAAAATAGGAAAAATGTCAAGGGGGGTGAATACTTTCGCAAGCCACTCATCAACCACTTCATTCACCAATAAGGTCTTGAGGAATAATGGAGACTTGCAGAGCCATGTCCTTAAGGACTAGAGTTGTGTTAGCTCTGTTGTGGACATAAAAGGGAAAACTATTTATCTTTCGGTATCATTAATACCCAGCCTTCAAAAAGGAAGGTATATAAAGTTGATGTAACTCCATAACAGAGTTCCAAGAACAAAGAGTGTTAGAGCCTTTGCACCAAAGTGGGATTATATTGCATTGATTATACCTTCAGTTAAATACTCCAAGGAATGAACAACCCATCTGCAATTTATTAAATGTTGTTAGAGCGCCAGCACCCCACTATTTTCATCGTATTGAAATGAGTTGACTTACCCAGTCCAGGTCGGGGCTCTTGTCCTGTGTGACCGACAGCAGGTAGAGGGCAGACCTGAGCACACAGGGAGGCAGGGCCGAGTCTCCCTGCTCCTGCACCGAGCACAGCAGAGTCACCACACAGGAGAACACTGTGGAGTCAGGGAGCAGCCTGGTACACACACATACACACAGAGACAGGCACACACATGCACAAACACACACGGGCACACAAATTTTTATGGTGCACGTGCACACACACACACGATTTATGGTGCGGTGATAGGTACAGAAGGTGTATTGTATTGTAAACACATACACTGAGTGTACAAAACATTATGAACACCTTCCTAATATTGCTCTACCAACTGAGCTACATCCCTGCCGGCCATTCCCTCCCCTACCCTGGACGACACTGGGCCAATTGTGCGCCGCCCCATGGGTCTCCCGATCGCGGCCGGCTACGACAGAGCCTGGATTCGAACCAACTGCGATGCAGTGCCTTAGACCACTGCACCACTTGGGTTATATACAGTATAACATCTACCTTTCTTAGTTGTCCCTCTCTCTGTCTTTCTCTCACACTCACTCGCTCTTTCTCTCATCTCATGGTAGAAACCCAGCTCTGAATGCAGCCTGCTGTGGTTTTCTGCAGAGGCTCAGTGTGTGTCTGCTGTCCCAACCAGACCCTGCAACCAGTATCCTCCCACAAGGTACTGACAGAACACATTAGCCATAAAAACACAGTAGCATTAAGGTTTCATGTCACAGTAAAGCACTTTGTAGCACTTCAAATATGTGGAGTGGGCCTTTGGACTTCATTATGCATGGGAACGTGTGGTGTGGATGTCCTGTGAGTGACTGTGATGCAATTAAATAATGAAAAGGTCTACTGAGAGCTGCTGTCAGTGTGTTCTCTACTGTCTCTCTCTCTCTCTCTCTCCCCCCTTCACCCCCCTCTGTTCTCCAGACTGTGAGGAGATAGAGGCTGTGTTTAGGTCCAGCCTGCCCTCTCTATGTTGTCGTGTGTGTGAGTGGCCCTCTCTGCTGTGTGAGTCCCCAGGGTCCCAATGTGACCCTGCCGGCCCCAGGGCCACTCAGTACTGTCTGCTCACCCTGCTGCACCTGGCCCTGCAGCATGGAGACAGGTACTAACACACACACACACACACACAAACCACTATAACACATTCAACAAGGGTTCAGTTCACTTGTGGACATGTAGACACTGGCACAGTTTTATGGTTATTAATGATACAGCATTGCTTTGAAAGATGTATGTTTACTGTGGCCAGTGATTTACATAGCATGGGAGGGTTTTGTATGCGAGTGTGCATACACTGAGTGTACAAAACATTAAGAACACCTGCTCTTTCCATGACATAGACTGACCAGGTGAATTCAGGTGAAAGCTATGATCCCTTATTGACGTCACCAGTTAAATCCACTTCAATCAGTGTAGATGAAGGGGAGAAGACATGTTAAAGAAGGATTTTTAAGCCTTGAGACATAGATTGTGTATGTGTGCCATTCAGAGATTGAAGGGGAAAGACAAAAGATTTAAGTGCCTTTAAATGTGGTATGGTAGTAGGTGCCAAGGCGCACCGGTTTGTGTCAAGAACTGCAACACTGCTGGGTTTTTAACGCTCAACAGTTTCCTGTGTGTATCAAGAATCGTTCACCATCCAAAGGACATCCAGTCAACTTGACACAACTGTGGGAAGCATTAGAGTCAACATGGGCCAGCATTCCTGTGGAACGCGTTCGACACCTTGTAGAGTCCATGCCCCAACGAATTGAGTCTGTTCTGAAAAAAGGGGGTCAACTCAATATTAGGAAGGTGTTCATAATGTTTTGTACACTCAGTGTATGTGTTTACAATACAATACACCTCCTGTACCTATCACCGCACCATAAATCGTGTGTGTTTGTGCACGTGTGTGTCTGTCTCTGTGTGTATGTGTGTGTACCAGGCTGCTCCCTGACTCCACAGTGTTCTCCTGTGTGGTGACTCTGCTGTGCTCGGTGCAAGTCTCCATTATTCCTCAAGACCTTAGTGGTGAATGAAGTGGTTGATGAGTGGCTTGCGAAAGTATTCACCCCCCTTGACATTTTTCCTATTTTGTTGCCTTACAACCTGGAATTAAAATTTATTTTTGGGGGGGTTTGTATCATTTGATTTACACAACATGCCTACCACTTTGAAGATGCAAAATATTTTTTTCTTGTGAAACAAACAAAAGGGCACAACACAAAAATATGTCCACTCTGGGGGGTTGAACTAACTAGTTACCATCAGCTCACCCACTAGACCACGCTGCACGATAGAATTTGCATTAATATATATTTTATATTAACCTATAATGTTGTAGGGTGAACAATTTATGTAAATAAAATGCAGCCAGGGGAGTATGGAAATGAGTGTTTTGGCCTCTTTCTCTCTCTCTCTTTAATTATTTCTCCCCCTTATCCCCACTGTGATTGTGCTCATCTCTTTCTTTCTCTCTCATCTCCCCCCTCCCTCTCCCAATCTCTCTAGCTGTGGGCTCTCTCCCTCTGGTCCTTAGGTTGCTGTGCCTGATGCAGACCAGTGGCTCCACTGAGAATGAGATGGACGGCATCCACTTTAAACTGCTCTACCACGGTGAGGTCACAGGGTCAAAAGGAATCAGCCATGCATAATTCACTCAGATCTATAGCTTTGGTCTAACATCATAATTTAACCACTATTTTTTGCTGTACTCACTCTCTACATTCAATATCAGTTCAATCGACATTGAAATGCCTTAGGGTTTTTGCTCACATCAGCAAAGCATATTACATAAGCGTAAGCTGAATTTATAGATGAAAGTAGTATTTAAGTATCAATAACATGGGGGCCTTCTTCTGACGATAGATATTATGATCTTGTATTCTGTCTGATGTCTAATTTTGTCTCCTGTCTTATTATGGGCGTGTTCCAGTGAGTAACCTGACAGGGAAGCTGAAAGCCTCCAACACAGAGTGTCTGCTGCCAGCCTTCAGCTACCTGTACTGCTGTCTGCGTCTGTCCCCCCCTCATTGCACTGACAGAGGTGACAAACTCAGTCTGCCACACTGTCCTTCTCATTCAGTGCAGCACAGCGAGCAGCCTTCATACACGCTGCCACCTGCCTCTCTCTCTCACACACACAGTCCCCCAGACACACAGACTTGTGTTGTGCCATCTGGCCTATAAGAGAGGCACACACTTGTACAGAACCAGTCAGTGCCATTCACAAGGGCACACAACACACTCACACATTAAATTGGTAGTATGTTTTATATATTGGATGATATCTTGAGTGTGATATCGTTTTGTCTTTTGTTTTCGCCTCCAGCTGTGTCCATGCTGCTGTGTAACACCGGGCTGATGGACCAACTGCAGGCTACGCTGAACCTCTCCTTCTCCTCTTCCCTCGCTCCATCCCTCTCTCCTACGTCTGCCCTGCTGTGCTGCTCCCGTCTGCTCCTGTCTTCCCTCATCACCCTGCAGCACACTCGTTCTGCTAAGGTTGTTCTGTCATGCTAACCCTTATAAAGACCTTTACACAGGGTACACCATGTAGTACAAAACACACTCTAGTGAGGACAGGACCAGGGGACTTACCAGGGGAGACACACTGTACTCTACAGCTGACAATGGAACACAGAAATTGAATACAGAACTCAAAGCAGAAACATTTATCAGAGACCTTGATGTTAGAAAATACATTTGTCTTCTTGTACTGTAGGACAGCGTGTTGTTGAACGGAGAGCGTTGTTGCCATAGAGATCCTATTAAATTACATTCCGAATTCTATGGTTGTTGCCTTATTATGTCTTGTCATTTCTTCCCTCTCTGTATCCCAAGGTCCATAGAAGCATCAGGTTGAACCTGGGCAGCACGGTGCAGGCTCTGGTCTTTGGGAAGAGGAAGACAGGCAGCCTCTTACTGGGTAACAACGCTACACCACACTAAGCAGAGCAAAGCAGCATTGTTACACAGGCTTTAATTCCATTATGTGGCCTTCATCCAACAGAGGAGATGGGATAAAAATGGCCTGCTGGTTCTGTATCTCTGTCTCCCTGCTGTATAAGTGGGCTGTCAGGGCCAGGGTGATCTACTGTCTGTCTCCCTGCTGTATGAGTGGGCTGTCAGGGCCAGGGTGATCTACGGTCTGTCTCCCTGCTGTACGAGTGGGCTGTCAGGGCCAGGGTGATCTACGGTCTGTCTCCCTGCTGTATGAGTGGGCTGTCAGGGCCAGGGTGATCTATGGTCTGTCTCCCTGCTGTATGAGTGGGCTGTCAGGGCCAGGGTGATCTACGGTCTGTCTCCCTGCTGTACGAGTGGGCTGTCAGGGCCAGGGTGATCTACGGTCTGTCTCCCTGCTGTATAAGTGGGCTGTCAGGGCCAGGGTGATCTATGGTCTGTCTCCCTGCTGTATGAGTGGGCTGTCAGGGCCAGGGTGATCTACGGTCTGTCTCCCTGCTGTATGAGTGGGCTATCAGGGCCAGGGTGATCTACGGTCTCGCTCCTCCGCTGCCGCCTCCTCCCTCGGTCTCGGTTCTCTCTCCTGCTCTCCCTCTCTCTTTCTGCTATCGCTAATTGTCTCTTCTCTCCCTTAGAGGGGTCTAATATCTCAGTGTACATGAGTGTTTGACAAAAGGGCTGTGCAAATGGCCACCAGCTCCTGGTCTGTGTCTCAGTGTGTTTAATCAGATCTCCAACTGACCTGTAACCCTGTCTCTCCCTTCCTCTCTCTTACCACCCACACTTACCACCCACACTCTGGTCGTCTCTTCCTCCCCGTCACCTGCCAATCTTCTTTCAACCTCTCCCCTCTCTCTTCTCTGCCCACATTCTCCCTCTCCTCACTCCAAATCTCTTTGAATCCCACCCCTTCCCCCTCCACATCCTCTCGTTCCTCTGTCTTCCCTCATCCTGCCTCTCCTCCCTCGCCTGTCACGATCGTCGTTACAGGAAGCGGACCAAGGCGCAGCGTGTGATACAAACATGACTTTATTTTATTAAAGTTCCTAAATATAAACAAAACACGACTCGTGAAGTCCAACGGTTAAACATACCGAAACGGAACAAAAACCCACAACACCCACAGGAAAACATACAGATTAAATATGGCTCCCAATCAGAGATAACGAGCCGACAGCTGACACTCGTTACCTCCGATTGGGAGTCATTGACCAAACATAGAAATAAACCCAACAGAAATACAAACATAGAAATACACCCAAATAATGAACACACCCTGGCTCAATATACAGAGTCCCGGAGCCAGAGCGTGACATCGCCTTGCACCACACAGCTAGTTCCCTGAGGCTGCTGCAGGCTTTTCTAGATGTTGACCTGGAGTCTCCAGTGCTGTGTGTGATTGTTGGCCCCGGGGTAGGACAGAGGCCCCTGGGGGACACGGACAGCTCTCTGTACCCGCTGGGATCCTACGGGGCCCACTGCCTCATCACCGCACTCTACGGCCTCCTGCTGCAGGTCAGACACACCACACACACTCACACACACACATACACACTCTCACACTGCAGGGCTGTTAACACCCCAGAGTTCTTCTCCCATACTGTTTTTCCCCCTCAATTTCCCATTGTTTCATTGTTTTCATTGTTGTTTGAAAAGCATCCCTGATAGAACTCAAGGCTGATGTGGTAAAGCACTCAAATGTGTCCTTCCTTTCTACCCTCTGTTTCTCTGTCTCTACAGTGCAGCCTTTTATGGTCTATGTGTAGTACATTGTTGTTAATGGCAGTGTTAAGGGGATAAACGCACTTCATAAATACAGCGTATCATTACTGTCATCACTTAATGACTGGGTCAGAGCTCACCGTTAGTCTACATGAAGCATCTTCAACTCCTCCTGTCTCTCCCGCTGTCTCTATAGCATAGTTTAGTCTATGCTGTGTATATATAGTGAAGAATGTATTTAATGCTCAACTCTATGTCCCTCTTCCTATATAACCAATTCGGTGTTGAACAATACCACCCTGTATCAGTCAGTGCAGTAGTTCCATGTCAGTGGTTGCACTGTAGAGCGTAGCTCCTCCTTGGTCCACTGCGCTGTGGTGCGCTACGCCGATGATGTGAGTCTGCACTGGCTTCCAGGATTAGAGTGGAACTCTCTGTGGTCCTCCTCTCTATAGCCATCTGCCCTACTTCACTATTTTGGGACACTAATCACTAGTCACTGCCTCAGTAGGGGCGGCTGTGGCGTGGGAGGATAATGCATTATTAAATAATCCCTCACTCTCTCTTTCTATCTGGTTCTCTCTTTTCACCATCCCTCTGTTTGGCTTAATATCTTCTCTCTCCCTCTTCTATTCATCCCTCCATCTTGCTAAATGTCTTTCTGTCTTCCCCCTCTTCCAGAAGCAGGAGCTGTTGCTCAGTGTGTCAGTGAACTGCCTGGGTTCTCTGCTGGGGTTTCTGCATAGGAGAAGCCCATCTACAGGTACCAGACTCAGACAAATCAAATCAAATGTGTATTTATCTCATGCTTCGTAAACAACAGGTGTAGACTAACAGTGAAATGCTTACTTACGGGTTATTTTCCAACAATGCAGAGTTAAAGATGAAAATAGAAATAGTGACACAAGGAATAAATACACAGTGAATAATGAATAACAATAACGAGTAAAAATAACAACAACACAGGTATCTTTTGGTTATCACTATAGCAACAGCCTCCAGGAACAACAAAAACACAATATTTACATCTTACAGTTAAATGAGAAAATGAGGAAAAGGAATAAAACAACATGTACATAACAACTGCCATGTGGTACAGCTCAAACTGAGTTAGTCAGTATCCTTTGGAAGGTTAGCCTGGTTTCTGTGTCCAGTATCGCTGCATGGCTATATACAGTGAGGGAAAAAAGTATTTGATCCCCTGCTGATTTTGTACGTTTGCCCACTGACAAAGACATGATCAGTCTATAATTTTAATGGTAGGTTTATTTGAACAGTGAGAGACAGAATAACAACAACAAAATCCAGAAAAAACGCATGTCAAAAATGTTATGAATTGATTTGCATTTTAATGAGGGAAATAAGTATTTGACCCCTCTGCAAAACATTACTTAGTACTTGGTGGAAAAACCCTTGTTGGCAATCACAGAGGTCAGACGTTTCTTGTAGTTGGCCACCAGGTTTGTACACATCTCAGGAGGGATTTTGTCCCACTCCTCTTTGCAGATCTTCTCCAAGTCATTAAGGTTTCGAGCCTGACATTTGGCAACTCGAACCTTCAGCTCCCTCCACAGGTTTCTATGGGATTAAGGTCTGGAGACTGGCTAGGCCACTCCAGGACCTTAATGTGCTTCTTCTTGAGCCACTCCTTTGTTGCCTTGGCCGTGTGTTTTGGGTCATTGTCATGCTGGAATACCCATCCACGACCCATTTTCAATGCCCTAGCTGAGGGGAGGTTCTCACCCAAGATTTGACGGTACATGGCCCCGTCCATCGTCCCTTTGATGCAGTGAAGTTGTCCTGTCCCCTTAGCAGAAAAACACCCCCAAAGCATAATGTTTCCACCTCCATGTTTGACGGTGGGGATGGTGTTCTTGGGGTCATAGGCAGCATTCCTCCTCCTCCAAACACGGCGAGTTGAGTTGATGCCAAAGAGCTCAATTTTGGTCTCATCTGACCACAACACTTTCACCCAGTTCTCCTCTGAATAATTCAGATGTTCATTGGCAAACTTCAGATGGGCATGTATGTATATGTGCTTTCTTGAGCAGGGGGACCTTGTGGGCGCTGCAGGATTTCAGTCCTTCACGGCGTAGTGTTTTACCAATTGTTTTCTTGGTGACTATGGTCCCAGCTGCCTTGAGATCATTGACAAGATCCTCCCGTGTAGTTCTGGGCTGATTCCTCACCGTCCTCATGATCATTGCAACTCCACGAGGTGAGATCCTGCATGGAGCCCCAGGCCGAGGGAGATTGACAGTTATTTTGTGTTTCTTCCATTTGCGAATAATCACACCAACTGTTGTCACCTTCTCACCAAGCTGCTTGGCGATGGTCTTGTAGCCCATTCCAGCCTTGTGTAGGTCTACAATCTTGTCCCTGACATCTTTGGAGAGCTCTTTGTTCTTGGCCATGGTGGAGAGTTTGGAATCTGATTGATTGATTGCTTCTGTGGACAGGTGTCTTTTATACAGGTAACAAACTGAGATTAGGAGCACTCCCTTTAAGAGTGTGCTCCTAATCTCAGCTCGTTACCTGTATAAAAGACACCTGGGAGCCAGAAATCTTTCTGATTGAGAAGGGGTCAAATACTTATTTCCCTAATTAAAATGCAAGTCAATTTATAACATTTTTGACATGCGTTTTTCTGGATTTTGTTGTTGTTATTCTGTCTCTCACTGTTCAAATAAACCTACCATTAAAATTATAGACTGATCATGTCTTTGTCAGTGGGCAAACGTACAAAATCAGCAGGGGATCAAATACTTTTTTCCCTCACTGTAGCTACTGTACATCGTTACAATCTGTGTGAAAGTGCTATATCAAAATAAAAAAGGAACGCTCTGTTCCTTTTTTATATAGCACCTTGCACTTTCACTTTATGTATTCTTTCGAGCATGGATTAAATTAATTATATTCTTTTTTGCATCTCGGCCTCCTTGGGTTATTCCATTTTATGATTTGAGTGCGAGTACTTTTTGAACTCTACAGATGTTTTCTCTCCCACCCACCGGCCGCCTTTCATTCTAGGCTGAGCGCAAACCCACTGGCTTTCTATATACAGGGAGTACCAGTACTGAGTTGATGTGCAGGGGTACGAGATAATGGAGGTAGCTATATACATATAGGTAAAGTGACTAGGCAACAGGATAGATAATAGACAGTAGCAGCAGCGTATGTGGTGAGTGAGTGTGTGTGTGTGTGTGTGTGTGTCGTCAGTATGCCTGTATGCGCATGTTATTTCATTTTAGTCATTTAGCAGACGCTCTTATCCAGAGCGACTTACAGTTAGTGAGTGCATACTTTAAAAAAATATATATTATACTGGCCCCCCGTGGGAATCGAACCCACAACCCTGGCGTTGCAAGCACCATGCTCTACCAACTGAGCTACACGGGGCCCATGTTATGTGTGTGTGAGCGTATGTAGTGTGTGTGCATGTGTGTGTTGGGGTGTCAGTGTAAGTATGTGTGAGTGTGTGGGTAGAGTCCAGTGTTTGTGAGATTTAGTTTTTTCAAAAGGTCAATGCAGGCTTGTTTAGCAGTCTTATGGCTTGGGGTTTAGAAGCTGTGCACTGATACCACTTGCCGTGCGGTAGCAGATAGAACAGAGAGAACAGTCTATGGCTTGGGTTGCTGGATTCTTTGACAATGTTTTGGGCCTTCCTCTGACTCCGCCTAGTATAGAGGTCCAGGATGGCAGGGAGCTCGGCCCCAGTGATGTACTGGGCCGTACTCACCACCCTCTGTTGCGCCTTGAGGTCGGGTGCCTTGCAGTTGCCGTACCAAGCAGTGATGCAGCCAGCCAAGATTCTGTCAATGGTGCAGCTGTTGAACTTTTTGAGGATTTGAGGGCCCATTCCAAATCTTTTCAGCCTCCGGAGGGGGAAGAGGGGATGTCGTGACCTCTTCACAACTGTGTAGGTCTGTGTGGACCATGTTAATTCCTTAGTGATGTGGACACAGAGGAACCTGAAGCTCTCGACCTGCTCCACTACAGCCCCATCGATGTGGATGGGGGCGTGCTCGCCCCTCCGTTTCCTGTAGTCCACGATCAGCTTCTTTGTGTTGCTGATGTTGAGTGAGAGGTTGTTGTCCTGGCACCACACTGCCAGGTCTCTGACCTCCTCCCTATAGGCTTTCTCATAGTTGTTGGTGATCAGTCCTATCAGCGTGGCGGATGTGTTGTTGCCTACCCTCACCGCCTGGGGGCGGCCTGTCAGGAAGTCCAGGATCCAGTTGCAGAGGGAGGTGTTCAGTACCAGGGTCCTGAGCTTGGTGATTATTTGTTTATTTGGACTATGGTGTTGAATGCTGAGCTGTAGTCATTGAACAGCATTCTTACAAAGGTATCTGTGGATCGGAGTGGGTCCAGGGTGTCTGGGATGATGGTGTAATGTGATACATGACCAGCCTTTCAAAGCATTTCATGGCTATACACAGTGGGGGAAAAAATTATTTAGTCAGCCACCAATTGTGCAAGTTCTCCCACTTAAAAAGATGAGAGAGGCCTGTAATTTTCATCATAGGTACACGTCAACTATGACAGACAAAATGAGAAAAAAGAATCCAAGAAAATCACATTGTAGGATTTTTAATGAATTTATTTGCAAATTATGGTGGAAAATAAGTATTTGGTCACCTACAAACAAGCAAGATTTCTGGCTCTCACAGACCTGTAACTTCTTCTTTAAGAGGCTCCTCTGTCCTCCACTCGTTACCTGTATTAATGGCACCTGTTTGAACTTGTTATCAGTATAAAAGACCCCTGTCCACAACCTCAAACAGTCACACTCCAAACTCCACTATGGCCAAGACCAAAGAGCTGTCAAAGGACACCAGAAACAAAATTGTAGACCTGCACCAGGCTGGGAAGACTGAATCCGCAATAGGTAAGCAGCTTGGTTTGAAGAAATCAACTGTGGGAGCAATTATTAGGAAATGGACGACATACAAGACCACTGATAATCTCCCTCGATCTGGGGCTCCACGCAAGATCTCACCCCGTGGGGTCAAAATGATCACAAGAATGGTGAGCAAAAATCCCAGAACCACACGGGGGGACCTAGTGAATGACCTGCAGAGAGCTGGGACCAAAGTAACGAAGCCTACCATCAGTAACACACTACGCTGCCAGGGACTCAAATCCTGCAGTGCAGACGTGTCCCCCTGCTTAAGCCAGTACATGTCCAGGCCCGTCTGAAGTTTGCTAGAGTGCATTTGGATGATCCAGAAGAGGATTGGGAGAATGTCATATGGTCAGATGAAACCAAAATAGAACTTTTTGGTAAAAACTCAACTCGTCGTGTTTGGAGGACAAAGAATGCTGACTTGCATCCAAAGAACACCATACCTACTGTGAAGCATGGGGGTGGAAACATCATGCTTTGGGGCTGTTTTTCTGCAAAGGGACCAGGACGACTGATCCGTGTAAAGGAAAGAATGAATGGGGCCATGTATCGTGAGATTTTGAGTGAAAACCTCCTTCCATCAGTAAGGGCATTGAAGATGAAACGTGGCTGGGTCTTTCAGCATGACAATGATCCCAAACACACCGCCCGGGCAACGAAGGAGTGGCTTCGTAAGAAGCATTTCAAGGTCCTGGAGTGGCCTAGCCAGTCTCCAGATCTCAACCCCATAGAAAATCTTTGGAGGGAGTTGAAAGTCCGTGTTGCCCAGCGATAGCCCCAAAACATCACTGCTCTAGAGGAGATCTGCATGGAGGAATGGGCCAAAATACCAGCAACAGTGTGTGAAAACCTTATGAAGACTTACAGAAAACGTTTGACCTGTGTCATTGCCAACAAAGGGTATATAACAAAGTATTGAGAAACTTTTGTTATTGACCAAATACTTATTTTCCACCATAATTTGCAAATAAAATCATAAAAAATCCTACAATGTGATTTTCTGGATTTTTTTTCCTCATTTTGTCTGTCATAGTTGACGTGTACCTATGATGAAAATTACAGGCCTCTCTCATCTTTTTAAGTGGGAGAATTTGCACAATTGGTGGCTGACTAAATACTCTTTTTCCCCACTGTAACTGAGTGCTACGGGGCGATAGTTTTTTAGGCAGGTTACCTTAGCATTCTTGGGCACGGGGACTATGGTGGTCTGCTTGAAACAAGTTGGTATTACAGACCGGGTCAGGGATAGGTTGAAAATGTCAGTGAAGACACTTGCCAGCTGGTCAGCACATGCTCTGAGTACACGTCCTGGTATTCTGTCTGGCCCCGTGGCCTTGCGAATGTTAACCTGTTTAAAGGTCTTACATCGGCTACGGAGAGTGAGATCACACAGTCGTCCGGAACAGCTGGCGCTGTCATGCATGGTTCAGTGTTGCTTGCCTCGAAACGAGCATAGAAGTTATGTAGCTTGTCTGGTAGGCTTGCGTCGCTGGGCAGCTCGCGGCTGGGTTTCCCTTTGTAATCCGTGAAAGTTTGCAAGCCCTGCCACATCCGATGAGCATCAGAGCCGGCGTAGTAGGATTCAATCTTAGTCCTGTATTGACGCTTTGCCTTTTTGATGGCTCGTTGGTGGTCGTAGCCGGATGTCTTATAAGCATCCAGATTAGTGACCCACTCCTTGAAACAGCAGCTCTTGCCTTTAGCACAGTGTGGGTGTTGCCTGTAATCCATGGCTTCTGGTTGGGGGATGTACGTATGTATGGTCACTGTTGGGACAATGTCGTTGATGCACTTATTAATGAAGCTGGTGACTGATGTGGTAAACTCCTGAATGTTATCGGATGAATCCCGGAATCTATTCCAGTCTGTGCTAGTGAAACAGTCCTGTAGCTTAGCATACGCTTCATCGGACCACTTCCGTATTGAGTCCGTCACTGGTACATCCTGTTTGAGTTTTTGCTTGTAGGAGGATAGAGTTATGGTCTGATTTGCCAAAGGGAGGGCGAAGGAGGGCCTTGTATGCGTTTCTGTGTGTGGAGTAAAGGTGATCTAGAGTTTTGCCGCTGTGTGTGCGGGTGATTTTGTCATTGTATGGCCAGAGTCTGGTTGTCTTTTCATGTGTCTGTCAGTGTATTCACGCCTCACCATCACCCTGACCTGTCCATTCCCCCTCTCTGTCACCAGCCCAGCATGTGGTGTGTCAGCCCTGGAGTCGCTTCCTGCTCTACTCTCTGCTCAACTCTGGAGAGAGCTGCGTGCTGCACCCAGCCACACTCACACTACTCACATTGGTAAAGGCTTCCACATGCTTCGGTTCGGCTGGCGCCTAGCCGAACTTGGCTAGGCGAATTGAACGAGTGTGCTCACATACTCCCTTACATGACCTTCGCTTGAAAAACTAGAACAAAGCGGCAATAGTACTGTTTGTCCATCTTGAGACGCCGTAGCCAGTATACACTTCTTCAAAATAGTCAGAATTAATCGAATATAACTCAAGAAATCTCTAATTAATGTTGATGTTTTTTGAAGAGGAGATCTTAGTCACGCAATTTTACATCTAACTAAAATGTTTGGTGCAGTATTTCTCAAGTGCAAAGATTTGCATGGAAACAAATAGTCTGTTGTTGAATGACAACAAACACTTAATTGAAGAATCCCTACTGTTGACCAATCACAGATGAAGGGACGTAGACTTCGGCTACCGAATTTCGGCTTGCCATGAGAAAAATGTTTGTGTGCCGAAAGAAAAACTTGCCTAAGACCAAAACGTCACAAAATGGCATCATAATATATGCACATATATGAACTACCGGTACTCCGAACTGCAGATGCCTCAAGACTGCACCCAGACACACTCACACTACTGTTGGTCTTTGAAGCAGCACGGGGCCATTTTGAAGTGTATTAAAATGTGTCTTTGCCTTCTGTTTGTAAGCACCCTGAAAAAGCCTTGAATACCAACACGTGTCCCTCCTATGCAGCTGTTGCGGTATGGCAGTAGGGTGGTGGTGTGGGAGCCAGACCTGTGTCAGGTGTTGGAGGCGGTGGAGAAGAGAGGCCTGAAGGAGCTGGGAGAGAACACAACACAGGCCCTGAGACAGCTGCTCACACAGGTACAGTACACAACACACTGACTGGGACACATACAGCAGCACAGTAAAACGCAAACAGAGAGCACACAGGCAGAGCCCTATGAGGCTATGTTGAACGTCACTGAGACACAGTCTTTTAATTGTCCCATGTCAACGCAGCCCCCTGTCACCACCTCTACGCCATTGTGTCACACATGACAGTGGCAGGACACAGGCCCTCATAGGGTTCATCTGGCTCAGGAATGGAATGTCACTGCACTGAAAGTTCATCACTGCCCCATTTGTCATGTGATACAACATCATGCTGGCTCTGCTGCCTCTCTTAGTGACAGAGCTGTGACAAGTGTGTGTGTGTGTGTGTGTGTGTGTGTGTGTGTGTGTGTGTGTGTGTGTGTGTGTGTGTGTGTGTGTGTGTGTGTGGCCTAGTGACTCTTATTCAGGGGTTAGCAGAGCTGAATATACTCCAGCAGTATGCGGTTCAGTAGCTTGTTAGATCAGAGCAAGTCTTATGGGAGACTTTCACGATTTCCAGTGCCTGCTGCCTCTTATAATAATATATTTATTTTAGATAGTGCTTTTCACTACAAAGAGAATCTCAAAGATGCTGTAAAAACAAACAAAACAAATGTAGAGATCTGGCAGGTCTTGGTGATGTTCTTCCACAGCTTCAGATGATAAGGTGTTGTTTAGCCAGGTAGTCAAAAAAAGCTGGGCAGTAGCGTAAGCGGAGGGAGCTTCGATGGCACTGAGAGGGAGCAGCGTCAGTCAGTTACTTAGACAGGCCCAGAGCGCTTCATCAGGCACCTTGTTTGTTGTCTCCTCCTCTGTAGGTAGGCTGGATAGTCCACTACTGAAGTGTAGCAATAATAAATAATAATAATAATAATAATATGCCATTTAGCAGACGCTTTTATCCAAAGCGACTTACAGTCATTTGTGCATACATTTTTGTGTATGGGTGGTCCCGGGGTTCAAACCCACTACCTTGGCGTTACAAGCGCCGTGCTCTACCAGCTGAGCTACACCTGGGTGATGCTTCAGCAGCTATAAGTGCCAGAAAGACCACCACACCTCAGCAGTAGTCAGGAAACAGTCCCCTACGAGGCAGGCCTCTCTCAACGCCTCACACCGCAGTCCACATCATTCATGCAAAGAGGGCAGGTGGAAAAAAGCCAGTGCTGTATTATAGCTGTTTCCACCAGACTCTCATCTCTCTTGTAGTCTCTCTCTCTCTCTAGTCTCTTGCTGTCTCTCCCTCACCCACTGACTCTTTCTCACCTCTCCCCCTCTCTTCCTCAGCTCCACTGCAGTATATTCCACCCCCCTCCTACAGAGGAGAGCAGACTGAGGGCCAATACTCTGATGGAGTCACTGAACTCCCTGCCTCCCACAGCCAACGACAACCTTCCCATCAGCATTCTGTATCCTTCACACACACACACACACACAGTTATAACATAAAAGATACAGGCCATTGACTAAATCTCTGTCATACGTGATGCATTTCACTTAATCTCTTTGAAAATGTGCTGTCCCTGCTGTTGCCACATACTGAGTCTTGTTTTTCAGTGCATCTCTGTCTGCCAGAGGTGTAGACCAACTTGTTTTAGTCATCAAAGACACAGACACATACCATTACAGTGCTCTTTCTAGGAGCTCTCCTTCCTATCTGTCCTTAACCCCCTTTCTCAGGCGTGTTGGAGAGATGTCGGTCTGCCTGTCTGACTTCACTGTGAAGACAGACGGACACATTGGCTCTCAGTTATAGACCTTTTTGTTGTGAGAGGCTACATTATTGATTTACTTGATTTATTTATCAATTTATTTATGGCTGTTTTTGCAACCAAACAGCCTTATCCTGAAGAGGTGTCTGGTAGGACTCCTGGCATATTATTACTGATTGACTGCGTCAATAAAAAATACTAGGGGGGAGCATCCATTCATTTGCCTTTAGGTTTGAGGTCTTTCAATAATATAAGTTTATCATAAAGAATTGTTGGGAAAAGAACAGTTGTTATACACTACCGGTCAAAAGTTTTAGAACACCTACTCATTCCAGGGTTTTTATTATTATTATTATTTTCTACATAGTAGAATAATAGTGATGGCATCAAAACTATGAAATAACACATATGGGATCATGTGGTAACCCAAAAAGTGTTAAACAAATCAAAATATATCTTATATTTGAGATTCTTCAAATAGCCACCCTTTGCCTTGATGACAGCTTTGCACACGCTTGGCATTCTCTCAACCAGCTTCATGAGGTAGTCACCTGGAATGCATTTCAATTAACAGGTGTGCCTTCTTAAAAGTTAATTTGCGGAATGTCAATTCAGTGGAAATATAGGACAATATGAGGTCACCCATTTGGATGGCCATTGCTAGATGGGATACAGAAGTCAAATGTGGTTTTTGTTTTTTGCATTTTAGCTAACCCTAACTCTTTTCCTAAGATTAACCTAATTCTCATAACTTGTGTCGTAGTAAATATAATTTGTCGGAGTAAATATAAAATGTTATAGATTGGTCTGACTAAAATGTTGTGCAAAGACCCGTTAGGAGCTTGTTTTCAATAAATGCTGTTTTAGGTCAGAGAACAAAGGACAGAGGAGAACACCATATCTTCTCACCAGATGACCTAGTCTTGCAGGAATGCGATAACAGGACAACACCCCCTCTCCGGCCATAAACCACCAGATACTCCCCACCACTTTCTCTTGACACACACCAATATTTCACTTTCACGCACACTCATTCTCAACTCCTCACGAGTTTCCTTTGACACACACAGACATCTCACTGTGGACGCACACTCATTCTCAAACCCCCCCTTCTACTGGTCGGGTGCCAAGGGCAGAGGACTCTGCCGTGCACCAATGAGGCTTCTACTCTGGACAGAGCAGACCCGCCTCCTACGCCTCGGGAACCAATCAAGGGACTAGAAGAAGGACCCCTCCTTTTGTGTTACATTGTATAAAGTAATGCTGTAAACTCTGTTTATCCATCCTTCTCAGCTGACACTAATAGAGTGCTATATGATTAGGTCCATGCATGTTAATTAACAGGATCCCATGCATGTTAGCTAACAGTAACAGATATCTCTGTGTTTAATAAACTGCCTTTTGCTTAAACAAATTCCTCTCTGTCTAGCGTCAATGGTTTGTACTCCCTCTCCTAATTATGTGTTCACCAACACTTGCTACATTAATTCTCCTAACCTGCTGCGTAAATTCTCCTAACCTGACATGTTGCTGCAGGTACTGCAGGATTTTGTTCCCAACTAGGCACTACACCTGACCAACTGAGCTAATTGATCAGTAAAGTGATTGCCTAAATTCAACACACCTGGTCTTCCAGGTAGGTTAAATCAAAAACATGAAGTGGCTGCAGCACTCAAGGACCAGGGTTGCCTACACTTGCTGTATCCCTTCTAGCCAAAACCCAGGTATAAAGACCAGGTTGGGGATTTACTGCCAACTGAAGTTATGGAATGTTTACTCATGAGTATAATTCATTGGCTGATCCCTCCTGGTGACCTGGATGGAATTACTGTATGTGATCCTTCATAACCCATAGGAAGTCCCACCCAGTTTACTATTTCAAATGGTGAAAGTCCTCAATGGCGCTGCCCATGCTAAAACGACCTTTTGGCATTAAAGTCGTCTATCTCTATGAGTTCACTCTTGACAGGATGCTTTCGTGATAAGCGGGAGGGGGAGGGATTTACCGCGTACCACGGCCTGTGTGCCGCTCTAAAATATCCGTCTGGAAACCACCTCCTTCCATGTAATCGCTGGCTGTCATTCGTCCAAGCAGAGCCAGCGGGTGCGATCGTGGCACTGGCGGAGTGGAGCAAGCGACTGCTGTATGTAAATTAATATTTCAAACGCGACATTGTCACCTGAGGATTGTAGCACATACTCCGCAACTAATGTCTCCATCTTTACGAGGAAACTGATGCTAGCTAGACAGAATCGTTGGTTTCGCTATCGTTGTATATCGTGCTGTTTCTTACTACAAGGTGAGTGAACGGCGAGTTTGTGATGATGTCCAAGTCAATTATCCACAGCTGACCTGTAGCGAGCGAAATGCATGCATTGGAATACAGATGGGTTGACATTGCGATTCAATTTCTCGATGACCGGTTTATTCACAAATAGTCCCGTCAGTTAATGAAATGCTGCTATTTCATGTTCCTTGATTGTTTTTGTGCAGTTCACAAATATTTTCTAAAACCATGCAACAGAGATCATTGTGGCTCGAGCCTCTTCCTTGAAAATGGTGTCTGACATACTAATGATGGGAAACATTTGTAATGAAATGAAAGGGTCTTTCAAGTCCACTGTATGCAAAATATATGCAAAACAGCTTCCAAGAGGGGTCAGAAAGGGGTCATTTTGATTGGCAGTATGTTAGCCTTTATCTCAACAATGAAGTTGACATTTTGTATGACATTTCCCTCTAAGTATAATTAATTGCCAACAAAATACTTAGTCAATACCCAGTGCTTCTCTGAAATCATAACGTTACTAATAACAGCTGTATGTATCATGCAGAGAGCTCAGATATTGTAATATATCCCACCCTGAACCTCAAACCTCCCACATTATATGGTACAACATACTGTAATACCTTACTTCTCATGTATTAAGAAAATATTATCTTACAACAGCCTACATACAGTTAGATGGCCCATTCTCTAATAATGGACAGCCAGGGGCGTCATGCACCCATTATTTTATAGGGGGCACTAAGTATGTGTGGATGGATTCTTGAGGGTGGTCTGGAGCCTGCTGAAGAATTTTGAAAATGTAGGATTTTTCAAACACCTGAAACAGCTTTTTCCTGCAATCTAGAGCCATATCATTATGCCTAATTCCATGTAAAAGATATGTATTTTTCTGCAGAGGTTATCTAAGCGTACCTCTTTTACTGTTCAATTGTAATTTTCATTCAAATGCCACACTGGTATATAGTATCATAACCTTAATATGGTTCTCTGCACCTTTGCGAGCCCAACTGGCTGCATATTCAACTGCGCTATTTCTTCTTTACAGCTTTTGTCATCTGCATCCAACTGGACTCTATGCAGCCGGCTATACACTCATGTCCCCCGGCGACCAGCTCTACATAAAACATCCTCCTTTCAGGCTGCAAGGGCGGCGATTTCCTCCTTAGTGTGCATATTTTTAAAGCTAGTTGTCTTAATAAAACACAATTTTGTACCACCATGCTAGACTGGCTAATGCTACTTCCTGATGTTGCACATGGCGTTCAGCCAGGGGTAAACAGACTGCTGCAACCGGAATGGCTGAATATCAGAGGTAGCATTAACCACTCTAGCATGGTGGTGGAACATTTTATTTTATTAAGACAGTACGCATATTTTTTCCCAGCTGCTCTCAATTAAAACTATTTGAGGAAATTGAGCCTGAATTGAGGATGCTTTATGTATGAGCCTGTCGCCAGAGGACAAGTGTATAAAGGGCTTGGTTGTTTAGCAACAAAACCGACACGTGCACAACTATGGGGCAAAACAGACTGGGTTGGCTTAGATTGTTGACATGTAAATTATATTTTGTCTCCAAGTGTTTATTGAAAACATACACTGAACAAAAATATAAATGCAACATCCAACAATTTCTAAGATTTTACTGAGTTACAGTTCATATAAGGAAATCAGTCAATTGAAATAAATGTATTGGGCCCTAATCTATGGATTTCACATGACTAGGAATACAGCTATGCATCTGGTCACAGATACCTTTTAAAAAACAAAAGTAGGGGCGTGGATCAGAAAAAAAAAAAAAAAAAAAAAGATGTATTCACTAACTGTAAGTCGCTCTGGATAAGAGCGTCTGCTAAATGACTAAAATGTAAATGTAAATGTAAAACCAGTCAGTATCTGGTGTGACCACCATTTGCCTCATGCAGCACGACACATCTCCTTCACATGGAGTTGATCAGGCTGTTGATTGTGGCCTGTGGAATGTTGTCCCACTCCTCTTCAATGACTGATGAGCTGCTGGATATTGGCGGGAACTGGAACACGCTGTCATACACGTTGATCCAGAGCATCCCAAACATGCTTAATGGGTGACATGTCTGGTGAGTATGCAGGCCATGGAAGAACTGGGACATTTTTAGCTTCCAGGAATTGTATACAGGTCCTTGTGACATGGGGCCTTGCATTATCATGCTGTAACAGGTGATGGCGGTGGATGAATGGCACGACAATGGGCCTCAGGATCTCGTCACGGTATCTCTGTGCATTCAAATTGCTATTGATAAAATGTGTGTTCATTTGCCGTAGCTTATGCCTGACCATACCATAACCCCACTGCCACCATGGGGCACTCTGTTCACAACGTTGACATCATCAAACCGCTCGTCCACACAACTCCATACACGCTACGCTGTCTGCCATCTGCCCGGTACAGTTGAAACCAGGATGAATCCGTTAAGGGCACACTTCTCCAGCGTGCCAGTGGCTATCGAAGGTGAGCATTTGCCAACTGAAGTATTTTACAACGCTGAACTGTAGTCAGGTCAAGACCCTGGTGAGGATGCCGAGCACGCAGATGAGCTTCCCTGAAAATGTTTGACAGTTTGTGCAGAAATTATTCGGTTGTGCAAACCCACAGTTTCATCAGCTGTCTGGGTGGCTGGTCTCAGACGATCCCGCAGGTGAAGAAGCCATATGGGGAGGTCCTGGGCTGGCGTGGTTATACGTGGTCTGCATTTGTGAGGCCGGTTGGATGTACTGCCAAATTCTCTAAAATGACGTTGGAGGCGGCTTATGGTATAGAAATGAACATTCAGTTCTCTGGCAAAAGCTCTGGTGGACATTCCTGCAGTCAGCATGCCTTAGTGCACCTGTGTAATGATCATGCTGTTTAATCAACTTCTTGATATGCTACACCTGTCAGGTGGATGGATTATCTTGGCAAAGGAGAAATGCTCACTAATAGGGATGCAAACAAATCTGTGCACAAACTTTGAGAGAAATAAGCTTTTTGTGTGTGAAACAGTTCAGGGATCTTTTATTTCAGCTCATGAAACATGGGACCAACACTTTACATGTTGTGTTTTATATTTTTGTCCAGTGGAAATACATTTGCACAATGAGCAGTTGTCGTCTCTCAAATACATTGTTACAGTTGTTGGTTAGCTAGCGAATTTGAGCCATATTAGCATTGACATGAAATCATTAAAAACACCTCAAAACAAGACATGGTATCAAGAACATGATGAAACTAGCTGAAAGGAGTCACTTACAATTCCCCACATGGCAGTTTCTTGTCATTGTTGGTAGCTATCTGGCCATCCCAATTCACAGCAACTCACGGACTTCTGCCCCATTTGAAGCGTTTGTATCGTTTTCGTGACGTTGTCAGCTAACCAATCTATAGCCGGCTACATAGAGTCCAGTTGGACGCAGATGACGAACAACGTAAAAGGAATAATGCAGCCGGTTGGCCTACATCTCTGCTAAAATCTGGGTAAAAGATTTAAAGGAATGTGAGTCTTATTCAGTACATTTAGTAATTCCTTGCTTTTCTAAAGTCTAGCAACCTTGCCAGCAGGTATGCCAGCTAAGGTAGTTAGACAAGCTACTCTAACGTGATCGCCTGAAATGGCTTGGTAGCTAGTTATGAGGTTGGGAGATTGGGAACCTTTCTAGCTAGCTAAAGCCAACTTCATAAAATTGCTAGGTGGCTATTATTACAGAGAAACAACCAAACATTTTCGTTTTATTTATTAATCAAGAAGGAATCAATAGGCTACAGAGCTTGATCAAATTCATTTACAAACATACCTCCTGCAAGTCCTGCCCATCACTGGCAGCTAAAATCAAGTCAAACACTGTGTGTCTCTCTCTCTCCTACTCCACTAACGATACTGTCTGCATGCACTAGAGTATCTAGCGTCCTGCCTAGAATATCTTTGCTCCTTGGTGCACCTAGTAAGGAACCACTTACTAGGGAGAATAGGGGGGTTACTCTTTGCCTGGTCCAGTCACTGTGCCCCCTCTGTAAAATACCACTGACAGATCTTTTTATAAATAATTATTATAAAACGTGGGCTTAAAAATGAAGTTTAGTAATTAATTTAACATCTGAAAATGTTTAAAACAGGACAAATCTGAGGGGGCATGTGCCCTTGTGCCCCCTATGGGCATGACATCTCTGGACACAGCTGATGGGAGGCTTACAGTAAATGGGTGCATTTTGGAGTGTAATTTCTCAACTTCTGTGCTTTGCATGATGCCCGTGAGATATGATTGATCTGTCTTCTAGTCGCTTGCCCCCTCTGCTCCACCTTAATATCCCAGCACTTTGTCTAGTCCGATGGAAACATCAATGCTGGATGCCCATTGTCGATGGTGAAGACACTAATAAAAATCAATGGCCTTCTTGGTTATGCTTCTAACGAAACAAGCATATGGGGCTCCCTACTAGTAAGCCTGTTCCCTGGTTGTCCGTCTTAGAAATATTGGACTTATTGACTTGCATGTTCAATACAAAAAGCTGGAAGGCAGCCCAAATTGCTCCTAATCGAACACTGTCTGTATTCTGCTACTCCAACTGTATCATCAGCACCCATTTTTGCTGAGACAGAAGATGTTACAAAGTTGCTCAAAGTATGTCGTTGGTGATTCGGGCAAATGCCCTGTCATAGCCTATGTCAAATCACACGGCTTGCATAACCCAATCTCTGACTCTTCAGGCAGTATTCTAATTAAATAGGAGGTTCTGTAAGTGTCAGAGAGTAGGGGAATGCCACTGAAGAGTTCAGAATAGAGATACTACATTGTGAGAAACAGCTGAAAAGATGTTGATCAGGTGTCAGTCCTCATTGGCTTTCACTCACAACCCTGACTCTTTCTCTCACTATCAGATCCCTGTCTTTAGGCCTGACTTTGTTGCGTCTTGAAAAAGAGGAATTAAATATTCAGCAGAAAAGCAGTTGGCTCCCCCAGGCTCGCTCTCATCCCACAGTACTCCTTCCTCATCTTCCTTCTGCCTCTCACAATCCCCCCTCTGCCACTTTCTTTTTCTCTCTCTCCGATAATATCATTGATGGAGACATTGCTGAATTATACATTTGGTGTTCTATCGATACTGTCTTCTCCTCCTACTACACTTTTGCTTTCTGCTAATGTTGTCTTAAGAACCAGTGCTCATCAAATATGCATCAGTCCAAGACCTATTTTTAGCGTTTGTATTTATCTTGACTTTCATACCTCCCTTTCAAATGTATTAACATGCTCCAAGGGAGAGGAGGCTGGAACTGAGAGAATGTTGAGGCAGCCCACAGCTTAGAGGAGGGAGAGTATATGAGAGAAAGAAAGAAAGAGGATGCAAGACGGGTGGCTGGCAAGAAGTCGGTGAAAGTTATTTAGGTATTAGATAAGTGACAGATGTCAAGTGGCGTTTAGAAGTTGTTTTAAATGGGACAGAAGGAACTTTAGAACCTGTGTAAAATATATATATATATAGTACAGGACCAAACTGGATTTGAAAAGTAAAAATATGATCATAAATGTAAAAATATGTATAGCAAAATACAAGAATACGCTCTCATGTCAGACTGAGACCTACTGTCAATTTTAGTTTTACAAGTTCAGTAAACACTGTATATTTCAGAATACTGTTAAACTTCATTTTCTCTTGTTCTGTGTACGTTAGAGTGCCTCACCATCACAACCTCTTGACCATGCTGAGTGTGTGTACAGTCCTCCTGGTGGTGGCTGCTGCAGCCCTCTCCTCTGCAGACTCCGACACGCACAGACACGACTCCAACTTGGAGATCTGTATCCTGCTGTGTGTGTGTGTCTGCATCCGTTTCCTTTTTCAGAATATTAAAAGAGGAGTCCATTTGGAGGACCCTTGATTAGTGTGTATGTATTGAAATGTCTGTCAGCATTTCTTCCTGAACCCCCCTCCTCTCAGACAAGCGTCTGTTTGAGACCAAGAGGAAAGACCAACTAAACGCTCTGAAGAACCTGGTGGAGCTCAATGACATCAACCAGCAGTATAAGATCATAGACATCATGCTGAAGGGACTGTTTAAGGTACAATGGCTCCACTCCTGTTTAACTTCCCTTCATGCTGACCATTAGCTAGAAACAGGACGTTGTGGCCTTAGTGGGAAGTAATAGCAGTGTTAGTTTCTAATCATGTTTAGATTATTATGATCTCATGAGTAGGCAAATAAGGCGATTTGCTAAGCAGTATCTAAGTATCCGGTCACTAATAAGACTAGAGTAACCTGGATTTAGCTTATAAGTCATCCTATTATGCTTGAGGCATCACCGTATATACTGTATTCTTCCCACATGTATACGGTTTGATTCCCAGAGGACATATCTGCTCTCTGCCCAAGGATAACTATGGTAGTCAACCCACAGTGGGCAATCTACATTGTCAGCGTGTGTGTGTGTGTGTGTTCTGTGAAGGTGTTGGAGGACTCGAGGGCCATCCTTATTGCAGCCAACATGAAGGCTGATGATCCCTTCCCCATAGATGACAAAATCAAAGAAGGTCAGATTATGGACCATTATACCTTTACTACACTTTGGTCTCTCTCCTCCCTCTCTTTCTCACTCAATGCTAATCTGGTTTCTCTGTCACCATCTTGTTTTTTTCTCCACTTCTGCCTGCCTCTCCTCTCCCTCCCCTTTTCCCTCTCCGCCTCTTACGTTTTCTGTCATTACTCACTGTCCCTCCAAACTGTCCCCTCCCTTTTTCATTCTCTCTCTTGCTCTCTCTTTTAGTATGTCAGTCTGCAGTGATTTAGGTTCTAGTTTATTCCCTAAGTATGAAATGTAGATTTCTCTCTCTCTCTCTCCCCCTCCCCCCATAGCCTACTCCCATGTGGTGGAGAACACGGCGTTCTTTGGGGACGTGGCGTTGCGTTTCCCACGTATTGTCCACCACTACTACGACCGCAACCCTGACTGGGGTGGCCTTCTGCGATGGGGGCTACGCTTCTGCAACCTTACTGGGGTGTTCACCGGGGGAGCACACCAGCATGTTCTTTCACTGGTGAGACTGGGGTAGAACTGGGAGGAAATTCTGGGGCATAGCGGAAAATGGTTTATTTATTGCCAACAGGTGAAATGTATTATAACCTCCTTATTACTAAATGTGTTATAAGCATACCATTATAATAACTCATGTTTTTGTATGTGCCTTTTTTTTCCCTATGGATTCAAAATGGCTGATAACTCTCCCTCCTCCCCTCCTTGTCTCTCAGATGTCGCAGGAGTTGGGAATAATAGAGAAATCCCCAGACTTCACCAACCCATATCGCACTGAGAGAGACGACGTGAGTAACATACACAGTGGCTCTCAGCCTCTGTAACCACATTGTATACTATCGCAGTGAAGCCTACCAGACAGACTTGGAAGACGTGTTCTTTTAAGACTTGTTTAAGAAACAAGCTTGACTATGTTTGTGTCAGTAAAACTCATACTGACTGCACCTTTTTGCTTTCCCATCCTCTGCTGTTTGATACTCCATACACCTATTATTCAAAAACGCCCTTCTCAAACACGTTCACACGCTCTGCTTTTCTCTGGCGCAGGTTCTTCACACTGCAGAGGCTTTTCAGAAGATCCTGAGGGAGGAGGAGAAGAGGAGGAGGAAAGAGGACAAGAGGAAAGAGATTAGGAAGGGGCCCCGCATCTCCCGCTCCCGTGCTGAGCTATAGTACTCTACCTCAACTCTTGGAGAGAAATGAAGAGGAGAGGAGAAGGAACATGTAGGGGGATGTCCTGAGTCCTAGATTCAGTGATGAAGAGGTTTGGTCTTGGAACCGGTGTCAAAGGGATAAAGTGGCAGCAGAGAATTTGAGAGGAAAGAGGGAACTAGAACTGTTTTATATGTGGCACAGGAACAAACTGGAGAGAAGGAAAGGAGGGTGAGCTGTATCTGTGGAATCAGACTTACTGTATACATAACTGTGCCCAACCTGCAGTTATTATGAAACAAATAAAATACAGTTAGCACTATGTTGAAGAAGATTTTAATAAGGAAAGCTCATTTTCATAACTTGATTACATAACTGTACTTTGGAAGAAACAGCAAATACCCAATATGTTATCTTTTTGTGAATAGATTTAATACAATTCACTACCATGCAAAAACATTACAATTGTTTTGATGATATGGTCTTAGGAAAATTCTAATTTGTCCTCACCATACTACAGCATGTGTACATATGAGTTGTTTACATTCCCATTCAACAAGCTTTAAAATATAAAGCTTGAATATGTTGAATTCTGTTTTGTGTTAGTTTAAGTTTTCCTGTCGCCTTCTCCGGAGTTAGCAGATTTATATAATGAGATTTTATGAGGTTGTTGTTGAATGGTCCATTTATGTCTGCCACTTGCTTTCCTAGAGCTGAATGCTTTCTTAGCTTTGTCTGTGTGTGACTGTCCGCACGAGTGTTAAATGGTGTTTGGTCACTTTTGTTATGAGTTTAAATCAAACTATTTTACATATTATTTTGTCTACAATTAGGGAGGGATAATGTCTTAGAGCTGTGTCTTTTGGCAACCACTCATCAGCTTAAACTTCTATATCATGTCACATTTGTTTCTGTCCATCTGATGGCCAAAAGGAAATGTCAGAATGGCCATGTTAGAACAGCAGTCACCAAGAACAATGCCTTTTAAAAAACATTATATATTTTGGCATATCTAGGGAAGATCTAAATTCCATACTCCTCCTGTCCTGTCTCCTCAAAATCCATTAAACCAGAAATCCCTCCCCTCTGACCTTCTCCTCCAATGGGTTTTGAGAAAGAGGATGCAAGGAGTATGCGATTGAGATCTTTCCTTAGTGTTTTGTTGCCCCCTTGACATTTTGAAGGAAATTAGCTCAAATAAGTTATTCAATATACAAAGGTGATGAATGACTGATTATGATTTACTAGAGTTTTGTAAATGCAAATGTTATTTATGTATGTTCAGAGTGGTGGAGGCTGGTGGGAGGAGCTATAGGAGGACGTGCTCATTTTAATGGCTGGAATGGAGTTGATGGAACAGAGTTTACATATGTTTGATTCCATTCCAGCCATTACAATGAGTCTGTCCTCCTATAGCTCCTCCCACAGCCTCCTCTGGTTCAGATGAAGCATCTCATTGCTGAGAATTTACTATTTTGTGTAGATTTATCATACATTTGTTAAGTTTAATAAAATGAAATTACTATGAATCATACTTGTAATTTTGAATCATTACAAATAAATCACTCAGTACACTGAAGATTATTATGATAAAAGTCAATGTAATGAAATCAGAATGCGGAACATCTGCCACCAGACGGCGCCAAAGGTGTGTAATCGACAGTCATGAAGTCACGTTTCCCCCCACTGTTTTTGGTTGAACTCATTGGACTGTTGCCGAACAGAAACAGTCCCGTCCGCCATAAACACTTCACCAACGCAACACAAGCCCAAATGTAGACGTGAAGCTTAATCAGACTGAGAGATCATGTCTAATTTCGTGGAATCGGGTAGGTCAAGGTTTTTTTCTTCATATTTATCGACAGTTTGGAACATAGCATTTAGCTAAATGAGAACTCATGCAAATCTAGCTAGCTAACATTAGCTAGCAGCAAGCTAACTGTCAACAACAGAGCAAGCTAACGTTAGCTAGCTATAGTCTTTCTTATTTATACTTTATTCAAAGAATAGGATAGAATTAGCCAACGTGCTGTTTGATCTTTTGGCAATGTTTAGCTAATGATTGTGCTATCTCTAGACAACGTTAGTAAACAATGCTGTTTTTGACAAGGGAAAACAAAGCTGAACAATCTGCTGTAAATTAGCTGAACGTTCCTGACTGTTCTTCACCAGCCTGTCAAAGAACTGTGAGGTCAGGCCTACACCAAGTTATGTAATGCACAGTGGATATATTAGGCTAATTGCTTAACTGTATAAATAGTAGGCCTAGTCTCTCAGAACGAGTGTAGTTTGCAGACTGTTCAGCTGAAAAATGCACATATGAACCTAGCCTAAGTAATGTCAGAATCAGCTGCTCCTCTGTCAACCAATGATTCATATAAACAATAGATGACTGACGGGCGCTGTTTTGAAGCCATTTTGGCACTTCACCAATGTATTTTGGACGCTACAGAGATGCATTTATTCATGTCTACATTTGTTTTTGCCACGTTTATTCTATTACAGACACCTTAATGCATACTTTTAAATTATATTATGTGAGCTAAATATAAAAATCATTAGAAATATATA
This sequence comes from Coregonus lavaretus, assembly GCF_964263955.1. Taxonomy (NCBI): domain Eukaryota; kingdom Metazoa; phylum Chordata; class Actinopteri; order Salmoniformes; family Salmonidae; genus Coregonus; species Coregonus lavaretus. The sequence continues at coordinate 45,008,234 of NC_139989.1, forward strand.
TTAAAACATTTTCCTTAAAGTCCAGGTAGAAGATAATGGACCCTGTCATATATTTATGTAGTTGGTGCTGTATATTTAAGCAATAAGGCACGAGGGGATGTTGTATATGGCCAATATACCACGGCTGTGGGCTGTTCTTAAGCACGATGCAACGTGGAGTGCCTGGATACAGGTGTTATGTTGGCCATATACTACAAACCCCAGAGGTTCCTTATTGCTATTATAAACTGGTTACCAACATAATTAGAATAGTAAACAAGTAATTTTGTGTGATACCCGTGGTGTACGGTCTGATATACCACTGCCTTCAGCCAATCAGCATTCAAGGCTCAAACGACACGGTTTATAATACCCCCCAGTTTAAAACTAACTGTTCGAGCCCTGAATGCTGATTGGCTGAAAGCCATGGTATATCAGACCGTATACCACCGGTATGACAAAACATTTATTTTAACTCTTCTGATTACCTTGGTAACCAGTTTATAATAGCAGTAAGGCACCTCAGGGGTTTTTGGTAACCATTGGTTGCATGTTTTGTCACAATATTTTAACATTCGGTTTGGACTGATGCCCGACTGAGCATTCTGCTCAATGCATCGTCAATGAGTGCTGAAGATTTAATCAAAAGTGCATTACAGTGGCTTGGAAATACAATGACATTCAAAAGGAGGCAAATAATTAGTAGGAAAACCTTTCATCATAATTTTGATGTCACCAGATTGACTTCAGCTGCAGTATAACGTTAGCTAGCTAAGATTGAGGGGAGGACACTGGATGTTAGCTAGCTAATGTTAGCATTGCTAGCTATTTTTGACAAACTTTCCTAGCTAACGACATGATAATGCTGGCAAAGTTGTTTTCTACTAAATATTTGACTACTTTAGCAATTTAATCTTATTTCGAGGCAGTAGTGTGTAGTTTAGACTAAACAGTAGTTAACCTCCATCCAGAATGACTGGGCTTATCACCACTTTAGGGCACCACTATGGCACCGCCGATAGAGGGCGGCTTGAGAATGTTCATAACAATGGCATGACGCGACTGAGTGATGGAGGTGCAAGCTATGAATATGGCCAATATACCAGGTACTCCGCGCTGCGTCATGCTTAAGAACAGCCCTTAGCCGTGGTATATTGGCCATATACCACACCCCCTCTGGCATTATTGCTTAAATATACACATGTTCTAACTTGAACAATTATTTGTTCGTTTATAATTGTACAATTTATGCTCCCTGTATATAAAAACCATGAATACTGCCGGAAAGGCCCGAACGCAAGATCGTAATTTTGATGACTCACACTGTGAGCCTACTGTACATGGTAAGCTGGTGTGCACCAGGTTGTACTTCATGTTTTAGTATGGAAAACGGTTGTGAGGATTTTTCTACAATTCACAACATATTTACATAATTATAATCTTTATTGAATAAAAAATCTAATTTGATCATGTGGAAAAACGTATTTCAGTTAACATTATCAAGCCAGCAGCAGATTAAACAGAAAGTGAATTCTCTCCTCCCTCTCTCCCCAGTTTTAGCTTGTGGATATCACTGTCTAGCTGGCTAGCTTTAGGATATTTACTAGCCCATACCAGTGACAAACTTGGCTATGTTATCGACATACGGCAGAAAACAAATAAAATCTTATTTTGCCAGCTAGAAAGAAACAGCCACAAATAAATTCAGGAACTGAGGAAGAGGATAGCTAGCTCATGTTAGCTGATGCCTCTTTAACAAGAAGTAACAAAAGCATCATTTTTGGGACAAATCACTTGCTCAACGCTAAACCTAATTTAGATCTATTATTGAATAATGTGTCGATTGAGCAAGTTGAGGAGACTAAATTGCTGGGTGTAACCCTAGATAGATAGTAAGCTGTCACGGTCAAAACATAAAGACCACAGGAGGTTGGTAGCACCTTAATTGGGGAGGACGGGCTCTTGGTAATTGCTGGAGCAGAATCAGTGGAATGGTATCAAACACATGGTTTGATGCCATTCCATTCGCGCCGTCCCACCCATTATTATGAGCCGTCCTCCCCTCAGCAGCCTCCACTGATATAGACTCAATGGTGGCTAAAATGGGAAGAGGTCTGTCCATGATAGGGCGTTGCTCTGCCTTCTTGACATTTCAGTCGACCAGACAAGTCCTACAGGCCCTAATTTTGTCACACCTGGACTACTGCCCATCTGTGTGGTCATGTGACATAGTCCAATTGTAGTTGGTCCAGAACAAAGCAGCACGTATCGCACTTAGATGTACACAGAGGGCAAGTGTCAGGAACATGCATGTCAATCTCACCAGGCTCAAAGTTGAGGAGAGATTGACTGCATCACTATTGGTCTTTGTGCCAGGTATTAATGTAATAATAAATAAATAATAATATGCCATTTAGCAGACGCTTTTATCCAAAGCGACTTACAGTCATGCGTGCATACATTTTTTTTTTTTGTGTATGGGTGGTCCCGGGGATCGAACCCACTACCTTGGCGTTACAAGCGCCGTGCTCTACCAGCTGAGCTACAGAGGACCACCCATGTGATGTGTTGAAGGTACCGAACTGTCTGTTCAAACAGTTGGCACACAGTTCGGACACTCATCGGTACAACACAAGACATGCAACCAGAAGTGTCTTCACAGTCCCCAGGTCCAGAACAGAGGCTGGGAAACGCACAGTATTAAATAGAGCCATGACTACATGGCTAGCAATATAACCAGATAAAAGAAAACCTTACTGCACACAGGGGACTGTGAAGAGAGAGCCATTTGAAATATATTGTTTTGTAATTTGCACTCTATTATGTATTAGACCTAGATATTGTGTGTATGAACTGTATTTGGAAAGTATTCAGACCCCTTCACAGCCTTATTCTAAAATTGATTACATAGTTTTTCCCCCTCATCAATCTACACACAATACCCTATAATGACAAAGCAAAAACAGGTTTTTAGACATGTTTGCAAATAAAATAAAGAACTGAAATATCACATTTACATAAGTATTCAGACCCTTTACTCAGTACTTTGTTGAAGCACCTTTGGCACCGATTACAGCCTCCAGTCTTCTTGGGTATGATGCTACAAGCTTGGCACACCTGTATTTGGGGAGTTTCTCCCATTATTCTCTGCAGATCCTCTCAAGCTCTGTCAGGTTGGATGGGGAGCGTCGCTGCACAGCTATTTTCAGGTCTCTCCAGAGATGTTCGATCAGGTTCAAGTCCGGGCTCTGGCTGGGCCACTCAAGGACATTGAGACTTGTCCTGAAGCCACTCCTGCGTTGTCTTGGCTGTGTGCTTAGGGTCCTTGTCCTGTTGGAAGGTGAACCTTCGCCCCAGTCTGAGGTCCTGAGCGCTCTGGAGCAGGTTTTCATCAAGGATCTCTCTGTACTTTTCTCCATTAATTTTTCCCTCGATCCTGACTAGTCTCCCAGTCCATGCCACTGAAAGACATCTCCACAGCATGATGCTGCCACCACCATGCTTCACCGTAGGGATGGTATTGGCCAGGTGATGAGCGGTGCATGGTTTCCTCCAGATCTGATGCTTGGCATTCAGGCCAAAGAGTTAATCAGACCAGATAATCTTGTTTCTCATGGTCTGAGAGTTCTTTAAGTGCCTTTTGGCAAACTCCAAGCGGGCTGTCATGTGCCTTTTACTGCAGAGTGACATCCGTCTGGCCACTCTACCATAAAGACCTGATTGGTGGAGTGCTGCAGAGATGGTTGTCCTTCTGGAAGGTTCTCCCATCTCCACAGAGGAACTCTGGAGCTCTGTCAGAGTGACCATCGGGTTCTTGGTCACCTCCCTGACCAAGGCCTCCCCCGATTGCTCAGTTTGGCCGGGCGGCCAACTATAGGAAGAGTCTTGGTGGTTCCAAACTTCTTCCATTTAAGAATGATGGAGGCCACAGTGTTCTTAGGGTCCTTCAATGCTGCAGAAATGTTTTGGTACCCTTCTCCAGATCTGTGCCTCAACACAATCCGGTCTCGGAGCTCTACTGACAATTCCTTCGACCTCATGGCTTGGTTTTTGCTCTGACATGCACTGTCAACTGAGGGACCCTTATATAGACAGGTGTGTGTGCCTTTAAAATCATGTCCAATCAATTGAATTCACCACAGGTGGAGTCCAATCAAGGATGATCAATGGAAACAGGATGCACCTGAGCTCAATTTCGAGTCTCATAGCAAAGGATCTGAATACTTATGTAAATAAGGTATTTCTGTTTTTTGTTTTTAATACATTTGCTAACATTTCTAAAAAAAAAAACTGTTTTCGCTTTGTCATTATGGGGTATTGTGTGTAAAATAATTTTATCAATTTTAGAATAAGGGGTCTGAATACTTTCCGAATGCACTGTATGTAGGCTATGTGTGACGTTTTAAATGTATGTAGTTCAGTCCTTGACTAATAATGTTCTGTATTATGTCATGTTTAATTTGGACCCCAGGAACAGTAGCTGCTGTTTTGAAAGCGGCTAATGGGGATCCTAATAAATACCAAAATTCCAAATCCTAAGATCTAAAAATAAACATATCATTGAGTAAAATTCACAATACACCCCTCCAAAGAAAGCCTGGCTCCTTTTTCCGAAATGCCTCCAGATCCACGATGGAATACATGGCCAAAGTGTTGTGTTTCGGTTTAGCACATACACACACACAGTTTCGGCCCCAGCCACAGGGCTCTATACAGAAACAAACAAATATTTTCTCATAGTACAAGCCTATCTATAGTATGACAGCAGTTAGTTACCAACAGCTGGCAGACATGTTAATTTGGTTACTTTAGCGTTAATCACTGTTATTTAGTTGGAAGACGTGAGCTAAATGCAGTAGTTCTATAGCTAGCTAACGTTAGGGCTCTACGTTTCTATTATATGCGTTTCTGGCATTAAGAAATAGCTGCTACATGCCTTTTAAAGTATAATTTTTTTGGAAGTTCTAATGTTACTGTCCCCACTAGAACAACAAAAAATACTTTAAAACATGTAATTTTGTCCTTGAAACATTGAATTGCAATACTGTAGAAGTCCATTCATTCCTATGGAGGACTGCTTCTTCTGGGGAGTGCCAATATGGCTGACCGCTGGCTTCAAAGCCTCTCAGTGGCCAATAAATAGCATCAGCAATCCAGGGTTTATATACATCATTGATGTCAACACATTGTGTTTTTATATGATGCATGTATTTTCTATTTGTTTGCTAAATCTGCAGCTAATAATACTGTATAGCACTTGAAGCTGTTTTGTGTCATTAGTAATTAAACTGTATTTTCATGTCCATTCAGGAAGTAGAAGAGGGGAGGGAAAAGACCCAGATTACTTTTCGGAGAGCAAGATGGAGGATGTGTCCTTAGCCACAGAGCTCCGTCTTGTCCTGATCGGAAAGACAGGATCAGGGAAGAGTGCCTCTGGGAACACCATCCTGGGCCGCAGGCACTTCCTGTCAGAGCTCAGCGCCAGCTCAGTTACCCATGTCTGTGAACAAGGCAGCGCAGACCTGACTGAGGAGGAGGTGGTGGAAGGACAAGGAGTAAGGAGGAAGAGGACGAGAGTGGTGGTGGTAGACATGCCTGGTTTTGGAGACACACGCTTTGATGCTGAGCAGACTCATGCTGAAATAGCCAAGTGTGTGGCACTGTCCGCCCCAGGCCCCCATGCATTCCTCCTGGTGATCCCACTGGGCCGCTACACTGAGGATGAGGACCGAGCCGTGAGGGAGATGGTCCATATATTTGGGGAGGGGGCGGTCCATGACCACACACTAGTCCTGTTCACTCGTGGTGATGACCTAGAAGGGAGGGGGATGGAGGCGTACCTCGGAGCCAGCGCCCCGGTGGAGCTGAAGGCCCTGATAGAGAGGTGTGGGGGCAGGTACCACGTCCTCAACAACAGAGACCCCAGTGACCTGCACCAGGTTGTAGGGCTGCTGGAGAAGGTGGAGAGGATTGTGGAAGAGAACAATGGAGGCTTCTACACCAACACCATGTTCAGAGAGGCTGAGTCAGCCATCAGGGAGGAGCAGGAGAGGATGATGAGAGAGAGAGGCCAGGGGGAGGGAGAGGAAGGGAAGGGCAGTGAGATGACAGACAGGGAGACCAAGATAGCCAAAAGACGGAAGTGCGATCTAGAGCAGATTGGGGGTGTGAGAAGTGGGAGTGGGTGGGATGAGAGGAGGGGGGCAGCTGTGGGAGGTACAGGATTAATGAAGAGAGCCCTGAAGAGAGGAGCAAATGAGGAGGGATGGAAGATGGAGAGGTGGACAGAGGAGAGGAAAGGAAGTGCCGTTAGCCTCCTGAGGGATAGAGGGGACAGGTGGAGGGAGCTGTTCAGGACCAGGCGGAGGGGCAGCGACAGGGCCTTGAGCAGGAGGCAGTCTTTCTGCTCTGCCCTGGGGCAGTTCAGGAGGGAGGCTGCCCTCTCTGAGAAGGTCCTAGAGAAAGTGAAGATCCTGGTGGCTGCTGGAGCCACTGGCATGGTCGTGGGGGCAGTGTTCGGGGCGGCTGCCCCTCTAGCTGCAGCGGCGGGAGCTGCAGTCATGGGGAACACAGTGGGCTTTGCTGCAGGGCAGCTGGCTGGGATGTCAGTTGCAGGCGGCACAGGGATGGGAAAAGCTGTGGGTGCCATAGTGGCAGCAGCCACAGGGAAAACAGCCATGGCTCTCGGGGCAGCGACCGGAGGAGTGCTGGGGGGATCTGTGGGCGCCCTAGCTGGGGCAGAAGCTGCCAGTCCTGGGGCGGGTGCTCTGGATGCTCTGGGGCAGGTGAGCCTGATCGGGACTGCAGCAGTGGGAGTTGCAGCAGGGGTGGGGGGTGCCATGGGAGCAGGAGCTGCCCTGGGGGCCGCTCTGGAAGGTGCAGCTGTCAGTACAACTGCCCTGAAAGGGGTGGGCACCACAGCAGGGACAGTAGGTGTGGCGAATGCTACTGCTATTGGCTCAGTAGCAGCTGGACAGCAAGCAGTGGCCACTGGGGGCAGTGTTGCAGCTGGAGCTGTTCAGTGTGCAGCAGCCGCTGTGGCAGATGGGGTGGCTGTGAGTGGGCCGCTGGTTCAGGCCGGTGGGGTGTGTGGATCTGCAGGGCATGTTGTTTCTGATGCCTGGGGTTCCATGAGAGGGACAGCGTGCATCATGACAGCGGTTGCAGAGATAGGCAAGGCTGCAGTGGGAATCGCCCTGGCAGGAGGGCTGGTCGTGAAGGTGGTGAAGAAGAGGGTCAGGAACAGCACCAGCTCAGCAGACGCCAACTACACAAAGAAGTCCTATGAGATCTACTGGAACAAATAAAGGACAGTTAGGCCTGCAACACCAGACCATAGAAGAAAAAGACATCAACTATCAGGACCTTTCAAAATGTGGATTCAGGTTCAATCATTAAGCACCGTATCACAATTATCAGTAAAAGCACATGTAGCGAGTCTTTGTTCCTTTTACTGGCAGTGGATGGTGTGATTTCCTCTATTCACTGTTAATAAACTATAGCTCTTCTGCAGTGAAGTATCTACCCACAATATTACTGAACTATCGTTTTAGCATTGTTCAAGCACTTACTGTGGTTATTTGAGCTTTTTGGTATGCACAATTTGTATGATTTCTTGTGATCCTATAGTTATTTCTAATTCATTATAGAATATGGTTTTCCACCGTATTCAATCAAATTAGTAGTTTACTGTTTCAATGAAAGACAGTTGTAGTTTTCTGCATGCAGATTTTCATAAATCCACATATATAATCTACAAATTTTAGTCTGGTCCAGTATTACAAAATATATATTTTTTAGATCTTATTCACAATTGAAATGATGTACTGTATAACACACATTTCACATTATGTATTAAGTTGCAGTATTGTGGCTTTTTGAAGGGGAAATAATTGAAATCCATAAAATAAAATCTGATTTAAAAAATGTCTGTCCTTGTCATTTTTTTGTTTTATATAGATCTACATTCATATTGAGGACACAGAATAAATAAGAAACAACTGGGGTTAATGCAAGGATGTGGATTTTAAGAAATAGTATGTTACCCTCAGCTCAGTTGACGCATCAAGGAATTAGACTTTAGGCACACACACACACACACACAGAAGTGACTGTGTTTAGTAACAGTACTGAATAACAATTTACTATTTCATTTATTTTGATATCACATATCAGTCACTGACATACTAACAGTCATGCAACACGTTTTTTTAAATGAAAGAAGGCAGTATTTCTTGACTTTGATGAAAATCTGTATAAAATGTTACTTGTGTATACAAAATGTAACTAATGTATTTATACTTGAGGTCAGTTTGATACCGTCTAACAACTGGATATTTTTCCCACAAACATGAGAATTTTAATTTGTAATTAGTGAACTTTTAAATTATTACTGTGTAATTCATATCCTGATGGTAGGTATTGCGTAGCATCTGGGGATAGGCAGAAAATGAATAATGCTGTATAGACGGGGCGGGCTCATACATAAAGTCAAGAGATGTCATTAAATATTTATTAGGGTGAATCTCTTCGGATGGGCTCTTTTTTAAAAGGAAAGTATTGGGCGGAGTCAATGCAAATTTCAAGAAAGCTTCTGATGGTTGACGTACTGTCAGGCCACGGTAAGGGTGACATTTCTATTGGACAATGGTGCCTGGTCTCATGACAACAACAGCCAGGATTAAGCCAATCAGGAGTCGTCCTGGTTCACAAACGCTGTTGGTAAATGACGTAAGTAGTGGAAAACAAGATGGCGACGTCTAAGTCGTAAATTAGTTTATCTAAATAGAAATCGGCCTCTCTGGGGCATCGGTGAAGTGTTACCCTTCCTCGGATAGTTTAATAAACTTCGAGCTAAGATAAAGTGACCTTATGCGTTGTTAACGCTTCAAACATATTGGTTCTTTCCTTCAGCAACCTCCGGGTTAAAGCCGGGGAGGCGAAGTTCTGAATTTCATGATGGACAGTAACGTTAGTGGGGAGTACATCTCGACTATGGAAAATATGGATCCGACTTTGTCAGAACTAGGGGACGAATTTACACTGGGAGACATCGATGGTGAGTGACTGTTTATGTCATAATTGATGAGAGAATATGGAATTATTGTGTGTGTTTGTCCACGAAAGTTTGTTGTGGCCTATTTGCTTTCCGCTTTCTGACAGTATTATGTGTCCTCGTTGCGATAAGGCCGGCAGGAGTCGGTGGTGATGTGTATCATGTGTCAAGCAAGCCGCTTGTTGATAGTCAGCATTGGTTACATTTACATATAGCTACTGTATTTAGACTAGCTAATTATGATGCAACTCACATTAAAATAGTATATAAATAATGATATACTTTATGTCTGTGTCAAACATTGGCAGGAGGACAGTGTCGTCAACCATGAAACTATTGTGGATTCCATAGGATTCGAACTTCTTCACCCTTTTGTTTTTGGGCGTTGTATAGGATACTTAGATACACTTAGCACTCCACTATTTTACATTTCTAAACAATAGTTTGCTTAAATTATTCTGTGTCACTGATGATTAATATTGCAATCGCGTTTTACATTCAAGCATATTTTAAAGGGGTGGTTTGCCTACAGCACAGTGGTCATGCAACAGTTTAGTGTGTGTGTGTGAATAAACAACTCCTCAAATGTAACTGAGTGTGACTCACAACTGTGAGCTGTCATACAATTATTGGTAGGCAAAAATATCCTTATACTTTCCCAGTGGCTTATTAGCCTAGTTTTACTTGTTTCTTATTTATCTATATGTTCTTCATTACATTTTGTTCTGAGCTGTTTTTTTTGTCATGCTTGTCTACCTCTTTCCTGGCTGTCATACCGTTGAGGGTTTGTTAATCAATAATGGAGAAGAAAGTGACTAGCATTGTCTATCATTAATACCCCTTCTGTTTTTTGACGGGCAAACATGTCCGCTTCACCCTGCTCATTCATAGGCTTAGCACAATGACTCAATATGGCGACAGCATCCCTGTTCCCTTCTTATCAAAACAGCAGTTTTACTCTTGGCACACTGTGAAAGCATGGAGCTTTGGACACAGAATTGACCGGCGCAGGTCACCGGATTCCAATTACTGAATGCTAAGTCACCGAACTGATTTGTCGCTGTCATACAATATGGGATAGATGGGACCCATTGCAATGCAGGAACTAAGAGACCCCAGAGGCTATGCTATGTAATCCCTCTTTAGTGTTAAAAAGAGAGGTATGCAAAGAGTTTTGACCCCTTGTCTTGGGTACAACAATATAACGAGAAAAAGAGAATGTTGTGTATGAGTCTAACTCAATTTAGTCTTAAATTATTTATGCAAAATGTACTCCTCCCCACAATAAATATTTGGTAAGTTGAATTGGTCCAGTGTTATTCCTATATAAAGGAAAACATATCAGTAAATTGGATAGCAATTTTAAACTTTTTTAAAAGGGTACCCAGATGTAGTCCAAAGCTCTTAAATAGTTTGATGGTGGGCAACTCTGCTGCTACATAATCTTTTGTTTGTCTCTATAGGTGCCTAATGCAATTAGAAACTCACTTGTGTTTTAAATTATATATTTTTATATGAGATCTAGGCTATTTAAGTCTTGGAACTAAGGGCCCCCCTCTGAAGGTGTCTGCATAGCCTTACCTAGTAGGGCTGTGACGATACCAGTATTGTGATATTTCTTTCCATGGCAAAAATTAACAGGACGCAGACCAAACTCTTTGGTCCTTAATAAACCTGCTGTATGTGAAATATAGTGTGCCAAAGCTTGGAAAATAATTACATGTGACTGGATGACAAGATGATGTTTGTTTCTAACATTAGGGCTATTTCCCTAAAGAAGTTAAATCCGCTTTGTGTTTTGTTTCCTTACCACAATACTAATGAGTATTGCGATACTGGTATTGTCCCGGCCCTACTATCTAGACTTTTATCCCCGCTATTCCCAATGCAATAGCTGCTCCGGTTACATAACCTATTTTTTCTGCTCTGAGCAGCCCTAGGAAACTGTCCCCGCTTGACAGTTTTAGTCCTTTGTGTCACACTTGTCTGGGGGCTTGGGGCTCTGTTTTGTTCTGTGCCTCTGAAAGCCAACCCCCTGTGGAGCCGTGCGCATGCGCATGTGAGTCTTACTTTGGTGTGGTAGATGAAGCAGACAATTCCAATGAATTGTCAATATTAGACAAGCCACTTATAAAGCCCAATTTGAGACCAGGGTCTCATTCACAATGGTGACCTGAAAACAAACTACTCACATGATAATTCAATGCTAGCATGTTAGTAGATACCCATAGACTTCAAATCAAATCAAATCAAATTTTATTGGCCACATGCGCCGAATACAACAGGTGCAGACATTACAGTGAAATGCTTACTTACAGCCCTTAACCAACAGTGCATTTATTTTTAATAAAAAAATAAAACAACAACAAAAAAGGGTTGAGAGAAAAAAAGAGCAGAAGTAAAATAAAATAACAGTAGTGAGGCTATATATACAGGGGGGTACCGGTGCAGAGTCAATGTGCGGGGGCACCGGCTAGTTGAGGTAGTTGAAGTAATATGTACATGTGGGTAGAGTTAAAGTGACTATGTATAAATTAACAGAGTAGCAGCAGCGTAAAAAGATGGGGTGGGGGGGCAGTGCAAATAGTCCGGGTAGCCATGATTAGCTGTTCAGGAGTCTTATGGCTTGGGGGTAGAAGCTGTTGAGAAGTCTTTTGGACCTAGACTTGGCACTCCGGTACCGCTTGCCGTGCGGTAGCAGAGAGAACAGTCTATGACTAGGGTGGCTGGAGTCTTTGACAATTTTGAGGGCCTTCCTCTGACACCGCCTGGTATAGAGGTCCTGGATGGCAGGAAGCTTGGCCCCAGTAATGTACTGGGCTGTATGCACTACCCTCTGTAGTGCCTTGCGGTCGGTGGCCAAGCAGTTGCCATACCAGGCGGTGATGCAACCAGTCAGGATGCTCTCGATGGTGCAGCTGTAGAATTTTTTGAGGATCTGAGGACCCATGCCAAATCTTTTCAGTCTCCTGAGGGGGAATGGCTTTGTCGTGCCCTCTTCACGACTGTCTTGGTGTGTTTGGACCATAATAGTTTGTTGGTGACGTGGACACCAAGGAACTTGAAGCTCTCAACCTGTTCCACTACAGCCCCGTCGATGAGAGTGCTCAGTCCTCTTTTTTTTCCTGTAGTCCACAATCATCTGCTTTGTCTTGGTCACGTTGAGGGAGAGGTTGTTATCCTGGCACCACACGGCCAGGTCTCTGACCTCCTCCCTATAGGCTGTCTCATCGTTGTCGGTGATCAGGCCTACCACTGTTGTGTCGTCGGCAAACTTAATGATGGTGTTGGAGTCGTGCCTGGCCATGCAGTCATGGGTGAACAGGGAGTACAGGAGGGGACTGAGCACGCACCCCTGAGGGGCCCCCGTGTTGAGGATCAGTGTGGCAGATGTGTTGTTACCTACCCTTACCACCTGGGGGCGGCCCGTCAGGAAGTCCAGGATCCAGTTGCAGAGAGAGGTGTTTAGTCCCAGGATCCTTAGCTTAGTGATGAGCTTTTAGGACACTATGGTGTTGAATGCTGAGCTGTAGTCAATGAATAGCATTCTCACGTAGGTGTTCGTCTTGTCCAGGTGGGAAAGGGTAGTGTGGAGTGCAATAGAGATTGCATCATCTGTGGATCTGTTGGGGTGGTATGCAAATTGGAGTGGGTCTAGGGTTTCTGGGATAATGGTGTTGATGTGAGCCATGACCAGCCTTTCAAAGCACTTCATGGCTACAGACGTCAGTGCTACGGGTCGGTAGTCATTTAGGCAGGTTATCTTAGGGTCCTTGGGCACGGGGACTATGGTGGTCTGCTTGAAACATGTTCAAGTCATTACTACCTCTAACTTCCTTCATACTGGACACAGAGACATAAAAATGGTATCCATGAGTTCATCTGACTCTGGGGAAGTAGATAAAGGGCCAAAATCCCAAAGTATCCCAGTAACAGAAGTGAGATGTTGGAAGCTTGTGCAGAAGAGCTTTGTAAAGGAAAATGAGAAATGAAGGGAATTAAGAGGTCCAGCCAACCAGTGATATTAAACCTGTCACCTGTGATAAAGCCAAGCAGGCTGTGGTACACTGCATCCAAGGGTTTTAGAGTAGTTGCTGCTGCATGCTGATAAATGGTGTCACCATAATCATAAATGGGAGGAGGATGCATTTATTGGCCTAGGTGTCTGGCCTTTCTTTATCGCAAGTGTGAGTTCAAGGTTGCAGCCCCTCATTGATAAAAGCGTGATTATTCTTTAACCCCGATTCTAGCAACATTATCTATACATAGGTCCCTACAGGACACTTTTCACTCCTGTCACAGTGGAATCTATAAGACCATGCCAAAGTCCTTCAATTCCAAAGTCCTTTGAAGCCCATGCTCTGGACATGCTTTCTGTATAAGGTGACATGTTTTCGACATTGTCATTAGAGAAGGGATTTAGGTAGTATTGCTAACAGCAGCAGTTTTAAACTTGACAAAATGATATTGGCAAATGGTGAGCCTAAGTAAAGCTGTCATTTTGATAATGAGAAATGGCACACTCTTCCCATTGATCGTAGGCCTGTTATGCACCCCAGACAATGGTAAAGCACATGAGAAGATTTAGCCTACCTCTGGATATGAGAGATGGCATGGTTGTGATGTTGTAGTCTTAGGATGAATGGACAAGTGTTAAACACCCTGCAGTAGAGGGCTTTAGAAACAGTTTCAACATGTAGGCTACTCTCTTTTCTTGCAAGACTGGTTTGAAACCATATTTTTTTTTAGCATGTGCAACTCCACTGCTCTTATCAGTACAAAGCTGTCCACAGTCAAGACATACTCCACCTGTAGCTGAAGTAATGTTCTTATCTGGGTGCTCTTTTACCTCATTCTCATGGTCTCTCAGGGCGTCTGTACTAGATTACCATGTCATTTTTTTCAGGGCTAGTCGTTTGAAGGCTTTCCTATTAGTACTAGCTGGCTGGGCTCTCTTCCATGACTCTGCTAGAACAGTAGCAGTGTATCAAACCAAGGCTGCCACTCCATAAACCTCTCTTAATTCCTTCAGTGACCTTGCCCCGGCAGTAAACAGCATTGTCACTGTTGTAAGTCTCTGCTGGTGGTGGATTCTCCTCTTTCCTCTATTGGCTTTCCTGTGATCTCTTCACTCAAGGCCAATTTCTAATGTGTGTTAATAATCTGCAGTGCCTTCAGAAAGGATTCACCCCTTGACTTTATCCACATTTTGTTATGTTACAGCCTGAATTTAAACCATTGCGATTTTGTCACTGGCCTACACACAATACCCCATAATGTCAAAGTGGAATTATGTTTTTAGATTTTTTTTTACAAATGAATAAAAAATGAAAAGCTGAAATGTCTTTAAAAAAGCAGACATTGAATATCCCTTTGAGCATGGTGAAGTTCTAATTACACTTTGGATGGCGTATCAATATACTCACTACAAGTCACTACAAAGATACAGGCGTCCTTCCTAATGCAGAGACCGGAGAGGAAGGAAACCGCTCAGGGATTTCACCTAAATCTCTAAATCAGTTAGAGTTTAATGTCTGTGATAGGAGAACACTGAGCATGGATCAACAACATTGTAGTTACACCACAATACTAACCTAAATGACAGTGTGAAAAGTAGGAAGCCTGTACAGAAAAAAACAAAACAAATCTAAAACAAGCATCCTGTTTGCAATAAGGCACTAAAGTAAAACTGCTAAACATTTGGCAAAGAAATTAACTTTGTGTCCTGAATACAAAGCTTTATGTTTGAGGCAAATCCGACACAACACATCACTGAGTACCACTCTTCAAATTTTCAAGCATGGTGGTGGCTGCATCATGTTATGGGTGTGCTTGTCATCGGCAAGGACTAGGGAGTTTTTTTTTTGTTGGATAAAAAGAAACGGAATAGAGCTAAGCACAGGAAAAATCCTAGAGGAAAACCTGGTTCAGTCTGCTTTCCAACAGACACTGGGAGACAAATTCACTTTTCAGCAGGACAATAACCTGAAACTAAGGATCACTCACATAAGAGGACAACTGAAAAAATGTCAGATTAAACTGCAGTTCCTCACAATAAAATGACAGCTCTTAATAAAAAGACCAGGTCTATACGACATTAAAACAAATCGTTTTGGGCAGTGATAAGAACTCCAGGACCAATTGATTAAGGCAGGCCTTTGAAGGCGTTAGAAAAGTCCCTAGTTGTTGACCCCCCCCCCCCCCCCCTTTCTAGCTCTAACTTTGCTGATAGCTACTTTATTGAGGAAAAGTCTACCTGTGATATGTGGTTGTCCCACATTTATAAAAACATGTTTTCATGTCATTATGGGGTATACTTTAATAATGCGTGAGTGAGGCCAGCAAAATGCGTATCAGTACCGCTGTCAGTTAGGTGAGAGTGTGATTTGTGATGCAATTAATCCACACACCTGTTGGTTCCTTGTGAGATTCCTTTCTTGATAGATTCCTTTTTTCTCCCTTCCTTGTGACAGGTTGACTGCAACAGTGTAGCCCTAACTCATTAGAGGGCCATATTAACCAATGGATTATGTCTAATAAGCCAATTTTATGCTAACTATCTAAAGTCGAATTTGTTGTCTATTAAATCAATTGCCATTGCACATGATTTTATGACTTAGAATAAAGTGCATTTTAGCTTACCCACTACCAGAGACTCATGAACCCCTTGAATTCGTCTCTCCTCAGAGATGCTCCAGTTCGTCAGCAACCAGGTGGGGGAGTTCCCTGACCTCTTTGAGGACCAGATGGCCTCGGCGGGCTCCCTACAGAACGGTGCAGGGGCCACCCCACGCCCAGCCCCACAGACACCCCAGACCACCACCACTACCACAGTTTACCAGAACAGCAACGTGACCCTTACCCCCACCCAAACACTGGCCCCCCTGTCCCTGTCCCTGCCCCTCACCCCACCACAGACCCCAGTCCAGACGTTCTCTTCAGGGCAGCATCAGATCCGCACCCCTCCCCTGCTCCAGCCCCGGCCCCAGATGCAGGCCATCCAGCCCCAGCCCCAGCAGCAACCCACCATCCAGGTCCACACCCAGAGCATCCCCATGCAGACGCATAGCTTCCCTGTGCACTCTCTGGTCCAGACCCACAACCAGACTATGCCCATCCAGACCCAGGCCCAGACGGTGATGATCACATCCAACGGTGGCCAGTCCCGCTTCATCCAGAACCCTGTCATCTGCCACCAGAGTCCCACTACAAGCTTCCAAGGTTAGGAGCAACTTTGTTTCTTTACTGAAAAGATTAGGTTACTGGGAAACAGTGGATATTCATTATAAATGCACTTAAATTAGTATAGATGTTTATCATGTGAAGATATTCCGAGTCCTACATGTTTTTCTATATGAATAGGGCCTGCATGTTTTTCTATATGAATGGTGCTGTTTGACAGTGTATCCTTACACCATACCTCTCTTTTTTTCTACAGTCCTCCAACCGCAGATGCAGAGCATAATGACATCACCACAGGTTCAACCCATGACCATCCAGCACCAGAGACTACTGCAGACGGGCCAGACCATCCAGACTCTCTCCACAGCACCTACAGTCCACACCATGCAACAGCAGGTTCAACAGGTACCCATGAGTATCAAGCTTCATACTTTACAATATTTGAGTCCCTAATCAAAACTAGCTCCGTCCAATCTTTATAAAGTCTCTCTAAATACATGCAGATCCTAGCACTTATCACTCATGTTGTAACCATAGACTCTGTGTGTACGGCATCATTGGTTATAACTGATCCAGTGTCCCTGGTCTCTCTCAGCTTTTGGTCCACCAGCCTCAGATTCTGAAGACAGAGAATCTGGTTCTGACCACCCTGAAGCATGACGGGACACAGGTTCTGTCCACCATGCAGAACCCTGGGATCACCACCTTGACCCATCCCATCCAGACACAGACTCTACAGGTACCGGTAGGTCTCTATACTATCTGTCTGCTTCACTCTCTCTCTTTCTATTCTCTCTGTTCAGTGTCTGATGGGGACGGTCACAAAGACCCTGATTAAACCTATGCTTGGACTGAAAAGTACTTTAAATGGAGATGAGAAGAGAATTTCCATTGAACATGCTTCTTTGTTCTATCTCGGTCCATCCAACGACCCCTTAGTATCTTAGCTGTTTCATATGTCATCACTGACTCTTACCTTAACTCTTCCCTCACAGACGCTGATGGGCAGTAACATCCTGACCACCGTGCCAGTCATGATGGGGTGCGGAGACAAGCTGCCCATCAAACAGCTGTCGTCAGGCACCTCCCACTGTGTAGGTGGGAACAGGCAGGTGATGGACCAGGGGATGGGGATGGTGATGGGTCCAGGGGGGGTGATGAAGGAGGGGGAGAGGAGGACCACCCACAACATCATCGAGAAGAGGTACCGCTCCTCCATCAATGACAAGATCCTGGAGCTGAGAGACCTAGTCATGGGCGGCGACACCAAGGTCAGGAAAACTAAGTGATATAATAATCCAATATTGACCTTTGACCTTACAGGAACAGTCGGTTTAGTTTTATTTTGTGATCCAAGTTGGATAGAAAGTTAGAGAGAGGAGCATGCTAGAACAATTTGAATGTTTCACAGGTGTCAAACTTAATTAGGCTACAGGCTGAACCACAGACTTCTTAGCGTGCATGGAAGTCAGTAGAGGAATGGAGTTATACTGGAAGACCTGTTTTTATAGGGCACTCTCACCAAATGTACACTGACACATTGCTAATGTGTTTGTACGCAGATGCACAAGTCAGGAGTGCTGAGGAAAGCCATCGACTACATCAAATACCTGCAGCAGGTCAACCACAAACTACGGCAGGAGAACCTGGCCCTCAAGATGAACAGCAAGAACAGTAAGTCCCCCATTATTACTAGTTAATCCATCACAACTGTGTTGATATTTAGGTCTTCAGTTCATGAACACATTGGGCTCTCTCCCACTTTCTCTCTGTCAGAGTCAGTGGTGCTGTCTGACGATGTGGAGATGAAACCAGAGATGCTGATGATGTCACCTCCAGCCTCAGAGCCTGGTTCTGGATCTCCTCATGAGTTCTCTCCATACTGCATCGACTCAGAGCCTGGCAGCCCCTTACTGGACCATGAACAGGTAGCTACAGTGATGATGATAGTCAAGGAAGTGTGATTTTTTTGTTTTGTTTGTGGAAATGGTTTGAATTGAATGTTGCGAAGGTTGAACACTTACATAGTAGTTGAACTATTCTGTCTCTTTCTCTCTCTTCCTTCTCTCAGGTGAAGAGTGAGCCTGGCTCACCCTCTTCCGTGGGCGTGATGGATCGCTCTCGTCTCCTCCTCTGCGCCCTCACCTTCTTCTGTCTCTCCCTCAACCCCCTGCCCTCTCTCCTGGGATCTGAGGCCCAGGGCAGCTCTGGCTTGATTTCTGCACACGGAGCCTCCAGGACCCTGTTCTCATTACCCAGCCAGACCCAGAACTTTGGTCAGCCCCTTAGTTTACCCTTACACTGACCATACAAGTCTTGCATTCAAGGCAGGCTATTATAGTCAGTCATTTTTCTTAACAGTAGTAGTTACTGATACGAGTTCTCAGTTGTGAGTTGTTTTGAGGATGTATTGGAGTATATGTAATTTATACTGACTCCTCCCCCTCTTTCCCACAGTGACCTGGCTTTGGTGCCTGTTGCCATGGTTAACGGTGTGGGTGTTGAGTGGTGTTGGGGCGGTGTGGGGCTGTGTTAGGGTCCTCTACCTCTGGGAGCCTGTCACCCCCCTCCACTCGCCCAAATCAGTCTCCTTCTGGAGGCACCGTAAACAAGCAGACCTACATCTCAACAGAGTGAGTTCACATCCCTTTATGTCTAAAGTATTGTCCCCTACCTTATTGTTTTTCTCTGTACTTGTGTTTGAGTATCTCTTAAACTGGTGCCCTGATTGGGTAATACCATCTCTCTGTGTCTATAGGTACATGAATGCCAAGTTCCAGAAGTATTCTTATAGCTTTTCCCACCTTGCCTCTCCTACAGGGTGACTATACAGCAGCCATGGCCAGTCTGGAAACCTGCCTGTCAGTCTTGACCAGAGCCCTGCCCACCACGCGTTGGGACCTCCTCTTCTCCCTCTCCTGGAACCTGATTCGCTACTGTCTGCATCACCCCACCCCTCTGGGCTGGCTGGTTCGCCAGGTTGGTGGGAAGCACAAGGGGGAAGAGTCCAAGACTAGCTCCCGGGACGCAGCTCTGGTCTACCATAGGCTGAGCCAGCTGCAGCTCACAGGTGACTACACTGAATAGTCAAGAACATTGAGCCTAGATCAGTATCATTAGTCATTGTAAACATGATAACATAACACAGTAGTACCCCATCCTCTGATGTCTGTAACTTCTCTCTCTCTCTCTGTGTGTAGGGAAGCTTCCCCAGCGCAGTGGCCTGTGGGCTTTGTCTCTGTCTATGAGTGCCGTCAACCTCAGTGAGAGCGCCCAAAGCAAGATGGCCCCCTCCCAGCAGGCCCAGATCTATGTCACTGTGGCAACAGCTCTGCGCACTGTACTGGGCCACCACCTCTCCTGCCTGCCTGTGAGTGTCTCAGGGCATCCCGCCATCCTCTCCTCCTCCATTACTAACCCTCCACATCCCTCCATTACTGCTATGGTAATGATATCTCTGATACTATCCACTCACTGTCATCTCACATGTCTGTGTCCCAGGGTTACCTGTTGTGCTGTGCTGAGGGTGTGGCCAGCCAATCAGACTCCAAGCCCATCCCTGACTGTCTGCACTGGCTCTTCACCCCATTGGGCAGGCAGTTCTTCCTCAGCTGTGATTGGTCTGTGAAGTCTGAGAGCAGAGAGGGCGTGTACACTTCCCAGAGAGACCCAGGTGTGAACAATAAAGTCGAAGGAAGAGCTAATAGGGTATACAGAAATGCCCTCATGTAACAATTAAGCAACAATTAGGCCATTTAATTATCTTTCTTTCTTTCTCTCTTTCCTCTAGCTGACCCCATCGCCCAGCTGCATCGTTGTTTCTGTGAGAAGCTACTGGAGAGAGCTGTGCACTCCCTCATCCAGCCCCACACTGACACGGAGGCAGGCAAGCCCAAGAACGACTCGGGGTAAGGGCAGGGTCCTCACAGTGCCCAGTCACTCTGCCCAGTTTACCTATGTTAAATTGTTTACTTTTCTACTATCTCTCTCTCTCTCTCAGGGAGTTCTCCAGTGCCTTGGAGTTTCTCCAGCTGTTGAACAGCTGCACAGAGGAGTCCCCCTCTCCTCCCTTCCCAGCCCTGCCTAATCACACCACCATGCCAGGTACTGGAATGCACACGTCAGTGTGAACCACACCATGCTCTGTGTGGGACAGATTTATTTACATATTTCTCTTATCTTTGTTTCCTGGGGGGATCAGATGCTGTGAATGTGTTTTAGATTTTTTCTCAAATGTATCTTGAACACTAAAGATAGAGTTTATGATTAACATAATTGACTTATTCAATTGAACATGTGAATTTTTTTTGTTAAACCTCTTGATGCCACAGTTGATTTGTTGCACGTTTTCACCCTTTGTCTTTAAGTGTGACATCTTCCCCATAGGAAGTCTATAATGTTTTCATGTAATCTCTTCTCTGCTTAGTGGCAGACCCAGTGAGTCGCTGGTGGGCGTTGGTCCTAAAGGCTGCTGTCCATTGGCTGCAAGGGGATGATGTCGCTGTGAGGTCGCTGCTGGCAGAAGCAGAGCGAATGCCCAGAGCTCTCCATACCATTGAGTCAGTATACTTTGTTTGTCTTATGTGTGTGTTTCAAGTTTTATTAGTCATATGTTTCGAGAAACAATTGGTATACACCGTCCAACGAAATGCTTACTTACAGGTTCCTTCTCGACAATGCAATAACAATAAGAAATAATAAAAGATAAGAATATGAACATAAAGTAAATGTCTCAGTAGAATATAATAAACATTTTAGCATAAGTATAATACAGGAAGGTACAATTTATAGTCCAATATTTACATGTGTTTTGGGGAGCAAGTTTTTAAATTGTGCAGTATTTAGCAATCATAATAAGGGTCTGGTATCAGTTGTGATGTGTGGGTAGCATGAATGTATATATACTTGTGTGTGTGTGTGTGTGTGTGTGTGTGTGTGTGTGTGTGAGTGCATGTGTACTAAGGTGTGGAGAATCAGAGCAGGTGGTCAGTCCAGTTCAAGTGTTAAGCAGTCTGATGGCTTGTAGATAGAAACTGTCTCTGAGCCTGTTGGTATCAGACATCATGCTCCAATACCGTCTACCTGACTGTAAGGGAGTGAACAGCTCGTGGCTGGGGTGTGTTGGGTCCTTGATGATGCTGCGGGCCTTCCTCAGGCACCGTTTCAAGTAGTCCTGAAAGTGTTGGAGCATGGTGCCAGTGATGTGTATGTAAATGACATTAGAAGCATTGCCATAACCCTCCGTTGTTCTCCCTGTCGTCCTGAAGTCACCCGTTGCCCAAGGCTGTGCTGCTGCTGTGTAAGGCGGTGCAGATGAGCCTGTCTCCTCTGAAGGGAGAGGGGGTGGTGGCCTGTCTGTCTCACTGTGACAGGGCCAGCGGCTACCTGCGCACCAGCATCTCTGTTCCCCTGTCCGCCCAGTCTGGCAACTGGCTCAACAAGGTAGTCTCCCAAAATACGGGTGTTTAGGATGCAAGTTAATATACAGTGAGGGGAAAAAAGTATTTTATCCCCTGCTGATTTTGTACGTTTGCCCACTGACAAAGACATGATCAGTCTATAATTTTAATGGTAGGTTTATTTGAACAGTGAGAGACAGAATAACAACAAAATCCAGATAAACGCATGTCAAAAATGTTATAAATTGATTTGCATTTTAATGAGGGAAATAAGTATTTGACCCCTCTGCAAAACATGACTTAGTACTTGGTGGCAAAACCCTTGTTGGCAATCACAGAGGTCAGACGTTTCTTGTAGTTGGCCACCAGGTTTGCACACATCTCGGGAGGGATTTTGTCCCACTCCTCTTTGCAGATCTTCTCCAAATCATTAAGGTTTCGAGCCTGACGTTTGGCAACTCGAACCTTCAGCTCCCTCCACAGATTTTCTATGGGATTAAGGTCTGGAGACTGTCTAGGCCACTCCAGGACCTTAATGTGCTTCTTCTTGAGCCACTCCTTTAATAATAATAATAATATGCCATTTAGCAGACGCTTTTATCCAAAGCGACTTAGTCATGCGTGCATACATTTTTGTGTATGGGTGGTCCCGGGGATCGAACCCACTACCTTGGCGTTACAAGCGCCGTGCTCTACCAGCTGAGCTACAGAGGACCACTCCTTTGTTGCCTTGGCCGTGTGTTTTGGGTCATTGTCATGCTGGAATACCCATCCATGACCCATTTTCAATGCCCTGGCTGAGGGAAGGAGGTTCTCACCCAAGATTTGACGGTACATGGCCCCGTCCATCGTCCCTTTGATGCGGTGAAGTTGTCCTGTCCCCTTAGCAGAAAAACACCCCAAAGCATAATGTTTCCACCTCCATGTTTGACGGTGGGGATGGTGTTCTTGGGGTCATAGGCAACATTCCACCTCCTCCAAACACGGCGAGTTGAGTTGATGCCAAAGACCTCGATTTTGGTCTCATCTGACCACAACACTTTCACCCAGTTCTCCTCTGAATCATTCAGATGTTCATTGGCAAACTTCAGACGGGCATGTATATGTGCTTTCTTGAGCAGGGGGACCTTGTGGGCGCTGCAGGATTTCAGTCCTTCACGGCGTAGTGTGTTACCAATTGTTTTCTTGGTGACTATGGTCCCAGCTGCCTTGAGATCATTGACAAGATCCTCCCGTGTAGTTCTGGGCTGATTCCTCACTGTTCTCATGATCATTGCAACTCCACGAGGTGAGATCTTGCATGGAGCCCCAGGCAGAGGGAGATTGACAGTTATTTTGTGTTTCTTCCATTTGCCAATAATCGCACCAACTGTTGTCACCTTCTCACCAAGCTGCTTGGCGATGGTCTTGTAGCCCATTCCAGCCTTGTGTAGGTCTACAATCTTGTCCCTGACATCCTTGGAGAGCTCTTTTGTCTTGGCCATGGTGGAGAGTTTGGAATCTGATTGATTGCTTCTGTGGACAGGTTTCTTTTTATACAGGTAACAAGCTGAGATTAGGAGCACTCCCTTTAAGAGTGTGCTCCTAATCTCAGCTCGTTACCTGTATAAAAGACACCTGGGAGCCAGAATTCGTTCTGATTTGAGAGGGGGTCAAATACTTATTTCCCTCATTAAAATGCAAATAAATTTATAACATTTTTGACATGCGTTTTTCTGGATTTTTTTTGGGTTATTCTGTCTCTCACTGTTCAAATAAACCTACCATTAAAATGATAGACTGATAATTTCTTTGTCAGTGGGCTAACGTACAAAATCAGCAGGGGATCAAATACTTTTTTCCCTCACTGTATGCACTCTCTGTGATTTATATTTAAACCAACTCTAACCTTTGTGTATATACATGCAGTAAAGGTTGTAATGGAGTTTGGTTGATTCACGGTGCCCTTTGGTCATACTACACACACACACACACACACACACACACAAACACCATGAACAAACATATACTGCACACTGTGACAGTTGCATGGGTGCTCGTTTGACTCACAAAAGCACAGGCACAAGCTGACACTAGCTAGGTATAGTAGAGGCTATGTGTGTGTGGGTGGTAGGGGGTGGCTGTGGTGCATTGTAGTTGCATTGCATGATCCTGCAGCCCAGTGCAATGTGTCTGCAGTGCAGTACAGAGGCCTCCCGAATCTGCAGGCACCTGCAACATATCACACCATATCCAGGACAAGACATTACTTACGGTGCATGTACTGTCCCATATACCTCTATTAGTATCCATAACTCATTGTGTAGTCATTTATTACGTAGTTCAACAGTTTTTTTTATGTCTGCCTTACTGTTGTCTTTCCAATACCAAAGGGGGTGGAGCTCCTGGTCTGTGACCTCTTGCTGACCCTCAGGACCAGCCTATGGCAAAGAGGAAGTAGCAGCAATGGGGAGCCAGGCCCTGCCCCTGGCTCCCAATTGGCTGGATTCCAGCGGGACCTGAGTTCGTTGCGAAGGCTGGGACAATGCTACAGACGGGCACAACACAAGGTAACTAGGGCTTCAGACCAGACGGCTTGTTCATGGATTATTCATGGATATTTGTGGTGTAATAATGTAAGTGTGTTCCCGCTCTTGCCCTCCCCCAGGTGTTCCTGCATGAGACCACAGTGAGGCTGATGGCTGGAGCCAGTCCCACCCGCACACACCAGCTACTGGAGCACAGCCTCCGACGCAGGACCAACAACCCTGGATACACCACGGGTAAGGACACGCACTTCAATTATTATCATGAATGATGCCATTGAAGTTGATATCAAATTTGTTTTTGATGTCAAATTAGAACAAATGTAGTGCTTTCCACCCTTCAGCTAATTTACAGATCTTATCTCTTTACTTTTCGCTCCTCCTCCCTCCAGCAGAGGGTGACTGTGTTCTGGGTGAGCGTGAAAGGGCTCATGCCATCCTGCTGGCGTGCCGCCACCTACCCTTACCCCTGCTGACCCCACCAGGGCACCGCGCCCGCCTGCTGGCTGAGGCCAAGCGCACCCTTGAGCGAGTGGGCGACCGCCGATCCCTACAGGACTGCCAGCAGATCCTGCTCCGCCTCAGCGGGGGCACCACCATCGCTGCCTCCTGATGATTCCCCCTCACACAGATCTCAGATCAGTTAGACCCACACACAGTAACGCTGACTGGTGATCTACTCACTCAAGTACTGATCAGTGATGAGTTATTCTCCACCACATATTAGAATTTAGCCCACTCATACAGATCCCAGAATAGTCACCTAGCCCTACACACATAGCACTGATAAATTACTAGTCAGCCATTTCCACACAGCATCTAATAGTCAACTACGCAAACAGTCGTATATCATGGACCTATCACTGTACAGGAGAGACACCAAAAGGGACCTTCAATCTTCACACTGCCAGCCTGAACATTGACTACTATTAACATTCTGGCAGTGTCATATTTAATGTCAACACCCCCATAGCCACACAGAAGGAAATAGGATATAATGCGGCCCATACACTGGACCACTGCACATGCTTTCTCATATGCTCACTGGTATAATGCTAACACTGTAACGTTGCTAACACTGCTTAGCGTAGAGGGAATCTGCTTACAGGCCCCTAAGGGAAAAAGGACCAAAATGGCTGCCACTGGGTCTCTCATCTACATACAATTCAGTCTCTCTCTTTGCTTGGCTAATCAGCCAACAGTTATTTTGAATTGTTCCCCACGTTGAATGGACCTTCATCCACAAGAGGTTGTGCTCGTCGTGTCTAAAGCTTTTTGACAGAGCTGTAAGGTCACAGGTAGATGACGGGAAGCACATGCACTGGCAGTCCACAGGTTATAGATGCTACATGCTAAAATGTAATGTACGTCCAAGCTTCACAATGATACATTTAAAATGTATGTGTTTTTGACTGACCAATACAATAGTTCAACGCAAGGAGACCTACTGTGGCTTCAGTGCATTCTAGCTTTGATAGTCACCCTCTAGCCTCTACTGTACAATGCAAAATAACTTGCTTCTCACAGTACAGTGCAGAGTAGTATCTATTTATATCTACCTCATTGACTGTACAATGCCAGTGTACTCTAGCGCAATATAGTACCACACCAGTTGGCATGGTGACAGTTGACAGTAGTCGTACAGTATTCAGATCAGCTTTATTTAGACTCAGCAGTGCAGTGCAATATTAATGGGCCAGCACTGTAAAAGTGCAATTTATTTTTCAACAAGAAAAAAGGTTCATGGATTGGAGAGTCACCCTAAATGGAAAATCAAAGCCCAATTCTTTATACAGGTTACACACATATACACATGCACACAGTCAGTCGCATACACAGTATAGCAGTTGTGATTGTATATAGATTGTACATTCTGTAGCCATGTAGAGACAGCAGTCTTGAATAGAGTAAAGCAGGATGTTCTTACCTATGCGAGAGGGGAAACGAATGGGTAGAAAGAAGGTACCCTCAACTCTGTAGGAAGGTTAAATGGTTTGTGTAATGGGCAGTTCGGTCACTGTCACTAGTAAGGTTGATTCTGACCAATCTATTCATTGAAGTGGTCACAGGGTGCCTTGCCAGTTTAAGCCACAGTGATCCATTGGTGAAGAGGAGTTCCTGGGAAGTGTAGTCTGTGTCAGGGTTCTTCAATTCCGGTCCTGGAGGGCCGAAACACCTCTGTTTTTCATCCTCTCCTTCTAATCAGGGGCTAATTCAGACCTGGGACACCAGGTGAGTGCAATTAACTACCAGGTAGAAATAAAAAACAGAAGTGTTTCGGCCCTCCAGGACCGGAATTGAAGAACCCTGCTGTAGATGGTGGGATTGGGAATCTCGAGCATAATGGCCTTGATGTTTTCAGTGTCAGAGCTATCATTGTGGAATCTCAGTCCAATTACTTTTAATTGTATTGTCTGTTGGCTAGACTTTGTCACTTTCGTCATTCTCATCTTTGTGTTCTGATTTTAATGGCTGTAATATTTTTTTGTTGTTGAGCAATCTTGTTTCTTTATTGTTTTATATTGTCAAGGCAAGGAGTGCGAAGGAGTTACTTTTTTAAAATTAGGATAAAGGAGTTATCCTAATATTTTATGCAGGAAGTACTGTTGTCCAAGTAATTAGTATGGCAGTTTATAGGACATCATTATTGGCACTTTGTAGTGTTTTTGACATGGACTCCAATGCACAGAAATGTGTTCATACACTTTACCCTAATATGAGAAAGACCTACTGTATGTCTTCCTGCTCAAACCAGCCGTATACACCACAAGAAGGTGTATGATGTCAATTTACCCAACCATGTCCCTTGTATCTGCTCCGTTACTTCAGATTGAATTTATCAGACTGGTTAGTGTGGGCTAGTAAGTGCTGCACAACCAACCTTTTGCAGTGAATGGAATTACTACGATTTATAATGTTACAAAATATCTCATCTAATGTTTTCCCCTTTGTATGTATTGTTTTCTGGATTTCTATGTATGATTTTGTTTTTTAATAAAAGATGACTGTGGACAGCATGTGTGTGTTTGTTCGTGTCTTATTTTAAATCACTATAAATGCCAAGCAGTAGGGATACTACTGTAAAAATTATGTTGACAAAACAAGATGTTTTTAGACAGAACACTGTTAAAGCAGTGTTAGTGTTCTGCATTATGCTCACACACCGATCTTGATCCCTATTGTGTGTTTCACTGGAACTAGCGACTGGGCTGGTCAACAAAACTACACTGGTACTGTTTATCCACCTGAAGGTGGGGGAAGAGGACCACCCACACTTTACTATACTGCTCTCTATTTCTGCTTACTTGGCTACTTGCTGGTTCTTTCTCTCTGGCCCTTGGCTCTCTCTTCCTCAGTCTCTGGCCTTATTGTTGAGCTCATGATGTATGTGCCCTCCTTTTCTGTCTCCACCTCCCCTCCCTGAAATATTTTATTTGACTTGGACTGAATAGTGGTGTCTTACAGCCACTCCCCACAGTAGAAATAACTATTGTCTCCAGACTCGCTGTCTTTCTGTATTAATCCATAGGAATCCATAGGAATGTCCCAGGAGACTGTGGATCCCAGTATTTGACTACCCGGTTTCATGTTCAGAGTGGAACGTGGTCTATATTTGAAACTTGCACACCTACCTACATTATCAAATTTGTGTTGGTCACACTGCTCTGAGGTAAAAAGTGTCCACCAAACAGATTATTCCATCCTCATAGGCTTTGATTTCAACAGTGCAAAAATGTTGATATTGGCCAATTGCTTTGTGTATTTTCAACAGATTGTCCATAAATATGTTGGAAATATTAAAGTCTTGCACTTATCAATGTTTAATGTAGGCACGGCAATGTTATTTTACTTGCATCAGAATTCTGAATAACTAACATTAATTTCAATGCACTTTTTTTCATTACACTTCTAGAACTGGGCATTGGTGAGAGAGTGGCCACAATTTCAAAGAACCAAAGTGCTTGGGAGTTTGTCCCAGTCGGACCACTTTGTATGATGCACACACAAATTAGGAAGTACTGAAGCAAAAAGCCAGCTGAAAAATAAGCTCACGTGTTCTCAAAATGAAAAACATGAAGAACTGGAACAAAAAGGAAAAGGGGAAGCATGAGAAATTTAAACCTGGATCTAAGAAAAGAGAGAAATGTGTGGTCATGTTCAACGATAACGAGCGACAGTGAGTTTGGCACATTATAAACAGCACAGGAATCCCTCAACGCATAGCAAGCTAACGTTAGCTAACTATAGAGCATCTCTGGCTAAACATTTACATTACATTTTAGTCATTTAGCAGACGCTCTTATCCAGAGCGACTTACAGTTAGTGAGTGCATACATTATTTTTTAATAAACTAGCTAGATTGCTATGTAAGTCTCATTTACATGGTCAACTTGTATGAAATGCCTTCATCGTTGATAGAGAACCATAAGCCACATCATCCTGCCTCTCTGTCTTTGTTTAGTGGACCTCTAATAGGTTTGCCAAGTTTCCTTTTAATCCTATCAGTAGTTAAGTATTGGTGAATGTTATAAATTGACCACAAGTGACTTGTCATGAATGTACTCATCTATTTGACTTATCTTATCTCTTGCAGGGACTATCTGACAGGATTCCACAAGAGAAAGGTGGAGAGGAGGAAAGCAGCAGTGGTGGAAATCCAGACCAAGATAAAGGAGGAGCAGAAGAGAGTCAAAGAAGAGGTAAACACCAGCTAAATGAAAGCACAAGATTAAAACCCAAGTGTTAATTAAATAGACATGGTGTGTAAAACTGTTGTCACTTTAGTAGAGGTTTAGATGAAGGGAATACTAACAATGTGGACAGAAGGGGGCACTAATCATATTTACTCTTTAATTCCAGAGACACAAGGAGTATTTGAAATTACTGCAGGAAAGAAAAGAGGCTCTCGGTGAGTTTGAGCGAAATAATTAAACATGTCGGTTAGGCTTGACAGAATATTGTTGGCTGCCTTCACATGCCGTATCTGTGTTTTCAGGTTTAACCAGAAGTAAACATGTAGTGTGAATCCATTTAATCTGCTTACTTACTCTTATTGTTATGGTTAACTCTCCACAGATGATGATGATGATGAAGAAGATGAATTGGAGGATGTGATAACGGGCACAACCGAGTCTGTACAGTACGATCACCCCAACCACACTGTTACCGTAACAACCATCAGTGACCTTGACCTCACAGGGGCCAGTCTCTTTGCGTCAGCAACCAATCATGTAAAGCATTTGTTACTGATTTCCACGTCCCGTGTTCTTATGTTTTGAAATAGTTTCTCTGAAAGGTATTCAAACTGTAAATTGTCTTTTGAAGGTTACTGAGGACGGTGAGGAGGAGGAGGAGGTGGAGGAGCAGGAGAAAATTAGCGCTATGCCAAAGAAATCTGGTAATCCCATCCTCAATAAAAAGTATGTTGTGTTCATCCTCACTCACATTTAGTGAAAAACACTTGTACTCTTTCCCTGTCAATAATATTTTATAGATTTGAATGCACAATTTGTGGCTTCATATCCTAAAGATGTGTAATTAAAATGTGTAATTTGACGTGTCTATCAATAACATTTATGTGTCATTGATAATGGTAATATTCACTGGAGGAGTTATAAAACGGGTGATACTTTATGCAAATTGCATTATTCCTCAACAACTGTGTTATACACCCTGCTAATGAATAGTAATGAGCCCCCAATTCCTGTTCTATTCTCATTCTGTATTCAGTTCTGACAGCTAATTTTGTCTAATATGATTCCTATATAACAATATGAGCACTGTGGTGACAAGTTTTTCTCACACGTTATTATCCCCCCTTCTCCCTGTCTGCAGAATCTGCTCACTGAACGCCTCGCTCCACGCTCACCAGACGCAGCGGAAGGGAAGCAGGAAAGGGAAGCAGGAAGGCAAAGGACGAGGCCGGCCAACAGACAAAAAGCCAAGTGCCACAGACAAGAAGGGCAGAATTGAGAAGAACAGAGTTGGGAGGACCACCAAGAAGCAAAGACGCAGACTGACTGGGAAGAGGGTACATCACAAGGACTGAGAGTTAGGAAAAATAGATTTGCAGTGTAAGGGTCTGTCTGGCCTTTTTGTTTGATCAGGATCCTAATCAGCCATGATGGACATTTTAGAGTTTCTATGGTACCAGTTGGGAAAGTCTACGGAGCAAACAAAATCACCAATACACAAACTGCAAATAGTCATTCTCATTGAAAGCCAATGTCTGCTCAATCCAGAGCGCCCCTTTCAAATACTGTTTTGTTTTCACCAATTGGACACAACCTGTCTGCTGTTTCCTTTGTTATGCTCTCTCCTTTCTACATTTTGGTTTATATGCTAACTGTTTTGGTAATGTTGTATTTCATACAATGTGTATATGCTCAAAGTTGGATTAAAAGGAAAGAATATATACGAATCACTTGCTTTAATATTTTTTTAATGTTTATATCCTTGTATAAACCAATAGTCTGTGAATCCCTCTAGTTCTATAGCCTATTGTTTGATAGGAAACCTGACTCCTCAGTCAACATCCTTTTCAGAGCATCAGAGAATAGATCTTTACGTGTGTATTTCTAGACATAGTACCACTATGCCCTCATTTGTTTGATTGATTTCAAGAAATGTTGTATAATCAAGGATCTTAATGTATGCTAATCTCATACCTTAGAAGTGTTTATTTATTTACATTAACCTGAGCTAACGCGTGCCATCTGTCACAAGCATTTCATTTTGCTTTCTAAAGCCCATGATATCTAATACAACCCTCAACAGAGTTACTGTCATGCAACTGACTCCATATTGGTTCTAGATCTGGCAGACTGATAGGTTCTCTGTAATGTTAAGCAGAGCCAACATGGCAGTCAGAAGTGCATCAGTTTCATCCATTGTCGGAACAGCCAATCGGATCTATGCAAGAGTGGGAGCCTCAGGGGGATTGTGAGCAGGGGGAAGAGACATGTGCCGGGGGTCTGATGGACAGTATATTCTCTATCTCTAAATGGCATATTCTCAGTTTAACTGACGGCTGAGGACTCTTCTGTCAGGTATCGTTGAAAACCTCTTCCTCAAATTTAGAAGAGAATAATTAAATGAAAAATAATACACATTAAGAAATCTAGCAATTCATTCTTCAATACTTTGACTTGTATTTAGATTTTCATTGCTGAAATGTTTTTAAATTGGGATGTTACCAAGTGCTCTCAGTGACGTTTAGTAATGATATTAATGATATGCTGGAAATAGTTCTGATATCTTCCTATCTGTATTGTGTTTCACTATATCCTCTTGTGTAATTAGTTTTCACTTAGCTTAACTGTTCCGTTTTATCGCACTAACCATGGAATAACTACCCTTGTGGATCAAATATGCTACAGCATTGCTTCCAGCTCTACTACACGGTCCTACTACAACTACACTGTAATAATATCCCATCAATGTCTTGCAATGTGCACATTTAATATAAATGTTGAAAGGTTTTTAGCTGTTATTCTCTCCTTATAGACTACTGTATATTCTTTTGAAATCCACTATTTTTCCTTAAGTACTACTGGTACTACTGTTTTACTACAACCACTTTTTCTAATTTGTGGTGTTTTAGGCTCATTAAATACTGTGTTTGGTTTTACTCTGCCTTTACAGCCTGTGTTGTTCCTCAGTGTTCTCTGAGGGGTGCGATGAGTGAGCGACTGCCACCTCCGGACGCGCAATGCCCCTCTCCGGCGATGACCTTATCTGTCCCAAGTTCCAGCCCAACATCTTCGACTCCTCCCGCTGCCACGACTGCCTGCGCCAGAAGCACCTGCACTCGGGCACGGGTACAGCCGAAACACCACAGCTGAGCCTCACAGTGGAGAAGGAGCCAGGGCAAGGCACTGGACCTCCACCAACACTACTAACAGCACCACAGGCAGTGGAGAGGGACGCCAGTGCCAAGGTGAGGGACTCAAGACAAAGGGAGAGGGGATTAGAAGAGTGGTGAGTGATAGGATTATCTGGGCCTATACAGACTGAGCTGTAAGGTAAGATATGGGTTCAGGGAAAGGGTCAGATAGACATTGCGGTCAGACAGTCATGGATCAATACATGAGAGGAAGTAAGGGAGATGGCTGAGTGGTAATGTTGACTTTGAGTCTACTTCAACTCTGGCTAGCAGACTACTCTAGAGAAGCCTTTAACCAGTAACACTCAAAGTGTTGAAGATGAACTACAAAGTGCTCAGTAACAGACGTTGGTGAGGTATGACCCTGTGTTGAGTGTAATGAATAAGGAGGAACGTATGAGGAAAAATATATGAGGAGGGCGGTGATGAGAACGTTCCCATTACAAATTAATGAAGGGAGATCATTTACTGCCCTTTGGGAATCACTGGTAACATTATACATGAAGGCAGGTTACAGAAAGCACCAGCCAGCCCACATCTACACACAGTATGTCATTGCAAAGGCACATTCATTTATGAAGCCACGACTCTTTATTGGTAGCATAGCATTCTCCTTGTTTTGCCTTTGATTGCCACAAATTATGGCAATATACATTTTGTGGAAGTCAGATCTTATCTCATTGTTTTTCATTGCTGTGTTACATTGCAATATATTTTGTATACCTACCTAGTATTATAATGTTATAGAGTTGTTGTTGATATTGCCATTCATTCAAGTCAAACTGAAGATTAGAGTATGTATTTGAAGACAACCCAGAAGGGTTGGATATGTCAAGAAAACAACTGCTATGAAATAATAATGAGGAGAACCACAATCTAGGTAGAGTTACAACAGTGAAACTCTAATCCAGCGACAGACAGAACGTGTGAGTATGAGAGGGAGGTCTGGAGGAACAGAAGAGTGAGACAGAGGGGAGACACTATTCATGAACTTCCCCATATGGAAATGGATCTATAAAGAGACTTGGATGTGTTGCGTTCAGGTTTGGTAATGACAACTGCGTTAAACCTGTGTTCATTGTTAATTTGTATCTGTAAATTAATTATGCATTGTAGGCCTAGTGAGTTAAATTGTGCTAGTTCCAACAAAATGTGTAGTTTCTATGGCTGTTCACTGTCTTATCTTGTCAGTGTTTGCTTTTGTCTCATAGTACAAACAGTATTTGTCAGTGTCTGGTATTTGTTTTTTGTGAAAATTGACATTGAATTTCCTATAACCAGAATTATTGACAATTGCAGAAAGTGTTGGTTAACATGGTATTACACTTCAATACATTAAGTCACATGTAGCCCTATCGGCTGATGTTGTGTTTGCCGTACGTTGTGATTGGTCTGTGTGTTCTCATTGACCTATCAGGAGGACTCTGATGGCCTGTCAGTTGTGAGCAGCTACTGTGATGTCAGAGGAGATCAGCTGGGTTACGAAGAGAGCTCCTTGTGCATCCTGAGCCCTGACTGTGACCTCTACATCTGTGACGGAGACGACGACGACAGCACTGACAGGTTCTCTTCAGAATCTATTGGATCTAGTGTGTGTCTGAGATAGAAGCTCCACTAAGGATACATGATTAGTAGAAAATAATGTTTGTTTACTCTGTGCACTTTTGTTAAGGTACCTTTGGAGACTTGGCATTTGATTGGGCTTTATATTTAGGCATTTTGCAGGGGGGAAATGTCATTTACGAACTAGGTACAAAGAACTTCAAACAAGTAACTAATTGAGCACGCTTTGTAAACCAAGTAGTCAATGAGCCTCATATTGCGATTCTAGAGGGACAATAGATATACTTTCTCACTCCCTCATTCTCTCCCTCTCTCCACCATTCTATGAATATCTCCTCTTCACGCTATCTCCTCTTCCAGCTGTCGGGACCAGAGTGTCTACGCTGATCTCAGTGGCTCCGTCAGTGCAGAGGACGACTACCTGCCTCTCCGGCACCACTCAACCCACCTCACCATGACCCGCCTGGACCCACCACCCCACCGAACCAACCCCAAAGCCTGGATGGAGGAGGCCAATAGCAGGGGCAGGATTGGCAGCCACTCAGGTGAGGACTGCACTTAACCACATGTATCTTATTACAGCCATAGGTGTTATTTACATGATGATGTGGTCAGGTACCTGTGTTCAATGTCATGAGTTGAGGTGGGACCTATTGATAGTGCTATCAGTAGTGTGGTGGTATCTTGTAGAACTGCGTTGTGGACGTCCTTAGAACTCCTTGGAATGTATCAATAATTACAGCGTTTAGAATGAGTATACCATGTCAAAAATATCCTTCCTATGTGATGGAGTGTTTTTATTTTTTAGGGTTAAAAGAAGAAAGGAATCGTGAGAGTGGCTACTTCTCTCTGGGGAGGGCGGGAGGAGCCCGTTCTCTCAGGGATCAGAGCCCCCCTCCCGTTTACCGCCATTCAGAGAGGGGACACCCCCTATACAGCAACCGGAGCCCTGAGCCCAAAGCTACCATCCCCTTCAGGAACCCTAACCTGGGGCTGGCCTCAGAGAGGTTAAACCCAGAGATACTAAACCCAGACCTGCCTCTGGAAAACCCTGAACCTCCTGACACATTTGACCTCACCATCGAGGTTGAGGCTCAGGTGGGTCCTCGCTCCCCAAGCCCCACCCCTTTTAAGATTGCAGAATCCCTGGCCTCCACTAACCGGAGGGGTTTCAACAGCTCATACAGTAGAAGAAACTCCCCTTCCTATCAGGAGTCTGGGAAGTTCAATTCATCGAGACAAGGCTCCTCTCTGTCCCGCACCTCTTCACCCTCACGAAGCACCTCCCCATTCAAACGAAGTGAATGTACCACCTCCCTCAACAGGCGGGGCATAGACTCTGAGGGCTGGTCTGAGGGGCGGGACCATACTTCTAGAGGTCCCCCCCAGATCTCTTATGGACGAGGTGTTGATTTTAGAGGCTTGAATAAAAACGTAATATCGATGGCCAGTTCAGTTGGTTCTATATCACAGGCCAACTCTATTGCAGATTTTAAAAGTGCATTGCGTAAGAATGAGACAAACAGCTCCTTAAATGGTCATGGACGTGACTCTCAAAGCTCCGCCCCTTCAAGGAGGGGTTACGAAAACCCCAGACAATCCCTGGTCCGCAAATCTGAAACAAGTAACTCCTTAAATGGCCGTGACAGCCGAAGCTCGTCTCCCTCGGGGAGGGCTTATGACACCTCCAGCCAAACCCTGCTTCGCAAATCTGATGGGAACAGCGCGATAAATGGTCATGGTCGTGAAAGTCGCAATTCTTCTCCTTCGAGGAGGAGTTACAATACCACCAGCCAGTCCCTCCTTCGCAAATCTGAAACAAACAGTTCTCTCAATGGTCATAGTCGACACGGCGGCCGATGTGGCTCTCCCATTAGGGAGGGTTATGATGCCGAAAGACAATCTCTGCGGAAATCAGATTCTAGGAATGACTTAAATGTTCATGCGTATGAAAATGGTAGCTCTTCCCCTTCTAGACGTGGCTTTGACACTCCTTGTCAATCCCTGCTACGTAAAAGTGAGAAAAGCGGCTATGGAAATGGTCGAGGTCGTGACAGTGGAAGCTCCTCTCCCTCTAGGAAAGGCTATGATGCCCTGAGCCAGTCACCTCTGCACAAAAGTGAATCCAACAGCTACCTGAATAGTCAAGGTCGAAATAGTCAAAGCTCCTCCCCTTCGAGAAAGGGATATGATACCCCTGGCCAATCACTGCTTCGTAAATCTGAGACGAACAGCTCTGTCAGAAGTCAAAGTCGTGATCGTCCTACTTACTCTCCCTCTAGGAGAGGCTATGATACCCCGAGCCAGTCATCTCTGCACAAAAGTGAATCCAACAACTACCTGAATAGTCAAAGTCTAGACAGTCGAAGCTCCTCCCCTTCGAGAAAGGGCTATGATGCCCCTGGCCAATCACTGCTTTGTAAATCAGAGATGAACAGCTCTGTCAGATGTCAAAGTCGTGATAGTCATAGCTCCTCCCCTTCAAGGAGGGGCCATGACACCCTCAGCCAATCACTACTGCACAAATCTGAGAAGAGTGGGGCCCTCAACGGTCGGAGGCTTGACAGTCGCAACTCCGCTTCATCCAAAAGAGGGAATGACCCACCAGGTAAATCACTCCTCAGGAAAACCACCAGTGGTGGTGACTCTAGCCTCTCTTACCAGAGAAAAAGCACTTACGGTGATGCTCGGCCTGGCTCTAACCCCTCTCCTGGCTCCTGGCAAGGCTCCACCCACTTCCTACATAGCACCTCCCCATCCAGAGAGGGCAGAGAGAACAGAACACCTGCCCCCTCTCAGAGGGCCTCTGCTGTCACCTGGGAAACCACTAGGAGTAGCAGTAGTAGGCGGGGTCTGGAGCCTCGTAGCTCCTCCCCAAGCACACAGCGATTGACGAACCGCAACCGAAGTCCCTCCCCTCAGATGCAAAAGCACACCTCGTCCCAGAGTTCAATGGAGTCCTCGGAGTCTGGCCAGTTGACAGGGGAGTCAACGGGGAGGAAAAGGGAGGAGTACGTCATGATGGCCGATCTACCAAAGGTCAAGCCTGTCCTCCAAAGGGAGGGGCTTGGTCATGTGGGACAGACTCTAAACCGACCCTCAGGGAGACAGGAGCTCTTCAAACCAGCAAGGTTAGGGTTGCAAGTGGTTTCTCCCTCTGTATTTCAGCTGTGACATCAGTATTTTGTCACTGACAGTTTTTAAAGTATTAATATGTTGTATCTAAAGTCACGTGTCTGATGTTTCAGCCACTCCCTCTCCAAGCATCCCTCCAGAGAGTGGCTAGATGACTCAGGGGACCTAGAGAGAAACCACATAGAATGGCAAAATGGCAGCAGCAGTAGACTGTCTCGAGCACACTCGTCCACCTCTTTGCACATGCAGGTGGGTTGTTCCGCCAATTCGGTGCCCTTTGAGAAGTGTACAGTAACTTGGTCAAAAGAAACGTTTTATTTCACCTAATTTTTGCATTCTGTCATAAAGAGCACATGTTCAACTTCATAAAAAAACTAGTTTTCCCATCTCAGAAATGACTGTAGTAAGTGCCTATTAAGTGCCAAATAAAGTAACAGGGTTGACCATAACAGGGTTGACGATTTCCTCTTAAATCAGCCATGAATCCCCTTGTGACAGGGGGAATGGAAGCTTGTTGTGTGCAACAGGAAGTACAATTGAATGCAAACTTTCCTTTGTTAAAACATTTGTAGCCTGTCTCTCTATGGGTAACAGGGTTGACGTGTTATGCTCGACCCGCTCAGTTTTCCACCACAAAACACCAGAAACTTTTACACTATGATTTGACTATTAGATGTTCAATGTTTCTTTAAAAAAATATATAATATCAAATGGAATAGTTTCACCATATTAAAACGAGACTTCAGTTCAAGTAACAGGGTTGACCTTAAAATGAGGTACAGACGTACACTACCGTTCAAAAGTTTGGGGTCAATTAGAAATGTCCTTGTTTTCCATGAAAACATACATGAAATTAGTTTGAATAGGAAATATAGCAAAATGAATAGGAAATGTAGTCATTGACAAGGTTAGAAATAATGATTTTTAATTGAAATAATAATTGTGTCCTTCAAACTTTGCTTTCGTCAAATAATCCTCCATTTGCAGCAATTACAGCCTTGCAGACCTTTGGCATTCTAGGTAATCTGAAGATATTTCACCCCATGCTTCCTGAAGCACCTCCCACAAGTTGGATTGGCTTGATGGGCACTTTTTATGTACCATATGGTCAAGCTGCTCCCACACAGCTCAATAGGGTTGAGATCCGGTGACTGTGCTGGCCACTCCATCATAGACAGAATACCAGCTGACTGCTTCTTCCCTAAATAGTTATTGCATAGTTTGGAGCTGTGCTTTGGTTCATTGTTCTGTTGTAGGAGGAAATTGTCTCCAATCGAGCGCCGTCCACAGGGTATGGCATGGCGTTGCAAAATGGAGTGATAGCCTTCCTTCTTCAAGATCCCTTTTACCCTGTACAAATCTCCCACTTTACCAACACCAAATCACCCCCAGACCATCACATTGCCTCCACCATGCTTGACAGATGGCATCAATCACTCCTCCAGCATCTTTTCATTTGGTCTGCGTCTCACAAATGTTCTTCTTTGTGATCCGAACACCTCAAACTTCGATTTGTCTGTCCATAACACTTTTTTCCAATCTGCCTCTGTCCAGTGTCTGTGTTCTTTTGCCCATCTTAATCTTTTATTTTTATTGGCCAGTCTGAGATATGGCTTTTTCTTTGCAACTCTGCCTAGAAGGTCAGCATCCTGGAGTCGCCGCTTCACTGTTGAGACTGGGGTTTTGCGGGTACTATTTAATGAAGCTGCCAGTTGAGGATCTGTGAGGTGTCTGTTTCTCAAACTAGACACTAATGTATTTGTCCACTTGCTCAGTTGTGCACCGGGGCCTCCCACTCCTCTTTCTATTCTGGTCAGAGCCAGTTTGCGCTGTTCTGTGAAGGGAGTAGTACACAGCGTTGTACGAGATCTTCAGTTTCTTGGCAATTTCTCACATGGAATAGCCTTAATTTCTCAGAACAAGAATAGACTGACGAGTTTCAGAAGAAAGTTATTTGTTTCTGGCCATTTCGAGCCTGTAATCGAACCCACAATTGCTGATGCTCCAGATACTCAACTAGTCTCAAGAAAGCCAGTTTTATTGCTTCTTTAATCAGCACAACAGTTTTCAGCTGTGCTAACATAATTGCAAAAGGGTTTTCTAATGATCAATTAGCCTTTTAAAATGATAAACTTGGATTAGCAAACACAACGTGCCATTGGAACACAGGACTGATGGTTGCTGATAATGGGCCCCTGTACGCCTATGTAGATATTCCAAAAATCAGCCGTTTCCAGCTACAATAGCCATTTACAACATTAACAATGTCTACACTGTATTTCTGATCAATTTGATGTTCTTTTAATGGACAAAAAAATTGCTTTTCTTTAGAAAACAAGGACATTTCTAAGTGACCCCAAACTTTTGAACGGTAGTGTAAATTAATCACTAATCACATTAAATAAATAATAATCTCCAGAAACGACTTTGTCAAATCAACAAATAACTAGGGCTTTACAATGATGGTGAAAACTTGGAGACTTGGCTACAAAGTGCTAGTTTATAATGCATGTAGCCCAATAATTACAATCTCATCCTTCACAGAGGCCCAGCAGCCCCACTATAGAGGAGGAGGCCAGTCCATGGAGGGCACACCATAGCTCTTCATTGGAACAAATGCAGGTACAGGTCTACTTGGGTGTGCTTTCTGTAGCCTATATCAAATTGTACATTTTTATGGAGGTTGTCTAATTTAATGCAGAAGGTGGCCCATGTACACAGGTCATCAGACTAGTCTTCCTTCAGTTTTCATAAACTAAACCTCCCATACTAAGGAGCATGGCATGTATAGGCCTTTTCTCATTTGGGAAAAAAGTCTGTCCTCCATCCTCTCTCCTCCGTGACCCAGAAACCATTGTGGTCGAGGAGATGTCAATTAATTAGTAGGCGAACGGAAGAGTGTCCTTCCCTCTTCCATAGCCACCTTTCATGGAGGATAGTCATGTGTATCCTACCGGAGTCCTTCGTGGAGGAGTTTTGAAATCTGCCACACCCCCTTTGAACCAGCTTTTGTTTTGTCAGAGGAGAAAAGCATGCACACGTTTAAAAACAATATGCTACATATCGTTTTATCTATATGTTCTACACGTTCCCTCTCTTCACTGCCTCTCCTCGATTACCTTTGACCTTTTTCAAAAGGAGGTGAGAGAAGATGGAGGAGAAAGGACGCAGGACTTGAGCAAATCCAATTGAGAAAAGGCCAGAGTGCACATTCACCTGCCCACATCCAAACTTCCTTCTCCGATCCTATTATAGAAGGGCTTTTGTGTCTTTAATATTTATTGCCCTGTTGCTGCTTTGAATAATGGTCAACATCTAGTATTTATTTACTCACACGCTTATTACTGTACAGTATATCTAATCTGAATGTTTAGTTTTACAATGCTTTCCACCTGCATGCAGGCTATTTTGTTGACAATGTTAAAAACACATATCTGTCTATTTATTCAGGTTATGAATGCAAGAAGTTGCGATAAACTGCTTTTATAAACTGGTATAGGCCCGCTCTGTTCAATTCGAATGCAGTGTGACTTCAATGCTTTCTTTCACCATTCCTAAATGTAATTCAGACTTTGAAGTATGCCGTGGGATGTAGGTCTGTTTCTTTCACCTGCACCCTACTGGCATTTCATAAAGAGTGAGCTTTGTCAAAAGTGGGCTGCTGGGGCGTGTTTGAAATTCTTGGGCTGGGGTGTAATCATTAGTTCAAACAGTTGCGAACGTTTTGCAACTAAAACGAGAGTTTCTATTGGACAAATTCAGGTAGTTCCCTCCCGTTTGATTCCGTTTAATAAACGTTTTGCAACAGAATCGGCGTAATTAAATAGCCTCCCAAGATTTTACCTAGTCAGCATAAAGAATCTAGCTACTCAATTAAGGAATGTAATACATGCTTTGATGTGTATTTTAGTAGAAGCTATGTGGTCTGGAAGTAGGTGCCATTGGTTGCTTTTTTGGCAAACAGTCTATACTTTAATATGCAAATGCTCTGAGTAGAATATTGATCACTTGATTGGTTAGCTTGTTTGCTCA
This sequence comes from Coregonus lavaretus, assembly GCF_964263955.1. Lineage (NCBI taxonomy): Eukaryota > Metazoa > Chordata > Actinopteri > Salmoniformes > Salmonidae > Coregonus > Coregonus lavaretus. Next base: position 45,048,989 of record NC_139989.1, read on the forward strand.
AACGATTCTTACAGATCCGCCCAGGAAGTAGCAAACAGGGCGAGAGTGCAGAACGAAAAACATCGTAACAAACGGCCAGAAAGTTGTGAGATTGTGGCTTTCAAGAGTTGTATGTGTCAATGATGTCTATGATCTTCAGTTTCTATTGAAATAGTCCATGGAAAAGAGGTTTGGGCGATAAGATACGGTTCACCGACCAAGATGGGTAGAAATGGCGGGGTTTGTTTTAGTTTCGCATAGCCTTCCGCTAGGTATACGAGTTTTTACGCGAACGGATCAGCAGGTAGAAAACTGAGGCAATACTAATTGTACCCCGATCACATTGGTACCAAATAAACTTGTTGGACGAGTAGGCAATTACAATATTTTTATTTGAAGTGTTTACTTATTTTTCTCTCAACTGCCTCCTGGGTCCTACTAACATGACGGTACGTTTGCTTTTGTGCCTTGATACTACTAACGTTACTTGAATTACATATCCTAATCTTTTTGTGCCTATTACTGAACCCTGTTCCAAGACATTGTTGCAATAATGTTTAATTGTTCGCCGCAGCCACTAGGCAACATGGAACATTGGGGATTAAAATTGATACATTTTTATTCGAGGAGTGGGTGTGTCTATTCTTGTGTTTCGTGGCCTTTGTAATTCTTTGTTTTATAGTTTTTCTATAGATCACGTTATGTATTTTGTGCGTACCTGTGGCTATAATTGATGCCATTGCCAAAGTATCAGGGCTAATCAAAAATGTATACGTAGTGTATTTGTAAGCGCATTAGGGTTATCCAATTGTTTACAACTCTTAAGTGTCAGTTGAATTGGAGCTACATTGAGCTCCATATGTTGACTGTTTGCATGTGCAAACGAACACCTCACCCCAATCGTTTGTTTTGTTAGATCCCTTATATTTTATAATATTTGTAATTGGCCTTCGAGGAATCTATAATTGCATGGTTATTCTAACAACCTATAGTTTGTTGCTTCAAATGAATAAGCAAGTGTTGAAGTGTCAGATTGTCAACGATGTTTCCTGTTGTTGCCAACTATTAGTTTCTTGCATTAATTTCAAAACTATATTAAAGCATTTACGTAGACTAAATGCTTTGAGACCCACACACCAGTATGCTCATAGTTATAAAGATTACACATTTTGTTATCATCAGTCAAAATACCCCAAACATTTAAAAAGTTCTATGTCTACCTCATGCTGTAACCATACATTTGCCTGTTAGTGTTCCTCAGACCTTGTAATGGTTTGGTTGGAACAAAGCACAGTGGTGGTTACAATGTGACAACTTATGAGTTACAGTGAGAACAGGCAGTGATGCCAGGTAGAGGGGGAGGGTTGTAGGAGATAAAGACCCAAACTGAGGAATGTAGATGGAAAAAGTTTCCTAATCTTCATCCAGGATCACCTCCTCTGTAAAGTACTTCACAGGTTTTCCTGTATTCCCGTCACCCTCTCAAACTGAAAGTATTCCTAGAAATAGTTGAGGCTGCGGTGGTTAAATGTCAGTAACATATTAGTCTGATTTTTAAATGTATAATCCATGTTTGAACCCTATAAGCTGTTTCAGTAATAGTACAGTATTAGTGATGTGGACAGTGCTACTGTATATGCCCCTGGTCTCATTACCACTGTAGATTTAATGACCCTGCAAATCTCTCTACATGCTCTAATTCCCCATGTCTCTGTTGATTGTTACTGTTACCTTAGCAATATTTTTTTTCCCCCGTCTTCTCTCATATTACTCAAAGGCGTGCTTTTTTGTTTCCTGTTGCCTTGAACACTTTTAAAAACCCTCCACCCTTCCATGTCCTCACACATTTGAATGTACACGCAAGTGTTTGCCATGGTGCAATGTAACTGCGTGAAACGCCTGCCCTTTTGAAATTCTACATGGAAAAATGTTGGCCTTTGTATTGTGAACATCCTATATTTTACACTGGCATCCTTTGTTCTACTTTTGTGTTTGTCTCACTTCTTCAAAATGGTTCCGTTAACCTGACACTTTCTCTTCTTTCCTTGTAGCCCGACCTCCTTAACTTCAAGAAGGGATGGATGTCAAAACTGGATGAGAATGGAGAGGTAAAGTCATGTTTTTTGCATTTATAATGACTTTCTTTCTTGTCTTATCTAGTCAGAAGTCATGTATCACTTGTTTATCTGTTTTCTTTCTTTCTTTCTAGCTCTCTTCCCTTCTGGTTTCTTGTTTGTTTCCTCTCTCCTAATGAGAAAGCTTGTGCGTAAGGCGATAGCTGCAGACTTTCCATGTGTTATCCCAGTAATAGCTTGGTGTGCCCAGGCAGGCACAGCCGGTATGTTCTAGCAGGATATGACTGAGTATGAAACGTCCTCATATGAGCTTGTGGCTCATTGTATCATCTATGTGCTAGGTTTGTATGTTATGTGTTTGAACTAATTTTGAATTCACAGTACAAACACTCAGATGACCCATGCATCACTTTAAGCACTCTTATTATACTTGTCATAATGTCTTGAAAACACGGTGTACTTCATAGGTTTCATTGGTCCATGTTAACTTGATTTGAATGATGTCTTGCTGAGAACTGTCACTTAGCTGGATGTGTCCATTAATGCAACGGATTGGTCAAATAGTGCTGGTTTAACTGGTGGCTTGTGTGTGTCTGCAGTGGAAGAAGCACTGGTTTGTGCTGACCGATGCTGGTCTGAGGTACTACAGAGACTCTGGGGCAGAGGAGGTAAGTTTTCAACGGCTTGAAAGGTATTTTGACTTGCAATAATTGTCTTAGGGATACATTGTGAGTTATTGATATGTGTCTGTAGTCCTACTTGTATATTCCTTACTGTGTCTTACAGAAGGATGATCTGGATGGGGAGATTGACCTGAAGTCCTGTGTAAAAGTGTCTGAGTTTGATGTAGAGAAGAACTATGGATTTCAAATACAGGTGAGTGTCTTTTTCACTGTTCCAAATCTTTTCTTCTTTATGTGAAGATGAGTGATGGGTATTTAATGATGATCTCTTTCTCCATCTTCTCCCCATCCTTCTCTTTCCCTCACCACACCCTTTCCATTTCGTACTCTACTTTTCTCTCCTCTCTGTTGGTCAGACGAGGGAGGCAGTTGTCACACTGTCAGCTATGACTGCAGGGATCAGGAGGAACTGGATTGAGGTTCTGAGGAAGAGTGTTCGGCCCAGCAGCTCTCCAGACCTTACACAGTGAGTTCCTCCTCCCTCTCTGTCCCAGCTGGCAAATACACAAGTCACATAAGGAGTCCTATTGTTTTCTTATAGAGGTGTACAGACGGGCTACTATGTCCTTGGGCAGTCGAGGATTACTTCGTCTCATTAATCATTTGTAATGTTATGTTGCTTACATAGTGAATCACCAGGGCTTTCTTTTACATAGTGATATTGAGTGTTAGGGCTGTTGCTGTGACCGTATTACCGCCACACCGGCAGTCATGAGTCATGACCGCAGTAAAATTCCACGTGACAGTTGAGCCACAGTAATCTCTGCTTATGCACTCTGGACATGCTTTGGTAGTACCCAACTTGCTAACAACCATAAGGTCCTAATGGCCTGGTGCTCAGGGCTCTATTGTCCCTCTAACCACTCTGACATCAATGCAAATGCAATCAAAAATCACATCAAACACTTAACAAAACAGTATCTTGCTTTTAAAACTCACCTCACTGTGATGATCAATTTGAAGAATGAAGTTCAACAGCAGGTTGAAACTGTAAAACATGGTCATTGTGGATGTTGGTTCAAAGCCTAACACAAGGAAATGGACAGCGCTTTCTAAGATGATTAATTCAAATCACCCATACTCATATTTGAGCTTAAGCATAGGCCTATATGAGCCCAAGCCTGAAAAAAAACCTGAATTAAAATTGATTGAGCTGTTAAACAATACATAGCCTACCGCATATCACGCATGGCAGAAAAACATACATTTTTATTTATTTAAGATGTCTTTGGTACGTAATTGGTCTAGCCTACAGTACTCACTTGATGAGAGAACGGCTGTGCAGCCTGAGGCTACTTTCTCAAATCATCAATAGCCTATAGTCTCATCATGCAGCCCATATGTTTTGATTTCCAAGACATTCTAAGGTTTGTATCATTCACAACTAAAGTTGCCAAATAACTCTAAATCTAGAGTATAGGACCTGTTTCAAATGATCACTTTTACGCTCATATGCGCACTCGCTCCGAATGGGAAAAATATACTTTCTATTTTATTCAGCTACTGGTGGCCTGGAGATGCTAAATGTGTTTGTAAATTAACGGTCAATTACCGTGAGACAGGCAGTTTTTTGCATGACAATAACTGGCTGACAAAATGTAATGACCGCCACAGCCCTATTATACTGTCACTTTATCGATCTGCACTCTGTCTCTCTGTCTGACTTGGTTTCTCCCTGTCCTTCCTCTCCTCCAGACTGCCTGACAGCAGTAGTGACAAGGAGAACTCTCGCTCCCTGGCCTCCACTCGTCCACCACCTTCTCACCACGGGGATGCTGGATCAGAAATCACCACCTCCACCGGACGCCGATTTGACTGTGTCGAGCTGTCACCAGTGCCCGTCCCCACCAGCCCTCTGCCAGCCACTCGGAGAGAGGCAGGGGAGGGGCAGGGCAGGGAGCACGCCCAATGGCAGGAGGAGAGGAGCAGAGACGTGACCAGTAGCACATGGGAGCAGGTGCTGTCGAGGAAAGGGCCGGGTGTAGGCTCAGATCCCAGGATAAGAGCAGAGGAGGACATTGAGAGAAAGTGGGCAGAGTTTGAGCGACTGCCACTAAAGGAGATGAGGTCACTACTGCCAATGGGCTCACGGTCCAGCCATCCAGCCAATGAGGCGCTGCAGAGGGAGGTAGTGCGTGGAGATGTTTTTCAATTTGCAAAAACAATAAATAAATGCAAATTTACTATTCATCTAGATGATTCATCTACAGATGAAGTTAAACTCTTTAACACTAGGCTTGCTCTATAATGCATGCGGGATGGTAATCAGGCTCTCTGCAGTAATACTGACCCTGTCAGTCTTCAAAATACCAAGGAAGAAGGTGTAATAGGGGCTTAGTTAGCAATACCTGTTTGCCCTGAAAAATAAAGTAAGACAGCAATTCCTTGGTTCTAGAACTGTGAGTTTATCAGATGTCGATAGTGAAAAAATGGCTGAAAGTCTCATTCCATCTTTGAGTGCTGTGTCATGTGATAACATTGTATAGTGTGCTGTTGACTACTGTGTCTTCACAGGGGTAGTTTTAGGACTTGTGCAGACCATACAATCATATCATGGGGTTGGGGGAATCTGGTCCAGATTAATTTACTCGTTGCACTGCATCCCTTTGTCTATGGTCCATACAGTCCCTAACATTGCCCTTGAGACACATGACCTGCATGATGTGTGGGATTGATATGACTGCATGGAATATGTCATTCAAATCCCCCATCACTACTCGCATGACAGTTTGGTTCAACCCAGTAATTCCATACCCCGCCGCCTCTCTTTTTCTCTCAGTGAACTTTACCGCCTCTCTCCCTTTGTGACACTCAGGTGGCGTCTCTAAGGCAGCAGCTGGAGCGTTTGCAGGGAGAAGGGTGGGGTGGGGGGAGGGTGGGGGGGGGAGGTAGCTGTGGTCGGGAGGCTACGTGCGGCCGCAGCCTTCAGGCCATGGAGCGGGCCCACAAACAGGCCCTGGAGGAGCTGCAGAAGCAGCATGCCCGCGAGACCCGGGAGCTGGAAAGGGACAGGGACCGGCTGCTGCGGGAGGAGACCCAGGACACAGCACAAGGTCAGGGGTCACGGGATCATGGGGTCAAGGGTCAAAATTGTACATAGAGGTCATTAGCACCCCAGTTCAAGGACTTTAGTTGTTTATGAGACGTGTGACGTCAGAATGGAACAAAGTCAACACCACAGCATTTCATGGGGTAATACAGTATATTTGTTTTGAGATCAGATCACATCACATCCTCCCCCTCTTCTCTCTCTCTCTGTGGTTTAGTTATGGAGACACTGAAGAAGGCCCACAGGGAGGAGCTGGAGAGAGAGGTGGAGAAGGCAAAGCGGCTTGGTGGAGGGAGTGCCAACACACAGACCCTACGCACACAGCAGCAGTGAGTGCTCAAAACACAACCTGTGCCTGCACACACCTTTACTTACATACATACATACATACATACATACATACAGTGGCTTGCAAAAGTATTCACCCCCCTTGGCATTTTTCCTATTTTGTTGCCTTACAACCTGGAATTAAAAAGGATTTTGGGGGGGTTTGTATCATTTGATTTACACAACATGCCTATTTTTTGTGTGTGAAACAAACAAAAAATAAGACAAAAAAACAGAACTGGAGGGTGCATAACTATTCACCCCCCAAAGTCAATACTATGTAGAGCCACCTTTTGCAGCAATTACAGCTGCAAGTCTCTTGGGGTATGTCTCTATAAGCTTGGCACATCTAGCCACTGGGATTGTTGCCCATTCTTCAAGGCAAAACTGCTCCAGCTCCTTCAAGTTGGATGGGTTCCGCTGGTGTACAGCAATCTTTAAGTCATACCACAGATTCTCAATTGGATTGAGGTCTGGGCTTTGACTAGGCCATTCCAAGACATTTTAAATGTTTCCCCTTAAACCACTCATGTGTTGCTTTAGCAGTATGCTTAGGGTCATTGTCCTGCTGGAAGGTGAACCTCCGTCCCAGTCTCAAATCTCTGGAAGACTGAAACAGGTTTCCCTCAAGAAATTCCCTGTATTTAGCGCCATCCATCATTCCTTAAATTCTGACCAGTTTCCCAGACCCTGCCGATGGAAAAACATCCCCACAGCATGATGCTGCCACCACCATGCTTCACTGTGGGGATGGTGTTCTCGGAGGGAGGAGGGGTGTTGGGTTTGCGCCAGACACAGCGTTTTCCTTGATGGCCAAAAAGCTCAATTTTAGTCTCATCTGACCAGAGTACCTTCTTCCATATGTTTGGGGAGTCTCCTACATGCCTTTTGGCGAACACCAAACGTGTTTGCTAATTTTTTTCTTTAAGCAATGGCTTTTTTCTGGTCACTCTTCCGTAAAGCCCAGCTTTGTGGAGTGTACGGCTTAAAATGGTCCTATGGACAGATACTCCAATCTCCGCTGTGGAGCTTTGCAGCTCCTTCAGGGTTATCTTTGGTCTCTTTGTTGCCTCTCTGATTTAATGCCCTCTTTGCCTGGTCCGTGAGTTTTGGTGGGCGGCCCTCTCTTGGCAGGTTTATTGTGGTTCCATTTTTTTATAATGGATTTAATGGTGCTCCATGTGATGTTCAAAGTTTCAGATATTTTTTTATAACCCAACTGTTATAACGAGTTTTGATAAAGGATTCATTAATGTGTGTAAACTCCTAGACTAGATGAGAGACACAGGACAAGGACACACCATGTGTTAGTGATGTCACGAGTGAGTAATAGAAGGTCAGTGTGCCAAGATAGATTGGGGGCCACTGTTGCTAATCTTAGGATGGGTGCGTGATGTAATGGCCTGGCTAAGGTGCCACACGACACCAAGGAGGTGGATGATATGGTGGTAGATGAGTGACAATCAATAATGGTTAGCAACTGTGTAAGATAAAAGTAGATTGGAAGGGCATTATATAAACTGAGAGATTTGGTATGGAAGTCAGTCATATGACAAGAGGCAAGACACGTTCATCTTGTCATATGATCCAGTACTGAAATAAATGTAAATCAAACTTCCAGCTGAGTGTCGACTGATCTCTTGCATCCTGAACTTCTCAATACCAGAAACTCATCATAACACCAACCCTGATCTGTACTTCTTCACAACTTTGTCCCTGACCTGTTTGGAGAGCTCCTTGGTCTTCATGGTGCCGCTTGCTTGGTGGTGCCCCTTGTTTAGGGGTGTTGCAGACTCTGGGGCCTTTCAGAACAGGTGTGTGTATATATATACAGTGGGGAGAACAAGTATTTGATACACTGCCGATATTGCAGGTTTTCCTACTTACAAAGCATGTAGAGGTCTGTAATTTTTATCATGGGTACACTTCAACTGTGAGAGACGGAATCTAAAACAAAAATCCAGAAAATCACATTGTATGATTTTTAAGTAATTAATTTGCATTTTATTGCATGACATAAGTATTTGATACATCAGAAAAGCAGAACTTAATATTTGGTACAGAAACCTTTGTTTGCAATTACAGAGATCATATGTTTCCTGTAGGTCTTGACCACACTGCAGCAGGGATTTTGGCCCACTCCTCCATACAGACCTTCTCCAGATCCTTCAGGTTTCGGGGCTATCGCTGGGCAATACGGACTTTCAGCTCCCTCCAAAGATGTTCTATTGGGTTCAGGTCTGGAGACTGGCTAGGCCACTCCAGGACCTTGAGATGCTTGTTACGGAGCCACTCCTTAGTTGCCCTGGCTGTGTGTTTCGGGTCGTTGTCATGCTGGAAGACCCAGCCACGACCCATCTTCAATGCTCTTACTGAGGGAAGGAGGTTGTTGGCCAAGATCTCGCGATACATGGCCCCATCCATCCTCCCCTTAATACGGTGCAGTCATCCTGTCCCCTTTGCAGAAAAGCATCCCCAAAGAATGATGTTTCCACCTCCATGCTTCACGGTTGGGATGGTGTTCTTGGGGTTGTACTGATCCTTCTTCTTCCTCCAAACACGGCGAGTGGAGTTTAGACCAAAAAGCTCTATTTTTGTCTCATCAGACCACATGACCTTCTCCCATTCCTCCTCTGGATCATCCAGATGGTCATTGGCAAACTTCAGACGGGCCTGGACATGCGCTGGCTTGAGCAGGGGGACCTTGCGTGCGCTGCAGGATTTTAATCCATGACGGCATAGTGTGTTACTAATGGTTTTCTTTGAGACTGTGGTCCCAGCTCTCTTCAGGTCATTGACCAGGTCCTGCCGTGTAGTTCTGGGCTGATCCCTCACCTTCCTCATGATCATTGATTCCCCACAAGGTGAGATCTTGCATGGAGCCCCAGACCGAGGGTGATTGACCGTCATCTTGAACTTCTTCCATTTTCTAATAATTGCGCCAACAGTTGTTGCCTTCTCACCAAGCTGCTTGCCTATTGTCCTGTAGCCCATCCCAGCCTTGTGCAGGTCTACAATTTTATCCCTGATGTCCTTACACAGCTCTCTGGTCTTGGCCATTGTGGAGAGGTTGGAGTCTGTTTGATTGAGTGTGTGGACAGGTGTCTTTTATACAGGTAACGAGTTCAAACAGGTGCAGTTAATACAGGTAATGAGTGGAGAACAGGAGGGCTTCTTAAAGAAAAACTAACAGGTCTGTGAGAGCCGGAATTCTTACTGGTTGGTAGGTGATCAAATACTTATGTCATGCAATAAAATGCAAATTATTTACTTAATCATACAATGTGATTTTCTGGATTTTTGTTTTAGATTCCGTCTCTCACAGTTGAAGTGTACCTATGATAAAAATGACAGACCTCTACATGCTTTGTAAGTAGGAATACCTGCAAAATCGGCAGTGTATCAAATACTTGTTCTCCCCACTCTATATACACTGCTCAAAAAAATAAAGGGAACACTAAAATAACACATCCTAGATCTGAATGAATGAAATAATCTTATTAAATGCTTTTTTCTTTACATAGTTGAATGTGCTGACAACAAAATCACACAAAAATTATCAATGGAAATCAAATTTATCAACCCATGGAGGTCTGGATTTGGAGTCACCCTCAAAATTAAAGTGGAAAACCACACTACAGGCTGATCCAACTTTGATGTAATGTCCTTAAAACAAGTCAAAATGAGGCTCAGTAGTGTGTGTGTGGCCTCCACGTGCCTGTATGACCTCCCTACAACACCTGGGCATGCTCCTGATGAGGTGGCGGATGGTCTCCTGAGGGATCTCCTCCCAGACCTGGACTAAAGCATCCGCCAACTCCTGGACAGTCTGTGGTGCAACGTGGATGGAGCGAGACATGATGTCCCAGATGTGCTCAATTGGATTCAGGTCTGGGGAACGGGCGGGCCAGTCCATAGCATCAATGCCTTCCTCTTGCAGGAACTGCTGACACACTCCAGCCACATGAGGTCTAGCATTGTCTTGCATTAGGAGGAACCCAGGGCCAACCGCACCAGCATATGGTCTCACAAGGGGTCTGAGGATCTCATCTCGGTACCTAATGGCAGTCAGGCTACCTCTGGCGAGCACATGGAGGGCTGTGCGGCCCCCCAAAGAAATGCCACCCCACACCATGACTGACCCACCGCCAAACCGGTCATGCTGGAGGATGTTGCAGGCAGCAGAACATTCTCCACGGCGTCTCCAGACTCTGTCACGTCTGTCACATGTGCTCAGTGTGAACCTGCTTTCATCTGTGAAGAGCACAGGGCGCCAGTGGCGAATTTGCCAATCTTGGTGTTCTCTGGCAAATGCCAAACGTCCTGCACGGTGTTGGGCTGTAAGCACAACCCCCACCTGTGGACGTCGGGCCCCTCATACCACCCTCATGGAGTCTGTTTCTGACCGTTTGAGCAGACACATGCACATTTGTGGCCTGCTGGAGGTCATTTTGCAGGGCTCTGGCAGTGCTCCTCCTGCTCCTCCTTCCACAAAGGCGGAGGTAGCAGTCCTGCTGCTGGGTTGTTTCCCTCCTACGGCCTCCTCCACGTCTCCTGATGTACTGGCCTGTCTCCTGGTAGCGCCTCCATGCTCTGGACACTACGCTGACAGACACAGCAAACCTTCTTGCCACAGCTCGCATTGATGTGCCATCCTGGATGAGCTGCACTACCTGAGCCACTTGTGTGGGTTGTAGGCTCCGTCTCATGCTACCTCTAGAGTGAAAGCACCGCCAGCATTCAAAAGTGACCAAAACATCAGCCAGGAAGCATAGGAACTGAGAAGTGGTCTGTGGTCACCACCTGCAAAACCAGTCCTTTATTGGGGGTGTCTTGCTAATTGCCTATAATTTCCACCTGTTGTCTATTCCATTTGCACAACAGCATGTGACATTTATTGTCAATCAGTGTTGCTTCCTAAGTGGACAGTTTGATTTCACAGAAGTGTGATTGACTTGGAGTTACATTGCGTTGTTTAAGTGTTCCCTTTATTTTTTTTTAACTGTGTGTGTGTGTGTGTGTGTGTGTATATGTGTATATATATATATATATATATATATACACATATATATATATATATACACATATACACAGATCATGTGACACTTAGATTGCACACAGGTGGACTTTATTTAACTAATTATGTGACTTCTGAAGGTAATTGGTTGCACCAGATCTTATTTAGGGGCTTCATAGCAAAGGGGGTGAATACATATGCATGCACCAGTTTTCCGTTATTTATTTTTTTAAACAAATTATTTTTTCATTTCACTTCACCAATTTGGACTATTCTGTGTATGTCCATTACATGCGACAGATCGGTTTGGGTTTTTACTTCTATAACGGTATTTCAATATTTGGTTTGTTGAATGTGTTAAGCAACTCTGAGGCGTGTAATATCAGTTTTTATAGTTTACTCAGTTACTTCAGTCCTTCTCCCTCTCCTCCTGCTGCATGCCGCTTCCCATACCAAGCCCTGCCCCCTGTCACTCAAGGGGAAAGCAATTGCTTGACCATGGAGTCACGAGCACTTTCTTGCAGTTCACTTTGCAGTCTGCATGGTCAGATAGATGCAACAAGTTGGTGACAACGATGTTGCTTTCCACTATTCGTTTGTGTATCTTACTGTCTGCAAACTACTGTCTGCTATTTTGTATTATCTTAGCAAGTTTTTGCAGCGCTCCATCACTCTCCTTCTTGGTAAAATAGCCCTTACACAGCCTGGAGGTGTGTTGGGTCATTGTCCTGTTGAAAAACAAATGATAGTCCCACTAAGCCCAAACCAGATGGGATGGCGTATCGCTGCAGAATGCCGGTTGGTTAAGTGTGCCTTGAATTCTAAACAAATCACTGACAGTGTCATCAGCAAAGCACCATAACACCACCTCCTCCATGCTTTACTGTGGGAACTACACATGCGGAGATCATCCGTTCACCCACACCGCGTCTCACAAAGACCTAGCAGTTGGAACCAAAAATCTCCAATTTGGACTCCAGACCAAAGGACAAATTTCCACCAGTCTAATGTCCATTGCTCGTGTTTCTTGGCCCAAGCAGGTCTCTTCTTCTTATTGGTGTCCTTTAGTAGTGGTTTCTTTGCAGCAATTCGACCATGAAGGCCTGATTCACACAGTCCCCTCTGAACAGTTGATGTGTCTGTAACTTGAACTCTGTGAAGCATTTATTTGGGCTGCAATTTCTGAGGCTGGTAACTCTAATGAACTTATCCTCTGCAGCAGAGGTAACTCTGGGTCTTCCATTCCTGTGGCGGTCCTCATGAGAGCCAGTTTCATCATAGCGCTTGATGGTTTTTGCGACTGCACTTGAAGAAAATGTTCCGTATTGACTGACCTTCATGTCTTAAAGTAATGATGGACTGTCGTTTCTCTTTGCTTACTTGAGCTTTTCTTGCCATAATATGGACTTAGCACTATTTGGTAAAATACCATCTTCTGTATACCCCCCCTACCTTGTCACAACTCAACTGATTGGCTCAAACGCATTAAGAAGGAAAGAAATTCCACAAGTTAACTTTTAAGAAGGCACACCTTTTAATTGAAATGCATTCAAGGTGACTACCTCATGAAACTGGTTGAGAGAATGCCAAGAGTGTGCTAAGCTGTCATCAAGGCAAAGGGTGGCTATTTGAAGAATCTAAAATATATTTTGATTTGTTTAACACTTTTCTGGTTACTACAATGATTCCATGTGTGTGGTTTAATAGTTGTGATGTCTTCACTATTATTCTACAATGTGAAACATAGTAAAAATAATTAAAAACCCTTGAATGAGTAGGTGTGTCCAAACTTTTCACTGGTAGTGTACATTTATATTTAGTTCATTTAGTAGACACTCTTATCACACTATAGTGCTATAAGACTTCTGATACCAATGCAGGGTGAAAGAGGGGCCACAATGTGATCCGCTATAAAACAAATGGTATAGAAAAGTAGTTTGCAAATGACCGTATTTTGAAAATACTAAATACATTGGAGTGTAGTTCAGCCTAGTTTAATTCAAATTACAAAATACTGAAAGTAATTAAAATACGTATTTCAAATACATGCAACAGAAATACTGGCTGTCTCTGCCTATGGTCTTTTCAAGGTTCCCCTGTGGATAGGCCAAGTACCCACAGGTGTCCTAGTACACCTGGTTGGGAACCACTGTTCGAAATCAGAGAGCAATAGGTGAAGCATGAATATGTAGCTAGCTACCTACATGAGGTAAGAAAACATGTAATGTAACATCAAATTAGGGTCCCTTGGAAACACTGACCAACAATTAGGTTCCTACCCTGTCAATAATTCCTCCCTGGCTTATTCATTTGTTGTCATATCAAACAACAATGTATACAAGGTGCTGCCCACTTTATTCCAACTATAGAATTAGAATAATCATTATATTTCTATGATTCCAACAGTTCACCGATTTTAACTAAGCCTATATTATTTTGCCCATATCAGTGGCAGTGTGGAAATGATAACGAAAGTGCAGGAAATGCTGAACTTTATGAACAATCAGAAAAAAATATTTGAGGTTGGATTGAACAGTATAGAACAATCAGAATGAGAGCCCGATTTGAAATCACTTATTTGTTGCCACCTTAGGGTCATGAACTCCTCAAAGCATATTTAGAACTTGTATTATTGAAAAACATAATATCATCAAAAATTTGATTAATATTGTGGTATTTATGGGCCATATCACCCTATATAATTTTTTAAGTAAAGGTCTAAAATGTTTAGGGACAGAGGTTGAATATGGAGACTCAACACAACAATTCCCCTCTTCTCTTTTAAGACCATTACCGCTGTGGTTCTTGTTAGGCTCTTGAGGAATGCAGGCACATTTGGTCACGGATTAGGCCTTTTAGTTTCCCTAGGCCTCCCAACTCTGCAGTACCATAACTGTGTGGTACAGTGGGGGAAAAAAGTATTTAGTCAGCCACCAATTGTGCAAGTTCTCCCACTTAAAAAGATGAGAGAGGCCTGTAATTTTCATCATAGGTACACATCAACTATGACAGACAAAATGAGATTTTTTTTTCTCCAGAAAATCACATTGTAGGATTTTTTATGAATTTATTTGCAAATTATGGTGGAAAATAAGTATTTGGTCAATAACAAAAGTTTCTCAATACTTTGTTATATACCCTTTGTTGGCAATGACACAGGTCAAACGTTTTCTGTAAGTCTTCACAAGATTTTCACACACTGTTGCTGGTATTTTGGCCCATTCCTCCATGCAGATCTCCTGTAGAGCAGTGATGTTTTGGGGCTGTCGCTGGGCAACACAGACTTTCAACTCCCTCCAAAGATTTTCTATGGGGTTGAGATCTGGAGACTGGCTAGGCCACTCCAAGACCTTGAAATGCTTCTTACGAAGCCACTCCTTCGTTGCCCGGGCGGTGTGTTTGGGATCATTGTCATGCTGAAAGACCCACCACGTTTAATCTTCAATGCCCTTGCTGATGGAAGGAGGTTTTCACTCAAAATCTCACGATACATGGCCCCATTCATTCTTTCCTTTACACGGATCAGTCGTCCTGGTCCCTTTGCAGAAAAACAGCCCCAAAGCATGATGTTTCCACCCCCATGCTTCACAGTAGGTATGGTGTTCTTTGGATGCAATGCAGCATTCTTTGTCCTCCAAACACGACGAGTTGAGTTACCAAAAAGTTATATTTTGGTTTCATCTGACCATATGACATTCTCCCAATCCTCTTCTGGATCATCCAAATGCACTCTAGCAAACTTCAGACGGGCCTGGACATGTACTGGCTTAAGCAGGGGGACACGTCTGGCACTGCAGGATTTGAGTCCCTGGCGGCGTAGTGTGTTACTGATGGTAGGCTTTGTTACCTTGGTCCCAGCTCTCTGCAGGACATTCACTAGGTCCCCCCGTGTGGTTCTGGGATTTTTGCTCACCGTTCTTGTGATCATTTTGACCCCACAGGGTGAGATCTTGCGTGGAGCCCCAGATCGAGGGAGATTATCAGTGGTCTTGTATGTCTTCCATTTCATAATAATTGCTCCCACAGTTGATTTCTTCAAACCAAGCTGCTTACCTATTGCAGATTCAGTCTTCCCAGCCTGGTGCAGGTCTACAATTTTGTTTCTGGTGTCCTTTGACAGACTTTGGTCTTGGCCATAGTGGAGTTTGGAGTGTGACTGTTTGAGGTTGTGGACAGGTGTCTTTTATACTGATAACAAGTTCAAACAGGTGCCATTAATACAGGTAACGAGTGGATGACAGAGGAGCCTCTTAAAGAAGAAGTTACAGGTCTGTGAGAGCCAGAAATCTTGCTTGTTTGTAGGTGACCAAATACTTATTTTCCACCATAATTTGCAAATAAATTCATTAAAAATCCTACAATGTGATTTTCTGGATTTTTTCTCCTCAATTTGTCAGTCATAGTTGACGTGTACCTATGATGAAAATTACAGGCCTTTCTCATCTTTTTAAGTAGGAGAACTTGCACAATTTGTGGCTGACTAAATACTTTTTTTCCCCACTGTATGTGTTCTTCAGTGAGGGTGTGTATAGTGCCTTCCGAAAGTAGTCATACCTCTTGACGTATTCCACATTTTGTTGTTACAGCCTGAATTCAAAATGGATTCAATGTATTGTTTTGTTGGTCAGCAATCAACACACAATACCCTATAACGACAAAGTGAAAACATGTTTTGAGAAATTTTTGCAAATGTATCAAAAATGAAATACAGAAATCTCAAGTATTCACACCCCTGAGTCAATACGTGTTAGAATCACCTTTGGCAGCATTTACAGCAGTGAGTCTTTCTGGGTAAGTCAGAGCTTTGCACACCTGGATTGTACAATATTTGTACATTATTCTTTTTAAAATTCTTCAAGCTCTGTCAAGTTGGTTGTTGATCATTGCTAGACAGCCATTTTCAAGTCTTGCCATAGATTTTCAAGCTGATTTTAAGTCAACTGTAACTTGGCCACTAAGGAACATTCAATGTCGTCTTGGTAAGCAACTCCAGTGTAAATTTGGCCTTGTGTTTAATGTTATTGTCCTGCTGAAAGTTGAATTCGTCTCCCAGTGTCTGTTGGAAAGTAGACTGAACCAGGTTTTCTTCTAGGATTTTGCCTGTGCTTAGCTCTATTACATTTATTTTTATCCCATTTATTTTTATCTATTACATTTATTTTATGCCGATGACAAGCATACCCATGATGCAGCCAACACCATGCTTGAAAATATGAAGTGGTACTTAGTGATGTGTTGAGTTGATTTGCCCCAAACATAACGCTTTGTATTCAGGACATAAAGTTAATATCTTTGGCAATTTTTTTGTTGTTGCAGTTGTACGTTAGTGCCTTATTGCAAACAGGATGCATGTTATGGAATATTTTTATTCTGTACAGGCTTCCTTTTCATTATGTCATTTAGATTAGTATTGTGGAGTAACTACAATGTTGATTCATGGTCTACAATGTTGATCCATCCTCAGTTTTCTCCTACCACAGCTGTTAAACTCTGTAACTGTGTTTTAAAGTCACCATTGGCCTTATGGTGAAATCCCTGAGTGTTTTCCTTCCTCTCCGGCAACTGAGTTAGGAAGGATGCCTGTATCTTTTGTAGTGACTGGGTGTTGATACACCATCCAAATTGTAATTAATAACTTCACCATGCTCAATGGGATATTCAATGTCTGCTTTCTTTATTTTTTGCCCTTCTTTACGAGGCATTGGAAAACCTCCCTGGTCTTTGTGGTTGAATCTGTGTTTGAAATTCACTGCTCGACTGAGGGACCTTACAGATAATTGTATGTGTTGGGGTACAGAGATGAGGTAGTCATTCAAAAATCATGTTAAACACTATTATTGCACACAGTCCATGAAACTTGTGACTTGTTAAGCACATTTTTACTCCTGAACTTATTTAGGCATAACATAACAAAGGGGTTGAATACTTACTGACTCAAAACATTTCAGCATTTCATTTTTTATTAATCTGTAAAAAATTCTAAAAACGTAATTCTACTTTGACATTATGGGGTATTGTGTGTAGGCCAGTGACACAAAATGTAATCCATTTCAAATTCAGGCTGTAACACAACAATGTGGAAAAAGTCAAGGAATGTGTTGCGCATAGAATGTTAATGAACATTACTTTTACGTGAGGTGTGTGTGTTTATGGTTTTCTTTTTACATTTGTGGTTAATGGGTGTGGGCAGAGGTTTCCGTCTAAACCACTGTTGTACAACAAATGTCTTGTGAAACCAGAATTACTCAGAACGAAGCACACCCACCCTCACCACCATTTTCAAGGTTCGATTTTTAAAAAGACTGCATGTTATTCATGTAATGGTCTGCCATGTAAACACAACATGGCTGCTACTGTTTTGACTGTGCACAGCCAGTGCAGTGTCAAGTTTTCTACAGAATACCAGTAGTCTCTCCAGTTTTGCTTTTAATCTCAGGCTTAATATAGTATTTACTATAATATACATTTTATTTATATTAAATGTTTGTGTATCCTCTCTCGTCCCCTCAGGGTAGAGACCCAGGCCCTGCAGAGGGAGCTGTCCGGCCTGTCTGAGAGGTACTCCCAAAAGTGTCTGGAGTTGAACAGGGCTGAGCAGAGCAACGGGGAGAGGGAGAAAGACATCACTCGCAAGGAGAGCGAGCTGGAGCAGCTGAGGAAAGAGAACCAGGTGAGCCAGGAGTCTGGAGGTCTTTGTTATCAGCTGTTTGGGTCTTTAGCCTACTCTACCCTAACACTTTTGTTATAGACAAGCAATGTATGTATCTATTTGACACATTCAGCAGTTTGTCAGTATGCTCAATACTGTTGAATGTTTTCTCCTTTCAGGACCTACAGACCCGTTTGATGGAGGAGATCAGCCTCATGCGCTCCATCGTCACGGGCCAGGGATCGGAGGGTGTTTCCCATGACAACCAGGACAGGCCGTCCTGTGAGCTGGAGGTGGGTTAGGAGGAGAGGAGGAGATAAGTTGTAGAGCCCCTCAACAATAACAAGCGCCTCTACCTACAACAATGACATAGGGGGCACTTGTCTCATGTTTGAATAGAAAGGGAAGGGATTATGAAAGGCAGCGTGCAGTTGGTTACTATGTAGGGCAGTGACTTGAAGGACATGTGTGGTACGATGTAAATATGTTGTGAATTTTTACATACACTACCAGTGAAAAGTTTGGACACCTACTCATTCAAGGGTTTTTCTTTATTTTTACTATTTTTTACCTTGTAGAATAATAGTGAAGACATCAAAACTATTAAATAACACATATGGAATCATGTAGTAACCAAAAATAAATTAAATCAAAATATATTTTATATTTGAGATAACCACCCTTTGCTTTGATGACAGCTTTGCACACTCTTGGCATTCTCTCAACCAGCTTCATGAGGTAGTCACCTGGAATGATTTTCAATTAACAGGTGTGCCTTCTTAAAAGTTAATTTGTGAAATGTCTTTCCTTCTTAATGCGTTTGAGCCAATCAGTTGTGTTGTGAGAAGGTAGGGGGGTATACAGAAGATAGCCCTATTTGGTAAAAGACCAAGTCCATATTATGGCAAGAACAGCTCAAATAAGCAAAGAGAAATTACAGTCCATCATTACTTTAATACATGAAGGTCAGTCAATGCGGAAAATTTCAGTCGCAAAAAAAGTGCAGTCGCAAAAACCATCAAGTGCTATGATGAAACTGGCACTCATGAGGACCGCCACAGGAAGGGAAGACCCAAAGTTACCTCTGCTGCAGAGGATAAGTTCATTAGAGTTACCAGCCTCAGAAATTGCAGCTCAAATAAATGCTTCAGAGTTCAAGTAACAGACACATCTCAACATCAACTGTTCAGAGGAGACTGCGTAAATCAGGTCTTCATGGTCGAATTGCTGCAAAGAATCCATTACTAAAGGACACCAATAAGAAGAAGAGACCTGCTTGAGCCAAGAAACACGAGCAACGGACATTAGACCGGTGGAAACCTGTCCTTTCGGTCTGGAGTCCAAATTGGAGATTTTTGGTTCCAACTGCCGTGTCTTTGTGAGACGCGGTGTGGGTGAACGGATGATCTCTGCATGTGTCGTTCCCACAGTAAAGCATGGAGGAGGAGGTGTTATGGTGTGGGGGTGCTTTGCTGGTGACACTATGATTTATTTAGAATTCAAGGCACACTTAACCAGCATGGCTACCACATCATTCTGCAGCGATACGCCATCCCACCTTTGGGCTTAGTGGGACTATCATTTGTTTTTCAACAGGACAATGACCCAACACACCTCCAGGCTGCGTAAGTGCAATTTTACCGAGAAGGAGAGGGATGGAGTGCTGCATCAGATGACCTGGCCTCCACAATCCCCCGACCTCAACCCAATTGAGATGGTTTGGGATGAGTCGGACGGCAGAGTGAAGGAAAATCTGCCAACAAGTGCTCAGCATATCTGGGGACTCCTTCAAGACTGTTGGAAATGCATTCCAGGTGAAGCTGGTTGAGAGAATGCCAAGTGTGCAAAGCGGTCATCAAGGCAAAGGGTGGCTATTTGAAGAATCTCAAATATAAAATATCTTGATTTGTTTAACTATTTTTTGGTTACTACAGTTTTGATGTGTTCACCATTATTCTACAATGTAGAAAATAGTAAAAATAAAGAAAAACCCTTGAATGAGTAGGTGTCCAAATGTTGACGGGTACTGTAAATGCATCATTTACGTCACTGCACACTGAAACTCCTGAGTGGCGCAGTGGTCTAAGGCACTGCATCGCAGTGCTAACTGTGCCACTAGATCCTGGTTCGAATCCAGGCTCTGTCGCAGCCGGCCGCGACCGGGAGACTCATGGGCGGCGCACAATTGGCCCAGCGTCGTCCAGGGTAGGGGAGGGAATGGCCGGCAGGGATGTAGCTCAGTTGATAGAGCGTGGCGTTTGCAACGCCAGGGTTGTGGGTACGATTCCTACGGGGGGCCAGTATAAAAAAAATATGTATTCACTAACTGTAAGTCGCTCTGGATAAGAGCGTCTGCTAAATGACTAAAATGTAAATGTAAATGAAACACTCTGCCCCCTGCTGGATGCTGTGCCCCATGGAGACGCCAGAGGTGTTTTTAATACACAAGTTAATTTGTTAAATGGTGACTGCACTTCCTAGTTTGGCCTCGTTTTTTTAGATTTGATTCATTAAGAAATGCTAGCGGCCATGACTGAATTCAACCGTGCGTTGGTTTGATGTGTGTGTGTGTTCGCAGGTGGGAAGAGTAATTATTTATTTTGCCATTTAGCTTCAGCCTGCTGTTGTGCGACCGTGGCAAAGTTGGTTTGACTTTGGATAGCCTATCTCCGGGGCTAGTTGAATCTCTACAATTTATAGTTGGCGGTTAAGTCATTGAAATTTGGAGCTATTGGAATTGTACATATTGTCCCATGTACATAGGATATCCAAAGTCAACCCAAATTTACCACAAGCATTACGATTGGGTTGCGTGCAGCTGTACTCCGAATTGATGATTACTTGTGTTGCCAGATGTGGGCAGGATTGAAAAAAAAACAACCTTCATCTGCATCACAACAACAAGTCTCACAAAACTCAGTTTTGGACGAGACTGACTTTATTACCAAAATCATCCTATTTACACTTTGTAGTCAATTTTGACAAAAAACATGTTTCTGACTCCTATAGATGCCACATGGTCTGTTTTCTAAATTATACGTTTTTAGGGACAGTTGCTCTTTGTCTGCTCAGTGCCTTAGATGTTGGGTTGATGGCTCTTGTTAGCTTGTAATAATATTATATTTTGTTTTGACACAGGTTCTTCTCAGGGTGAAGGAGAATGAGGTGCAGTACTTGCACAAGGAGATCAGCTGTCTGAGGAACGAACTGCAGTTCCTGAACACGGTACTGGTTCACTGTGTATCTGTGTGCAGGCATAGTGGTCTGATATGTTTTCATCTATAGACGGGGTGGCTGACAACGTCACGAAAATGATGCATGTGTATCGATGTGGCCGGAAGGCATGCGTTATGATTCTGAACGGTCAGATAGCTAGGGGCATTTCCATCAAAGGACCCATAAGTACCAACATGTGAAGTTCATAGGAGCACATCAAATTGGGTGTCAAATGATAGCTAAGAATTTATATTTTTGGGAAATGAAGGCGTAAACCAGGTTTCCATCCAACCTTTTTATGCGAGTAAAGTACATGTCGGATAAAAAAATGTAATGACAGGCCTAATGGAAACAGAACATTTTTCGGGAAACTTTCCAAATGTCGACAAAACAAAATATGCTACAGAAGGTGATCTTTTTGCGAGAAATTACGGTAGAAAAGCTTTTATGCGCAAATATTGCTATAATAACCATCATATAGAAGTAAACTTGGAGTCACACAATGATATGTTGTGGTCCTCCCACTACAACTCGGAAAGCATTAAGTTTATTAGGCTACAGATGAAGTAAGTTATGATGAACTTCACAGGGTGGTGAATGTGCAAGGTGTTGAGCTTGATGATCTTTTCTAATAAATATTTAGTCTTATTCTGGTGACATGATCATCAATGCTTAACTCACTCTTTTGTCCATAATAATCTCATCATGTACGTTATACCCGCACTGTATCTGGGAGCTGTTGGCTAGAGCACACGTGCCAAGACCAGAGTGGGCACACTCGCTATATAACGCACATTTCTTTTGTGAGGAAAACCACCAGTAGAGTTGAAAATGTGATTGAAACCCATTTAACTTGTGCATATTGTTTTTATGCAGGTTGTAGAATATTCACATGAAAATGTGTCACCAGTTGGATGGAAACCTAGCTATTGATACATTTTTCAACAAAAATGTTTGGCACAAGGGTTTAATTTCTGCATAAACAGATGGAAAAGGGGTCTTAGAAAACATCTACCAGAAAGTATTAAAAGGTATCAGAAATACATCATCAAAACGCAATAATGTTTATGTAAAGACCCCTGCCAACTAATAACACTTTTTATATTTAATTTTGGAGTCTAGGAAATATTGCGTTGTGCCTTGTAATTCCATTACCAAAAACCCACATCTTTAATATTTTCTAATTTCTCATGAGGGAAGATAATGAAAGTTCACAGAAGTAACAAGTAATGGTAGACCTATCAATTAGTTATAGTGATTTTACTGATATCAATTTTGTTTATGAATTATTAAGTGGTTAAATCTCTTTTTTACAAAAAAATCAGTAACGGAATTACTGCAACTGAATTGGCTACAATGGGAAATCATAAGTCACAAATAGGGCTGTTGCGGTGACCGTAATACCGCCACACCGGCAGTCATGACCGCAGTAGAATTCTACGTGACCGTTGAATCACGGTCATCTCCTGATATGCGAACGACCATCAGGTCTTAATGGCCTGGTGCTCAGGGCTCTATTGTCCCTCTAACCACTGACATCAATGCAAATGCAATCGAAAATCACATCAAACAGTAGGCCTATCATACTTTTAAAACTCACCTCACTGTGATGACTAGTTTGAAGAAAGAAATTCAACAGCAGGTTGAAACAGTGTAAACATGGTCATTGTGGATGTTGTTTCAAAGCCTAACACAATGAAATTGACAGCTTTCTAAGGTGATTAATTTGAAAAACAATATGCATATTCTTATGAGCCCAAGCCCCCCCCCCCCCCCCCCCCCATTATAAATTACAATACATAGCCTACTGCATATTACGCATGGCAGAAAAACATAAAACAAAACTGATTTTAAGATGTCTTTGGTACTTAATTGGTCTAGCCTATACTCTAAAATTAAACACATTTGAGTAATCGCCTTTGTGTGGACTGTATTTCTATGCATACTGGATGGACTACAGTGAGGGGGAAAAAAGTATTTGATCCCCTGCTGATTTTGTATGTTTGCCCACTGACAAAGAAATGATCAGTCTATAATTTTAATGGTAGGTTTATTTGAACAGTGAGAGACAGAATAACAACAAAAAAATCCAGAAAAACGCATGTCAGAAATGCTATAAATTGATTTGCATTTTAATGAGGGAAATAAGTATTTGACCCCCTCTCAATCAGAAAAATTTCTGGCTCCCAGGTGTCTTTTATACAGGTAACGAGCTGAGATTAGGAGCACACTCTTAAAGGGAGTGCTCCTAATCTCAGTTTGTTACCTGTATAAAAGACACCTGTCCACAGAAGCAATCAATCAATCAGATTCCAATTTCTCCACCATGACCAAGAACAAAGAGCTCTCCAAGGATGTCAGGGACAAGATTGTAGACCTACACAAGGCTGGAATGGGCTACAAGACCATCGCCAAGCAGCTTGGTGAGAAGGTGACAACAGTTGGTGCGATTATTCGCAAATGGAAGAAACACAAAAGACCTGTCAATCTCCCTCGGCCTGGGGCTCCATGCAAGATCTCACCTTGTGGAGTTGCAATGATCATGAGAACGGTGAGGAATCAGCCCAGAACTACACGGGAGGATCTTGTCAATGATCTCAAGGCAGCTGGGACCATAGTCACCAAGAAAACAATTGGTAACACACTACGCCGTGAAGGACTGAAATCCTGCAGCGCCCGCAAGGTCCCCCTGCTCAAGAAAGCACATATACAGGCCCGACTGAAGTTTGCCAATGAACATCTGAATGATTCAGAGGAGAACTGGGTGAAAGTGTTGTGGTCAGATGAGACCAAAATCGAGCTCTTTGGCATCAACTCAACTCGCCGTGTTTGGAAGAAGAGGAATGCTGCCTATGACCCCAAGAACACCATCTGCACCGTCAAACATGGAGGTGGAAACATTATGCTTTGGGGTGTTTTTCTGCTAAGGGGACAGGAATACTTCACCGCATCAAAGGGACGATGGACGGCGCCATGTACCGTCAAATCTTGGGTGAGAACCTCCTTCCCTCAGCCAGGGCATTGAAAGATGGGTCGTGGATGGGTATTCCAGCATGACAATGACTCAAAACACACGGCCAAGGCAACAAAGAAGAAGCACATTAAGGTCCTGGAGTGGCCTAGCCAGTCTCCAGACCTTAATCCCATAGAAAATCTGTGGAGGGAGCTGAAGGTTCGAGTTGCCAAACGTCAGCCTCGAAACCTTAATGACTTGGAGAAGATCTGCAAAGAGGAGTGGGACAAAATCCCTCCTTAGATGTACTAAGTCATGTTTTGCAGAGGGGTCAAATACTTAGTGGGGGAAAAAAGTATTTAGTCAGCCACCAATTGTGCAAGTTCTCCCACTTAAAAAGATGAGAGAGGCCTGTAATTTTCACCATAGGTACACGTCAACTATGACAGACAAATTGAGGAAAAAAATCCAGAAAATCACATTGTAGGATTTTTAATAAATTTATTTGCAAATTATGGTGGAAAATAAGTATTTGGTCACCTACAAACAAGCAAGATTTTTGGCTCTCACAGACCTGTAACTTCTTCTTTAAGAGGCTCCTCTGTCCTCCACTCGCTACCTGTATTAATGGCACCTGTTTGAACTTGTTATCAGTATAAAAGACACCTGTCCACAACCTCAGTCACACTCCAAACTCTACTATGGCCAAGACCAAAGAGCTGTCAAAGGACACCAGAAACAAAATTGTAGACCTGCACCAGGCTGGGAAGACTGAATCTGCAATAGGTAAGCAGCTTGGTTTGAAGAAATCAACTGTGGGAGCAATTATTAGGAAATGGAAGACATACAAGACCACTGATAATCTCCCTCGATCTGGAGCTCCACGCAAGATCCCACCCCGTGAGGTCAAAATGATCACAAGAACGGTGAGCAAAAATCCTAGAACCAGTGACCTGCAGAGAGCTGGGACCAAAGTAACAAAGCCTACCATCAGTAACACACTACGCCGCCAGGGACTCAAATCCTGCAGTGCCAGACGTGTCCCCCTGCTTAAGCCAGTACATGTCCAGGCCCGTCTGAAGTTTGCTAGAGTGCATTTGGATGATCCAGAAGAGGATTGGGAGAATGTCATATGGTCAGATGAAACCAAAATAGAACTTTTTGGTAAAAACTCAACTCGTCGTGTTTGGAGGACAAAGAATGCTGAGTTGCATCCAAAGAACACCATACCTACTGTGAAGCATGGGGGTGTAAACATCATGCTTTGGGGCTGTTTTTCTGCAAAGGGACCAGGACGACTGATCCGTGTAAAGGAAAGAATGAATGGGGCCATGTATCGTGAGATTTTGAGTGAAAACCTCCTTCCATCAGCAAGGGCATTGAAGATGAAACGTGGCTGGGTCTTTCAGCATGACAATGATCCCAAACACACCGCCCGGGCAACGAAGGAGTGGCTTCGTAAGAAGCATTTCAAGGTCCTGGAGTGGCCTAGCCAGTCTCCAGATCTCAACCCCATAGAAAATCTTTGGAGGGAGTTGAAAGTCTGTGTTGCCCAGCGACAGCCCCAAAACATCACTGCTCTAGAGGAGATCTGCATGGAGGAATGGGCCAAAATACCAGCAACAGTGTGTGAAAACCTTGTGAAGACTTACAGAAAACGTTTGACCTGTGTCATTGCCAACAAAGGGTATATAACAAAGTATTGAGAAACTTTTGTTATTGACCAAATACTTATTTTCCACCATAATTTGCAAATAAATTCATAAAAAATCCTACAATGTGATTTTCTGGATTTTCTTTCCTCATTTTGTCTGTCATAGTTGACGTGTACCTATGATGAAAATTACAGACCTCATCTTTTTAAGTGGGAGAACTTGCACAATTGGTGGCTGACTAAATACTTTTTTCCCCCACTGTATTTCCCTCATTAAAATGCAAATCAATTTATAACATTTTTTACATGCGTTTTTTGTTATTCTGTCTCTCACTGTTCAAATAAACCTACCATTAAAATTATAGACTGATCATGTCTTTGTCAGTGGGCAAACGTACAAAATCAGCAGGGGATCAAATACTTTTTCCCTCACCGTAGTTAATTTATTCTATGCTCCAAAATTTCTATCCATGAGTCTGGGAGAGAACGAATAGCCCTAGGCGAGCGACACAGATGGTTCATTGATTGTGCAGGGCGATTTTGAATAGCCTAGTAATACCTTTAGCTATACAGAATATCTCACCACCATGAGTTTCCATCTCCTCCTCCTCTCTCCTTTATTCCTTTTTCGAGCACGCAGAGGGGCTGTCAACAGTTTAATAACATACGTTTCGTTGCGAAAACATGTTACTATGGATGTTCCAGACCAGATTTCACTTGGTTTCCCAAATTTAAGCACTGGGTAGCTGCACGAGCAAGGTCGGAGAGCCCGTGGCATACAGAGTTTGGGTGGAATATCACCTGTTGCGCAGCGAGAGCATGCTCCTCAAACAGTGGTTGATGCATGGAGTGAAATAAATGTTCTTATATTTATTTCTCAGCTGCTCATACATCACCTCTCCCAGTTCTTACTGATACCTACCCATGAGCCCCCTCTCTTTACATTTACTGTAACCAGCATCCTCACCCACTGAGCACCGACCAACATGTCCATGGACGTTGAAATTTGTGTACTCCATCCTAGATGTGCCGGACTGGACCAAATCTGAACCTAACATAGACGTACAGTACCAGTCAAAAGTTTGGACACCTACTAATTCAAGGGTTTTTCTTTATTTTTTAAAACTATTTTCTACATTCTAGAATAATAGTGAAGACATCAAACTATGAAATAACACATATGGAATCATGTAGTAACCAAAAA
The DNA here is from genome assembly GCF_964263955.1 of Coregonus lavaretus. NCBI lineage: Eukaryota > Metazoa > Chordata > Actinopteri > Salmoniformes > Salmonidae > Coregonus > Coregonus lavaretus. Next base: position 45,075,795 of record NC_139989.1, read on the forward strand.
AGTTTTAAACAAATCAAAATATATGTTATATTTTAGATTCTTCAAAGTAGCCACCCTTTGCCTTGATGACAGCTTTGCACACTCTTGGCATTCTCTCAAACAGCTTAATGAGGAATGCTTTTCCAACAGTCTTGAAGGAGTTCCCACATATACTGAGCACTTGTTGGCTGCTTTCCCTTCACTCTGCTGTCCAACTCATCCCAAACCATCTCAATTGGGTTGAGGTCGGGTGATTGTAGAGGCCAGGTCATCTGATGCAGCAATCCATCACTCTCCTTGGTCAGAAAGCCCTTACACAGCCTGGAGGTGTGTTTTGGGTCATTGTCCTGTTGAAAAACAAATGATAGTCCCACTAAGCGCATACCAGATGGGATGGTGTATCGCTGCAGAATGCTGTGGTAGCCATGCTGGTTAAGTGTGCCTTCAATTCTAAATAAATCGCTGACAGTGTCACAAGCAAAGCACCATCACACCACCTCCATTCTTCACGGTGGGAACCACACATCTTCTGTATACCAACCCTACCTTGTCACAACACAACTGATTGCAACACATAATTATGCATTTCTGTGTGGTATAGATCAGGGATCCATGATATAATTCCGTTATAGTAATTCCGTTACCGGGTGTAAATTCATTTACTGTAGTTCAATAACCAAAATTGATTTTTTTCAAACTCAAGGTGCCATGTCATAGCTGACACTCCTTTCTTTCTGCAGACATCTTTGAATCTTAATTCGAAATAAGATATTTAAGAGTGTTTGGAAAACGTGGTTGCATAAAAACCTGAGGGAGATTTTACCGTAATTCCGTTACCAACTTCGCATCTGCACAGTTCTTCCGCTAAATTAGTTTATGTACAGTTTTCAGTGGAAATTGTGTATAGAGTTGAATGGTTAGTTAAACTCTGAAATCAATGGTTTTTGTTTGGCATACATTTGAAAGTGAAAAAACAGGGTAATTCCGTTAACGTGGAATTGCCCCTAGCAACAATGACAAGAAGCTGCCATGTGGGGAATCATAGGTGGCTCGTTTCTGCTCGTTGTATCTTGTTATTGATACCATGTCTTGTTTTGAGGTGTTATGACTGTGATGTCATGTCTATGCCAATATGGCTAAAATTAGCTACTAGCTAGCTAGCCAACAACTGTAACGATGCATTTGAGACTTCAAGTGCTCATTTTGCAAATGTTTTTGTTTTCAATAAACATTTGGAGACAGTTTGCATGTTGTCAACAGTATAAGCCAACTCCGTCTTTTGCCCCATAGCTGCACACGCGTCGGTTTTGTTGCTAAACAACCAATCCGTCTATTAGGAACCAATGTATAGGAGGAGATTACTTTAACTATGCACACAAACTGGAATGTTAATCTACAAGTTAGCAAAGCTGTCTTCTGTGGTTGATGGCTCCAAGTCAATCACAAGAGCAAGTCCTCAGGCTATTCTGTCCATCCCAACATTGTATGTCTGCCCGGAGTTGAAGAGGTATACTTTGTCCATCTGATAAACCTCTGTATGTGTGTCCTTACCCCTATAGGAGAAGCAGTCGGCCTGTGAGCAGTATAAAGAGGTGCACGGGGAGCTGAGTGGTATGAAGAGCAGGAGCGAGAGGGAGATCCAGAGCCTTAGGGAGCACCTGAGATTGGCCATAGTTGCCCTGCAGGAGGGCCAGAAACTAGGCAACAGCCTGGAGCACTGAGATACCGCCCCTGGGGCTCTGCTCAGAGACACAGAGAGGTATAGACGTAGCTCATTATTAAGAGATACATAGGCATGTTCACACAGCTTTGAAATAGTAGATTACATCAATCTTCTATGATGAAACTGTGATTGCCTAATATTTTTTGTTTGTTTTTCTAGTCGTGTGGGCACAATGGTGACTGAAATAGGAGAGGAGCAGAAGTTTTCACACCAGAAGATGCCGGCTAGGGGGACCATGATAGTGCCTTAGCTTTCAATCATTCAGCCAATGAGCGGCATAGACTAGGATCAGCTGATCGGTCATATTACACTGGGTCGCGCACATTTTTATCTGCACTTTTTAAACTTTTTTTTCTATTGTGGATGTGCGAGAGTGAGTGAATGAAAATATTGGTCTGAGAAACTGGATTATTTGTGGAAAGTTGCTGTGATGAATTTGTGACCTGAAACAGTACTGGATTACCTTTCTCTGAATACCTACTTACATGTAGACACTGTTTACATGTTGACAGTAGCCAACATACAAACAGTTGGTCTACATGTTGGCTACTGTCAAAAAGCTGAATACGGAAGCAGGATAAAATTCTCGCCAAAAACAAAACTATTTTCATCTCAGAGCATGGATTTGTACAGACCAATGAGTCATTCCATGTTAGTTCAGCAAGCCATGACACCCACCATCTCGGATTGGTCCGAAATCGTTTCTGTAGTTGGCAACGGTTAAGATTGGCATTCCTGAAACATTATTTTGTTGAAACTTAATTTGATCTCTGAGAAATTAAGGTAATTGATTGCACCCAAATTTGCCTCTCTTTGTTTTTATAGGATTCAGATAATATTCAATAAATATAGTACCCAACATCCGATTTGGACCAAACTTCTTCCAACTAATGAGTAAGACATGAGGAATCTCTTAACATTGTCAAAAGCCACCAACGGACCCACCACACCCCATGCCAATCCAACACCAACAACCAGTATACAGTATCAGTTCTCTATGTTTAACAAGTAGTATGAAGCTGCGGCTTGGAGTATTGCTTCTCCATACTATGTAATGTATTCCTTATGAATCTGGTGATGTTTTTCTCCCCCCCCCCCCCCTGTTCAGAGAAATTAATAATTGAAGTCGCTTGCATTATCTACCATAAAGTAGTGTGAAAGTATCAGGTTTTGACCACTAGATGTCGCTGTTCCTGCTATACTGCCGCGCTCTTTTATCCATTTTGCTGGTCTCTTGTGTTTATTAAATAGATTACAACATTTCATTTCATTTGGAACTTTGGGTAGAAAACCAGCCAGTCCTCCATGAAAGCAATTCAGTTTGTCATTTTATGCTTAATATGTGTCCAGGAAATGGCCCCCTTGTGTGTGTGGTTTATTCCCTTCAAAAAAGGTCTGGATTAGTTACTGTTAGACCATTCCTGGTGAACAAGAAAACCATTAAGCTATAGCAGTTCTAATGTTTTCAGTGTTACGGTCTTCAATGATAAAAGTCCCAAACATACACTATATAGTGTTTTGCAATGGTATTGGGTTGGATTTAATGCTAAATGTCACTAATCACAATGCTGTTAGCTAATAATTTTATTGAAAAACATGACTGCCATTCATTGTATTTTATTAGGGTTGTCCAATTTTATAAGAAGTTTAGTCCAATTTGGGCACAATCAATTAGCTTAATTTATGAGATCAAATTATATTTAAACAAAATGTTACAGGAATCTTAATCTTCTCTTACTAACTACAGAAATGATTTCTGAACAATTTGAGACGGTGGGTTTCAATCCTCTTTCTTGTGCTTTTTGAGGTGGAACGACCCTAATGTTGTATATCAACCATGGTTGCTCTCAGTGATTGTTGTCATTGTTAAATTTCTACTTCGCAAACCTATTTGTCGCTTTATTCCGTGTAATATCATCTTACAATGTTGGTCTCCATTATGAACATAAACTTTATAACTATTTACCATTGGGATTGATACAGAGAAAGTGACATTCATGGCTTGTTACTGTAAATTCCTGGGAAGCCAAATTGGAAATCACAATCATTCCTCTAGTGTGTAGATAAAGTCATCTGAATGTGTGCTTTTTGTTTTATATAGTGCCTTCTGTGACTGGAGAATTGCTTGTAGAAGTTTGATGAAATGTTGTCACCTTGCAAGGATTCTTGATTTTTGACTAAGGCTAAGAAGATGCATGTTGCGATCGTTTCCCAACCTCCACCTCCAAACATTGTGTGGCATGATTTTTTTGTGCCACAAAAATGTCTAGTGAGCCAATGTTTTTTTTTTATCATGTGTTTTGTGACGAGATGATAAAGTAGACAACTGTCTTTTGACAATGTTTTTCATATTTAATGTAGGGCATGCGATATCTGTAAAGTACCATCCTTTTACAAGCAATAAAATGCATGTTAATACAGCCGTGTGAATCATCCATATTTAGCTGACTTACACTAGTCTCAGAACTCTGTACTAAGCCTAACTCGTAATGGTATGTAGGCTAGTCTAATGGTACACTACATGCTCGTCGAACGTCTCATTCCAAAATCATGGGCATTAATAGGGAGTTGGTCCCCCCCTCTTCTGGGAAGGCTTTCCACTAGATGTTGGAACATTGCTGTGGGTACTTGCTTCCATTCAGCCACAAGCATTAGTGAGGTAGGGCACTGATGTTGGGTGATTAGGCCTGGCTCGCAGTGGGCGTTCCAATTCATCCCAAAGGTGTTCAATGGGGTTGAGGTCAGGGCTCTGTGCAGGCCAGTCAAGTTCTTCCACACCGATCTCGCCAAACCATTTCTGTATGGACCTCACTTTGTGCACAGGGGCATTTTCATGCTGAAATAGGAAAGGGCCTTCCCCAAACTGTTGCCACAAAGTTGGAAGCACAGAATCGTCTAGGATGTCATTGTATGCTCTAGCGTTAAGATTTCCCTTCACTGGAACTAAGGGGTCTAGCCCGAACCATGAAAAACAACCCCAGACCATTATTCCTCCTCCACCAAACTTTACAGTTGGCACTATGCATTGGGGCAGGTAGCATTTTCCTGGCATCCGCCAAACCCAGATTTGTCTGTCGGACTGCCAGATGGTGAAGTGTGATACATCACTCCAGAGAACGCGTTTCCACTGCTCCAGAGTCCAATGGCGGCGAGCTTTACACCACTCCAGCCGACGCTTGGCATTGCGCATGATGATCTTAGGCTTGTGTGCAGCTGCTTGGCCATGGAAACCCATTTCATGAAGCTCCCGACGAGCAGTTCTTGTGCTGATGGAACTTGGTAGTGAGTGTTGCAACCAAGGACAGACTATTTTTACACACTTCAGCACTCAGCGTTCTGTGAGCTTGTGTGGCCTACCACTTTGTGTCTGAGCCGTTTGTTGCTCCTAGACGTTTCCACTTCACAATAACAGCCCTTACAGTTGACCGGGGTAGCTCTAGCAGGGCAGAAATTTGACGAACAGACTTGTTGGAAAGGAGACATCCTATGATGGTGCCATGTTGAAAGTCACAGCTCTTCAGTATGGTCCATTCTACTGCCAATGTGTGTCTATGGAGCTTGCATGGCTGTGTGCTCGATTTTATACACCTGTCAGCAATGGGTAGCCGAATCCACTAATTTGAAGGGGTGTCCACATACTTGTGTGTATATATAGTGTATATCCCTGAACCTGGCCTATTACTATCTGCATATAATAAAACATTTTTTTTGTGTGTGAGTTGACTTGAGCCCAGATAGTGAGCCCACATGAAGCAGATAAATGTCCTCTTGTACGCTAGGTGGCAGGACTAATACATGTTTCAAATCAGTGTAGAATTAAAACGAGGCTAACCAGGAAAGAAGATAAAAGAAACAAACATGGCGTCCAGTGCGGCGACCCGGACAGCCGCTGGTGCTGCTAAAGTTGTCAAACCGATTTTCAGCAGGGATCTGGATGAAGCTAAGCGCAGAGTTCGGGAACTGTATCGTGCCTGGTACAGAGAGGTTCCAAACACAGGTAAAACAACCTCTCCTTTGTATTAGAACCGCACGAGCTGGATCCCAGCGTCAAGGTCGTGCTAACGTTAACTAGCTGTAAGGCACTCTTTCTAGCTACATATTTATTTAGCTCATTGGCTACATCATGTCGATGTAAGTAAGCTAACATATACTTTCAATCTATGGCCAGATTTAGCTAACGTGGTGCAACTACACTGAACAAAAATATAAATTGCAACATGTAAAGTGCTGGTCCCATGTTTCATGAGCTGAAGTAAAAGATCCCAGAAATGTGTTTATGTCCCTGTTAGTGAGCATTTCTCCTTTGTCAAGATAATCCATCCACCTGACAGGTCAAGAAGGTGATTAAACAGCATGATCATTACACAGGTTTACCTTGTGTTGGGGACAATAAAAGGCCACTCTAGAATGTGCAGTTTTGTCACACAACACAATGCCACAGATGTCTCAAGTTTTGAGGGAGTGTGCAACTGGCATGCTGAAGGTAGGAATGTCTACCAGAGCTGTTGTCAGAGAGTTTAATGTTCATTTCTCTACCATAAGCCACCTCAAATGTCGTTTTAGAGAATTTGGCAGTACGTCCATCCGGCCTCACAACCGCAGACCACGTGTAACTACGCCAGCCCAGGACCTCCACATCTGGCTTCTTCACCTGCATGATCGTCTGAGACCAGCCACCCGGACAGCTGATGAAACTGTGGGTTTGCACAACCAAATAATTTCTGCACAAACTGTCAGAAACGGTCTCAGGGAAGCTCATCCGTGTGCTTGTCGTCCTCACCAGGGTCTTGAGTTCAGCGTTGTAACAGACTTTGGTGGACAAATGCTCACCTTCGATGGCCACTGGCACACTGGAGAAGTGTGCTCTTCACAGATTTAATCCCAGTTTCAACTGTACCGGGCAGATGTGTGGGAGAGCAGTTTGCTGATTTCAACATTGTGAACAGTGCCCCGTGGTGGTGGGGTTATGGTGTGGGCAGGCATAAGCTATGGAAAATGAACACATGCATTTTATCGATGGCAATTTGAATGCACAAAGATATCGTGATGAGATCCTGAGGCCCACTGTCGTGCCATTTATCCACCGCCATCACCGCATGTTTCAGCATGATAATGCACTGCCCCATGTTGCAAGGATCGGTACACAATTCCTGGAAGCTGAAAATGTCCCAGTTCTTCCATGGCCTACATACTCACCAGACGTCACCCATTGAGCATGTTTGGGATGCTCTGGATCAACGTGTATGACAGCGTGTTCCGGTTCTCATCAATATCCAGCAACTTCGCAATGCCATTGAAGAGGAGTGGGACAACATTCCACAGGCCACAATCAACAGCCTGATCAACTCTATGTGAAGATGTCGTGCTGCATGAGGCAAATTGTAGTCACTCCAGATACTCACGTCTGTATTCCCAGTCTTGTGAAATCCTTAGATTAGGGCCTAATTTATTTATTTAAATTGACTGATTTCCTTATGAATTAACTCATGAAAAATCTTTGAAATTGTGGCATGTTGCGTTTTATACTTTTGTTCAATGTACTAGCAGCTAACTAGCTAAGGTTACATAGCTAGTCAATGAGCTAGCTAGCTAGCTAGTTTATCGTCATGAACCACTTCTTTTATTTAATGTATGGACAGTACAATACACTACCTACATTTGCAGATAGGACATGATTAGCAATTTCGTTGATATGAATATTTGCTTGAGCTTGTTGTCCTATAAAATGCCCACATCTTCTTGTCTTATGTTTTGTCCCACAGTAACTACCTTCCAGCTGGACATCACAGCTCGCCAAGGAAGAGACAAAGTGAGGGAGATGTTTCACAGAAACAAGCACGTCAATGACCCCCGCGTGATTGACATGCTTGTCATTAAGGTTAGTCTACTCTGCTCCCCAATCAGTTAGTTTGCTCTCATGCAGTTAACCCAGTTTCTTAGTTGCACGGTGGGTTAGTGTTATACTGCTAGACCGAGATACAAACTCTGTCTATATAACTGGGCTACCATGCTCTACATCATTTTACATGGGACACATCCAAATCAAGATTTTTTTTTTATGTGAATATTTACAAAGCTCAATGGCCACATATCAAGTGTAGTGAGTGATGTTTTCTTTGCATACTTTTGTTTACAATAGGGTAAGATGGAGCTGCAGGAGACCATCAATGTCTGGAAGCAGAAGACCCACATTATGCGCTATTTCCATGAGACGGAGGTACCACGCCCTGCAGACTTTCTGTCCAGATTTTATGTTGGACATGACAATTGAACTGCTCCCTGTACTTTCCACCCTGTTTTGTCCAGTGTAACAGAGGCTTCCCCTTATTGAACTGTAAATATACACATGATACCCAATCTTGTGTCAAGTCCTCCTTGTACAAATGTTTTCATTTTGTGAAAACAGTCATGGGACTGTTACTTCCCACTTGAAGTTGGAAGGCTCTCCTTTAATGCTCTCCTTGTGGACTTCATAGCTATTCCTCTGCGTTGCCACAGTAGAGATGCTTTAATGTGATACAGAAGTGTTTGTGCAAACTAGCCCTTATGATCACCAAGTTCAGAAGATGGATGCTGAGACCATGGCTTATACCAAGGAATATCAGTATGGTTGTCATGGACCCTGTGTTTACCCTGTACCCACTCCAATTCAATTAGCCAGTTATTAGTTGATAAGACTCTGAATAGTTTGTGAATTGTCATGAATGACATGCCACTGACGGACATTACATATAGGTCGTCTTTATTAGATCAGTTGATCAAAAACAAATTTAACAGTTTGGACCAAGGGTTCTTGATAACCTATATCAGAAACCACATAAATAGGGACACCTATGCAGGCCTGTCACCTGACTAAGGCCTTCCCAAATAAATCAATATCCCCAGAACGATTGAAAACATAGAACAAATATTTCCATCAATGTAGAAAATATCACTAGCTAAATCAAATGCAACTTCAACTGATCAAAGGGTTTCCTCTTGCACATAGATTTTTTAAAATGTATTTAGTAAGACTTATCTGTGCATGTAAACGTTATCACCAGGGAGGAATTAGTCCTATCACTTGTATCCTGCCTGGATACAACAGCTCTGTATCCAGGCAGGCACACATCACAAGGGATGGGGAGAGAAGGCAGGAGAGAAGCACCAGAAAGGCATTGTTGAGTTTGAGATCCTCAAGTCTTTTTTCAGCTGTCACACGTCTTCCCAATGTCTTTGAGTGGTAACACAACATTATGCTCTGTTGAGGGAGAACACAGTAATAGGCCTCACCTTCCCTAAGGTCAAATGTAATCTTTATTACTTAAATGTTAAGAGATCGATCATCTAAAGTTGATTTTATTGATCAATATACATACAGCACACCCAGGTCATATAATATTTTGGAGCATACAGACCCTTCAGTCATCATCGTCATCATCCTCAGGGACAAAGATGTCATGCTCTTCCAGCAGCGCAGCAAAGTTCTTGCTGATCAGAGTTCCGACATACAGGAAGGGGATCACTACCACAGCAATCCGGAAAAGGCCAAAGGAGGTCTGGACAATTGTCAAGAATTCCATCACAAAAACATATCTAAGTTAGCCTGCAATGCTGGGTGATTTTATACACAATGACAACCAGGATAAAATAATAAAATGCATGTCATAAATAATTTACAACATGCCTTAAACAGGCATGTATTTATAACACTTCCAGTGAAATAGGCTCACAGAGATCCTACTTGATAAACATTCCTATTAAATTCATTGAGTTCTAAGATATCATTCTATGGGTAGGCTCTTAATCATGTAGCGACTTGCATGGAGATGAGTCCTCAGGTATTTTTAACTTCCTAACAAATCTTGCCTGGACGTTTTTTCATACACCAATACCTTTCAGGCACCTTTACTAAATTCCCCCCCTTTTTAGGCTGGGTTTCTGTATAGCAATTTGTGACATCTGCTGATGTAAAAAAGGCTTTATAAATACATTTGATTGATTTCATTTCATAAATGACCTGCGCATATTTTCATTAGAGAGCACTCACCTTCTTGGGTTTTGGCAAAATACCACCTGATGCTGAGTACACAACTGTTCGGTACTGAGATAGTGCCTCTCCCAACCCATTAGCATAAAACCCAGAAAATGTTGGTACACGACTGTTTTTCAACACCGACAGTCTTCCCAGACGAACCAAGAACGACGCCATCTTCCAAGCCTTTGACGCTTGCAGCAATGCGGAAAGAGATAATTTTGGATGCACCCAAGCACCGCCCCTGAGCCCTCCTTTTACTCGAATATTAAATATTCTCAATTTCTCATGATTAATTAACAAACAGTGTTTTTATGATAATTTATTGTGAACGGAGCTGAATCCGTAGTACAGCTGTACAAAACACTACATTTGTAGCAGCAAGAATTGCAGCAGTACATTTATTTATTGCTGTGATCTGTAAATGTTTTCCAGTATGTGAGCAATATTTGCAAGTACCAATAGCAATAAAATGCACAGTTACCATACATGGCCCTCAGCAATAATGTATCATCACTACAATAGTTATTGATTAGAGAAATGTAAACCTTTCAGTAGCATATCAAAAAATACTTTAGGGGAGAGTGGGGTAAGTTGAGTCTTTGGGTTAGTTGAGCCACCCCTTGTTTCTAGGAAACCATACAACAAAATGAATCATGTGACAAGTAGCAGAGGCACACAAGGTCTTATCTGATGACATGGAGTCTGAGCTTGCTAAACATAATAAGAATCTCACAGACCAGTTTCATGGGCTTAGTAGCCTCATGCAGAGAACTTGCCTATGAATTAGCACATCGAAACAACATCCCTGTCCCTGACAACTGGTCAAGAAATGGAAGGGTTAGTGATAGTGAATAAAGAGATCTATATCTGAATGTTGGCATACATTTCAGATATACAATATACCACACCCCCATTCCATGAATTAAACTTTGACCTGCCAGCACCATCACCCACTGTCACAGGACACCATCACACACTTACCTCAAGGCAGCTCAACTTACCCTGTCCCTATGCTCAATTTACCCTGTCCCTATGCTCAACTTACCCTGTCCCTATGCTCAACTTACCCTGTCCCTATGCTCAACTTACCCTGTCCCTATGCTCAACTTACCCTGTCCCTATGCTCAACTTACCCTGTCCCTCTGCTCAACTTACCCTGTCCCTATGCTCAACTTACCCTGTCCCTATGCTCAACATACCCTGTCCCTATGCTCAACTTACCCTGTCCCTATGCTCAATTTACCCTGTCCCTATGCTCAACTTACCCTGTCCCTATGCTCAACTTACCCTGTCCCTATGCTCAACTTACCATGTCCCTATGCTCAACTTACCCTGTCCCTATGCTCAACTTACCCTGTCCCTATGCTCAATTCACCCTGTCCCTATGCATACCCAGGGTAAGTTGTGCCAAGAAATCACTTCTTTTTTTTTACGAGCTTTTTTCAAAAAAAAATAATGTTTACATGAAATCTGATTATTTCCAGGGATACACAACATCCTGAAACATATGTAGATATAAATGTTGGAAAGAAAACTGTATTTCCCTTGATCTAGTGATGCTGAATGTAAAAAATGGCTCAACATACCCCATTCTCCACTACAGCAAAAATATGTACAGACCCCCTTTACATAACTGGGTAATTCTGCTTGAACACAGACCTCAATTGCCTAATTCAAAAAGTACATGTGAGAGGGGAATGAACGTATTTGGAGGAATAAACTGGGTAATTGCCTCTCATTCTGTAGATAAAAAATATACTAAACGAGTGAGGTTCCGATTGTGCCAATGGACACCTTACACCTACACCCCTACCTTTCAAATCATTGTGCTTGATCTCCAGAAGTTTCCTCTATGTACTTATTTACATATTTTGATTTCCATACACCCCAAACAAGGTAAATAGTAATTGATATATTAAATTCAATATTCAATAAAATGGACTGGTCATAAATACATAATTAAACTCATAATATATACACATATAATAACACTACAGCAAAATAAATATTTTTCAGCAAGTGAGATGGGTAATAATGGAAAATAAAATCGTACTTTGGACAAAAGTGGAAATGTAAACAGCTTGAGATAAATCTCCATGAGTCTCCTTCACTTGGTGTGTGTCATGGTGTTTCCACAGGTTTGGTCCCGCCAGTGGTTTATCTCTGATCATGTACAACCAGCAAGTGGTAACTCCTCTCTACACAGGAAAACAAACTGATGTGTTTCGTCATCCAAAACTACACAGACGCCACAAACAACATGTCATATAAAGCATATTCTGGACATACTTAGCTATGTTCCCTCCCCTTTTTACCTAATGCTGTTTGAAGGTGAGACGCCTGAAGAACTTGTTTATCTCAAATACTCCATTACTGACTGGTCCCCTGGCGGTGCTGCTCTCTCCCAGCCTCACAATCTGTCCAGCAGTGATTGCTGCTCTGAGGCTCATGCTCTTCACCACCCGAGACCCAGGCCCCAGGCCAGAGGTAGGCCGGGAGGAAACAGTAATGTAGGAGGCATCCTTCTGCGGCTCCTGGTAACTCACTATGACAGAGAATAGGGGAGAAACAGTTGATCAGCAGTACTACTAACAACAGCCATAATCATATGCACAATTATAAAATAATAAATACAGCACAGCACGCATCACCTGCAGCAGTAAGTATGGTGTCTGTGGTGCTGGCGAGCTCCAGCAGGATTGTGGGATATGTAGGATGCAGCATGAAGAGCTTTCGGATGACTGGCATGGCTGGAGCCGCCACTGGTGACACCTGTTAAAATACATTTCAACTACTGATCTCCATAGTACGATAGGTAAAGGATTACATATTTGTGCCAATCAGGGTTGGGGTTAATTCCACAAATTACAGGAGACACCCAAATGGACTTTCAATCTTCCCACTGCCAACCTGAACAATGACTACTGTTAACATTCTGGCAGCAGGGTTGGGGTTAATTCCCCTATTGAATTCTAACTAAATTCTCTCTCCCTGTAAATTAAATTAAATTCCATTCAAATTCCATTTTAGTCATTTATCCAAAGCGTTTGCTAAATCAAATCAAATCAAACTTTATTTGTCACATAACAACCTCTCCCTCAACGTGATCAAGACAAAGGAGATGATTGTGGACTACAGGGTAAAAAAGAGGACTGAGCACGCCCCCATTCTCATCGATGGGGCTGTAGTTGAACAGGTTGTGAGCTTCAAGTTCCTTGGTGTCCACATCACCAACAAACTATCATGGTCCAAACACACCAAGACAGTCGTGAAGAGGGCACGACAAAGCCTATTCCCCCTCAGGAGACTGAAACGATTTGGCATGGGTCCTCAGATCCTCAAAATGTTATACAGCTGCACCATCGAGAGCATCCTGACTGGTTGCATCACCGCCTGGTATGGCAACTTCTTGGCCTCCGACCGCAAGGCACTACAGAGGGTAGTGCGTACGGCCTGTTACATCACTGGGGCCAAGCTTCCTGCCATCCAGGACCTCTATACCAGGCAGTGTCAGAGGAAGGCCCTAAAAATTGTCAAAGACTCCAGCCACCTTAGTCAAGTCTAGGTCCAAAAGGCTTCTTAACAGCTTCTACCCCCAAGCCATAAGACTCCTGAACAGCTAATCATGGCTACCTGGACTATTTGCATTGTCCCCCCCATCCCACCCCCTCTTTTACGCTGCTGCTACTCTCTGTTTATTATCTATGCATAGTCACTTTAACTCTACCAAGATGTAGATGTTTTATTTATTTATTTATTTAACCTTTATTTAACCAGGTAAGCCAGTTGAGAACAAGTTCTCATTTACAACTGCGACCTGGCCAAGATAAAGCAAAGCAGTGCGGAAAAAACAACAACAACACAGAGTTACATATGGAATAAACAAAATGTACAGTCAATAACACAATAGAAAATCTACATACAGTGTATGCAAATGTAGTAAGTTATGGAGGTAAGGCAATAAATAGGCCATAGTGCAAAATAATTACAATTATAATTTAGTATTAACACTGGAGTGATAGATGTGCAGAAGATGATGTGCAAATAGAGATACTGGGGTGCAAATTAGCAAAATAAATAACAATGTAAATAACAATATGGGGATGAGGTAGTTGGGTGGGCTAATTACAGATGGGCTGTGTACAGGTGCAGTGATCGGTAAGCTGCTCTGACAACTGATGCTTAAAGATAGTGAGGGAGATAAGTCTCCAGCTTCAGAGATTTTTGCAGTTCGTTCCAGTCATTTGCAGCAGAGAACTGGAAGGAATGGCGACCAAAGGAGGTGTTGGCTTTGGGGATGACCAGTGAGATATACCTGCTGGAACGCATACTACGGGTGTGTGTTGCTATGGTGACCAATGAGCTAAGATAAGGCAGGGATTTGCCTAGAAGGGATTCATAGATGACCTGGAGCCAGTGGGTTTGGCAACGAATATGTAGTGAGGGCCAGCCAACGAGAGCGTACAGGTCACAATTGTGGGTAGTATATGGGGCTTTGGTGACAAAACGGATGGCACTGTGATAGACTACATCCAATTTGCTGAGTAGAGTGTTGGAAGCTATTTTGTAAATGACATCGCCGAAGTCAAGGATCGGTAGGATAGTCCGTTTTACGAGGGCATGTTTAGCAGCATGAGTGAAGGAGGCTTTGTTGTGAAATAGGAAGCCGATTCTAGATTTAACTTTGGATTGGAGATGCTTAATGTGAGTCTGGAATGAGAGTTTACAGTCTAACCAGACACCTAGGTATTTGTAGTTGTCCACATATTCTAAGTCAGAGCCGCCGAGAGTAGTGATTCTAGTCGGGCAGGCGGGTGCAAGCAGCATTCGATTGAAGAGCATGCATTTGGTTTTACTAGCATTTAAGAGCCGTTGGAGGCCACGGAAGGAGTGTTGTATGGCATTGAAGCTCGTTTGGAGGTTTGTTAACACAGTGTCCAATGAAGGGCCAGATGTATACAAAATGGTGTCGTCTGCGTAGAGGTGGATCTGAGGGTCACCAGCAGCAAGAGCGACATCATTGATATACACAGAGAATAGAGTCGGCCCGAGAATTGAACCTTGTGGCACCCCCATAGAGACTTCCAGAGGTCCAGACAACAGGCCCTCCGATTTGACACGTTGAACTCTATCTGAGAAGTAGTTGGTGAACCAGGCGAGGCAGTCATTTGAGAAACCAAGGCTATTTAGTCTGCCAATAAGAATGCGGTGATACAGTCAAAAGCCTTGGCCAGGTCAATGAAGATGGCTGCGCAGTCTTTTATCGATTGCGGTTATTTTATCATTTAGGACATTGAGCGTGGCTGAGGTGCACCCATGACCAGCTCGGAAACCGGATTGCATAGCGGAGAAGGTACAGTGGGATTCTAAATGGTCGGTGATCGGTTTGTTAACTTGGCTTTCAAATACTTTCGAAAGGCAGGGCAGGATGGATATAGGTCTGTAACAGTTTGGATCTAGAGTGTCACCCCCTTTGAAGAGGGGGATGACCGCGGCAGCTTTCCAATCTCTGGGGATCTCAGACGATAAGAAAGAGAGGTTGAACAAGCTGGTGATAGGGGTTGCGACAATTTCGGTGGCTAATTTTAGAAAGAAAGGGCCCAGCTAGGGGTCCAGATTTTGCAGCTCTTTCAGAACATCAGCTATCTGAATTTGGGTGAAGGAGAAGCGGGGGGGGGATGGGCAATTTGCAGCGGAGGGTGCAGAGCTGGTGGCCGGGGTAGGGGTAGCCAGGGGTATGGGGTAGCCAGGTGGAAAGCATGGCCAGCCGTAGCAAAATGCTTGTTGACATTTTCGATTATCGTAGATTTATCGGTAGTGACAGTGTTTCCTAGCCTCAGTGCAGTGGGCAGCTGGGAGGAGGTGATCTTATTCTCCATGGACTTTACAGTGTCCCAAAACTTTTTGGAGTATATTACCTCAATTACCTGGACTAACCAGTGCCCCCGCACATTGACTCTGTACCGGTACCCCCTGTATATAGCCTCCCTACTGTTATTTTACTGCTGCTCTTTAATATTTGTTTTTCTTTTTTTACTTATTATTTTTTACTTAACACTTTTTTTCTAAAAACTGCATTGTTGGTTAAGGGCTTATAAGAAAGCATTTCACTGTAAGGTCTACACCTGTTGTATGATTTGACATGCGCCGAATACAACAGGTGTAGACCTTACCGTGAAATGCTTTCTTACAAGCACTTAACCAACAATAAAGTTCAAGAAAGAGTTAAGAAAATATTGACCAAATAAACTAAAGTAAAAAATAATAAAAAGTAACACAATAAAACAACAATAACGAGGCTATATACCGAGTCAATGTGCGGGGGTAATTTGTACATGTAGGTAGGGGTAAAGTGACTATACATACAGTGAGGGAAAAAAGTATTTGATCCCCTGCTGATTTTGTACGTTTGCCCACTGACAAAGAAATGATCAGTCTATCATTTTAATGGTAGGTTTATTTGAACAGTGAGAGACAGAATAACAACAACAAAATCCAGAAAAACCCATGTCAAAAATGTAATAAATTGATTTGCATTTTAATGAGGGAAATAAGTATTTGACCCCCTCTCAATCAGAAAGATTTCTGGCTTCCAGGTGTCTTTTATACAGGTAACGAGCTGAGATTAGGAGCACACTCTTAAAGTATAAAAGACACCTGTCCACAGAAGCAATCAATCAATCAGATTCCAAACTCTCCACCATGGCCAAGACCAAAGAGTTCTCCAAGGATGTCAGGGATAAGATTGTAGACCTACACAAGGCTGGAATGGGCTACAAGACCATCGCCAAGCAGCTTGGTGAGAAGGTGACAACAGTTGGTGCGATTATTCGCAAATGGAAGAAACACAAAAGACCTGTCAATCTCCCTCGGCCTGGGGCTCCATGCAAGATCTCACCTCGTGGAGTTGCAATGATCATGAGAACGGTGAGGAATCAGCCCAGAACTACACGGGAGGATCTTATCAATGATCTCAAGGCAGCTGGGACCATAGTCACCAAGAAAACAATTGGTAACACACTATGCCGTGAAGGACTGAAATCCTGCAGCGGCGCAAGGTCCCCCTGCTCCAGAAAGCACATATACATGCCCGTCTGAAGTTTGCCAGTGAACATCTGAATGATTCAGAGGAGAACTGGGTGAAAGTGTTGTGGTCAGATGAGACCAAAATGGAGCTCTTTGGCATCAACTCAACTCGCCGTGTTTGGAGGTGGAGGAATGCTGCCTATGACCCCAAGAACACCATCCCCACCATCAAACATGGAGGTGGAAACATTATGCTTTGGGGGTGTTTTTCTGCTAAGGGGACAGGACAACTTCACCGCATCAAAGGGACGATGGACGGGGCCATGTACCGTCAAATCTTGGGTGAGAACCTCCTTCCCTCAGCCAGGGCATTGAAAATGGGTCGTGGATGGGTATTCCAGCATGACAATGACCCAAAACACACAGCCAAGGCAACAAAGGAGTGGCTCAAGAAGAAGCACATTAAGGTCCTGGAGTGGCCTAGCCAGTCTCCAGACCTTAATCCCATAGATAATCTGTGGAGGGAGCTGAAGGTTCGAATTGCCAAACGTCAGGCTCGAAACCTTAATGACTTGGAGAAGATCTGCAAAGAGGAGTGGGACAAAATCCCTCCTGAGATGTGTGCAAACCTGGTGGCCAACTACAATAAACGTCTGACCTCTGTGATTGCTAACAAGGGTTTTGCCACCAAGTACTAAGTCATGTTTTGCAGAGGGGTCAAATACTTATTTCCCTCATTAAAATGCAAATCAATTCATAACATTTTTGACATGCGTTTTTCTGGATTTTTTTGTTGTTATTTTGACTCTCACTGTTCAAATAAACCTACCATTAAAATTATAGACTGATAATTTCTTTGTCAGTGGGCAAACGTACAAAATCACATTGTATGATTTTTAAGTAATTAATTTGCATTTTATTGCATGACATAAGTATTTGATCACCTACCAACCAGTAAGAATTCCGGCTCTCACAGACCTGTTTTTCTTTAAGAAGCCCTCCTGTTCTCCACTCATTAGCTGTATTAACTGCACCTGTTTGAACTTGTTACCTGTATAAAAGACACCTGTCCACACACTCAATCAAACAGACTCCAACCTCTCCACAATGGCCAAGACCAGAGAGCTGTGTAAGGACATCAGGGATAAAATTGTAGACCTGCACAAGGCTGGGATGGGCTACAGGACAATAGGCAAGCAGCTTGGTGAGAAGGCAATAACTGTTGGCGCAATTATTAGAAAATGGAAGAAGTTCAAGATGACGGTCAATCACCCTCGGTCTGGGGCTCCATGCAAGATCTCACCTCGTGGGGCATCAATGATCATGAGGAAGGTGAGGGATCAGCCCAAAACTACACGGCAGGACCTGGTCAATGACCTGAAGAGAGCTGGGACCACAGTCTCAAAGAAAACCATTAGTAACACACTACGCCGTCATGGATTAAAATCCTGCAGCGCACGCAAGGTCCCCCTGCTCAAGCCAGCGCATGTCCAGGCCCGTCTGAAGTTTGCCAATGACCATCTGGATGATCCAGAGGAGGAATGGGAGAAGGTCATGTGGTCTGATGAGACAAAAATAGAGCTTTTTGGTCTAAACTCCACTCGCCGTGTTTGGAGGAAGAAGAAGGATCAGTACAACCCCAAGAACACCATCCCAACCGTGAAGCATGGAGGTGGAAACATAATTCTTTGGGGATGCTTTTCTGCAAAGGGGACAGGACGACTGCACCGTATTGAGGGGAGGATGGATGGGGCCATGTATCGCGAGATCTTGGCCAACAACCTCCTTCCCTCAGTAAGAGCATTGAAGATGGGTCGTGGCTGGGTCTTCCAGCATGACAACGACCCGAAACACACAGCCAGGGCAACTAAGGAGTGGCTCCGTAAGAAGCATCTCAAGGTCCTGGAGTGGCCTAGCCAGTCTCCAGACCTGAACCCAATAGAAAATCTTTGGAGGGAGCTGAAAGTCCGTATTGCCCAGCGACAGCCCCGAAACCTGAAGGATCTGGAGAAGGTCTGTATGGAGGAGTGGGCCAAAATCCCTGCTGCAGTGTGTGCAAACCTGGTCAAGACCTACAGGAAACATATGATCTCTGTAATTGTAAACAAAGGTTTCTGTACCAAATATTAAGTTCTGCTTTTCTGATGTATCAAATACTTACGTCATGCAATAAAATGCAAATTAATTACTTAAAAATCATACAATGTGATTTTCTGGATACAGACCTCTACATGCTTTGTAAGTAGGAAAACCTGCAAAATCGGCAGTGTATCAAATACTTGTTCTCCCCACTGTATATGGACAAGCAATGACAGAGCGGCATGGACTAAGATACAGAAGAATATTATAGAATAGAATGCAGTATATACATATGAGATGAGTAGTGCAAGATATGTAAACATTATTAAAGTGACTAGTGTTCCATTTCTTAAAGTGGCCAGTGATTTCAATAGGCAGCAGCAGCCTCTAATGTGCTAGTGATGGCTATTTAACAGTCTGATGTCCTAGAAGCTGTTTTTCATTCTCTCTGTCCCAGCTTTGATGCACCTGTACTGACCTCGCCTTCTGGATGATAGCGGGGTGAACAGGCAGTGGCTCGGGTGGTTGATATCCTTGATGATCTTTTTGGCCTTCCTGTGACATCGGGTGCTGTATGTGTCTTGGAGGGCGGGTAGTTTGCCCCCGGTAATGCATTCGGCAGACCGCACCACCCTCTGGAGAGCCCTGCGGTTGTGGGCGGTGCAGTTGCCGTACCAGGTGGTGATACAGCCCGACAGGATGCTCTCAATTGTGCATCTGTAAAAGTTTGTGAGGGTTTTAGGTGATAAGCCACATTTCTTCAGCCTCCTGAGGTTGAAGAGGCTCTGTTGCGCCTTCTTCACCACACTGTCTGCGTGGGTGGACCATTTCAATTTGTCGGTGATGTGTACGCCATGGAACTTGAAGCTTTCCACCTTCTCCACTGCGGTCCCGTCAATGTGGATAGGGGGGTGCACCCTCTGCTGTTTCCTGAAGTCCACAATCATCTCCTTTGTTTTGTTGACGTTGAGTGAGAGGTTATTTTCCTGACACCACACTCCGAGAGCCCTCACCTCCTCCCTGTAGGCGGTCTCGTCATTGTTGGTAATCAAGCCTACTACTGTTGTGTCGTCTGCAAACTTGATGATTGAGTTGGAGGCGTGCTTGGCCACGCAGTCATGGGTGAACAGGGAGTACAGGAGGGGGCTGAGCACGCACCCTTGTGAGGCCCCAGTGTTGAGGATCAGCGAAGTGGAGATGTTGTTTCCTACCTTCACCACCTGGGGGCGGCCCGTCAGGAAGTCCAGGACCCAGTTGCACAGGGCGGAGTTCAGACCCAGGGCCTCGAGCTTAATGATGAGCTTGGAGGGTACTATGGTGTTGAATGCTGAGCTATAGTCAATGAACAGCATTCTTACAT